>NC_142875.1:109537500-110162500 GCF_051225735.1 Oryctolagus cuniculus
TTTGGTGAAAAACCATGCATGGCTCACCAAATGGCTTTGCACCAAAATGAACTTGTCTTTTAATTCCATGTTTCCGTGAACTTTTTGGAGTCCCCTTATGCGACTGAGAATGTGGAGCCAGAGATGTTAATGGTCTTGCTGAAGCTCACACAGCGGCTCGGTGGTTATGACCTGTTATGATCCAGGCCTCTCAAGGTGACTGCCTCCCAGCATAGCGCTCTTGTCTCTCTATCCCTCGGAGGTGTTCACATAGCTGGGGTCACCCAGTGCTCAGAAAAGCTCCTATTTTCACTTTAATCAAGCACAAGACTCAACAACAGGAACCTTGCGCCAACTGCAGTTACATGATCGTAACAAATGCCTTTTGCATCTTACAGCAGAGTTTTGAAGGAAATAAGTGGTATGGTTCTGAATAGGTTTCCAGAGATGAAAGAAAAGGGGAAAAAAAAACCCAAGTCTGGGAGTACTGTACAGTAACTCTAACTTGCGTTATTACTCAGCTCTCAAGTATCCGAATGTATTCAGGGGGCTGCTTGTTCATACAGTTGCTTCTTATTTGCCACTGGGGTGAGACTTGAAAGAGAGCATCAATTCTTGAGTCTGCTTTTGTTTAACAGCCCATTCCATGTCTGACCACAGAACAGACACTGTTTGCCGTGGGGTGGTGAATTTCCCGTTTCAAGAGCAGGGAGTAGATGGCCCTTCATGGGAGTTTAATTATACAGAGGAGTGGGGAAAAAGCCAAATTTGTTACTTTGGGGCATGTGGGAATCTTTCAGAATTTTTCTTAGATGCTGAGCGGCTGAAGGATCTCTCTGCTGCAGCTGCATTCTTTTTGGTGGGTACTTAAAACGCGTTCTTGAATCTTCTTTTGTGTGAGAGGATGTCAAAAAGTTTGTGGAAAATAGAATTTTTAAAAGGCAAGTTTATTTTGATGCAGAAATTTTTTTTTTGAAATTCATGATGATTTCCTTATGATAAGCATTTTCCACGAACTTCTTAAAAGATCCCATGTAAATACATGTTAAATGACATGAAATGCAGACTGGAAAATGACCCTCCTAGAGGAATGGTGATCAAAATAGTATGTTCGTTGTCTTGTGTTCCTTTCCCATGAAACAGGTGTGGCCAACTTCATACTGTTGAAGAATGAGCTGAGCTTTGGGGGCAGGTGTTCAACATAGTCGTTAAGATACTGCTTGGGATGCCCGCATCCCACAGAGTGCCTTGAGTTCAAGGTCGAGCTCTGCTCCGGATTCCAGCTTCTTGGAGGCAGCAGATGATGGCTTAAGTACGAGGGTCCCCGCCACCCCGTGGGAGATCTGGGTTGGGAGATCCTGGCTTTGCCCGGCCTAGTCCTAGCTGTTGCAGGCACCACTGGATGGAAGATCTCTCTCTCTTTCGAATAAAATGAAAACAAATAAAATTTCAAAAAACTAAAGGAGAGCTGAGGTTTGGAGACCCACTGTTTGCTCCGCACTTCTGCAAGCCACAGATGAGAGCTCCTGAGTTCTCAGCTGCCTTGCACCCTCTCCAGGAGGTTCCGACAGGCCGTGTAACTTTATCTTCCTGTGCCTGTCTTTCTGATGAGGT
Organism: Oryctolagus cuniculus; assembly: GCF_051225735.1. NCBI lineage: Eukaryota > Metazoa > Chordata > Mammalia > Lagomorpha > Leporidae > Oryctolagus > Oryctolagus cuniculus. Next base: position 109,539,094 of record NC_142875.1, read on the forward strand.
CAGTAAGCCTTGCTTCACTCACGTCGCCCTACGTGAGGCAGCAGGAACCCAAGATGAGATGCTGACTGTAAAGTATTTCCTGGAAGAAATGAGCTGCAGATAGAAATCAGTCTTGCAATTAGAAGATCAACTCCCAGAAAACAGCCTGCTTGTCTCCGAAGTCACCTGTTTCCCCAAACACTTCCTCTTGTTCCCTGGTGAAAGTGTGAGTCTCAGTATGGCGGCTGAAGGTCTGGCCCTGCCCAGAGAGGAGAGGGGGGCTGTGGGCTGCCCACTTCCCTGCAGGTGTGGCCCCACAGAGGGCTGGGGTCGCTAACAAAGAATCAAGGTCAGGAGACGGCTGAGAACTAGCATGGTGTCAAGTCCAGTGATTAACACTTGGATAGGTAGATCCACCCTGGCCTGGCCAGAGAAAGTACAATGAGGACGTCTGTGAGAGGCAGACAGGCGTCCTCGAAGCTTCTCTCTGAACTGCTGTGAGGAGCTCAGGCTGGGGAGGGGAACTTTTTCCAGTCCTGGTTCCTTGCTAATTGCATTTTTTTCTAGACCCCTGGCCTTTCCCACACTGCCCCTGACCATCTCCCCCCGCTGCATCCAGAGCAAACTGTGTTGTGGTGTCTCCTGGCTCACCCACGTGGCCCAGCTCATTGTTTTCCTGTATTGATTTGTGATCACAGGCTGAGTACACAGAAGGACATGTGGGAGCTGTGTCTCCCTGGGGTGGACATTGGGCCACTGGTTTGGATGCTTGCATTCATCAGAGTGCCTAGATTGGAGTCTTGGCTCTTCTCTTTGTTCCAGTTTCCTGCTTATGTGCACCATGGGAGACGGGGGGTGATGGCCTGAATGCCAGGGTTCCTGCCACCCAGCTGGGAGACCTGGGTTGAGTTCTACTCCAGGCTTTGGTTTCAGCCAGGGGCTGTTGCCAGCACTTGGAGAGTGAACCAGTATATGGGCATGCTCTCATAGTCTCTCTCTCTCCCTCCCCCTCCCTCCCCCTCCTTCCCTCCCTCCCTCCCCTCTCCCCTCTCATAAACATTTTTTTAAGTGAGTTTTCTCTGTGGGCGGCTTTGTGTGTTTGTGCCCGAGTCCCTGCCGCAGGGTTGAAGGACCCCTGGTTGATTGGACCCCTGGTGCCTTTCATAGCTGCTGTCTCCTCCCTTTGGCTCATGATCTAGGAGATTTGAAATATCCCTGTCGTGAGTGCCCGTGACTAGTGCACTGTGCTGTTGAGACCCGTGATTCTTCTGACTCACGGGCCTTGAGTGACACCAGTGGCCCGTGGTGGTTGGGGACATCTGTTCAGGGACCACTCTGACTTGGCGCCCTTGAGTCTGGTCTTTGTACTCAATGAGGTGCACCTGCTAGAGAGTGGCCACTTGGGAATCAGATCTGAGGAAGCGATTCCCCAGCGTGGGTAAATCTCTTCTCCCCGACTTTGAGGCGTGAGTGACCTGATTTGGCTGAGCGCAGCTCCCGTCCCCTGGCAGGCCGCCAGCTCCTTGTTTGACTTTGTGCCGTTTGCTCCTTCCCTTAGTCTGCTGACTCTGATACTTCAGGATGAGATGCAAGGAGGGAAAGTTGGAAAGCACTCGTTGGAAAGGTAAGAGCGTTTTCCCTCCGAAACAGGCTGCCGTTCTCAATGCTGTGTTGGACTTTCTTGAACCTCTCAGGCTCTGGGCTACTGGCTGGACTGTGTGTTAGGAGTTGAGGGTGCACTTCTCTACCTGCAGAAGTCAGCTGTAGGTCAGACCCCACTTTGGAACACGATGGCGTCTGGGGAGAATGTTGGCGAGCGCAGCCCCGCTGGAGTGATGATCCTCTCGTCTTTTCAGCATGCTGTAAGGCATCTTTAACTTCCATCCAGACGGGCAGGGACATGGGCAAGGGGACCCAGGTGTTAGGTTACGTCCCAAGTAGGGCACCTAGCGGTACATCCATCTCACAGGCTTCCACTCTTCCTGGCACCTTGACATTACTGAGCTGCCTGCCCTTAGAAAATGAACATGGAGCCCTGACATTGACAGCAGCGTATTTGTTTATCATCTCCAGGTGCATGGCAGTGTGCTTTGCTGGGAAATATGTGGAACAAGGCCTCAGAGAGGGAGAAAAAAAGCCTTAAAAATGCAAGGAGGAAAGATGGGCATTTGGTACAGTGGTTAAGACACTGCTTGGGACACCTGTCTCCCACAGCAGAGTGCCTGAGTTCAAGTCCTAACTCCGCTATCCTTTCCAGCTTCCTGCTACCTGAGAAGCAGCAGGTGATGGCTTAGGTATTTGGGTCCCTACCACCCATATAGGAGACTTGAATTGAGTTCCAGGCTCTTGGCTTTGACTTGGCCCAGCCCCTAGCTGTTGTGGGTATTTGGGGAGTGAACCAGCAAATGAAAAATCTGTGTCTCTGTTTCTCTGCCTTTCAAATAAATGAAGGTAAATTGGAAAGAATTTCTAAATGCAAGGAGGAAGAGAGGTTGAGAGCCAGGCAGACCCCACCAAAGGCCTTGTTTGCAGCAAAGGAGGAAGTGACTGAGCTGATGGCACAGGCCACTGTTAACATCATCTGGCTCTTCTGAGAGTTTGTTTGTTTGCAAACTTGGTCAGATGGCCCAAGAAGGCTTCTGTTGAGTAGGGGGTAGTGCCTAAGTGTGCTTTTGTGGTTAGCCATGGTGTTGAACAGTCTGAGTGGAGGAAAAGGTGGGCTGGGCACATTTTCATTTCAGCTGTGGTCTTCAGAGTTTACTGTGGAGGAGGTGTGAGTGGGTGAGAACATTGTCCTCTTGCCTCTTGGTTGGTTGATATCTAGGTTAGAGGTGAATGTGAGTTCACAACACAGCCTGTTTCTTATTTGGGTGCCTTTGACGATGACCTGCAGAACCTGGTGTGGGCAAACCTAGGTACCTTATCTTGATGCACACATTTCTGATCTGCTAAGTCAGCACGTGGATGGCTGGAAAGACTTCGCAGCTCTTGATCCCGAATGGGTGTCTGTTTGTTGTTAGGTCTCATATTCTGTGGGTTTTTCTCCCTTTGTCTTTTTGGGACTTCTTGTGAGATCTTTGTTGGCAAGGTGCTGCTACTTTGGGGATGTTCTGGCTGCGTTCCGTGCAGGTGGGCACACACTGATCCAGCAGGCTGCGTATCGGCCGGTTTGCTGTGCTTGGCGCTTCGGGGGCTTTTGTGAGACCTTTTTCCAGAAGGGACCCCTCTCAGTGAGCCCAAGTGTCCCCAGCGCACAAATTTCAGACTTTGGGGGAAAGTCACAGTTTCAGGTTCACTCTTGGTCTGCATTGAAAGATTTTTCCACACACTAACACCTAGAATGTGGATTCTTTGGGTCAGAGAGATGTTGCTAGGCAAGGTCACTGAAGGCTCAAACGTACGAACCACCACTGCAGGTTAGAACTGGTGTGTTCTGGGGAGAACAGTGAGAAGGGAGCTGACACAGTGCCTTCATGTGCTATTTTTAGCTCCAGTCATGTCTGTGTGGTGTGACTTGTGCTTTCTTAGACATCATTCTGCTTTCCTTCCAAGGGTTTTTTTTTTTTTTTCCTGGTGACTGTTTGCTTGCTCTGTGCACACACACACATTGCATGCTCATGGGATCATAAATTACAGAAATCGTGGCATAATCTGTTTCCTAGCATATAGAGGAAAAGACTGCAGAAAATGCAGCCTTGTTATAGCAAAGAAACCTTTACATATAGATGTAAAATATGTCTCCTTGGAGGATTGGCTTTGTGATGGGTTATAAACGGATTGTTAAGCAGCAATGTGAGGGGCTGTTAACAAGCTGTTTCTGAGAGCGTCTCCTTGGGCTGGCCTGGAAAGGTAATGTGGACGTATTGCTGCTCTGGAAGACTTTGCCTGTGGTGTTTATATGTTGGGAGTTGGTGAGTGTGTGTGTGTGTCTTCAGTGCTGAATGAACTGAGGAGATCATTTAGAGTGTTGTTTATTTTCTCCTCTGCGAGTGTCTGCATTCTAAACTGGGTGATGTTTTGCTTTATTTTTTTCAGCTGGCTTAGATGAAGAGGCATTTGGTCAGCCGCAGGGTATAAATCAACCAAAGTTCAGAAAGCTTCAGTGTGTTTATGATAATAGCCACTTTCAGGATTTATGCTGTAGAATACCTGCGTGGATAGGTAAACCACGTCCCCACCAGCAAACTAGCATTTGGGGTTCCAAGTTCAGCAATGCAGGGTTACCATGAGGCGTCTAATCTTGTTTGAACTTCTTTTCACATTCAGGTGACAGAGCTGAAAATCACTCCCTGCCAGTTTCTGCTCCTTTGGATTTTCGTGGAAGAGAACTCTTTCTTGTTACTAGGATGCCATGCCTCGCCTGTGTTAGCAGCTGCTGTGTTATAAAACAGGTGTCTCATGTAATCCTCTGACGGGATCAGTTTGCTGGCCTGGCAAAGCCTTATTATCATTGTTGTATTTGTGTCTTTTGTCCCACAGAAGTCAGATACTGCCAAGAGGGTTGATGAGCAGGATTAACGTGAAACGACATGGCAGCTCTTCTTGGTGGAGGTTTCTGTTACCAAAAATCTGCCCAAGAGTTATGTCGTAAAGACAGGGCTAAATAAAACCTCAGGATACAGATGCCAGGGAGGGACCATCAAAATTAGGATCATAAAGGAACAGTTCTGCCAGGTCACCTCCCTGTGATTTTTCAAAGGCCAGCTTAAAGCCAAGGTCACCAAAGAAGCCATCCAGGGCTAAGGGTAGCAAATGATGACCGTTCTCTCATCCGTGGCACTCTGGTCTGTTATTGGTGCTTTTTAAATTTTGTAAAATATATTTTCATTTTCTATTTGAAAGACACACACACACACACACACACATACACAGGGAGAGGGGAGAGGGGAGAGGGAGACGGAGACGGAGCGCAATAGAGAGAGAAGCAGAAATCTTCCATTAACTGATTTACTCCTTTAATTCCCCCAATAACCAAGACTGGGCCAGGCTGAAGCCAGGAGCCTGGAACTCATTCCAGGTCTCTCCTGTGTGTAGCAGGAAGCCAAGTACTTGAACCTTCATCTGTTGCCCCCCAGGGTGTGCATCAGCAAGAAGCTGATTTGGAAACAGAGTAGCCAGTACTTCACCCAGGCACTCTGCAAGGGATACCGGCCTCCCAACTCCCAAGTGGTGACCTAAGCACTGTGCCAGATGCCTCTGCACTATTGCTTCTTAACACTCAATCTGGTGCAGGCTGACCTTCTTTTTCTACCCTAATTGTTGCTGCTTTCTCTTTGACCCCACATTTGTCAGTTGCTTCTAGCTGTAGGGTCTTCCTACCCCTGTTCCGTCCTCTTCAGTCCATCCTAGAGTGATTCTTTGCAAATAAAATGATTCTTTGGGAGCTGGTGTTGTGGTGTATTGGTGTAGGTTAAGCAGCTGCCTGTGACGCCAGCATCCCATATGGCCACTAGTTTGTGTCCCAGCTGCTCCATTTCTGATCCAGCTCCCTGCTAATGTGCCTGGGACAGCAGTGGAAAATGGTCCAAGTGCTTGGGCCCCTGCACCCACATGGGAGACCTAGAAGAAGTGCCTGGTTCATGGCTTCAGTCTGGCCCAGTTCTGGCTGTTGCTGCCATTTGGGGAGTGAACCAGCAGATGGAAGATAGCTGTCTCTCTTTCTCTCTCTCTCTGTAAATCTGCCTTTCAGATAAAATAAATACATCTTAAAAAAAACAGATTGCAATTACAAATTTGATATTTGATTATATCCCTGCAACCCAGCTCCTCCTCATGACCTCCAAACCCCTTTGCAGTCTGCTTTGCTAGTGACAGCTCCCACCTCCCTTGCCATGTTATACTCCAACCTATAAGTACCTACTCTTGTCCCAGGCCTCACGCTGAACTTTCACGCCTGGAATCTTCCCCTGATCCTCTATCTGTATGGCAGCCAGCTCATCATCGGAAGCCCATTTCTTAAGCCTTCCCTGTGGCTGCCAGGCACGATGTCCTTGGCACAGCCCGTTGAACATGCACGCCTCTGTTCTTGACCGTGATCCCTTCGCAGTGTCGTTGCTCGTCATCCTTACTAGAGTGAAAGCCCACTGAGGCCAGGAATCCATGGAGTCATATTTTCTTTGCCTGGCACAGTATATGCTGGTTGAAAGGAATTTTTAAAATCGGCAAGTACTTATTAAGCTTCTATCAGTTTGGTGGGCTTAGTGGATGCCTGGCTCTGTGATAAATAACACAAATTCCTGGCACAGTTGAAATCTTGGGCACATAACTTTGGAAGACAGAGGAAGAAAGAATGGTAGGGACCTTTTTTTTTTTTTTAAGTCATGCTATAACCACATGGCAGAGCCAGCACTACCTCTCCTAGTACCTCTGGTGCTCCTGTGAGGTTCATGTGTTCAGCATTCACCTACACACAAGGCACCTGCTCAGCTTTCTCTCCTGGGTGTCCATCTTTCAGGAGAGGAATGTAGACAACTGGAAAAAAAACTTGAGAGCTTTGAGGTAGGATGTGCTGGGACAGCCCCACGTGAATGAACTTTGCACCCAGATCATCCGCTGGCGTGGCCCAGGATGTCTCCGGGATCTGGGGACGGAGCTGATGGCTGTTTGCTATAGCTGTGTGTAGGCTGGCCATAGCTGGCTGTGACACTCTGGAAACAGCGGCCATCACCCATGGGAGGGGCTCCAGTTGGCCTCCCTCCTCCTTGCCGTACTAGCTCACGGGCAGAGATAACCTGACAGAGCGGCGCAGCTTTCGGAGCCTTCTGTGAAGTCTGGGATTGCCTTTCTAGGAAAAGGGAGGAAGGTGGCCCTTTCGTGGGGTCAGCTCTGCTCACCCTCCTCCTCCAGCTCCCGTGGATTCTCATTTGCAAGTATCTGAGATGAAGATCTCTTTTTGCAGCTCTTATTTTCCTACCACTGTGTTGCTTGGGGGCACTGCTGCATGACTGGGACCGCAACTCAAAGTCACATCTTCCAGACGCCAGAGGACAGCTCCATGGTGTTTGTTTAAAGAGGAGGCAGAGTGTGTTAGGTTATGACTCCGATCAGTGTGATCTGATGTGTGTGAAATAGACCAATCAAATGTCAGGTATTTTCAGCTCCACGCACACACACTTGGACCACCCACCCAAGCCCAAAGGGCTCATTTTGCCCTAATTCTTGTTTTTGACATATAGCTAGGATTCTGGCCATTAGGATGTGTGAAAAAGTTCCAGTTTCCTGAGCCCAATCAGACTCCGGCAGGGATCCTTTTACAGTTCCCCCAAAAACTATCTCATAAAGTTTCCTGACTACCTGCCAGGGGCTTTCATGTCCAGACCCCCACGGCAGCTGCTGTTGGCCTTGCTGCCCTTGACCTGATCCTGGCTACAGGCGGCTCAGCCTCCATGCTGGTTCTCTCGACCTCACTGTCCTCACAGGGAGCCTGAGAGCACCCCTGCTTCTCTCTGATAGGTTACCCCAGGGTTGGGAATTATTGTAGAATGCTGGTGTAGGCCTCTGGGAGCAGAAGAGCCAGGGTCTGTGTGTCAGCGTGAAAAATATGCACTTCTGAAGCTTCCGCAGAAGGTGGCCAGTAGGTGTGTGCTCTCCTGTGGACACTCAGCTTCTTCACCTTGAACATGGATGATGGGATGTTGTCAGAGTTTCCCACAAAGACCCTTGCTCGGTGCCTTCACTGCCAAGGCCGTTGCTTCCAACACCATCTCCTTCTCTCTCTTTCCTCCTGACTTCTTCCTGGTGAGCTTGGGGGTCCAGGGACTCTGGGGACCTGGAACTGAGTGCTCATGAGACTTAGGTGTATTTCACAGCCTGATCTTGAGACCACACCCCCACTTAGTTCTGTGCTCCGAGTTCTAGCCACCTGCTTGCGAGTGCACTTGTGAACCTCCTCCTGCAGTGGTTTCACCTGGAGTTGCTTCCACATTTGACCTGCCTTGGATATTTCTGGCCCTTTTTCTTCAGGAGCTGTTGAATGCAAGCTGAAGTGTGGTAATAAGTGGCCACATAGCTGTGTGAAGGGCCGCCTTCCTCTTCCAACCACTCCAACAGAAGTTAGCCTGTTTCTCCAAACCCTGCAGAAGCGTATGCTGTCCTCTGTCCCCAGATAACTCTCATCAAAAATAAAATCACGGGAGACCCGAGCCGTACACGGTGAAGGTGATACACAGTTACCAAAAATGCCACCCACACCTGGATCTTTTCTGAACTTTCTTCCATGTCTATGATCCCTGGCCGGTATTGAGCAGGGCCGCGTTGGGATGTTTGTCTTTGTTCTGGATGAAAGTCGCAGGGACACTTAAGCCTTAAGCTTCAGGGCAGAATCTGATCACAGGCTGAGATCAGGAAGAAATTTTCCCCCTTGGTATCCTATTGCACAATTGCCCAACCAGGTGTGCTACCTCTGTTAAACAAACACACGGAGCACGCGCCTCCTTACTGGTCATCTCGAGAGCGGGATGTGGGGCTCTGTGGGCCAGTGGCCTAATTCATACGGCAAGCGTGCCGCTCTCGGATGGAAGGTGGCTGCCTCATTTTTGCCTCTGCTTGGCTGTGCTCCAGGTGTGCTGTACTGATCTCAGGGTCGCACCTTCAGATGCCTACATCTGTGCAACCCTCACTTTGTGGGAGAGTAAACATTCGGCCTACGTAGAGACACACCCACATGCACAGGCGCACATATCTTTGAAAAAGTTTTCCGTAAACTTGCTTCCTCTTTCCTGGGCTTGGCTGTAGTTCCTGTACCACATCACACTCGTGCGCATTCCCAGAACATCAAACCATGGTTCACAAATAATAGTAGGATTCTTTGACCATAAGGCCTGCAGTTGTTGATCTTGGGCTTGGGTTGTAAGTGACTTCGGCGTCTGTGAATCAAAAGAAGCTGGGGAGGAGAGACCAGGAAGGACTTTTCCTTTGCTTTGCTGCTTTTCTTCTTTGAAGGGCTCTGGCTGTGCTGCCTCTGGTGCAATGGGATAATTAGAAGCAATTCCCAGGCTCCCCTGCCCGCCTGCTTGGCTTCTTCCTCCGCGTCCCTGTCTCCTGCGAGGCAGCACTTCCTCGTGTCTCTATTCTTAGCCTGCTCAGCTGTACCTCTCAGTTCCCACCTCTCCCCAGGCCCTCCGTGGCTCCTCCAGCTTTGCTGCTCCCTTCACCTTTGCTCTATGAAGGTATTTTGGGGACCACCTTCATGTTTTATTTACACACACTTTCTTCCTCTTTATTAACGTGAAACCATTTTGCTGCTCCTTCATGGATTCGTGTGTGCGTTCATGTTCTCCAGACAGAAACCTTGAAAGCCTGATGTACTCAAGTGAGGTCTCCCAGAACAGCTTTGCTTCATCCCTGGGTTTGGGACTCCTCCTGGCACCACCTTCTTGATTTCCTCTCTGCCTCTTGCTGGTGTCACCGCAGTCGTGTTCCTTCCCAAAGTTACTCTGCTAGTACCTGCTTGTTCACCCTTTCAGTGTTCCTTGTTCTTTCGGGGTGCACTGATAGTCCTGTTAATTGGAAATGACGAGTTTGTCATTCCCTGGATTGTGTTCCAGAGATAAGGGAAGACAAGTAGATTTTTGAAAGCTTTTGATATCACGGTAATCCCAAGTTTATGATAATGAGAAATAATTCATGTGAGTCTGAGATGCAGGCTGTCAAAGTTACTCTTTTCTTTGTAATTGACATGACTACCACCAACTTTGGGTAAGAAATATCCAATTTCATTGTACTCGTTTTTCAAATATTGGTCCTTGAAACTAATTACTGCTTTAATTTCAACAACTAGTAAATCCTTTCTGGATAGTAAGAGTTTTAATGTTTATGAAACATGACTGTGTGGAGGTGGCCTATTGGGAATTATAATTTTCTCACTTTATAGTAGAACTCATGTTGTGTGTGGTGTTGAATTTAAGTAATGAAACTGTATTTCTTTAAATAGACTTTCCTATTCAAATTTTTACAGAGGTTGTCATATTCTTTGACCCTTTATTGCTTTACTCATTTGTAAAGCTTTTCAATACAAAGATGGTGTCATCCTGTTTACAACACACCCCATTCTGGGAAAAGATGGGAGGGTTGGGGGAATGCTGTTTGAGTCATACCCCACCATCATGTAGCATCATTTTAGGAATGAAAGCAGAGAAGTTCACACTCTTCTAAAAATAATCGACAGAAGATTTAGGGAGGTGGCTCATAGGATCAGTTTTAAGACCAAGACAGAAAGACACTCTAATTCTCTCTTTGTAAATGAGAAGTAGCTTTGAGTAGTTTTAGTATGTGTAGATGAGTGGGGGAAATATTATTCCAGTGAGAGCATGACCTTTCTTTAAGGAATACACTGTGAACCTTGCCTTGTAAGTTTTTTTTTTTTAATTTTTTTTCTTTTTTTTTTATTTAATGAATATAAATTTCCAAAGTACGAATTATGGATTACAATGGCTTCCCCCCCATACCGTCCCTCCCACCCACAACCCTCCCCTTTCCCACTCCCTCTCCCCTTCCATTTACATCAAGATTCATTTTCGATTATCTTAATATACAGAAGATCAGCTTAGTATACATTAAGTAAGGATTTCAACAGTTTGCTCCCACACAGAAACATAAAGTGAAAAATAATAGATGATTTTTTTTAAATGATGATGAAATCAGATCAGACCTATTGTCCTGTTTAATCCCAGTGAGAGTCAAGTTGGGAGTTGATAGTTTCTTTTTTTTTTTTTTTTTTTTTTTTTTTTACAGAGGATCAGTTTAGTATGCATTAAGTAAAGATTTCAACAGTTTGCACCCCCAGGCAGAGTGGACAGTGAGAGAGAGAGAGAGAGAGAAAGGTCTTCCTTTACCGTTGGTTCACCCTCCAATGGCTGTTGCGGCCGGCGCACTGCGCTGATCCGAAGCCAGGAGCCAGGTGCTTCTCCTGGTCTCCCATGCGGGTGCAGGGCCCAAGGACTTGGGCCATCCTCCACTGCACTCCCGAGCCACAGCAGAGAGCTGGCCTGGAAGAGGGGCAACCAGGACAGAATCTGGCACCCCGAATAGGACTAGAACCCGGGGTGCCGGTGTTGCAGGCGGAGGATTAGCCTATTGAGCCGTGGCCCTGGCCATCGTTGTAGGGTTTTAACAAGGTTCTGTTCCAGATTCTACTTGTTTATAATAAAGAGCCACTAGCATTTTATTGAAACCATGTGCATATCTTTTTGGAGTGGGACAGGTGAATGAGCAGGGGTTTGGGTTCTTGCTTTTCCTTCTCTATCTTGTGCCTAAGAAAGAAGGAGAATAACCCACAACTTAGAGGTCATAGTGGATTTCTCCTTGCCCGGAAAGGGACCCTCATCCCAGCTCAAATTCCAGTGGTTCCTGGAAAGTTGTGGCACGTGAGGACAAGAGAGCTGTTGAATTTTTTTTTTTTTTTTACTGCTTTTAGCCTCAAGAGCAATGAAGACTTATTGGCTCTGGCTTGCAGTCCAGTAGGGTTTTATTTGTTGGGGTAGGAAATGGGGGTTCCAGCTTAAGACTGCCTGTAGGCCCAATGTGGCAGCCTGTTTCTTCCACCTCTTTCAGTGGCGCTGGTGTCATGACACGTCTGTCCAGTCTGTCCAACCAGTTCTGACTGCTGTGCACTTGTAATGCAGAAGACAGTGATTAAAACAACAGAATAGTCTAGACTTTCACAGCTTTCGTTTTGAGGAATTTCCGACCAGGGTCCAAACAGCTCAGTTGAGTCACCTCGCTAGGGTCGCGTGGCTACAATTGCCATGGTAGGACCAGAGCCCCTGGCTTCCGCCTCCCCCCAGGTTATTGAATTGTGACTCGGCAGTTGGTTTTATTTTAGGTTGTATTTTGAAACTAATGTTCCAGTCCAGTCACTCTTATGAGCGAACTGCATGAATGAGTCTGGTTTTTAGTTGGGTGGTCTTTGATCATGTAAAGAAAACCTCAAATCAGGAGGGCCTGCGTGCTTCGGGCTTGAATCCGAGTTTTCTTTCGATTCAAGATGAGTTAACAATGACACCACGGAGTGTTTCAGGGCGCATTTTAGGGTGAGACATGAGCTGTGACCCTGTGACCACTCTGTGCCTTCTATCGAGAATGCGATCATGAAGTTTTTATAATAGACCCCGACTGGAAAGGAACTGACTCCCATCCCAAACCAAATCGCCTCTGAGATCCCATTAAAGAGAAAATGCCCTGAACACAAATATATGAAAATGCTTTTCTAGGATGAGCGCAGAGCAGTTCATCCTCCAAATAAAATCTATCTGCTCGCACTTAGATTGTTCAAAGGCAGATGGTAGGCAATTGAAACAGAGAGGCAAGCTGGCAAAAGGAAAAATAAAACCACAGATATCTGTACGTGAAGGTGATCTCCACTTTTGCCAGCCTCCCCCCACCAACTTCCTTAGCACAACTGCATAGCAATTAAGTAACACAGGAACTCAAGACTCATATGGGCAATACAGTTGTCCTCTGTTAATGGGGTGAAACAAAGCTTGCATATAATATACAGTGCTATTCACCGAAAGGCAGCGCTAACAGAGTTTAAGAGGTAATCAGCAGTATAGCCCATAAACCATGCTATCCATGCAGGCAGCCACCTCATCGAATCTCTGAGATCTCCACCCCGTGTTAGCAGTGGGGTCACTGGTGTGAAATGCTTGCTATTACCAAGTTGCCTAGTCTTAAGAAAAGAGAGCACTCAGCAATATTGAGCTTCAGATTGGAAGCAAAAATGCCCTCGGGGTGAGGGAGGGAAGGTGGCAAACAGGCTCCCTGGGAATGTTGGAAGAGTCCAGAGCAGTTTCTTTGTAGGAAACCCTGTTGTAGCCAGCAGTGAAAGTCAGCGGCCATCTCACTGGTACGGGAGGGGGCTGCGTAGTGTGGTTGAAAAGCCTCTCCATCCCCCTGCCCTTTCCCCGACTGGAGGACTTTCTGGCACTTCTCACTAACCTTGAACTTGAACATTCAGCGACAGAAGGGAAAGGGGAGGGCGCTTTCAGCTGCGGGAGCTGGGTGTTTGTGACGCTGCTCTCGCAGCAGGCCATTTGTGGCTCCGCTGATGCCAAGCTGGGGTAATCTGAGGGTGTGGATGCAGACTGCGGAAGGGGCGGCTCTCGGAGCAGGTGGGAGTGGTGAGTGAGGAGGGGATTTGCTGGGGGTGGGATGTGAGATGAGTTTGCTGTGCTGGGAAACTGGGGGGATGTCCGTGAGGAGGAAAATTACATCTAGATGACTTGTAAGTGGGCTGCTGTGGGAGAGAAGGGCTCACGCGGCCACCCAGGGTAGGAGGAAGCCACGCCGCGTGGGGAAAGGGAACACCAGCAGGGCAGTCAGCCTGCTGCTGCCCAAGTCGCCGAGGGAGGCAGCACCCTCAGGCCTAAACCTTGAACTTCTCAGGGACACGAAGTTCAAGCACAAAGTATCTGAGGAGTAGTGATGAGAGGGAGAGAACGAGAGGTCTTCAGAAAGTTCCTGGAAACTGTGTACCATGAAAAAATTATGCATGGATTTCAAAATTGTTTTGCTCCTAGATAAACCTTTTTTTCCCCCAGTTATTGTTTTTATTTATTTGAAAGGCAATGGGGACAGTGAACTATCACTGGTTTACTTCCCTAATACCTCTTAACAGCCAGGGCTGGGACAGGCTGAAGCCAGGAGTCTGTAACTCGAACTCGGTGTCACATGTGGGTGGCAGGGACCCTAGTACTTGAGGCATCGTCTGTTGCCTCCCAAGCGTGTGTATTAGCTTGAAGCTGCTATCAGAAATAGAGCCAGCACCTGAACTCAGGCCTGCTGAGTGTGATACAGGCATGCCATGTGTGAGAGCTTAGCTGCGGTGCCAAATGCCCACTCTTAAACTTTTATTCTTACAAATTAATTTTATTTATTTGAAAGGCAAGGTTAGAGAGAGAGAGAGACAGAGGTCTTCCATCCACTGATTTACTCCTCAAATGGCTGCAGTGGCTGGGGCTGGGCCAGGATGAAGCCAGGAGCCAGGAACTTCATCCGGGTTCTTTACCTGGGTGCAGAGGCCCAAGCCCTTGGGCCATCCTTTGCTATTTTCCGAGGCACATTAGCAGGGAGCTGGATTCAAGGTAGAGCAGCTGGGACTTGAACTGGCACCCATATAGGAATGGCGGTGCTGTAGGCAGAGGCTTAACCTGCCGTGCCACAGCGCCTGCTCCTTATCTTTTAATTTTATCTTCCCACAAACTTTTTGTAGTACCCTTGAATGTTGGTGAATGAATGCATTCCATCAGGAATTAATCTCTTTTCCTTCAAGGCCCTCTAAATTTTATAGTTGTGGTTGTTGGGGATACATCATCTCTTACATAACAGAGCATGTCTCACTTTATGGCTGTATTCCATTTTCTTTTTTTTTTTTTTTTTTTTGCCCAGTGGTCCTACTTTTGATCTTGGCCAGGTATTGCCAATGAGTGTTGTTAGAATGATTCTTCTTCCTTTCCCCAGTCAGACTAAGTCGTGTGGTCTCCAAACTGTGATTTGGCCATGATTCAGGGCTGTTGTGTGTAGCATTCAGCAATCTAACTCAGCAGTGGAGTGGCTGAATTGTGAAATTTGCTTGGAGCAGGTGTAATTTTTATTCTTCTGCCAATGCAGACCCCAGAGAATGTTTCTCAGGAAGAATTGCCTCTGATCCACCTTTTTTCTAAAACATACAAATGCTCAGACACACTTGACACATCGGTTGGCTCGCCCCTCGGAGACCGGCAGACCATCCCAGCAAACACAATGCACGGAATCCAGCAAACAATAAAGAGCCATGTGCGCGCGTGGCCAGGTCATTAGCTTCCTTCCTTTTTCGCCTTGATTTTTGGGAAGTCCTCACTTGTTAGTTGCACAGGTCGTGGGACGCAGCCATATAAAATGTCAGAGGATGTTCAGATGGGTGTGTGGAGGAACAGAGGAAGCAGGAATTCTGGGCCAGGGAGCAGCTGGCCGGCTGGTGACCTAGGAAGGGAGCCTCAGGCTTTTCATGTTAAAAAATAGCAACTTTTCTTTATATGTGCCAGAGTTCCAAGTTGGGGAATCCCGAAAAGGGCTATCGGGTGCCTGCCTTTGCAGGTTTACTGTCCAAAGAGGAGATGACTTTTTAACAATCATTTTTGAGAGGGAGGGGAAGAGAGGTTATGAGATCCCATTCTCTGGTTTATTCCCCAAATGCCCACAACATGGATCTCAATCCATGCCTCCCATGCGGATAGCAGGAACCCGACCACTTGGGGCATCACTGCTGCCTCCCAGGGTCCACGTCAGTAGAAGGCTGGAACCAGGAGTGGACCCAGGTATGGAACCCATGTGGGACACAGGCTTCTCAACCGCCAGGCCAACACCTGCTCTGAGATGATGTTTTTAGTGTAGGGAAGACATGCAGACAACAGCTAGAGGCAGTGAACACGCTGGTTTGCACCTTCTCTGGCCCTGCTAAAGTGCAGCGTGGCCCAGGGCCTAGGGGACTTTTTTAGGTCTGTTGCTGGTGTTTTCCCCGTGATGCCCCAGTTGCTAAACCCAGCATTTGAGAGCCAGCTGCTTCTTGCTCATCTTCTCCAGGAGAACGTGAGTGTCCGTCTCTCCCAGAGGTAGTAGGGAGAGAAGGGGCAGGGTGGGTACAGCTCTGGCTGCCCCTTTCTTGTGCTGCAGGTGCTGGGAACCCTGATAGCCGGGAGGCCTTTGGCTGTGTTTTAGTCAACCCAAACCCTGCTTCTCCGAGGGTGAGAGGGGAATCTGATGGTCATGCAGTGAGAGCCACAGCCCTGCTATTGTTGGAGGGAAGTCAGAGGCCCTCAGTCAACACTGATTGAAGCCATTTACTGCATGAAATGGGCTGCATGGTAGGCCCGTGTCCCCTCCCTGAGATGCCTCTGGTCTTTCTGCATGCATGTGTTTGTTAATAGTTGTAGACCTGGCAGGAGCCATAGGGTGAGACTTGTTCTCCATCCCTGAAGGTTTATTTCCATAAGGAGCGGCTTCTATAACCCCTAGACAGCTACAGGTATTATGCCATCAACCTCAGAACTCAGAAAACATTCTTTGAGGACCATATAGATAACACCGTTTGTACCTTGCTACAAAGGGCAAAAATAAAGCACACAATAAAAGCCCCTGTAAATCCTTTAGTTATAGTGCTATACATATACATACATATATACATACATGTATGTATGTATATGTGTGTGTATGCATGTGTGTGTTTGTATGTACTATTTATTAGAAAGGCAGAGAGAGACAAAGACAGCACTCCTGTCTACTGGTCCATTCTCCAAATGTCCCCATAGGCTGAGGCTGGGTTGTGAAGCCAAGAGCTGGGTACTCAATCCAGGCCTTCCATGTGGGTAGCAGGAACACGACCACTTAAACCATTACCACTAGCTTGAAGAGTCTGCATTAGCAGGAAGCTTGAGTCAGGAGCTGGAGCTGAGCATTGAGCCCAGGTACTGTTGATGTCAGATGCAGATGTCTTAACTGGCATCTTCGCCACTACACCAAAGAACCTGTCCCGTAGAGTAATACACAGAGTATTGTCTGTCACTGAATGGGGGTATCTCTTCATGTCAGTTCTCTTAAGAATATGCTCACCCTAGAGCCCCTTGTGCTGGTTAGCACATGTGGCACATGCAAAGGAAATATTCACGTAAGGCGTGCGCTCTTTTCCCTTAGAGGAGAGTGCCCAGGGAGGAACTGAGGGCCTAGAAATGGTGACGTGAAATCGTACTGTCAAGAAATAGTCACGGAAGCAAGTCGAAGGGCCCACACTCACTCCTCGCCTTGTGTTTCTGGCCACTTACTGCTTGTTTGTGTTGCTTGCCTGGTTAGTTTGGAATGGGCCCAGCCTGGTGATGACTGTGGTGATAACAGCCAACAGTCTCTAGGAACTGGGAGCTGCCAGGGGAGGCGATGGAACGGAGCATGGGAGCTTTGTGCCTGTTCTTAATCTACTCTCAGAAATGCAGAGCTCTTGTGGTACAACCCAGGCTCCCTGTGCTTCCCCGGCCCCTGTCGTCACGCTTTGCCCAGCTACTTGTTGCCCCTGGGAATGCCCTCTTGCCCAGGGGAGAGCTTTGCCCCCGACAGGGCTGCAAAGCCCTGCTGAGCTCTCTGGCCACATCCCTGGCCTTTCCTTGGACCACCCTTACCCACACCAACACCTCAGCATTCCACGGAGACCATCCCCTTCTCTTCTGGTCTTGCACGTGCTGTTCCCCTAAGTCATCCTGGTCATTCTTCCCCAAGCAGACGTACAGTCTGGATGAGAAGTCTGTTTCGTGTGCCCCAATCACACGCATTTTCAAACTTCTCTCACCACATCTTGTCATTGCTTGCATCTGTCATTTGATAGTAACCTCGTTAAGTCCAGGCCAATCTTGCTTTTGTGCTTATGACCATAGTGTTGGGCGTAGGGTTGGTGCACCATAACCGTTTGTGGACTGGAGGAAGGTGCAGGAAGCAGAGTATGTCCATTGGTGACTTCTGTGTTTGGCTCAGCACCTGCTGCGCTGCAGAACTTTCTTAGCAGTCTATAAGACACCTTCAGCGGCTGGCGCCATGGCTCACTAGGCTAATCCTCCGCCTGTGGTGCTGGCACACCAGGTTCTAGTCCCGGTCGGGGTGCTGGATTCTGTCCCAGTTGCCCCTCTTCCAGGCCAGCTCTCTGCTGTGGCCCGGGAGTGCAGTGGAGGATGGCCCAAGTCCTTGGGCCCTGCATCCGTGTGGGAGACCAGGAGGAAGTACCTGGCTCCTGGCTTCGGATCAGCACAGTGCCTTTCTTTCTGTCTCTCTCTCTCTCACGGTCCACTCTGCCTGTCAAAAAAAAAAAAAAAAAAAAAAAGACACTGCGGCACTATCAGCTGAGGCTAATGTCCTGTAGTATTGCAGGCTATGGCCAGGTTATGGGAAGTTTGCTTAATGCAGACAATAATACAGAGTAAAAAGTTGTGCTCTCAGAATCTTGAGTTATACATAAACAGCAGTGGTTTGCTTTTTAAGGTGACTTTCTGCTTGTTAAATCCCAACACAATCAGCTAAAGGAAGAGCTTCCTAATGTAAGGATGCTGTGGCTCTCTGGATGTTCTTTTAAGACAGGAAAAGTGATCGGACATCAATGGAAGTTGCCTCTGGAAAAGGGACTGAAGATAAATGAGTCTGGCTTGGTGATGAGCCTTTCCTCTTTCTCTCCTGCTCCTCCCGCTCGCCTGCCGGTAATTACAAACCTGAACGGATGGCTGCTGAGAACCCGTGTTCTTTCCGTCTCTGAATAATAGCAAGTAGATAACACATGCACCTAGATTGTTTGAATACATACACACGTGCATACACACATATACGAGGATACTTGAAAAAGTTTGTGGAGGGCTGGCTTTGTGATGTAGCAGGTTAAGCTGCCATTGTGATGCCAGCATCCTTAGGAGTGCGGGTTCAGCTCCTGGCTGCACCACTTCTGATCTAACTCCCTGCTAATGCACCTGGGAAAGAAGCAGAAGATGGCCTGAGTGCTTGAGCCCCTGCCATCCACATGGGAGAAACAGAAGAAGCTCTTGACTTCAGCCAGGTGCAGCCCACCCATTGTGACCATTTGGGGAGTGAATCCGTAGGTAGAGGATCGCTGTCTGTCTCTCCCTCTGTCTTTCAAATAAATATATTTTAAAATAAAGTTTCTGGAAATTGGAGTTAAAAGACAAGTTTATTTTGATGCAAAAATTTTGAAAACCATGCATTACCTTTTCGTAATAATTATTTTCCATGAACTCTTTTTTTTTTTTTTTTTTTTTTTTTTTTGACAGGCAGAGTGGACAGTGAGAGAGAGAGAGAGAGAAAGGTTTTCCTTTTGCCATTGGTTCACCCTCCAACGGCCGCCGTGCCCGGCGCGCTGCGGCCGGCGCACCGCACTGATCCGATGGCAGGAGCCAGGTGCTTCTCCTGGTCTCCCATGTGGTGCAGGGCCCAAGCACTTGGGCCATCCTCCACTGCACTCCCTGGCCACAGCAGAGAGCTGGCCTGGAAGAGGGGCAACCGGGACAGAATCCAGCGCCCTGACCGGGACTAGAACCCGGTGTGCCGGCGCCGCAAGGCGGAGGATTAGCCTAGTGAGCCGCGGCGCCGGCCCCATGAACTCTTTGAAGACTCCTTGTACTCTGCCTTTGGCCTAAAGTGATACCATGCATGCATGAAGACCTGTTTACTGCAGCTGAAGCAGTGGACAGTTAACGTATATCTGAACCTTTCTGGGTTAGTTGATTAGCACGGAGCTAGAACAACAAGGATACTTAGTCCAGTGACTCGAATTAATTGGATACATGCTTGCCAAGCGCTTAACTTGCATGAGATTTCTTCGGAATTATCGAGGTGAGGAAGAGGAAATTCTGAGGCAAAAGGCTTACTGTGTAGTGAGGTCAGTTTAATGCCATTTACACTGTATCTCTGGGGGACAAACCCTGAATCTTTGAATTCCTGTATTCTTTTTCCTGCCAGGTTGTTAATTGTATAACTCCAACCTGGAGTTGCTGTGAGGATCGTAACACTTACCTTTTAGGGGTGCTCGGGGCATCTGCCATAAAAATGTTTGCAGACCTCCACCTGATGAGCTCTTCTTCACCCTTGAATTCTCTCAGTGCCATGACCACCTGTGGCACAAGTAGGTGCTCCCACCCACCCCACAATCTCTGCTATGGCATTTCCCTGCATGCTATAAGCATCATTTGTTTTGTTCCCTATACCTGTGCCAGAATCTTCTGGATGAAGAGCCACATTGTACCCATCTCTAATCCCAGTGCTCAGCACTTGACCTGGGTTTGCTGCTGAATCAGAACAAGGGTTATGAATGCCAAGCATTAAGCATATCACATCGTTATTATAAAGACTTTGGGCAACAAAAGAGAACAAAAACGGGAGAATGCTCTGCTGTCCTGGCATATCCACCTTCAGTGTTAAGGTTGTAAATGTGCTTCGCTTTTGACCATGGGTGCTGCTTGAATGTCTGAGGTAAAGGGAGGTCTGAGGTCAGGGAGGGAGTCTGTGTGTGTAACCTAGAAGCCAACGTGTGGTTTCACTAATCACCAAGGCTGGCAGGTCTAGGTGTGGCAATCAGAGACTCATTTGGTGCCACGTTCTCCACACTGCCCGGTGATGTTTCCATTCCCCTGGTTTCTTCTCCTCTTGAAGAAAGAAAAGCATTTCTCCTCTTCTTGGAATCACCTTTTCTGCTCTGACCATTTTTTTTCCCCCTATGATGTCCAAATAGAGAATTAAGAGGAGTTACTGTGTTGTTCAGGATTCCCCAGAGAGATAGAACCCCTTGGAGAGCTTTTCTTTCTTTCTTTGTTTTGAGGAGTTGGCTCCATGATTGTGGAGGCTGAGAATTCCCAGGATCTGCTGTGTGCAAGCTGGAGGCTCAGGAGAACTGGTGATGTGGCTCAGAGTCTGAAGGCCTGGGAACCAGGGAGGCCAGTGGTGCAGTCGCAGTCTGGGTTGAAGACAGTGAGATGAGATGATGCAGTGTAAGCTGTGAGGCAGGAAGAATAATTCTCACAGTGACCGGCAGGCTCCTCCTCCTCCGCTTCGTGCCCTGCTCAGGCTCCCGATGAACTGGATGGTGCCTACCCACGCTGGGAAGGGACATCTACTTCATCGAGTCCACCTTTCCAATGCTCATCTCAACCGGAAATACAGGCACACCTAGGGGTAATGTTTAATCTGGGCACTGCATGATCCAGTCAAGTCGGTATATAAATTCAGCCATGATGGCTATAAATGATAGATGGGTTGAAAGGAGAAGGTTCTTGCCCATAGTGTGCATGTGCATTCTTTAACACAATCTGAATGCATGATAAATAAGGGGTACCCTTTTATGGGTTATGTCTTGAAGGATCTTTTTTTTTTTTTTTTTTTTCTGTCTACCTTCTGGGCTCTCAGTCTTGAAATCAAAGACCAGATGGTTTGCTTGTGAATAGCCAACCTTATCATTAGGTACTGTGTTCTAGGTGGAGTTAGTTCTTAGTGCTTGATGGATAAATGAGTGAATGGGTCATTGCATTTTTGAGAAAGAACATTGCTTCATGGATAAAACTTGCTAGTCTATCTTCCCACAAATCGTCTTCTGTGACGACTGATCCCTCCTGCCTTCCTGCTGGGCATGTCACAAAATTCACTTAACAGTGTGTTAAATACTCCTGACATCTCTCCAATCTATAAACAAACACTTTTTAAAAAGGGGGCATCGTGGGACCTATTTGTTCTTGTCATTCTTCTCTCCTCTCTTCCCATAGGGAAGTGGCACATTTAGGAAGGGTTTGTAACATTTGATGATTTGTGTCTTTCCTACACCATACATCAGAGCTGGAGATACACACAGTTCCTTACTTTCAAACATGACGTCTAGGAGAGTGAACGCATTTCTCTTGGCATCCTTCATTATGCCATCTTCTGTGTTTCTCCCCCCTTCTCATTATATTACTCTCCTCAAATTTGCAAATCCCTTCCCATTCACTTCATTTTAGTTTGGCATCTTGGTGGAGTGAGACTAGCACTTGGCTAGGGATTAGGACTAGCTGTGTTCTTGGTAAGACACCTTTCCTGGCTTGTAGTTTTTCTTTGTGAATGTTGAGACATGTAGCCAGGTAGTTCTTTGGCTCTAAGGCCAGTGGGCCTCTGAGTGCGGAAAGGTTGCAGGTGAGTTTCTGTCTTTCAAGGAGTGACTTGGTCAGTTCTCTCTGAAGGACGTTTCAAAAATCATGATTCCCATGACAACCGAAGGGAACCTTGCTGCCCCGTTGGATAGAAGCTGCTAGAAATAAAAAATTTACAGTTGCTGGGAGGGGCAGTCAATTATTTTGGGTTGACTGTTAACCTAGAAACCAAATTGTGAAGTGGACCCAGGCATGTTATTTAATATTATTTATATGTTCCTCATTTCTAAACTGTTTCTGATGGTGAAATATTTGTTTCTGTAGTTTTTGGTTGGACTCCCTCTCCCACTTGGTGATGGCACTGTACCTGATCTTGCTATATTACATGTATAGGTAGGACAGGCAGTGCATCAGGGCAGGTATAGCTCATGTAATTTGGCTCAGCCTTAATATATTGATTTTCTAACAGCCAGGGATTAACTCCCTCCATTGAAGATTCTTGAGGGGAAGAACAGATAGCAAGCATTTGTTAAAATGATGGATTGTCCCCATTTCAGCTTCCGGCAGCAAAAAGGTCTGCTTAGAAACTAATTAGAGCGTTTCCCCCATGGTGTTGCTGATCCACTTCTCCTGGCTGTACTTCCAGCACTCCTGTGGTCTCTTGGATGGTTGGACCCTGTGTCAGGGTCACTGGCCACAACATAGCCGACCATCTCTCCATCTTCCTAGCCTGCTCCTTCTAACAGAAGGATGCAGAGGGTGGGCCCATTTCAGGGAATGGCAGGCTTTTGGTTTCAGGCTGGTTGAAGACTTCTTTCTCTTCCCATAGTGTTCCTTTCTGTTCTTTAGAAGTTTTGCTTTTGGATCCCAGGATGGGCAAGGAAAGTGCGTGCCATCTTTAACATCATGCATAGGCAGTTAGGAGACTTTAAAATCTGCTCAATACTTCCTGGTGGTACAGGAGAAGCTGACCTTTTCTCTCTTTCCTTTTTTTAAAGATTATTTTATTTATTGGAAAGGCAGAATTACAGAGAGAGAGAGAGAGAGCAAGCGAGCGAGCGAGCTTCTGTTCGCCAATCCATCCCCAAATGGCCGGTTGTGCCAGGTTGAAGCCAGGAGCGACCAGCTTCTTCTGGTCTCCCACATGGTTGCAGGGGCTCAGGGACTTAGATCATCACCTCTGCTTTCCCAGATGTATTAGCAGGGAACTGGATGGAAGTGGAGCATCCAGGACTTGAGCTGGTGCCCATGTGGCATTGCAGGGGGCAGCTTAGCCCATTGCACTGCAACGCTGGCCCCAAAGCTGTCCTTTTCTATGGAAGCCTGCTAGGCCACACTCTCCTCTGCATCTCTCTGAGCCTAGACCTGATTTCTTTCTACCATGGCCACTTGCCACATGTATAGAAGATGAGGCTGGCTGCTTTATCATCATAGCTGTAGAGGAAAACTACCTACATCTGGGTTCCACACAGCTAGAGCACCATGAAGTCCTTTGCATTTCTTGGTTTTTCAGGACAATTTCTGTTTAGCTCCTATGTTGAGTAGCAGGCACAGCTCTGCCTTTCTTTCTCTTATGAAGAGTTGTGTATTGTGATCTTAGACAGCCATGTACATAAAGTTAACTATTTGGGGGGTGAATTTTGGGCACAGTGCTTGGGATGCCCACATCCCATATCCAAGAACCTGTGTTTGAGTCCTGGCTCCTTTCCTGATTCCAGCTTCCTTCTAATGCTCATCCCAGGAGGTAGCAGATAATAGTACAAGTATTAAGGCCCCTGCAGCCCACATGGGAGACCTGGGTTGAGTCTGGGGCTCCTAGCTTCAGCCTAACCTAGTCCCAGCTGTTGTGAGTGTTTTGGGAGTGAATTAGCAAATGGGAGATTGATCTGTGTGTATGTGTGTGTGTGTGTGTGTGGGGGGGGGGTGTTGGCATTCTTCCTCCCTTTCTCTCTCTGACTTTCAAATAAATAAATTTAAACATTTTAAAGTTAACTATGCTTTCTAGCAAGTTTCATGCCACTTTCTGCTGGGCTGATGGTATTTCTGGGCTCCACCTATCATGAACCATGAAAATCCAACAACTTCCATGGGGTGACGCAGAAAACCAGGGCATCAGACTGAAGTTAGGAATGAATGCTCTTGACTATAATTAGATACTCATTTTCACCACTGGTTAAGTAAGGGCTTCAGACCACAATTCAATAAGTAAATCCATATGGCTATTTTTGTTTGCACTTTCATTGTCAAGGTTAATTCTTTGATTAGACTCAGTAATTCAAGGTGGACATGCGTACGTAACATTTTATACTTGCTTTTTTATGAAATGAATTCAATTTCACATTTCACAGGTAACACACAGCCTGAGCCACATTCATCATACTGATGCCTCTGTTATGGATAAGCTGTGTAAACTTCTATGCAGTGATGGTGAAATACAGAATGTACAAATAAGTCTAATAAATGAATTTACTTGTTTATTGGCTCTTGTGTTCAGTTTTTGGCCATGCTACATACACCACTAGGCTGGGTCACTTTCTCACGTGTAGTCAGGGACTTCAAAAAGTTCATGGAAAAGTGAGATTGAAAGGTAAGTTTATTTTGGTGCCAAAAAAATTGAAATCCATACTTAATTTTTTTGTAGTATTCATTTTCCTTGAACTTTTGGAAGACCCTTTGTGCCTAGGTATGGAGTACCAGGACTGGAAAGGGAAAAGGGACATTGAATTCTCAGGACTTCATAAGTCTGGCTGTTGCTTTCTGTGACTCCCATATCTCAAGGAGCTGAGAGCAAACTTCAGGCCTGAGTTTAAGGCTCATTGTCCCACAACTGTCACCAGACTATAAACTCAGAAACAGATTACCCTAAGAAAAATTCCCTAAAGAGCTGTCATCACTTTTTTCTCCTATTACCTTTTCTCTTGTAAGGTTACATCTTCATCACTTTGTAAAGTCATCTCCCAAACTTTTCTACTCCACTCCTCTTTTGGAAGAGAACATCCTTTAATTTCTGCGTGAAATTTTGTGTAAAGATGGAAGACTGACCTTTCTAAACACTGTGTTACAAAACTGATTGATAATTATTTCAACAGCTGTGTGCTCCCATGTGGATGGGGATAAGGATGGCCATTTGTCGCAGATGCTGACAACTGAGCCAGAAGTGACTCAAGGGAGTTGGTCTTGCGTGCAAGAAGCTTTAGGAATATTGTGGCCAATTAATTTTAGTTACTTTTTATTAAAAAAATTTTTTTATTGGGTAAGCAGAGAGAGAGAATGCTCCCCTCACTCCCCCATCTACTGGTTCACTTACCAGATGCCTGCAAAGGCTGGGGCGGGACAAGGGCTGAGGCTGAGAGCTGGAAACTCAATCCAGCTCTCCCATATTGGAACAGAAACAACTCCTTGAGCTATTCCCTGCTGCCTCCCAGGGTCTGCATTAGCAGACTTATTTCATTTGTCCATTAAGTTTTATGATTTTGTTAGAGAAATTTCCACACATATTCACCAGAAAGAACAATTTAATAAGCTGTGTATGCTCATCATTCAGCTTCGACGAGTCTCCACACATGACTAATCTTGTTCTAATCCTACCACACTTCTCACCCCTCCCCCAACCTGCTATTTTGAAATATAAATCTCTCATCATTTCATCTATAAATACTTGAGTGTCTTTAAAGGACTTAAAACTTAACAAAATGTCATTATCACACCTAATAAAGCTAACAGCAATTCCTCCATACTATCTAATTAATACCTAAGGTTCAATATAATACCTAGTTTCGGCACCGAGGATACAACCTATAAAAGGAAGGTCTTTGAGTTTCAGTACCCATGAGCCAATATTCTAGTGTGAGGGCAGAGATGAAAAACAGGTAAGAGAGAGCCGGTAATTTCTGCTAATGGCTCTGAAGGAAACACAGTGGTGACAGGAGAGTGACCTAGGCCAAGGGTGTGGCTGTTCCAAGGAGGGAGAGGTTGGAGAGGTCCTGAGGAGGTGAAGCTGGAGCGGCGGTCAGGTGAAGAGCAGGAAGGAGTGGCCCTCGGAGCCCAGGGACAGCTTTGCAGGTGGAGGGATTGGCCAGGGCACGGAAAGTTGGGTGGACCTGGAGCGTGTCTTCTAACCAAAGAAACGGTTTTCAAGGCCGATGCTGGCTTCCAGGACAGTCATTTGTAACGTGTAACTCTATCTTTTAACTTTTCCATAGGATGTATAGCAAGGTGTACTGATACTGTACTTTGTGATCATTTTCTGATTGATTTCTTGGTCATTTAGGCATAATTGCCTCTGGACATTTCAGAAACAGTTGAAACTGCAAACAAATTCAGGCCACAATGAAGTAGATGAGGGCACAGACCCTAAGGGTAGAGACCCTTATCTACCTGTGATAATACAGCTCTGGTTTCTTCCAGGTAGGTTCCCCTTTGAGGTCTTGGGGGTACTTCCTTTTTCTCTCTGTATAAAATAAAAGTGACAATTTCATTTATTTTCCTTAGGACTTTTTCATACTTCTGTGAGTAGAAATCAGGCAGTGGCAAATGGATGTATTAAGAGACCAACAGGGCCGGCGCCGCAGCTCACTAGGCTAATCCTCCGCCTTGCGGCGCCGGCATACCGGGTTCTAGTCCCGGTCGGGGCGCCGGATTCTGTCCCGGTTGCCCCTCTTCCAGGCCAGCTCTCTGCTGTGGCCCGGGAAGGCAGTGGAGGATGGCCCAAGTGCTTGGGCCCTGCACCCCATGGGAGGCCAGGATAAGTACCTGGCTCCTGCCATCGGATCAGCGTGGTGCGGTGGCCATTGGTGGGTGAACCAACGGTAAAGGAAGACCTTTCTCTCTGTCTCTCTCTCTCACTGTCCACTCTGTCAAAAAAAAAAAAAAAAAAAAAGACCAACGACACATGCACACATGTGTCGTGCATATACACAGCCTCACATACACAGGTACCCGTGTATTTTCATGCAAGTTGATACGTGGGGCGATAGGGAGGAGAGAAAGAATGCACAGAGAAGCAGGTCTCTGTCAATGTTGATTTCCATGCAGTAGCAAGTTAGAGTGTATTCCTGTCTTAATCCTTTCTGTAATAGAGATTAAATGGGGTATTATGTTCACGTAACTGAACAAAAGTGGACAATTCCAGCCTGTTTCTTCCCAGTCAGTAAAAGGAGATTTTGAAAGAAGCAGTCATTGAATATGCACACAGAGAGTTTGTCAGCGTTTCTTCAGACACAGCCAGCCACAGTCAGACTAAACATTCATACACGTTGCATCTGTCTTCAGCAGAGGTATTTGTTGATTCACATATTTTCTCTTTACAAGAAAATCTTCAAGGTTAGAATTCACTGAAGTTAACCCAGAGTAGAACTCCATTGTGTTATGAGACAGTTGAAAATGTTATCTTTGGTTTAGAAAAGTCTGTTACTGTCACTCCTAGGAAAAGTGCCAGTATTTTAAGCATAGCCATCAGCTGTATGAAAGGTTATGGACAATTTGACTATTTATGAAATCCTTACTCTTGCTCATTTGTTTTCATGATCTGCCATACGTCAGAACCCTTGCGTTCACCAGAGAAGAGTGGGTTTTTTTCTTCTCAGTAGGTGAGTAGAGAGTTCCTGGTGGATTCCGTTTGTCTTTATTTACTCAGCCGCTCTTCCAGGGCCTGGAGCTGTCAAAGGCGGAGCAGGAAATTATTGTTTACATCTGTCAGGAATTCTCGGTTCTGTCTTTAATGAGCTTTCATGCCCTTCAGAGACCACTTTCCACACCTTGATTGTCAGAGGGGCCTGGAATATTGGAGCTGTACAGAGGCTTCATATCAGCAGCTCCATCTTCTGTGACTCGTGACTCTCTGTAGTAGCTGTTTTGGTTGAGATCTTAGTTTGTTTAGCATTAGCTATTTATTTAATTTACTGGAAAGGGAGAGTGAGATATAGGTAAATACGGGTTTTCCATCTGCTAGTTTACTCCCCAAATGCCTGCAACAGCTGAGGCTGGGCCAATTCGAAGCAAAGATCTCAGAGCGCAATCCAGATTTCCCATGTGGATGGCAGGGATCCAGCCACTGGAGTCGTCACCTGCTGCCTTCCGGGGTGTGCATCCCCTGGAAGCTGGAATTGGGATTGAAGCCAAGACTCAAACCCAGGCACTCCTGTGTGGAATGTGGGTGTCCCCAGTGGTGTCTTAACCACTGCAACCAGCTGCCCAACCCTAATTTTTTTGTTTTATTTAGTAAGAAAATAGACATACTCCTGAGTGTTCACCATTTATTTAATCAAACTGCTCATGAGGGAGACCTAGATTGAGTTCCTGGTTCCTGGCCCAGCTTGGCTGTTGCAAAGCATTTGGAGAATGAGCCAATGGATGGAAAGACTCCTTTCTCTCTCCCTCAATTTCAAATAAATAGGGGAAACAATCACTCAGGTATGAGAAATAAATTAGATACCTATGGAGGATTTAGCACAGTTGTCACCAAAGTACAGCTTAACAGGTATTGTTGTGTTGTTAAATAGCAAGCATTTGTTCCTGCATTTAAGACACTTTCAATCATTGTTGGGAAGAAAAAGCACTTAAGTGCTAGTCTTTACCTTTAAGGAGCTTGTATCTAGTTAAAATAGCAGACATATGTGTAAGAAGATAAGTAATAGCACCAAGCATTATGTGATTATGTGATTAATGCCAAATGCAAATGCATGCTAAAGTAGTTTAAAAGAAGGAGATATTTCATTGTGAACTAAAATAATAATAATGACAGTGACTGCAGCCAGCGTTTATTGAGTGCTTGCCATATACCAAGTACTGATCAAGTATTTTACAGGCATTAATTCATTTAATGTTCATGTCAGTCCTACATGATAAGTATTTCTGTTATTCCTGTTTTGTAATTCAGAAACCTGAACAAGGCTAGCTGACTATCCCAGACACACATGCCAAAGGAATGGTGGAGCCTCCATTCGATTCTGGGCTCCAGAGCCACTACCTTCTCCACACCACAGTGGTCAGTGGTCTAGGAAAACTCGATTAAAGGGGAGACTTTCTAAGCAAAGGAAGCAGACTACCTCACAAAGAGGCCGGACTATGCCGGGAAAGGAACATGGTCAAGTTTCAGGAGTGTGTGCAAAGGGTTGGTCAGAGAAACTTGGATTTGATCCAGAAAGCTGAGTTTGGAGAATAAGTGAATGAACTTTGCAAGGAAATAGCATGACCACCTTGAGAGGGTGGCTGTCCTGGAGGGACGCTGGGTGTGTCGCAGGCTGGGCTGTCCTGGAGGGACGCTGAGGGTATCACAGGCTGGTCACCGTACTTCAACCTTGGACTTTCTCATCATTTCTACCTGAGTCTTGTGGCTGTTTAGTGGCTGGTTGGGTTTTTCCATCAGCCGGGTTTCCCTTGACCCCAGGACATCAATAACTAAACTGTCAGTCATCAGGCAGCAGGAGCTCACTGTGGCCCTGGTGGTAATCAGCTGGGCTTCCCCCAAGTTGTGCGGGACCTGCTGTGGAACCAGCCTTCACATCACTCCCACTTCCCGGATTTCCCTACCTTCTATGGATTTGGAGGAAAGAACCTATATTTCAGGGTAACCATGGAGACCCAGGAGGAGCGTGATGGTGTACAGAGACCCTTCCGGGATAACTGCAACCCCAGCACCCCTCAAGGCCTGTCTCAGGGTCCCAAGGGGCTGACTAGAAGGATCCTTTGGGATCACCTGCTCAAGACCACATCTATTTAGAGAGCAGGGTTGGGGGAGTAATGATAATTTTCCACTCCATGCCGATTAATCTTGGATTTAAATACAGGGTCCAAAATAAGGCGTAAGTGGCGGTAGCTCCAAGAAGCAAACCAAGCTTAACATTAAATGACATGGGGCTCCTGAAGATGTGGGGCAGACTGAGAACAAAGGTTACTTACTGCAGCTATAACTCCTTTTAGACAAGGGAAATATGTGATTAAGAAATGTTTTGGCAAGCTCTTCCCAAGATTATTGACTGGGAAGGAGGCCCAGGAGTCAGCCAGGCAGGAACAATGTGGGGTGTTCGCTGGGGTTGTGGAAGAGGAACATTTTGAAATGTTGGAAGGAGGGAGAACCCCAGGGCCTGGGGGAGAGTGAGAGAGAAAATTACCACCATACAGTTCCATGCTGTTAGGAGGATCCCTGTGAAATAATAGAGGAAGAGTTCTGCTTGAAATTAAAGATGGGGGGGGGGGCAGCACTGTGGCGTAGTAGGTTAAGCTTCTGTCTGTGGCACCAGCATCTCATATGGGCACTGGTTCAAGTCCTGGCTGCTCCACTTCTTATTGAGCTCTCTGCTGATGGCCTGGGAAGGCAGTGGAAGATGACCCAAGTCCTTGGGCCCCCACAACTGCGTAGGAGACCCGGAGGAAGCTCCTGGCTCCTGGCTTATGGCTTTGGATCAGCCCAGCTCTGGCTGTTGCAGCCATTTGGGGAGTGAACCAGTGGATAGAAGACCTTTCTATGTCATCCTCTCTAATTCTGCCTCTCAAATGTATACATAAATCTTTTTTAAAAAAATTAAAGATGTGGAGGAGTAGAGCTTAAATGTGAATTCTTCTCTAGGGCATGCTTTGAGTATTTAAAGACATTGCACAGTACAGGTACTTTTTAGTTATGTTGCAAACCATGGCTGACTCTTCTCCAGAAGGAGAAAATGATTGATTGCTGTCCTCCTGGCGTGGCAGCGTCCCCAGTTATACTAACAGGCAAGCTTAAGTGAGCTGGTAAAATTTGCCTCTCTGGTTCCAACCTGGGGTCACCTCATTTTTTTATAAAGCACAGAGTAAACTCGCATCAACTGAAACTCGAGGTCTGGGACGTGGTGTGCGGTGTTTGGAGAAGTGGGACTCGGCCTGCCCTGTCTTGGGTGGACGTTGCATGAGATTCAGTGTTCTCACTGACCAGCTTCCCTGTGGGCAGACTCTGTCCAGAGCCACTTGTGTGGTGCTGGAGGCCTCATTCCTTCCTCTCTTTTGTCTTTCTCTCTCTGACATCTGCTGCACACACTCTCCAGGGCATACAGTCCAAACTCTGCTTAGTGTAACTTCTGGGAGAAGATAGAACTGATTGATTTTCATGCGCAAATACAGACTCGCAGTGATGTTCTCGCCGGGAGCTATGCGTACTTGCTGTCAGAAGCATGAATTTATGATGCAATTTGAAAAGGGTCAGAATATTCAGAGATGAGATTAATGCTGGTCTCTGAGTGCTTTGTGATGCTGAGGTAGCTGAAGTGCGTCTGGTGCTGTCCAGAGCTTCAGTTCCTCCTGCAGATGAATGAAGAAAGAGGGAGCCTTGTACTCCGAGAAGGGTGTGGGCGTACACATTTCCTGCCTCCTTATTTTATTTATTATTATTTATTTTAAAAATATTTCAGTTATTTGTGAGGCAGAGAGAGAGACGGGAGAGACAGAAAGTGAGCACCAGCATTTGCAGGTTCCTCCCCATTTACCCATGATAGCTGGGAATGGGCTAGGCAAAAACCAGGAGCTGGGAGTTCAATCCTGGGCTTCCCCATAGGTGGCAGGTACTCAGTTACTTGAGCCATCACCACTACCTCCCAGGGCACACAATAGTAGGAAGCTGCAGCCAGGAGTGAGAGCTGGGCATCAAATCTGCACACTCCAGCACTAGACAGGGGCATCTTAACTGCTAGGCCAAATACCCCCCCCCCCGCCTCCTTTTCCTTGATGATCTAGATGCTGCTCAGCAGATGTAAATCAGCCAGTAGTAGAAAATGACATGGGCTGTCCCTGCTCCTGTCTCCTTGCTTTCTTATAGGACCCCTGTCCATTTTGTATAGGTTCGTGCACCATGCTAAAATACTCTTTTCTTTTTTTAAAGATTTATATATTTGAAAGGCAGAGTTACACAGAAGCAGAGAGAGAGAGAGGAAGAGAGAGAGATCTTCCATCAGCTGGTTCACTCCCCAAATGGCTGGAGTTGGGCTGATCTGAAGCCAGAAGCCACAAGCTTCTTCTGGGTCTCCCATGTGGGTGCAGGGGCCCAAGGACTTGGGCCATAATACACAGCTTTCCCAGGACATAGAAAAGAGCTGATCAGAAGTGAAGCAGCTGGGACATGAACCAGTGCCCATATTGGATGCCGGCACTATAGGTGGTGGCATTACCCGCTATACCACAGCGCCGGCCTTGCTAAAATATTCCTTTAACTTCATTTTCTGTTTCTGTTTCAGCATTGGACTGTCTATGCAAACAGTTGGATTAGTCATAATCCCGACTTCATGCCCCATCATCATCATCACATTTTTCCTTATTTAAAATAATGTCATAAGCTTCCGCCTTCTCTTCATTTTGGCTGCTGTAACACAATATCGTAAATTGGGTGGCTGATAACTAACAGGGATTTGTTTCTGCGGGTTCTGGTGGGGCCCCTTCCAGGCTGTAGGCTGCCAACTTCTTGCCGTGTCCTCACGTGGTGGGGGGGAGGGAACGCTGTGAGGTCCTTGTTATGAAGGCACTGATCCCATTCAAGAGATGTCTGCACTAAGGACCTAGTCACCCGCAGAGGCCTGCCTCCTAACACCATCATGTTATGGGGAGAACATTCCAGCAAATGAAATTGGTGGAGTGGATGGAGGGGGGAGGAACAAAGCATTCTCTGTAGCAGGACAGTAAACCCATCCCCAAATGTCCGACCACATAGAAGCCCTCCCCCATCTCCTCCCTCTTCCTTCTCTTTCTCAGGTCAGCCATCGTTGAATTCTGTGTCTGGCTCTCCCTCCTTTTCTCTTCCCTTCCCTCGCTTTTGTCACCCATTCTACATTAGGCCCTAAAGTGGACTGCATAAAAACATCAAATGTACAATCAAAAATATAAATCTGTATAGATGTATGTAGTTTTAGTTGTCATTTAACTTTATAAAAAGTGTCAGAATGTATATATTATTATTTACTTAAAAGTTTTTAAGATTTATTTATTTGAAAGAGTTACAGTTGGAGGCAAAGACAGAGAGAGATTGGTCTTCCATCCCCTGGTTCACTCCCTAAGTAGCTGCAATGGCCAGGGCCGAGCCAATCCAAAGCCAGGAGCCTGGAACTCTATCCGGATCTCCCACGTGGGTGGATCTCCCAAGTACTTGGGCCCTCTTCCTCTGATTTCTTAGGCACGTTAACAGGGAGTTGAATTAGAAGTAGAGCAACCAGTACTTGAACAGACGCTTACATGGGATGCCAGCATTGTGGGCTGTGGCTTAGCGCATTGTGCCACAACGCTGGCCCCTACTTAAAGTTTTTAATGCGAACCTTCATTTCTATTGCTGTACACCCCTGTTATTTGCTTTGTTGTATAAGTTCTGTGATGTGTGATTATTCAGTTTGTTTATTTGGACTCTTTTTTTTTTTTTTTTTACATTTACTTATTTTTTTTGAAAAGCAGAGTGATAGAGACGAAGAGAGGTTTTCTAACCACAGGTTCACTCCTCAGTTGCCAGCAACAACAATTCCTGAACTTCATCCAGGTCTCCCACATAGATATTAAGAACCTAAGTACTTAGACCATCACCTGGTGCCTTCCCCAGGCACATTAGCACGGAGTTGAATTGGAAGTGTAGAGTAGCCAGGACCTGGAAAAGTCTCTGGGATACAGGATGTGGGGCATCCTCATTGGTGGCTAATTCACTGTACCGCAGTGCCTGCCTCTGGTCTCATGGATTGGCACTCAGGTGGCGGCTGGGATTTTGGCTACTACAAATAGGCTTGCCATAAATATATCCTCATACATATTCATATAATCAGTTGTCCATGGGTAGGAATTCCTTTATCCTTTTTTTTTTTTTTTTTTTTTTTTTTTGGAAGCAGCAGTAGTACTCCTTTGCAGGGAAGTTTGTGGGAAACACCATGAAGACAGATCCTCAGCCCTTTTTGTTCCTGTTTGGTGTGAAGAAGTGGCAGGGAGTATTTACGGGAGGCAAGACATTATCTTTTTTTTTTTTTTTAAGATTTATTTATTTACTTATTTGAAAGGCAGAGTTAAAGAGAGGCAGAGGCAGAGGGAGGAGGGAGGAGAGAGGAGAGAGAAGTCGTCTTCTGATTCTCTCCCCAAAGTGCTGCAACGGCTGGAGCTGGGTAGACCCAAAACCAGAAGCCAGGAGCTTCTTCTGGGTTTCCCATGCGGTACAGTGGCTCAAGCACTTGGGCCATCTTCCACTGCTTTCCAAGGCCAAAGCAGAGAACTGGATCAGAAGTGGAACAGCCAGGACTCGAACTGGTGCCCATGTGGGAAGCTGGCACAGCAGGCAACAGCTTTACCTGCTACACCACAGTGCCGGCCCCCATCATCTTGTTTTAACTGCCCACAGTCTCCCAGTCCTACTCATGCTTGGAACAACTCAGGCCACACAGCAGTTCCTTTCTTTAAAATGACTGTTGACTTCATCTTACATTCAGATCTCTGATGTTAAACTGAGTCCCCTGTGTGGCTCGTCTTTTTTCCTTGCTCCCTGTGTCTAATATCAAGTCAACTTTTTGCGTTATTTTGCATGTACCATGGATTAGGTAGCTATCATCTTAATAGAGCCTGACTCCTGCTCTTGTAGAACTTGCTTTCTTGTGGCAAGAGGGGGTAACCAGGCAGAAGACTGTAGTGCATTATGGCATGGCTGTGAGCTGTGGTGCCTAGCTCATGGAGAAAGGGTGCTCAGTTTTGCCTGGAGAAGCAGACTTCTGGGATTGGGAGAGGGAAGGTGTTTCGGGTGTGATATTTGATGAATGAATAAGAGTTCACAAGATTGGTGGAGGTGGGTGGTATAGACTGTTAGAAGCCTAGGAGAACATGGCACTCTTGGAAACTTGGCACCTGGTTGACTATAATTGGAACCCACAGCCTGTTATGCAGAGGCAGATAAAACAGATCAAAAGAAAAACTCTTCAGTGTGGGCTTGGTAGATAAGTCAGGCATTTTTGCTTTTTCTTGTCCTATTGGCCTGAGCTGCTTAGTGACATCCTTACACCCTCTCCCTTGGTGACACATCCAGCTGGCTTGGAGAGCAGGTGTGACCATGTGCCCAGAGTTAGGGGGAGACGCCATGGTCTGTGGTCCTTGTCCACCTGTTGTCTTGGACAGTAGAGTCCTACCATGTTAGGATTCAGAAAGCATCTGTGGTCATGGAGTAGAGTTTTCCTCTATGGGGACTGGACCAAGATAATTCTGCAGGAGTAGCAACTGTGAACGCAGGGGAAGCTTTGCTGCCTACTTCTGGTGTCTTCCAGCCCCAGTGCTCTTCCTGTCCCCTATCTCTGTCCCCAGCTGCTTCCCTACTGTTGCTTTGTAGTGATGAAGCACTGGGGGAAGCTGCAGGGATGTCTGCCTTGGTCACCTCTGTCCTTAACCATTTGTGTGTCCTCAGAGCTTGAGGACTGGCAGAGGGAGTGATGAGTTCAGGGAAGAGTACAGAGAGGGAGGTGGGTGGCAGGACCCTCTCAGAACACAGCCAGTCCTTTGATTAGAGATTATAGAGCGCTGAGCACAGAGAACACACGCCTGGGAAGGTTGGATGGAGTTGGACCAAATGAAGTTTTCATTGGACTGGATATTGGTAGAAAACCATGTCACAGAGGGTAGGCAGCACTCGAGCTACCATATCCATGTCAGAGTGCCTGGGTTCAAGTTCCAGCTCTGCTTCCAAGTTCGACTTTGTGTTAATGCACACCCAGAGCGGCAGCAGGTGATGCCTCAGTATATTGGTCTCTGCCACCCACACAGGAGATCTGGGTTGGGTTCAGGTTCCTGGCTTTGGCCTGACCCAGCCCTAGCTGTTGTGGGCATTTGGGGAATGATACAACAGATGAAAGATATCTCTCTCTCTCTCTCTCTTCCTCTCTTTCTCTCTCTCTCAAATATTTTAAAAAGAAACATTATATTATGCTATGGCATAATACAGTATTATATTTTGGATCACTTTTTGGAAGTGTTGAAGTCTAATTTATTTGTATTCTTTTTAAAAATATTTTTTTCAAGAGGCAAAGAGATAGCTAAATAGCAAGAGAGAGAGACAAAGAGAGAGAGACAGAGAGTGCTGCTGTTTGCAAATGCCTGAAACAGCCAGGGCTAGGCCAGACTGAAGTTGGCAGCCAGGAACTCAGTTCAGGTCTCCTGCATGGGTGGCAGGAGCGCAATTACTTGAACCATACCCTGCTGCCTCCCAGGGTCTGCATTAGCAGCAAACTGGAGTAAGAAGTTTGGGCCAGGCATGGAATCCACGAACTCTACTGTGTGGTGTAGACATTGTAACCGTTCAGTGGTGCCCCTGCTTTCTTTGTATCCTTATGCTTACCTACCACAGACTCAGAGGGTAATAAACCTGTTTTTGAACTCTGCCTCTGCCACTTGTTAGATTGTGACTGTTACATTATGACTTTTAGTACAATGGGCTGCTAAAACCTAGCTCACCCACTGGGTTATTATGCAGATTACATAAGAAGATACCTTACAGTAGTTTTTTTTTATGGAGTTTTTGAATTCAGTGTCCATGTGTTGCTTTAAGTTCACCCCTTCTGAAGAATCAGACACAAGGCCAACTTCAACCTGAGTGGACTGGCTTCTCTCGTACTCAGTGGACTTCGATGTCATTGAGAAAGTACAGAGGTGAAGATGGAAGAAGAAGGTATACAGACCACACGGGGACCTCTGCCTAAACCTAGCATTCTGTCACTTTTAGTGAGTTTCCATAGTGTAGTGGTTATCACGTTCATCTCACTCTGTCACTTTTAAAACAGAACTTTAAAAAGTCTGCTGTCCTACAGAACTTTCCCAGTGAAAACTCTACCCACGTGGTTGTTGTCTGTTTCTGCCTTCTCTCTGGCTTGGCATATTTGGTTCTGTGAAGTCAGAATCATTGATTCCATGTGCTTTTCTTTGTGTATCCAATCTCTCTTTCCAAGGCATAGTCCCGCTCCTGCGTGGAGTGAGATCTTCCTTTCCTTCGCCGTGTCATTGCTATCTTCCCTTCTCCCTTAAGGAGCAGAGACTTTGACTCCGCATTCATTCTGTATCAGTTTATCATGGGGTGGCTCTTCCCTTAGATTGGCGTGTGATTAAAACAGGGGAACGTGGAAGTTACAGAGCTGCGATTCCCTCGTAAAGGTGGTGCGTGTTACTTAGTATATGTCATCGCTGAGTGTTGCTGAAATCTGTCCAAATGGTACTGAAGGCAGGCTGGTGTGAAGCATTTAATTTTCTGGCATTTTCATGCATGTCAGACTGATTTGTCATGAATGGAAGATATGTTGTCCATCCTTGTAATGATGTTATCAAATCCAGCCCAAATTAACAGGACCCCTGAGAAAATGGTTGTGATGTGAAGAGATTCTAGTGAATTAGAGATTTCTCTGCCTTATGTAATTAGTACTTTGAGTGTTAAATAGTGAATTGAAGGATGTGGCAGGAGAGAGCAATATGGAGAGAGTTAGAGAAAAGAATCATGAGCAGAAGAAGGGAACAAAGGCCACTGTTTTTTTTTTTTTTTGTTTTTTTTTTTTAGGTTTATTTACTTATTTGAAGGAGGAAGAGAGAAATGGAGAGACAAAGAGCTTCAAGAAATCTTTCATCCATTGGGTCACTCCTCAAATGACCACAACAGCCAGGTCTGGGCCAGGCTGAAGCTAGGAGCCAGGAACTCCATCCAGGTCTCCTCTGTGCGTAGCAGGGGCCCAAATACTTGGGCCATCTTCTGCCGCTTTCCCAGGTACATTAGCAAGGAGCTGGAGCAGAAGCAGAATAGCCGGGATTCGAACCAGGACTCAGATGGGATGCCAGCATCCTAAGCAGGGGCTTAACCCACTGCATCACAACTCTGGCCTACAGCCATTGCTTTTAAGGAGTTAGAATTCTTCCTGCTAGGTTTCTGAGTCTCCATAGGGTCTCTCCTTTCACTGGAGCCTCGGTATTTCTGGATTGAAGTAATTGTATAGTAATCCTCCCTTATCTACAGCTCATGTGTTCCAAGACCCCTAGTGAATGCCTGAAACCACAGGTAGTACCAGCCTCTCTCTATAGTGTATGAATGTGGTCTTTCTCTCAAACTATCTTACTGTATTGAAGATCTGAGCAATCTCAAGGTATGATTTTTTTTTCTTTCTTTCTTTATTAAGTATTTTCACCTTTTCACTTAAAGGAAGCCCTCTACGGTTTCCCTTTGGCTTATCCAAATTGGCAGTGTCACTGCTCTTGAACTTGGGGCCATTATTAAGTGAAAGCACTGCAGGTCTGGGTGAGCACTGAGATACTAAGACACTCTTTTTGATACCAAGACGGCTCCTGGGTGACCAAGGGTGTGTCGTGTATGCCATATGGATACGCTGGGCAAAACAAGGATTCATATTCTGGGATGAACAGGATGGGATGGCATGAGGCTTCATCATGCCCCTCAGAGCAGTGTGAAATTTTTTTTTTTTTTTTTTTTTTTTGACAGGCAGAGTGGACAGTGAGAGAGAGAGACAGAGAGAGAAAGGTCTTCCTTTGCCGTTGGTTCACCCTCCAATGGCCGCCGCTGCAGCCGGCGCACCGCGCTGATCCTGGCAGGAGCCAGGTGCTTTTTCCTGGTCTCCCATGGGGTGCAGGGCCCAAGCACCTGGGCCATCCTCCACTGCACTCCCTGGCCATAGCAGAGAGCTGGCCTGGAAGAGGGGCAACCGGGACAGAATCCGGCGCCCCAACCGGGACTAGAACCCGGTGTGCCGGCGCCGCAAGGTGGAGGATTAGCCTATTGAGCCACGGCGCCGGCTCCAGTGTGAAATTTAAAACCAAAAGATTGTTTATTTCCGGAATTCGCTGTTTAATACTTTCTGGACATGGTTGCTCATGGGTAACTGACACTGTGGATAAGGGTGGTGACTGTTGTATTACAGTCCTGGCCTGGTTGACACTAACGTGGGGGTGAAATGGAGTGAGTCCTGATGGTGCAAGTGCAAACAAGCGAGAAGGACTGGTTTATTAGTTAATGTGACTCCAGACCTGGCAAGGCTGTCTTTTTCTCAGCTCAGCTGTTTCCCCTGATAGGGTCCATAACATGGGGAGTCCCATTTTGAGGGGCTTCGAGCACTCCCCTTCATGTGTCCCTAGTAGCTAGGTCGGGGGTGTTTGTGCTGTGTTCCCCTGACACCTCCCTAGTCTCACGACCTCCGCAGTCCTGGGGGCATCCTGATGGATTGCGAGGACCCTCAGCTGCTCCGTCTCCTCTGACCTAGGTAGTGTGGGTTCGAAGAGTGCTGCAGCCCCAAGTTCAGCAGCCCTTGGTGTGCTCAGCTGGCTTTCTCCATGCCACCAGTGATGTGGTTTCTTCTTCTTAATCATTGACTGGTGCAACATTAGAATCAGAAAGACCCTTGCAGGTCTTGTAGTTGAAGTTATTCATTGAAGAGATGAGGAACTGGGGAGGAAAAGGGAGGGAAAAAACTCTATTTCTGCCACTCAAGTGGGTTTTCCAGCTGGGGCTCTGTGGGGCCCTGTAAGTTAGACTAACAAGAAGCAGATTAGCAAGAGAAAAACCAGCAATTTCTTAACACAGGACACAGTGTGTGGGATACTTCAGTAATGAATAACTCAAGGGGTTTTTTATAGCACTTGTCACTCTGGCATTGATTTTAGTTGTTTTATTTCATTAATATTTATCTCCTTCTACTGGTGTGTAAACTCCATGGGAACACTGATTTCTGTCTCTTGTTCTCTGCTCTGTCTCCAGCACTTTGAGCTGTGTCTGGAATACTTGGCAAATATTTGTTGAAACAATGAATGCAAGCACATTGGGCAAGTAACTTAACCTTTCTGTACCTTAGTTATCTTGTGAGTAAAAGAGGTATAAAAATAGTAGTACTACCTCGGAGTTGCAGTGAGAACTAAGGGAGTTAATCCATCTAAAGTACCTAGTGAAGCCTGCACATAGCAAATGCTCAGTAAAAGCTTCCCTTCTATTGTCATTATGAAATTTTGATTTCCTTACTAGACTGCTATTTCCTTGAGGGTAGAGGCTGTTTTGTACGTCATCTTTTGACTTCTAGTGGCAATTTGGCTGACCTGTGACTGTTGTTCACTGGTAGCTAAATAGATACCTAAGTAGCAAAATAGTAAATCAGACAGTAAGTAGATAGATAGTTAAGTAGTAGAGAAATTATAGGCAACATTTCTGTAAATCTTTTCTATGTTTAAAACAATAGATTTTTTTCCTGTCTTTTCCCCCAGTCTGCACTCAATGAACCTGCATGGAACAATGTGACTTACACAGAGCCTTAGCTTATCACTTATGCAATGGGTCCAATAATTTATTTATTTTTAAAGATTTATTTATTTGAAAGAGAGAGAGAGAGAGAGAGAGAGAATATCTTCCATGCACTTATTCATTCCCCAAATGGCTAGGACTGGGCCAGGTCAAAGTCAGGAGCAAGAAGCTTCTTCTAGGTCTCCCATGTGAGTGCAGAGGCCCAAGCACTTGGGCCATCCTCTGATACTTTCCCAGGTCTATTAGCAGGGAGCTGGATTGGAAGTGGAGCAGCTGGGAGATGAACTGGTACCCATATGGGATGGCAGCTTTGCAGGCAGAGGGAGGCTTTACCTGCTACGCCACAAAGCCGCCTCCTACAATAATTTACTTTTGTTGCTATGACGTGGCTGAAGTTTCTTGGGGATGACAGCAAGGCCAGAAGCTTGGTGCATCACCAAGGTCACCCCAGCCTTTATGTACGCCGGAACCACTGAGAGCTCCTCCATTCACAGTTGATGCCTCTCAGAAATGATTCCCCGGCCAAGGGGCTGCTCAGTGGAGGCTACAGCTTCTGGACAGACAAGGGCAGGTGCAGGTGAAAGAGACAGTTAGATGGGAGAGACATACTCCTCACCCCCTTCCTTAGCAGGAGTCCGGGAGTTGTGAAAGGATTCTGCCTTCATGCGGGAGTGATTCATTTGTCTTCCATGGGCCTCGCGATCTCCAGCACAATTAGAGACCAGGACTAGATCATCTGTCAACAACTGTCTTACGGTTTAAATTTCCTGACTCTCAGGATGATGTTTAAGAAGGCCCAGACCGTGAAGGATTGAAGGGTGCAGGTTTAAGTGGAGACCCTGCGGACATGGAAGGGGTGGGTAGTGTAAGCACATTGGCCAACGGGCTAAATGGCCTGCAGTATTGGCTCGTGAGAGGGGTGGAAAACGGTAGTACTTAAACAAAAGATGAACTCAAAACCCACAGCCTAACAAAGAGCTTTGTGATCCCCTGGTTCGCATGAGTGTATTTGACACGAACTAAGTTGCATGTCAGTTTTCCAGTATGGGCGTTTGATTTGTGGAGCTTTCACAGAAGGAAGCCGTGAGAAATTTCCAATCATGCCCGTAAGGTCTTGCAGTTTGGCAAGAGGACTTGGACCCTGACAAAAATCTCTTGCCCAATTTGGTTTCCAGAAAGCCCGACTTGCCTAATATGAAAATAAATTGAAAACAAAAAATTAAAAACAAAACTTCTGGTTGTTTGATGAAATACCACAGAAAACTATAATTTGTTTCCACGCCACATTGCTGTGAAGAATATATGCCATTGGCTTCTAAGTATCTGGCCCTGGTTTCCTGTCCTTCCCTGCCACAGTGTTCCCATAAAGCTAAGTCACCACAGCCGTGCTGTTAAGTCACACAAGTCTCTGTATGTGTGTGTGCTTTGTGCCGTGTGCAGCTGCCTGCATTGCTAACATCAGTATAGTTTTCTATTGCCGCAGACCAAATTGCACGTTAAGCACTCCGACTCTAAAAGTCCCAAATCTCAGATCCTCCAAAATCAAAAACTTTTTGAGTCCCCACGTGATGCCATAAGTGGAAAATCCACATCTGACCTCATGTGATGGATAGCAGTCATAATGTAAGGTGCACTAAAAAATCCTGTATAAAAGTACCTTCAGGCTATGCGTGTGAGGTGTTTGGAAACAAGTGAATTTTTTTTTTTTTTTTTTTTTTTTTGACAGGCAGAGTGGATAGTGAGAGAGAGGGAGACAGAGAGAAAGGTCTTCCTTTTGCTGTTGGTTCATCCTCCAATGGCCGCCACGGCTGGCATGCTGCGGCCGGCGCACCGCGCTGATCCGAAGGCAGGAGCCAGGTGCTTCTCCTGGTCTCCCATGGGGTGCAGGGCCCAAGCACTTGGGCCATCCTCCTCTGCCTTCCCGGGCCACAGCAGAGAGCTGGCCTGGAAGAGGGGCAACCGGGAAAAAAAATCCGGCGTCCCGACCGGGACTAGAACCCGGTGTGCCGGCACCGCTAGGTGGAGGATTAGCCTGTTGAGCCGTGGTGCCAGCACACATGAATTTCATGTTTATATTTAGGTCCACTTCTCAAACTGTCTCTAAATGCAAATATTCCAAAACCCCCCAAAAAATCTAAAATTGGAAGCACTTCTGTTCCCAAGTATTTTGGATGAGGGATACTCACTTGGTTGAAAACAACATACACCTGCGTCTCAGTATCTGTTGGTCAGGACCTGGGTCATCCAGGTAGGGTTTCACCAGGCTTTCCCTCAGTGTCTCAGCCAGGGCTGTGGTCTCATCTTTGGCCTGGGGAAGACCTGCCTTGGGGCTAGGACAGAAGATCTCGATTTCTCATTGGCTGTGCACTGCAGGCAGCTTTCAGTTCTTTCCCGGGGGGACCTTCCAGCACAGGCACCATGCACCATGGCACCTTCCTCCTGCAGTACTAGCAAGGGGGTTTGTGTTTGCTTGTAGCTTGCATTTCTTTATAAACGTGACCTTAGTTGTCCCCTTGTTCACCATGTAAGGTAAGATACAAGCAGGGAGAACCGCGATCCAAAAAAGGCTAAATGAATGTCTGAGGCTGAAAAGCAGATAGTGGATGCATTGAAGTCAGAATACAAGTTCAGTTACGTACATTTGCTGCATTACATTTGCTACAGTACATTCTTGTTTCATTCTCTCAGCACTATTGCTATTACTAAACTAGTTAACAGGTGGGGATATTGAGGCTGGAGAGAGGTTTTAAACACCTGTGTTCCATTTGCAGCCGTAAGGGGCACAGCCCTGATTTGAACACAGGCAGGCAGATTCCAGAAGCCACTACTTTCACACTCTGAAGACCTTTCTTTTAGAGCATAATGCTGCTGCCTATGTTCTGGATCTTCCTCTTTTGCTGGAGACTTAAGTTATTACAGTACTGTGAAGAGGTAATTGTAACTGGCTGCTCCTTTAAAAGTTCATTAATAAAATGGGGGACAATGTTTTTTATTTTCTAATGGAGCCAGTCTTTGTCACTCTTCTGAAGACATCTAGGACAAATGGAAGAAAACCTGAATGCAGTGGGATTTGGATGTATTAATAATACTTTGCTTCATGCACATCCAGAAATTGAAACATGCAACTGCTCAGTGTTGATAGAATACAACTTGTTTATTTGAATTTCCTTAAAATGTTCATTTTAATTAAGCACTATTTGTTTTATTCCATAAGACACAAAAAATATGGAAGAACGGAATAGGACATCTTGTCCAACCTGTAAAACCAAACCACTTGTAGATGAATATGTACAAGACTTAATTTGTTAGAAACTGAAATTTTAAAAATCCAGTTGTGTATGTGTATGTGTGCGCATTTCTTCTTGAAGAACTGTCCTGCAGTTTATGTTATGGTGTATAAATTCGGGAGAGAGAGAGAATATGCTGGAACCGTTGGTTGATTATTGAGCTCTTTCCTGAGCTGTGGCGTGGAGCAGCTGGTAGGGCAGAGGTCAGGAGGAGAGAAGTTGCCACAGTGGGTGCGACCCTGCCCAGTGTCCAGCTGTGTGGTGTCATTCTCCATGCTGTCTGTTTTTTTTTAACTTTTATTTAATAAATACAAATTTCAAAAGTACAACTTTTGGATTATAGTGCCTTTTCCCCCCATAACCTCCCTCTAACCTGCAATCATCCCATTTCCCACTCCTTCTCCCATTCCATTCTTCATCAAGATTCATTTTCAATTACCTTTATATACAAAAGATCAACTTAGTATATACTAAGTAAAGATTTCAACAGTTTACACCCACACAGATACACAAGGCATAAAGTACTGTTTGAGTACCAGTTGTACCATTAATTTGCAAAGTACAACACGTTAAGAACAGAGATCCTACATGGGGAGTAAGTGCACAGTGACTCCCGTTGTTGATTTAACAATTGACACTCTTATTTATGATGTCAGTAATCACCTGAGGCTCTTGTGATGAGCTGCCAGGGCTCTAGAAGCCTCTTGAGTTCACAAACTCTGACCTTATTTAGACGAGGCCATAATCAAAGTGGAAGTTCTCTCCTCCCTTCAGAGAAAGTTACCTCCTTCTTTGATGGCTTGTTCTTTCCGCTGGGATCTCACTCACAGAGATTTTTTTTTTTTTTTTTTTTTTTTGCCATAGTGTCTTGGCTTTCCATGCCTAAGAAACTCTCATGGGCTTTTTAGCCAGATATGAATGCCTTAAGGGCTGATTCTGAGGCCAGAGTGCTGTTTAGAGCATCTGCCATTCTGTGAGTCTTCTGTTTGTCCTGCTTCCCATGTAGGATCATTCTCTCCTTTTTAATTATATCAGTTATTACTAGCAGAGATTGGTCTTGTTTATGTGATCCCTTTGACTCTTAGACCTATCATTATGATCAATTGTGAACTGAAATTGATCACTTGGACTAGTGAGATGGCATTGGTACATGCCACCTTAATGAGATTTGGAATCCCATGGCATGTTTCTAGCTCTACCATTAGTTGTAAGTACGAGTGAGCATGTGCCAAACTGTACATCTCCTCCCTCTCTTATTCCCACTCTTATTTTTAACAATTTTCAATTTTCAGTTGGATTTAAGCTCCTAAGAATAATTGTGTGT
This sequence comes from Oryctolagus cuniculus, assembly GCF_051225735.1. NCBI lineage: Eukaryota > Metazoa > Chordata > Mammalia > Lagomorpha > Leporidae > Oryctolagus > Oryctolagus cuniculus. The sequence continues at coordinate 109,583,545 of NC_142875.1, forward strand.
TAATTAAAGAGTTCATCCAATGGTATTAAGTAGAACAAGAAAATACTAAAAAGAATAAAATAGTAAGCTGTTCCTCAACAGTCAGGACAAGGGCTGATCAAGTCATTGTTTCTTATAGTGTCCGTTTCACTTCAACAGGTTTCCTTTTAGGTGCTCAGTTGTCACAGATCAGGGGAGACATATGATATTTGTCCCTTTGGGACAGGCTTATTTCACGCAGCATGTTGTTTTCCAGATTCATCCATTTTGTTGCAAATGACCGGATTTCATTTTTTTCACTGCTGTATAGTATTCTATAGAGTACATGTCCCATAATTTCTTTATCCAGTCTACTGTTGATGGGCATTTAGGTTGATTCCAGGTCTTAGCTATTGTGAATTGAGCTGCAATAATCATTGAGGTGCAGACAGCTCTTAAATGTAGGATGGCAGAGTCCTCCAGCTGGAGGGACCTTTAAGCACCCTGTGTTTTTCCTCTTCCTTTGCTGGTGAGCAAAGGCCCTGACAGGCCAGTGGTGTGCATTGAATTTGCCTTTGCTGAACTCACATTGGAAAACTTCCTTGAACTTAAGGTTATTCCTACTCCAATACTGCGTTTATATTACTTCTCATATGCATGATGCCTGGAACGATAGGGCTTCTAGTCATTAGTTCTAAAACTAGCATTTTAAGACTTTGAAGGGGATCCCTTCATTCCAGTAGTCTCATAGTTGGTTAACAAATTCAAATCCCCTGTACTGCTCTCTTTTATGTTCCTGTAACTTTTTTTGTTTTTGTTTTTTGGCTCTCAGCCTTTCTCTTATTTTGCTACTTGAAAAATTGTGGTAAAATATGTATAAGAAGAAATTCACCGTTTAGCTATTTTTCAGTATACAGTTTGGTGGCATTGGGCACATTCACACTGTTGTGCAGTCACATTGCCATCCATTTTGAGAACTTTTCTGTCTTCCCCAGCTGTTAGTCTAGGCACTGCTACTTGTACTTTGGAGCTCTGTGAATTTGACTGTTCTTGGTGTCTCATGTTAAGTGGAATCACATAATATTTGACCTTTTGCAACTGGCTTATTTCAGTTTGGCATAATGTTAAAAGGTTTATCTATGTTGTAGCACATATCAGAATTTTGTTCCTTATAAACTCAGTCATTGTCTTCTCAAGAATTCAAGTGTTTTAAGTCTCTGTAGCTGCTAGATTTTTCTTCCAGACCTGTCTTGGCCTTTTGTTGGAATAGAACAACAAAGATGTGTCCTGTCTTCCTGAGTAGTGTTCTTTGGGGAGGCTGAGTAGCAGAACTGAGGCAGTTAATGAGCACCTACTGTGTGCCGGGGTCCCTGCCTGTGACAAGAGGAGATAGCCCTGTCATAGCTGTGCCACATGCTGAGTGCTGAAGGAAGGCTGGGAGGGGTCTGCTTGATGTAACCCAGACTTCAGGCCTGGGTCATACTGTCTTTCCAAAGGGCCTTGAAGGGGTTAAGGCAGAGAAGGTGCACAACATAGAAAGAAGAGACTGTATTCTGGGAATGACCTGAGCTAGAGGAGTGAAAACACATGGTTTATGGGAAGAATGTCCCGGAACAACACTGTGTATGTAGATAGTGTCGAGATGAGAGGGGACAATGAGGGGGCTGCTGGGTGCCTGAGTGCCATGCTGAGGGGTTGGAGACAGGCAGCTTGGAGGCCCCATGGGTAGCAGATTCAGTTAGATCTGGGGGCACTGGGGTGATGGGTGGATTGGGATGGGAGATGGGGACTGGACACCCATGTGTAGGGGGAAGGAGGAGGCGATGTGTGTGGAACACTTTAGGCCAGAGAAGCTGAGAGCTTAAAGCAGGCCAGACAAGACTTAGCTCATGGCAATCACGTGGGGGTTTGTGGACAGCAGAGTTCATTGGCCTGCCCCCACCTGTCCTGCCCTTTTATGTTCTGCAGTTCTTACAGTTTCAACTCCTGTTTGTGTTTCTGTTTTTGGAAAATTTGTGTTAGATCTTTCTGTATGGTACCCCAGGGTGGCCAGAATGAATTGGTTTGTAAAAGACATCTGGACAGTTCCTACCTTGAGGCTTTCCACTCACCATTAATCAAGGGGTTTGCAAGAAGTTCCTGGAAGGTGTGTATAATGGAAAAACTAGGAGTGGGTTTCAAGTTTTTAAAAAAGATTTATTTATCTCTTTGAAAGGCACAGTTACAAAGAGAAGGATATATATATATATACACAGAGAGAGAGAGCGAGAGAGAGCAAGCAAGAGCGAGCGAGCGTGCTTCCATTTGCTGGTTCATTCCCTAGATAGCTGCAATGGCCAGCACTGGCTCAAGCCAAAGCCAGGAGCCAGGAGTTTCCTCCATGTCTCCCAGATGGGTGGCAGGGGCCCCAGTACTTTGACCATCTTCCGCTGTTTTCCCAGGCGCTTTAGCAGGATTTGAAGTGGAATAGCTGGGATATGAACTGGTGCCCATATGGGATTCCGGCATCCAAGGCAGCAGCTTAACATGCTATGCTACAGTGTCAGCTTCAGGATTTCAAAATTTTTTTGCACCAAAAGTTAGATTTTGTTTTAATTCCAATTTTTCTATAATTCTCTGAAGTTCCCTTGTATGCTTGTTAGCTAGTTTCTGGAAGTCTTCTAAGGAGTGAGTGATGTGGTATCGAACATGTAGAACTTGAGAAGTTATTTAAGTTGTGTGTAATAGACAGTAGTCAGGGTATAACAAATTAGAACAGATCAGCCAGGCGACATGAGAAGTGCTCCCTCACCTCACGCCATGATCCTGTGGTAGCAAAAGAACATAAAAAAAAAAAATTGTACAGGTGTACAAATGTACCCTTTGAAGAAGAAGCAAGGTTGGCTTCAGAAATCACTGGAACAGCCATCAGAGCCTGTCCAATAGCCCATAAAGAACGTGGCTCTTCATGAGGTGCCTTAGTAGGAAGCTTAAGAGGAAAAGATGTATGCAGTTGATATTCTGAGCGTGAAAATGTCAGAAATTCCTCTGGAAAATTAGGGAAAAAATGAATTCAGTCAGAATTCTTGGAAAGGAAGGCCTGTACTTACAAATAGAGAAAGGGAACATAGTACTGGTGCAAGTATTGAAAGATAGGACCCAGAAGTCATTATTGGACTGAAAGCTGGTTGAGAGAAAAGTGTTGAAATATAGGAAAAGCCGTGAGTTTCAAGGAAAACAATCCTGTTGCTAGCCTTTGCATTTGTCAGTGTTTTATGAGTCTTTTTTTTTCTATTTTAGTCACAGTTTTAAAAGAATGTGCATATATAGGGATCAGAAGAAATATGATGAATAATTAAGATTTGTAGCAGGTCTTTTTTTGTTTGTTTGTTTTTTTAAGATTTACTTATTTATTTGAAAGACAGAGTTACAGAGAGGCAGAGGCAGAGAGAGAGAAAGGTCCTCCATCCTCTGGTTCACTCCCCAGATGGCCACAACAGCAGAAGTGTGCCGCTCTCAAGCCAGGAGCCCGGAGCTTCTTCCAGGTCTCCCACACAGGTTCAGAGGCCCAAGGACTTGGGCCATCTTTCACTGCTTGCCCAGACCATAGCAGAGAGCTGTATCAGAAGTGGAGCAGCTGGGACTTGAACCGGTGCTGTATGGGATGCCAGCACTGCAGGTGGAGGCCTTACCTGCTGTACCACAGAGCCAGCCCCTGTAGTAAGTTAGTGAGATTGGGAGGTTAAAATACAACTCCATACTCTCCCTTGTTTGGGTATTAATCTGGTGGCCGGGTTTTCACTGTGCAGTTAACTACTCAGTTATTTTTCACTTCCCAAGAGCTCCCAGTGAGAGGCAATGCATGTGAAGCTGTGGGAGGCATTTTGACTGTGATGAATGCCGACCAGAATGCCTTGCACCTGCCCATCACGACAGGAAGCGTTCCCTTCTGGGTGGTTGACTGGTCTGAGCTGGAGAACGCTGTGGGTGGGAGTTGGGATTGATGATCTTCATTGTGTAATTTCTTTCAGTTTTAAGGTTGGAAGGAAACTTGAGGAAGAAGTAGGTAATTGCCCCAGAAGAGTTAAGACTCAACATTTGGGGGTTGCCGTAGTGGTCCAATGGAAGAAGCTGCTGCTTAGAACATTGGCGTCCCATCTCAGAATGCCTGGGATCAAATCCTCGTTCTGCTTCTGATTTAGCTTGCTACTAATAGGCACCCTGGGAGGCGGCAGGTGATGAGGACTTGGTCCCTGCCACCCATGTGGCAGATGTGGATGGAGCTCCTGGCTCCTGGCTTTGCCCTGGCCCAGCTCCAGCTGTTGCAGGTGATTGCGGAGTGAACCAGCAGATAGAAGAAGACCTCTCTCTCTGCCTTTCAAAAAAAAACTTCAAAAGATGACGCCTAAAATAAATATCATTCTAAGGTTTTGAAGAAAGGAAAGAAGGAGGGAAGGGAAGCCAGAAGGAAGAAGGGGGAGATTGGAAGGAAGGAAGGCAAGCTCTCTTGTTACTGCTAAGAATTTTCATCCAGTTGTAACTTTTATCTCGGGCTCTTGTTTGTTTTTTTCATAGAAGTTATTACAGCTTGCAGCTATTTTGTCTATTTCCTCATCTTTTTGTCTGTCTCACATTATAGGGTAGGCACCATGCAAACAGGGACTCGGTCTTTTTTCCTTCTCTGCTGTCAAGCACAGTGGTGGCACATAGTAGGTATGTGAAAATAGGCACATAGTAGGTGTACGGAATCTTCATGGAGTGAACGAGGGAGGTTGGAAGAGTGCTGGCAGGACCAGTCAGTGGCAATGAGCGCCTAGAGGGGACGACAGCGTGGGTCAGAGGAAGAAGGAAAACAAGGAAGTGGAGGGCACAGTGAGGAGGAGGAAGGGGAGTGAGTTCACGGGCCTTTTCTGTTGCTGTTACATTAGGTAAGAAAGTACTAAGAAGAGGAGACAATTAATGTCATACAAAAATGAGAGACGAGATGGGCTGGGGCCCAGCCGCACCAGCTGTGGGAGACAAGTCCTGATAGCTGGCCACTGGGTCAAGTTTGTTGATTTTTTCTGAAAGCCAAAGGCTGTGTCAGGAAAGCAAGGTCCCATCCTTTGTAAATCATCTGGAGGATCTGTTGGGGCGGGGGCGTGATGCCAGCATCTGACTCCTGTATTTATATTCTCTGCCCTGGCCTTCAGCTGTGTTTGGAGCAGCTTTAGATTAGATTATCCGCAATGGGCTAATGGAGCAATTCTGCGACAGTTCTGCCTCTGTGCTTTAAGTTGTTCAACTTTTCTCAGCCTGCATAGCTGAAAAGATACTTGTTGGTCTGATGTGCTGTAGTTTGACTTAAGGACATGATGGATGCTTAACTTAAAACACTAACATTTCCAAGAAGAAGAGTAAAACAAAGTAAAATGGAAAAAAAATCCACATTTTCCAAAACAGCTCTGCAGAATCCCAAATAATTCTACCTTCACAACTGTCCTGGCCGGGGGAGCTTTTCAGGGAAATAGTTTCCTTGAACCACAGGGTTCAAGACTGTTCCAGGGTGATCAGAGGGCAAGCAGGACAATTCCAAGCTCCCACCAGCCAAACCCTGTCCCTGCCCCCTGGCAGCAGGCTGTGAGTCAGGTTAGCTCCAGTGTAAGGGTACTTAATATCCATGGAAGCACAGAGATGGGAAGGCAAGAGCCTTTTGAAAGAGGTGCTGCCGGGGCCGCGGCTCACTAGGCTAATCCTCTGTCTGCAGCACCGGTACCCTGGGTTCTAGTCCCGGTCGGGGTGCCGGATTCTGTCCTGGTTGCTCCTCTTCCAGGCCAGCTCTCTGCTTTGGCCCGGGAGGGCAGTGGAGGATGGCCCAAGTGCTTGGGCCCTGCACCCCATGGGAGACCAGGAGGAAGCACCTGGCTCCTGGCTTCGGATTGGCGAAGCGCACAGGCCGTAGCGGCCATTTAGGGGGTGAACCAACGGAAAAGGAAGACCTTTCTCTCTGTCTCTCTCTCTCTGTCTAACTCTGCCTGTAAAAAAAAAAAAAAAAAGAGGGTGCTGTAGGGGTGGGAATCCCATCCTTTGGAGCTGAACTTTTATGTTTTCCAAATGTTTAGAGGGCCTTGGACATAGAATAATAGCTCAGCTACGAAACCCTCTTTAGAATAAAGATGATAAAAAATCAAATGTTCCTTCTTTTTCAATTTTATTTATGTAATAGAGGGAGAGAGAGAGAGGGAGGAAGGGAGGGAGGGTGGGAGGACTCCGGTTTGCTGACTAAAGGACTGCAATGGCAGCAGTGATTAGGGGGCATTAGCTGGGAGCTGGGAATTCAATCTGGGTCTCCCCTGTGGGTGGCAGGAACCTTGTTGCTTGAGCCATCAGCAGTGCCTCCCAGGGTCTGCATTAGCAGGAGGTGGGGTCAGGAGCCTGAGCCTGGAATTGAACCCTGGTACTCTGTGACATGGACACCCTACATGCTGGGCCAGACCCCCACCCCCAGCATGAGTTCCACCTGCAGATGTTCATCAGCCTTGTGTCCTCAGGCCCTGCTTCCACACTGGTGAAAGGAATGAACCTAACAATGCCTTCCATTGGTAAAGCAGCTTTTAAAATGTTTGCTTTTGCTATCTCATTCCGTCCTAATAATAACCCTGTGAGAAAAGCTGGGTGGTGTCGTTACTGTCCTTGTGCACATGCAAAGAAACTGATGCACAAGGAGGTGACGTTGCCTGCTGTAGTCAAGGGCAAACCAGGGCCTGGACTACGTGTCTCTTTGCCGGGAAAACCTGACTGTATCGCATTGCAAGATTGTTTTTCATGATCCAATCCTGAACAAAAACAGAAAAGAGAGTCTGGTGTGAGGGTACTTCATAAAGTTTATGCAATTAAAAGATACGTTTATGTTGATGCAAAATAATTTCGAGATCCATGCATACAAGGAATCTTCAAAAAGTACATAAAAAAATGTGCTTTATGAACTAGGCCTGGATTTCAAAGTCCTTTTCGTACCCAAATAAATTTGTCTTACGATTACATTTTTCCCACAGATATTTTGAAGTACCCTGTTATTTGAATCTCTGTACTCTGGGGGGACTGTGGTGGGCTAGCCTCCTTACCTGTAGGTTACTAGATGGGCACTGAATTTTCTGATGATCACAGGGTTAGATGCTCAGGAAACAGGAGTGCCCCCTGGACTGTCTTTGGTGAGCAGGGCAGGTCAGAGAGTCCTGTGTGAACTGAGCAGTACAGAAGTCTTCAATCAGCAGGTGGAGAGGTGGGAGAGTCTCCACATGGCTAGCCTCATACAGCCCAGTTGCCTTGCTGGGCCCAGCCTATAAAGAGTCAAGCATTTCTAGGACGGTTGCTTGCATGGGCGTGACTGCTGGCTCTCGGATGGGGCCTGTAATTTACCTCTTGAGGTCTGTAAGTAAAGTTGGAGGTGAGAGTTTGACTCCATTGAATGTGTGAGCTGCAGCTTGGTTTTTTTCATTTGGAGCTCTCTGCTTTGCAGTGCATAGTTGTGCGGTCAGCTAGACCGCTCTGCCAGGGGACCTGCTCCTGGGCACTGGAAAAAGAAGACAAACCTGTATTCTGTAGAAAGAGCCTATTGTTCCCAGAGAGCCGTCACGGCCAACTTCTTGGACTCCTTTGGCTGACTCTGAAGAAGGAATTGAAGTCAGAATGCGAATCACTAAGGCAGGTGTAGGGGCTCCTGGTTAAGTAAGACGCTGGTTGAGAGACCCGTGTCCCACAGTGGAGGTCCTGGGTTTGCTTCTTGGCTCTGGTTCCTGACTCCGCTTCCGTGAATGCAGACCTTTGGAGGCAGCAGTGATGGCACAAGTGGTTGGGTCTCTGCCACCCTGCGGGAGACCTGGATTGAGTCCCCAGCTTTCGGATCTGGTCCTGTCCCTCCCCCCTCCTCCTCCAGCCACTGTGGGCATTTGAGAAGTAAACCTGCGAATGGGAGCTCTCTCTGCTGTCTCTCAAGTAAATAAATAAAAGTTAAAGAAAAGAATGCTAATCACTGACTTGGGCAGACATCAACAATCAAACCTCAGGGAGCTCATCGGAAAGTAAACAAAAGTACTCAGTTGCAGACTCTTGAAAACCAACTGTGTAAAAGAGGCTGCAGTTGGAAAAACCCGAGAGGAAAAAAAAACTCCTCATTCTCCGCCTTCAGTTGTCTTCAAAGTCATCAAGAAATCGTGAGTGTCGGCCCGTTTTCCATTACCAGGGTTGTTGTGGCTCTTCAGAGCCGTCTCCGAGCCTGGTGCTGGACTGTGCCCGCGGGACCCCCCTGCCTGACTTGGCTGCAGACTGTATTTATTTCAGCTCTGCCCTGATTTCGATTGATCCGGCGCATGCCCTCACTTGTCCCCACTGCTTCCAAACAGCCGGCTGGCGTTGAGATTCTGCCTTCCAGCAGGAGTGTTGTCTTCTCAGTGGAAGAAGTTTGGAATTGGTGGAAGTCCCGTGGAGGCCCTGCTGGTGGGTCCTGGGCTAGTCTCAGGTTGGTGTAGCCGTTCATTTTCTTCCTCTCATTCTCAAGAAGGAATTACACGCTCCCCAGTTGCTGCCTCCAAGCAGATTTAGGTATTCTAACGCGGACCTTCTTTGATAGAGTGCCAGCTTCATGAGCCCGAAATCCTGTAAGTGGCAAGTGGCCAAAATGTTCTGTCCTAGAGTACATGATGGCAGAAAGGGTATTGACCATGGGGTGGGGACACTTTGGCTCTCATTCTGCTAGTGACCGACATGTCACCTCACACGGTCATATTTACCTATTCATGCGTGAGACTGGACCAGACTGTAACTATGGTGCTTTTTAACTCAGCCTTCTCTTCTGCATTGCAGCACAGAGAGTGACCTTTCCACGGGATGTGGAGCCACTGGAAGTCGATCCATTCTTCCCTTAGCCGTCCTGTCTGTGACTCTCTCAGCCTGACTCTAAGCTCAGTTGAGTAGAGAGATGATTGCTAGCTCGGTATTCTGTTATTCTCGTCTCAGTGGTGCTCATACATCAAAAACTGTACTCTCCCCCCAGGCTGACTTTTGTTTTCAGTGGAAGAGAGCTCCCATGACTATGTATGGCCTTGATCTCTTTTAATCCCATTTGGAATAAGTAAAAGCTAGGGTTCACGGGCTATAAGGGAGTCTCAGATTTAGGGTTGGGAGAAAAATTAACAAGTGCGTAGATGTGGGGTTTGAAGTCAGATAAAGCAGTCCTCACTTTTTTTTTTTTTTTTTTTTTTGACAGGCAGAGCTAGACAGAGAGAGAGAAATGTCTTCCTTCCGTTGGTTCACCCCCCAAATGGCTGCTACGGCCAGCGCACTGCGCAGTTCCAAAGCCAGGAGCAAGGTGCTTCCTCCTGGTCTCCCATGTAGGTGCAGGGCCCAAGCACTTGGGCCATCCTCCACTGCCTTCCTGGGCCACAGCAGAGAGCTGGACTGGAAGAAGAGCAACCAGGACAGAATCCGGCACCCCGACCGGGACTAGAACCTGGGGTGCTGGCGCCACAGATGGAGGATTAGCCTAGAGAGCTGCGGCGCTGGCCCTCACTGTGTTTTGGTTGTCTTCCTAGCCACTGCCTGGACTGAGTGGGAAGCCTGCTGAAATACCGGAAGTGTCGCTGGGGCATAGCTTGCAATGCCATGTGTGTTAAGTGCATTTCCTTAGGAGAATTGGGGCTGCCACATTGCATCCTTGGGAACTGCTTTCCTCTGACAGCTTGAGGTCTGGGTATTGCACACGGCTCAGACCCTCTCCTGTCTGTTGTGCAGCCCTTTCTAGCTTAGTTCACTATAGGAGCCATTGTCTGAACGGGCATTGTTCTGTTCATGTGTTCTTCCCTGACTTCTGATCTCTGAAGCCAACTTTGGAGCTGTTGATGCCTTTTATGCAGTCAAAACCCAGTGCTAGTAGAACTACCTTGCTTTTCTGTGGGTGTATTTTTGTCCTTTCCTCCACCTTTCTTGTTTTTCAGCTCTCAGTATTTGTTGAGTTTCTCAGACTTAGCCAGGTTCTGTGGGAGACTCACAAGATGTGTCCTAGAACTCAAGGGACTTACAGTGTATTTGAGAAGGCAAAGCCTAAGCACAGGCAAAGCCATCTAATGATATCAGCCCCTGCATAGAGTAAACAGTAGATCAGAGACAGAGATTTTTCCAGGAGCAATCAGTCAAAGCTACATGGAGGTAGTAAGCCTACTCACAAGGCTGGAAAGCTTGACTTTTCCACTTCTGTTATCTTTAATATGTGATACTTGGTATGAACACAAGAAGATGTGTATGTGAGTTACAAAACGTTAGGATAAAATGAACACCTGTGAGCTCACCACCCTGCCTAAGAGCTACAACACTTCGTGCACTACTGCCTGCCTCCCATGCTACTGGATGCCCCATTCAGCTCCCTGCCACTGTCTCGGATTTTGTGGGGTTTATTTCCTTTTTTCTTTTTTGGAAGTCTCTGTAGATCTCATAATTTTCTGTAATACTGGATCTTTGAAGGCAAATACCTAGGGCATATGTAATGGCTCATTTTGTGTTGACTTGGCTGGGTCACAGTGTCCGGATATGTGGCCAGACATAATTCTGGATGTTTACGTGTGAGAGTAACATTTACAGTGGTGAACTTCAAGAGAAATTTATTTATTTGAGAGGCAGAGAAAGAATGAATTAGTTCTCAGCTGCTAGTTGACTCCCCAAATGCCACAATGGCCCTAGTCCAGGCTGGGATCAAGGAACTCAATCCAGGTGTCCCACATGGAGTGGCAGGAAACCGGTTGCTTAAGCCATCATCGTTGCCTCCCAGGGTCTGCGTTAATGTGAAGCTGAAGTTAGGAGCCAGAGCTGGCTATTAAACCAGGTGTTCTGATGTGGGACATGGACATCTTTTGTGAAAGTATTCATTCACTTTTATTTAGTTGAAAGGCAAAGAGATGGAGAGAGGGAGAGGGAGACAGAGGGTGAGGTAGAGGTGGAGATCAAGATCTTCATCTGCAGGCTCACTCCTTAAATGCCCACAACAGCCCAGACTGGACCAGGTCACAGCCAGAAACCAGGTACCCTATGTGAGTGGCCAGGACTCAAGTACTTGGGCCAACATCTGCTGCCTCCCAGGTGCATTAGCAGGAAGTTGGATCAGAAGCAGAGGCAGGACTCACTCCCAGATGTTCTGATATGGGGTGCAGCCATCCCAGGTGGTGGCTTAACCCATTGGGCTACAACATCCACCCCTGGACGTGGGTATTTTAACCTGAGAGAGAGAGAGAGAGAGGTCTTCCATCCACTGGCTCACTCCCCAATTGGCCACAAAGGCTGGAGCTACGCTGGTCCAAAGCCAGGAGTCAGGAGCCAAGAGCCAGGAGCTTCTTCCAGGTTTCCCACGTGGGTGCAGGGGCCCAAGGACTTGGGCCATCTTCTACTGTTTTCCCAGGCCATAGAAGAGAGCCAGATTGGAAGTGGAGCAGCCGGGACTCCAACCAGCGCCCATATAGGATGCCAGTGCTACAGTTGGCGGCTTTACCTGCTATACCACAGTGCCGGCCCCGTGAACCTGCATCTTAAGCACTGCTTCCAGATTGGTGCACTTTGAGTAAAACAGATTGTCCTCCATAATGTGACCATATTCAGTCAGTTGAAGGCTTGAATTGAACAAAAGACTGACTGCCCCAGAGAAAGAGGGAACTTACACCGCCCCATCAGCTCTTGTCTGGGTGAGTCTCTGGCCTGCAGACCCACCCTGTAGATGTTGGACTTGCAGCCAGCATAAGCATGTAAGCTAGTTCATTCAAATAAATCCCACATCTATGGGTTCTGCTTCTCTGGAGAGGCCTCGCTAAGGCAGCCTGTCGCGCCTGCCTGCATGCCACGTCGGTGGCATCATAGAATCAGTTTGCAGAGTATTGTTACGTCAATAGGTCTGTGTATATTAGTCAGCTACCAGGAAGGCATTGGGAAGATGCTGGCCTGGGTCTTTGAAGGGAGAACCTTGATTTCCCACAAAAGCACTCAGCTTTCTCTTTTTGGGATAACTCTCTCCCTTTTCCATACTTGATCTCTTCCCAGAGATCCATTGCTCTCTGGTCACTCAGATATCATTCTCCTCAACACACACACACACACACACTCTCACATGCACACACATACACATGTGCACACACTCACATACACACACATGCACACACACTCACACATATACATATGTACACCTTCATACTCACATTCTCACACACACACATGCACACACATACACTCCCATGTACATTCAAACACACACATATACACATCCACACACAAATACACTCTCTCTCTCTCCTCACCCCACCCCACACACTCGCCCTCCTTCCCAGTACACCAGAAGGCTCATGTCTGTGCTTTCCTATAGTTCTGCTTGTCATCAGCAAAGGCATTGAACCTCTCTGTGTCCACATGAGCCCCAGAGTTGGGGGAGCCATCAGTCCATGTCTGTCACGTTTCACCACGGGTCAGAGACTGATCTCAGTGCCTTACCTGCGTCACCACAATCCAGAGGGTAACCACAGTCATGCTCACATTCAGTGAGAAATCAACAAGGAAGCTGCAGAAGTGAGATTTGAATCCAGGCCATCCGACTTCAGAGCTTCAGCTCTGACAGTTTTTCAAAGCTTAGAAACTGGAAAGTGCTCTACAAACATAAACCACTGCCTTGTTAAGTGTGCCCTGGCCTTGGGACCCTGTGTACTGCTCTGAGATGGCTGGGGCAGATTTAGAACTGGTCCAGGCTCATGAGGTTGATGATAGACTTGCCGCTCTTCCTGGAGAACGTGGGTTCTTTCACAGACATTTTTTGGTGGCCACAGTTGCTGGGCCTCGAGGAGAAGTCCTAAAGGGGGACTGGGGGACATGATGCTTAGTGGGCACTGTTGGGGGGGTAACCCATCTTCCCTAAGGTCACGCCAAGAAAGCTGCCCCCGCTTTGCATTGAAACAGGGTCTGGAGGCTACTTACTGTGCAGCCCCTGGAGATGAGCCAGCTCCCATCTGGGCTCAGGGGAAGACGCCTTGAAGGGGAGGGTGACAGGCTGCAGACAGGCCTGGGGCTTGTTTGGCACACCTCCTGCCCAGACTACAGAAGACATAGCCACTGTGGATTGATTGAGCTGGGCAAACAGCATGAAAAGTCTTAGCCCATCCTTGGGAAGGCCTGGGTGTCCACTGAGAACTGAGCCTAGGTTACATCTTTTCGCTCCTTTCTGTCTCTCTTTTCCCAATCACATTACTTTAAGTTTTCAACATGGTCTCAACCCATTTTCTTGTTTTTAACTCTCCCCGAAGAAGTGAAACGGCACCAGCCATGCTCAGTGTCCCAGACAGACAATCAGGGAGTGAGTTCCACCTTGTCTGAGTTGTTTTCTCAGCAGTGGCGTTGCATGGGGAGGGCCATCCGCCATGGAGACTTCTAGAAATTTCTCTGCAAGGTTAGTTTTCTCTACCCCACTTGGGGATGGAGCAGAAGTTACTCCAGTTAAGCACAGAAACTTTCTTTTTAAAAGCACTTCCCTTGCCCTTTTCTTCCTGTATCCTGGTTCCTTCTCTCCTTGCGCTCTCGCTTAGGCAATAGCGTGTCGAGTCATTGCTTCTGATCACGAATTCCTTTTTTCGAGGCAAGAGCGTGTTTGTTTTCTGTGGGAATCCTTGCTGCCTGCCCCTTGCTTTCTTAAAGCATTTCCAAATGTTAGTCAAACAAGAAAACAATGGTGCCTGGGTCCTGTGACTTGAAAATGAATAATGTATAGAGGATTACTTGCCCAAAGTCGTGAGGCCGACGTCATTTCCTTGCTTTCTTCAACATCATTATTTTTGAACCCGAAAGTATTTTGATCAACATTTTTGAGGAAGAATTGTATGGTATTTCCCAACCTTCCCCCGTGGGTGGAATTGCATCACTGAATCACTTTTCTCTATTTTTTTTCCGCTTTCTGTCTCCTGTTTTGTCAAGGCTTCAGCAAACTTCGGCCTGCTTTTTTTTTTTTTCTTTTTCATGTTTTTTTAGTCCTGAGATTTTAGCCTGGCATCTGCAGTTGTGTTAATTTCCCATCATTATTTGCTAGCCTAACAAGGAAGCCTCATTAAGAACAAAGCATTTGGCCTCCTCTTCAGGTGGAGGTTAGAACCCTGGGAAACACGGGCCCTCCTGTCTCACTCTTTAGCAATCCTAGAGGTTGAAAGGACGGTACACTCTTCCACTGTAGACAAAGTGAAATTTATTTCCTTTTATTTGCCTTTGCTGTGGTCCCTGTTTCTTCTACTAATCCATCTTAAGGGATAAGCATGAAATGAAAGGCCATGTGTGGTCAGATTGTTAGCGTTTTATCCCGGACTGAGACTCCAGATGAAGTGGCAGCTCTGACATAGGCCTGTGCAGAGCACAGACAGAGGATGCCAGTCTCGGGCCAATCCGTTCTTAGAAATATGACGTTGAGGTGGGGGACAAGTGTTGCGGCACCGTGGGTCAAGCCACTACTTGGGATACCCATATTCCATTTTGTAGTGCCACTTCTTTCAGATCCAGCTTCCTGCCAGTGCACCATGGCAGGTATCAGAGGATGGGTCACCCACATGGCAGACCCAGATGGAGAGCTCTGGGCTCCTTGCTCTGGCCTAGCCCTTCTCTGGCTGCTGTGGGCATTTGGCAAGGGAGCCAGTGGCTGGAAGATCAGTCCCTCTGCTGCTCCTGCTGCTCTTATGCCTTTCAAGTAGATAAAAATAAACAGTTACAAAAATGTGACCTTGGAAAACTTGTGCTCCATCGCCTCATCACAGAAGGGGCTGGTGTCGCTGATTGTGCCCATCTGGATTAGGCTTCTCCTGAGTTACAGAACCAAGAGCAGATCGATAGTCATTTCAGTGCCAGCAGATAGGTGTGTGAACATGGAGAGGCAGAGCGACAGAGAGGCTGGCCGGCAGGTGTTGGCCCATCCTTTGCAGGGGCTGGCATAGGGAGACCCAGGAAGAGCTGGTGGTGCATTCTCAAGTCCAGAGGCAGGCGAGACCCTGACCGCCCTCTTCCCCTGCAGGACCTCACTGTCCTTCCTTGTAGGCCTTTCGCGAAGTTGGCGTGGCTCACGCATGCTGAGAACAGACTGCTGTACTGAAAGCTGACCAATTTCACGTGCATCTAATCTACAGAATGTCTCACATGTGGGTTGGCGTTTGACCACATCTTGGACACCATGGCTTAGCCAAGTTGACACACGGAATTAGGGCTGTCGTGAGCCTCTGATGTGAAGAGTCACGAGCTAAGGGCTGGGGGGAGGGGCAGCTGTTCTCAGCGCTGGTGTCTCTGGCTCCTTCGCTGCTTGCTGTTCCTCCTTCACCCTTTCCCTCCCGTCTCCCATGTCTGCCCTCCTTCCCCACCCACTGCCTGAGATGGGGCGCAGGTGCCAAGTGAGAGGAAAAGATAGTGATGCAGGTGGTGGGCTGGTGGGGCTCCGATTCTGAAGCCAGACTGGACTCCGTCAGGCTGTTTGATGACCGTGGGCAGGTAGGTCAGCCTCAGGGAGCCGTGATCACCTATTTCTACAGTGGGGATCACGATATTTAGCTGATACAGACGTGTGCATCCCCTCACTTCCAAATGTTGGTAGTGATCCATCTCACAGTGTTTTGAAGATTTAAATCATTGCTCATACTGAACTCCTTCGGGTTTTGTGTACCTGGACTTACTGTGAAGGTTAGCTTGCTTTGCTCGCATTGAAAACCATTGTTTCCATAAACTCTCCTAGTGAAGGTTCGTCTATGTTAATCTCCTTTGCTAGTTCTCAAACATGCCAAACATATTCCTACCTCAGGGCCCTTGCCTGTGCTGTTTCTTCCACTTGGAGCTCAGGTAACTGCCTGGCTTGTTCCTGAACTTCTTTCAGGTGTCTGCTCAAATGTCCCTCCCTCCCACCCCCCGAAGGGCTTTCTCTGACTACATTAAATAAAGCATATGTTCTCATTTTCTGTTGCTTTTACCTTGCTTTGTTTTTCTCCCTAGTAGTTACATAGAGTGTGTATTTATTTTCTGTCTACACCTTCCCAGTAGAATAATGGTTTGCAACCTTGGATGCTCATTAGACTCACAATGGGAATTCTAAAAATCCTAATGCCACATTGTACTTAAGACCAATTAAGTCAGAAACTCTGGGAAAGAGATCCTGTATCAGTAGTTTATAAAACTCCTGATGATTTCTTTATACAGCCAGGACTGAAAACCAGGGGCAGGGGTTTGGCCTAGCAGTTAAGGTGCCTGTGTCCCATATTGGAGGAACCAAGTTTGAGTGCTGCCCTGACTCCTGATTACAGTTTCCTGCTAATGCAGGCCCTGGGAGGCAACCATGATGGCTCAAGTAATTGGATTCCTGATATCCACATTGGAGATCTGGATTGAATTCTTGGCTCCAAGCTTTGGGCTTGGCCATTGTGGGCATTGGGGGAGTGAACCAGTGGATGGAGGAGCATACTGTCTCTCTCCCTCTCCCTCTCAAAGATATAATAATGGAAAGATTGAGAAACTAGTGCTATAGTCTAGAACCTTACTACGAGAATGTGGACTGGTAGCATCAGCACCAGCTGGGAGCTTATTTGAAATGCAGGTTCTTGGTCCTGCCCCAGACCTGCTGAGCTTCTCTTTGGCAAGGTCTCCAAATGATTTGTTGGACGCTATAGTTTGAGGATGCACCACATTTGGATGCATGCTGGAAATCTGCTTTGTTTGCTGCTGTATTCTTAACATCAGTACCTAGCACATAGGAAGCACTCACTAAATATTTACTGAATGAATGAAAATGAGAGGAAGAAGGGAGGCAATAAGGGCAAGAGGGCAGAGAAAGCAAAGGGCTGTACCCTGCCCATGTTCCCTGGGCACAGGTGTAACCAGTGCTGCTCTTCCCTGCTCTCTGCTCCCAATCAAAACACAGCCAGCCTCATGTCCAACATCTCACGGGCTTGCCTCCAGCTCTCTGCTTTCCAAAGCGATAGCTGACTAATCAAAGATATTGTGATAATGAATTGCCTAACTACCCAGCCCTGCTTCTTCTCTTCAGGCACATATTTGATTAGGGGCCTGCTGAAACCAATTAACCCATTAAGTAAATAATTCAGAAAGACTTTATAGACTACCTACTACATGCATGGCTTAACACAGGCTCAAGAGACTATGAATCAAAGATGGAGCAGACACAACTTAACACTCCAGATGTAGAGACAGACGTTTAGGTAAGTGATTATAACTTGAGGCCAAAAAAAAATTTCAGTGCTGTAAGACAGTGGTGGGCATGTTGATAGACTGCTGTGGAAGGTCAAGAGTGAGTGATTATTTCAGATTGGGGAATCACTGTAGACTTTCTGGTAGACAGAGCAGAGGAGATTTGGGTGGCAGATGTGAGTGGCTGGAATTTGGGCAAGTGAGGCATGCTCGTGGGTTTTGCTGATGACAAGGGTATTTAGGTGGCAGTAAAAAATATTGAGTAGAGTCAGTTCTATTTGGAGAAGATGACTGAAGGCTGTGGGAGCTGGGTTGGAGAAAGGAGACTGTGAACCCACTGGACCCAGTTTGAAGATGACTGAAGATAATATCCAGGTCAGCTGATAAGGCACTGACCTTGGCAGGGGCAGTAGGAAATAGGGAGATAGTTTTGAGAAGTTTTTCAGATGTGGAAAATTGGGTCTTTTTTTTTTTTTTTTAAAGATTTATTTATTTATTTGAAAGTCAGACTTACACTCAGAGAGGAGAGGAAGAGAGAGAGAGAGGTCTTCCATCTGATGGTTCACTCCCCAGATGGCCGCAATGGCTGGAGCTGTGCCGATCCGAAGCAAGGAGCTTCTTCCGGGCCTCCCACGTGGGTGCAGGGGCCCAAGGAACTGGGCCAACTGTACATGGATTTCGAAGTTTTTTTTAAGTTATTCTACTTTTTCGCTTCTATTAGCCTTTTTTTTTAAAAAAAAAAAAAAGATTTTATTTATTTATTTGAGAGGTAGAGTTACAGAGAGAGGGAGAGAGAGAGAGAAAGGTCTTCCATCCACTGGTTCACTCCCCAAATGGCTGCAATAGCCAGACCTGAGCTGATCCAGAGCCAGGAGCTTCTTCTGGGTCTCCCATGTGGGTACAGGGGCCCCAAGCATGTTAGCTGTCCTCTGCTGCTTTCCCAGGCCGTTAGCAGAGAGCTGGATGGGAGAGGAGCAGCTGTGACATGAAGCAGCACGCATGTGGGATGCTGGCACCACAGGCAGACACTTGGCCTATTACACCACAGCGCTGGCCCTGGACTTCAAAGTTTTTAGCACCAAAATAAACTTCCCTCTGTTATATTGAGTGTCAGGTGGCTTATACGTGCAGTGTCTCCTTCAGACCTTACAATGATCCTTGGAAGTGTAGGGGATGTAATTTTTTTTGAAGGATGAGAAAAGGCAAAACTGAGGATGGTTAAATATCTCACCCGCGGTCACATAGACAATAAGAGGCATTTCTAGGGTTCCAGCCTAGGTCTGTCCCAACCAAGCTCTGCTCGCTCCTGCTGTGCCCCACCCCCTTCTGAGTTGGCACTGGCTTTTGCGAGTGATGATGAGTCAACCTTACATAAAGAAGGGCACGCATCATTTTTTTCTTTATTATTGGACAAACTTGTGTTTTCTCTGATAATCAAAATTGAAAATTTATGACGGCTGATTTCCCTCTGTCACTTTGAACACAGTTTCACAACCTGACCTTTGAAAGTGAAGACTATGAGTTCCTTAAAATATCTAAATTGGAGGAGGGCATAGAAGAAAAGCAATCTAAATCGGAGAGCTTGTATCGGGCTTCTTTGTGTCAGATAACTTAACAACAATTAGGAAGAATTCAGCAGTTCTTCCTTCGTGTAAGTCAAGTGTCCTTTGGTCTGATTCTATCAAGCCCTCCGTGTTAGTAAAGGGGAATTTGCTGATCACTCTGGGTCTGATACTGAAGAAGCAGCATAGTGCCTATTCGCTTAATGTGAGAGACCCTTTGGAGTCAGGGCTGTGGTCTGATGAACCGGAACTGACGGATGCCACCCTGAGCCACTGTGGTCCATCCAGAGGGTTTCAGGTCTCTGCACTGGTGTGCGTTGTAGTGTTTGGTGGAGGTTGGCCTACTTTGGGCTGAAGTTGATGGATGTGGGCGAGCAGAACTGGTTCTTCTCTTTCGTGCTCAGTTCTGGGGAAGCTCTGGAAGACTCATTATGCAGAGTTGCAGGTGGACTACCTTAGACCATCTCCATTTCTCTGTGAAATAAGGAGCTCTTTTCCCATCCAGCTCTGGCGTTCTGTGACTTTCCTTGCACACACTGAGTGAAATAGTGTCATAAATCATGCTTATTGCATCACAGCTCTGTGGTTTAGCTCCGTGTTCACGTCGTCCAGTACTAAGTACACCTTTGTGGTGGCCTTAAGGCAGTTGTACACAGCACAGAAACTGCCCAGCCACTTAACCCAGTCTTTTGAGTAGGCACAGATTCCTTATCTTTTAGATCTAAAATAAAGTAGGTGGATTTTGATTCCAAGGGTCAACGAGCCAAGTGTGGTAAATAGTGAGCGCTCCTCTGGACAAGGTGTTTCAGAGGCGATGCTGAGTGCCTTTGGCCGGCAGTGCACACAGATCTACGGCTTCCTTTTCTCATTTTGCCTGTGTCATTGCTCTTCCTGCACCGTGCATGTTAACGCTGCTGCTCCACCCTGCTCCAAATACAGCTGTGCCTGCTCAGCTGCGTTTTCTTCCTTCAACCAAAAAGCAGGCATCCAGCCCTGCCTCCCCAGGAGTGGGAAAACCCGGAGCTCTGATGGCAGTTGCTTCGGCTCCCTATTTCATCTCCGATTAGGATGCGCAGGCGGCGCTGAGTGACATAGAACCCATCAAAGGTCTCTGCTTCCTGCTGCTTTCTTGGTTCTGGAGGAGAGGCTATACACAGGGATTACGATAGACTGGGGTAACAAGCAGGGTGCTGTGGAATATTTACTTATACTCAACAGCTGTCATTTTGACAAGCCCCCCCCCCCCCCGCCCGCCCGCCCGCCCGCCCATAATGTCTTGATGCTGTGGGGCATGCGTGTAAGATCTGTGGCTGTCTGAGGACATTAATAAAAGGCTTGACCTCATGTGCCTGCAGGTGATCACAAGACAGTTATTGAGACATTCAAAGAAAGAATGTCTTTGTCTTCTGGATCCTTTTGAAGAAACTAGGAAAAGCTTTCCCAAGGCCTCTAGTTGGCGAATTGCTTTGGGGCAGTTCTTGTCCTGTGGTTCATTGCTGATCGCTGAGAGAGGTTTGCACTCAAACAGACCTAGGCTTGTGGGTGACGACCCCTGATCCTCTTCACCTCCCAACCATGGGTGGTGTCTGACATTGAACTCCTTGCTGCAGCCCCAGCGCTTTGGCTGATGGAGCTTGGACTTTGGACCAAGAATTCGAAGCCAGGAAGTGGAGTTTTCTCAATCCCAACAGCCCCTTAACACATGTAAATTGCTTTCAAGCTGAGAAGAAAAGAACAGAGTGTCCTCTTTTACAACAAATCTTAATAGAACATGAGGGGAAAGTTAGACTTTGTATAAATTAGAGAAAATAAGGCCCATCATTAAACATTAGAGAGAGTCCTGGGGAATTTCCAAAACTGGTGCTCCAAAGTGAGCGATAGTTCTTGTGTGCCCTTGAGAGGCCCATCCTGGAGATGTCGACCCATTGCAGGCACCCTGGGCTCCCCTTCCACGTGACCAGCTCCCAACCTCCACTGTGTCCCTGCCCTGTCCAGATCCCCACATCCTGCTTGGCCATACCCTACTTCTTTTGGCCCATCTTCCCACACTTACTGGGTATATTGAAATGACTCTGACCAGCTATATAATTGGCAAAACACTGTGCAAAGTGCACATGCAGGGCCCCTTGTTCAAAAATTGTGAAGTCTTCCAAGCTAGCCAGAGCAGAACATTAAAACAAGCACAGAGCAGCACAGGGCCCTGGGTGGCTGCACCGTGCTGTCTGCTGTATTTTGGAATAAGTGGGAGTCAGTTTTAGGGCCATCGAAGTTTCAGACCCAGACACTGCCAGGGCCTCTGACAGCTCGCTGGTCTGTGATTCAGAGAGAGTCATCCAGACAGGAATTGTCAGGGTCTTGGTTTCTTTGTTTTCTGAAGTTGCTGGGGCCATGTTTGGGGTTTCATCCAATCTGTTGAGGCAGTCAGTGTGGTTTTTCCACTATTCAGAACTGGCAGAGGAACAGATTAAATCAGAGATGGTATGGGGTGGGCGTTGCGGTAGAGTGGACTGAGCTGTCAACTGCGACGCTAGCATCCTACGTGAGCACCCGTTCAAGTCTCGGCTCTCTGCTTCCAGTCTGGCTTTCTGTTAATGTGCCTGGGAAAGCAGCAGACGATGGACCAAGGTGCTTGGGCCTCTGACACCCATTTGAGAGACCTGAGTGGAGTTCCTGGCTCCTGGCTTTGGCCTGGTCCAGCCTGGCCATTACAGCCATTTGGGGAATGAACCAGTGGCTGAAGTTACTCTCTTCTCCCCCACCCCGACCTTTGTTATTCCATCTTTCAAATAAATAAGCAAATATTTTATTTTTTTTTTAAAAATATTTATTTATTTGACAGATAGAGAGAGAGAGAGAGAGAGATGGCTTTAATCCACTGGCTCATTCCCCAAGTGGCCACAATGGCTGGAGCTGCACCAGATAAAAGCCAGGAGCCCAGGACTCCATCTGGGTCTCCCATGTGGGTAGCTGAGGTCCAAACACTTGGGTCATTCTTCACTGTTTTTCCCAGGCCATTAGCAAGGAGCTGGATCGAAAGTGAAGCAGCAAGCGTAGGAACTAGCATGCATATGGGATGACCTGTGTCAGAGGCAGCAGCTTTACCCACTATGCCACAGTGCTGGCCCCATAAGTAAATCTTTAGAAAAAAAATTTTAAATGATGTTGAAGGACTGAAGAAGCTGCCGCCCCATTATTGAACCTCCTGGAGAGAGGGGACTTGAAGCCCAGGGCCCTGGAGCCTGAATTTGCCCTGAGAGGGGGCCTGCATTTCGCATGGAGAAGTGCTGCCTGGGGTCTACGGTGGCACTCATGTTTTTTGGTGAAGAGAGTATGGTCCTTGCTCCAAATTATTGCATGATCTCTTTACACAATATACTGCAAATTAGACATACCAACTTTAGAGTTTTAATTTATTATTATTTTTTTAACTTTGTTTGCAAGACAGACAAAGATCTGCTGGTTCCTTGCCCAAATGCCCACAATGGCTGGGGCTGATCCAGGCTGAAACCAAGAGCCCAAGCCTCCCACGTAAGTGGCAAGGATCCAGGTACCTGAGCCATCATCTGCTGCCCCTAAAGGAAGCTGGAATTGGGAGCGAATCCAGGACTTGAACGCAGGCACTTCGATATGGGATGCAGGCATCCCAAGCAGCATCTGAAGTGCTGTGTCAAGTGCTTGCCCCCAAAACACTTTAAAGCCAAGTGCTGGAGATGTGTTAGGTCTAGAATATGAAAGAATGCCTTGGGTACTGATGTAAAGACTCTCTTTCCCAAAGGACAAGCTCTTGTCCTGTGTTCCTGCACAGACAAGTCACACCGACCTTTCCTCCTCCCCAGGGATGGTGAGGAAGTTCCAGCTGCCGAGTCACGAGGCCAGGCTGTGTGTGACGTGGCTGAGCTCTGCGTCTCTGAGCAGTGGCTCTCACAGTGAGAAACGTGCTGTGGCTGCTTTGGGGGGTGCCAAGGCAGGGTCATGGAGCAGCCAGGCTGCATGGGAGGGAAGAGTTGGGTCCAGGTGCCAAAACTCAGCACAGGGCAATGGATGGGAGCAGACGGAGGGTGAAGGGAAAGGGGGATGAAGACTGAGCAGGGCCTCTGCCCATCCTTCCTCTTCCCTACCCTGGACCACTTGGCCACTTCCCTCCCTGAAATAGGAAGTGGTGTTGCGGTGACACCGAGGGCAGGAGCTCCTGCTGCCTGGGCCCCGGCACGCTTGCTGGCTCTGAGTCATCCAGGAAGTGAGGGCGTGGGTTACCGCCTCCTCTCCCACTATGGCCTCGGGCTTCCACCAGCAGAAAGTGCCCAGCCTCTTCCTAGTGAGAGGCTGTGAACATGACTAGTGGCAGTCTGTACAGATTTGGCAAAGGAACGGGAGCTGGGGTTGTTTGGATTGGGGATTATCGAGGGGAAAGATGATAGCTGAAGCTACGAAGAGTATTATTAGCACATTCACGACCAGTGTTAGTCTTTAAAGGTCATCAAGAGCCACCAGCACAGCCCCTTCCCCGAAATGATCCTGGAGACAGTGCTGGGCGGAAGTAGTGGGGGCTTCAAAAAGTTCCTGGAAAGAAGCACCTGGCTCCTGGCTTCGGATCAGTGCAGTGCTGGCTGTAGCGGCCATTTGGGGAGTGAACCAACGGAAGGAAGACCTTTCTCTCTGTCTATAACTTTACCTGTCAGAAAAAAAAAAAAAAAAGGTTCCTAGAAACATGGAATTAAAAGGAAATGTAGAATAGGCATTGTGGTATAGCAGGTAAAGCCGCCACCTGCAGTGCCAGCATCCCATGTGGGTGCCGGTTCGAGTCCCAGCTGCTCCACTTCCCATCCAGCTCTCTGCTATGGCCTGGGAAAGCAGTAGAAGATGGCCCAAGTCCTTGGACCCTGCACCCACATGGGAGACTCAGAAGAAGCTCCTGGATCCTGGCTGTGGATTGGTGCAGTTCTGGCCATTGAGACCATTTGGGAAATGAGCCAGTGGATGGAAGACCCCTCTCTGCCTCTGCCTCTCTGTAACTCTGCCTTTCAAAATAAATAAATAATTAAAAAACAGGATCTGCAGAGAAGGGATCACTCCATGAGTCTTGTCACCTGTGGTGAAAAGTCCATGACTAGGGCTGGTGCTGTGGCTCAATTGTTTAAAGCCCCGACCTGCAGTGCCAGCATCCCATATGGACACTGGTTTGAGCCCCGGCTGCTCCACTTCTGATCCAACTCCATGCTAGTGAGTCTTGGAAAGCAGTGGAGGATGGCCCAAGTCCTTGGTTCCCTTGAACCCATGTAGGAGACCCAGAAGAAACTCTAGGCTCCTGGCTTTGGCCTGGCCCAGCTGTAGTCATTATGGATAGTTGAGGAGTGAACCAGTGGATTTCCAGAAGACCTCTCTCTCTCTCTCCCTCCCTCTCTCTCTACCTCTCTGTAACTCTGCCTTTAAAATAAATAAAAATAAATCTTTAAAATAAAAATAAGTCCGTGACCTTGGCACTTTTAATTTGAGGAACAGAGACATGAGAGGGGGAGAGAGAGTGAGTGAGCCAGTGAGCTCCCTCATCCACTAACTCACTCCCCACGTGCCTACCATGGCCGGGGCTACTCCCATGTGGCATGTGGGTGTCTTAACCATTAGGCCAAATGCCTGCTGCCCCGACCTTGGCACTTTAGAGATCTATAATTTACTGAAGATGATCCCATAGGTTACCTGGGTAGGAATTCTGGAATTTTTAAAAAATTTATTTATTTATTTGAAAGTCAGAGTTACACAGAGAGAAGGAGAGTCAGAGAGAGGTCCTCCATCCTCTGGTTCACTTCCCAAGTGGCTGCAACAGCCAGAGTTGCACCAATCAGAAGCCAGGAGCCAAGAGCTTCCTCTGAGTCTCCCACGTGGGTGCAGGGGCCCAAGGACTCGGGTCATCTTCCCACTGCTTTCCCAGGCCATAGTAGAGAGCTGGATCAGAAGTGGAGCAGCCGGGTCTCAAACCAACACCCATATGGAATGCCAGCACTGCAGAAGGCAGCTTTATCCACTATGCCACAGCAAATTTCAACATGATGCTTCTGTTCACTTGCAGACTGGGCTGTCACTGTCAAGTTAGGCTGGCAAGACTGCATCTGATCCGTAGCAGTGAGGGGGCCTGAAAAACTGAAGCCCAACGATCATCTCCTGTCTCCTTTTAGCCAGTCACAGTTCTTCCCCAACCCAGTCTTTGCCAGAACTGCTAATGAGGAGAAAAATCGACTCCTTTGAGTTTCCTCACCTTTGCTCCTTCCCCTGCTTGTGAGCAGGCACTAATGAACAGTGAAATGACCAAAAGGTGAGCAGCTCCAGGAAGGAGAAGCAGAAGCAGAAGGTTGGCTAATTGAATTAACGCTCCTGGTAAGAACAGATAAGTGCACCTGCTAGGCATGTTGGATGCCAAGTTAACACATTGGAAACAAAGCTTTCCTTTTTGAATTTCATTTTTAATCTAGGGGTAGGTAGTTTGGCACATTGTAGCGTATTAAATCTGCTGACTGACATCCAGTTGTTAGGAAAGACTCGAACTGTTCTAAGACTGTCCAGGGCCTCTCGGTGTCAAAGCTCAGATAAAGTCCCAGATGCCCAATTGACTTCTCTGAAAAATAGAATTGAGATTGTTCTTCCAGGCCCCAGCCCTAGGCCACTCCCTACACTGAGAGAAATGCCAACCCAGGTGTTTTGCCCTTTGTTCATTTCCAGGTGAGGCCAGTTCCAGCCAGGGAGCAGTGTTTTTTGAGAGGATCCACTGGTTCACTCCCCAGATGACCACAGTGGCTGGCGCTGGGCGAGGCTGAAGCCAGGGGCTAGGAGCTGCTTCTGGGTCTCCCACGTGGGTGCAGGGGCCTGGGCACTTGGGCCATCTTCTACTGCTTTCCCAGGTGCATTAGCAGGGAGCTGGATCAGAAGTGGAGCAGCCAGGTCTTGAACCGGTGGCCATATGTGATGCCAGGGTCACAGGTGGTGGCTTTACCTGCTGTGCCACATTGCCAGCCCAGGGAGCAGTGTTCTGTCTCCTGCCTTGGCCACTCTGTGGAGAAGCTATGTAGCATGATGTTGGGGTGCTCAAAACAGGTGTTCAAGTTGTTCATCAGAGTCACCCCAAGGGCTCTTGAAAATTGTGGGCCAGGCCCCTCTCAGAGTTTCTGGTTTAGTAGGCCTGGGTTGGGACACAGAAGCTGTGAGTCTGACAAGTTCCCAAGTTCCAGGGTCCACACTTTGAGAACCACAGGTGCATAACTAAGAACTCTGAAACTGGACTTCCTGGGTTTGGTTCTTCAACCTCTCACTTGATAGTCATGTTTCTGGACAATCCAGAGCTTATGTGTTAGGGACCAGGTTTTTTTCATTGGAAAACAGGAGTGCACGTTGGGTACCCCATACCCGAGATGCTTGGGAGCAGAAGTGTTTGAGATTTGGGATTTTTTTTCCCCCTCAGATTTTGGAATATGTGCATAATGAGATGTCTTGGGAAAGTCTAAACATGAAATTCACTTAAGGTTTATGTACACTTTTTCCTCATAATTTTTTTTTATCTATGTTTTGACTGCGACCTCTGGGTTAGTAGTTGCATTCTCCTCTGTGGTGTCTTGTTAGCACCCAGAAAGTTTTGGATTTGGGTCTCTCTCTCTCTCTAATTCATTTATTTGCAAGAGCAACACAGGGAGAGAATGAGATGGGAATTTGTCATCCTCCGGTTCACTTAACATATGGCCCAACAGTGAGGTGTGGACAAGGCCAAAACCAGGAGACAGGAATTACATCAGGGTCTCTCATGTGCTGGCAAATGCCCGGATACTTGGGCCATCTTCTGCTGCCTTCCCAGGCGCATTAGCAGGCAGCTGAATCAGAAGTGGAGCAGCCAGGACTCGAACTGGAACTCTGAAATGGGATGCTGGAATTGAAGGCAGTGCCTTAGCCCACTGTGCCGCAACACCGGCCCCAGTGGAGCAGTTCTGTTTTCAGGTTTTTAATGAGGGGTGTTCAACCTATAACAATATCTCATTGAATTGGGAGTCTTCACTGAATTACTATACACTAAGCTCTTAGAATATTGCCTGCTTGCCAGTGCTGTGGCTCACTTGGTTAATCCTCCGCCTGTGGCACCAGCATCCCATATGGGCACCAGATTCTAATCCTGGTTGCTCCTCTTCCAGTCCAGCTCTCTGCTGTGGCCTGGGAAGACAGTGGAGGATGGCCCAAGTGCTCGGGCCCCTGCACCTGCATGGGAGACCGGGAGGAGGCTCCTGGCTCCTGGTTTCGGATCAGCACAGCTCTGGCCGTGGCAGCCATTTGGGGGGTGAGCCAGCAGAAGGAAGACCTTTCTCTGTGTCTCTCTCTCTCACTGTATAACTCTGTCAATTAAAAAAAAAAAAAGAATATTGCCTGCTGTCTAGTGAGTGTTCAGTGCAGACTTACAGGCTCCCTGTGACGGTGAACATAATGGCTAAGATTTTTTGAGCACTTACTATGTGACAGAGATCAGCCAGGCACTTTGTAAGATTGTCACATTTAATCTGCACACCTCTCACTCCCTTCTTTATCCCTGCTTTCTTCCCTCTTTCTGTTATTCCTTCCCTTTCTCTTTCAGGGCTGTCACCTCTTCCTCTCTGTGTGTATCCCTGAGTGGCACCAGGAACATGGCAGGAGTTTGGTGGACATACATTGCATGCATATTGTGATCCTTACAAATCAAACTGAATTTATTCATCAGGGTTGCCTTCTAGTTCTTTGTCCTATCCTGGATTCTCCTTGACCAGCATCTTGGTAATTTTAGCCTCTGGTCTTTCCTTCCCCCTGCCACTGGGTCACACACACACACACACAGCCTGAAATACCTTGAGTTCGTTGTCTGCTTCCTGGGCCACCCATCAGATCTTTCAGTCAGGTACCCCTGGGACAAAGCCCAGTGTCTTTCTCCAGGAACAGCAGCCCTGGTTGGGCAGGGTGGAACCCATACTTCTGGGGGGTCCTGCAGGGAGGGTGACCCTTCAAGGCTGCCTTGTGTTTCTCTGCCCCAGTGGCACTGGGGCCGGTCTGCAGCAGCTCCCTCCCTCCCCATCCCCCATCCAAAGGATGCCACCCCTCCAACTCTTGGTCAGATGGGAGAGTTGGTTGTCAGGTATTGCCCTTTTACGGTTGTTTTAAACTCCCAGCTGAAGTTTCCAGATCCTAAACAGGTCAGCTGCCCGAGTCTCCAGTTACTCCTGATGCTCAGGTTTCCCTCTCACAGGTCCTGATAGTGGCTTCTTCTTGCACAGTTGGTGCTCCCAGGGCTTACCAGCAAGGTTTAAGGTTTCTGTGTGTGGCCTTCTTGGCAGACGACTCTCAGGGTTAGAAGGACGCTGCTGGCAGGTTTGTGGGTCTTCAGCATTTAGAGCCGGTCACATAGACTGGGTCCCCATCAGTCCCAGGGGAGTTCCTGCTCGGTGTAGAATCCGTGAGCTCTTTGCTTGCCCTGTGGCTTGAGTATGAAATAAATGTGAATTGAGGGTCCACCCTATGCCGATTGTTCTGCTAGCAGGAATAGGGAGTAGGATGCGAAGCCTCTTCATTTGTGTTCTGTGGGTCACTAGAGGATGGAATTTGGTGACAGGAACAAGAAGTTGGGGGCAAGAGAACTGAAAAGTAATGATAAGCCTCAGAGAAGCAGGAATAAGGTGTTAACTTGGGAAACTGTTGAGACAGTCCTCAAAGATGTGTTGTGGGGGGCTTGCTGGCTGGGCCATGTACCAGCCCCTTGCAGGTTTCCCAAAGTCCTTTTCACTAGAGGACTTTAAAAAGGTTGCAGAAAAGTGGAATTGAACGATAAGTTTATTTGGAGGTAGGACAACTTGGAAATCCATACAAGTTCACCTGGAGTCATGTCGTATCTTTTCCCTAGGACCAGTTCCCTGCCTGGAATCCACAGGGAGCTATTAAAACTGATCCCCCCTCCCCGCCTGCTGCCCCAGCATCTAGTCTGGCGCTAAGAACTTGCATGCCGTGCTGTGAATATGTGTGTGAGTGCCTAGATCAGAATTCCAAGTTTTAGTTGCAAGAAAACTCTTTTGTTTTGTATTGCACAGGGCTTCACGTGAGAAAAGGACAGATCAGGATTTGGCAACAGGGAGATTTTTTTTTTTTTGGAATGACATTAGCTTTACTAAGTTTTGACCTGTTTTGTAACTGACCAGGATGAGGTTTCCTTTTACTACTATTTCACCCAAGTTAAGTGCATTGAAGGTGTATCTCAAAGACTATATATATTTTTAAAATTTCAGGGTCTTATTCTTAGGCACAATTGTGATTTCCTTTTAGTCTCACAGGATTTACATGTGTACTCTATCTGAGCATGTATTATACTTGTGCTTTCCAGTGTTAACTCCCATCTGATTTGATCCAGTTGCCTTAAGGGTAGGCAAGAATCGTACCTTACCCCTTTCTATACTTGACTGTGGACCTGCAATGCCTCTTGTGTTTGGCACGTAGTTTGTACTTGGAAAATGTTTGTATACTCATGATATGTATTCCAGCAGTGATTGAATGAATGGATAGCTTGGCTCATAGGAGTTCTTAAGGGCATTTCGAATGGCAGGGGATTTGTTTGGACAAAGAGGTGGAACTGAAGGCGAGGAGGGAAGATCAGCTATATCCAGAATCCACAGTAGTTTTCCTTAGGAAACATTACCTGATATTAGTGGATGGGGGGAGATGGTCCCAAGTTCAAGAGTGGATTTTATATACATTCTATGCATATAACTCATAGAGTAGGTGGTAAAAATTAAATGACATCATTCTTTCATAATGTCGGTGACAAGATAGAAGGTAAATACAAGCAATTTAAAAGTATAGGATTAAGCACATGAGCACTTAGAGTAGAGAGAGGCAGAGGAGTACCTCAAATGACCCGGACCTGTAGAGTCCACACACGTATGACTTCATCTACACAGCTTTTCAGGGTAGGCATCTTTCTCTCCTGTCTGCAGGTGAGGAAACTGAGAGTCAGGGGCCTGGTCATGTGCACAAAGTCACACAGCAAGCAAAGGTCCGTGCCAAGGTTTGAACCTTGTAGCACCTGGGAGGGGACACTCAGTGGCTTTTGTGGTCAGGGAAGAGGCGAGGTGCATATGTTGGGGTGGTGGATAAACTGTGGACGGGCAGAGGAGAGAAGCCCCGGTCCTCAGAGCCTGCCCCAGCTGTGATCCGCAGCACCTGGCGTGGACTGCCAGCTGTTGAATGGGGCTCTGTCTGACTCTCTCTGCAGAGAGAGCCTATTTCACAGACGTGCCCTGCATCCCGTAGGCTGTGATGGCTGCTTGGACTCACACACAAGCCAGTGCACCTCAGAGACCCAGCCGTGGTGATGTGGACCCCCTGGTGTGAAAGCTGTCTTTTAGGGCCTCTCCCTCCCAGTGGCAGTGTACCTGGACCTTCCAGTTCTGTTCATGGGCTTGCCTCCCTGCAGTTGGTTCACATCGCTTTGTTCCTCCTCTCCCTCATTTGGTGTCACCTGTGCAGTCACTGGAGAATCACTAGTGTCCGAAAGAAAGACTCTGGGAAGGAGAAAAAAGAACTAAGAAGGGAGAGTGTTGAGGGTGCTTGCAGTTGGTTTTCCAGTTGGGAGGCTTGATCAGAATTGTGAGGGGCAGGAATCTGCAATGTGTACCAAGGTAAAAAGTGGAGAAAGCATGACAGCATTGTGCTGATTTAGGCCGCATACATCACCCGTGTGGGGAAGCAGCCCAAGGGCTTGGTGGTCCATGGGTGTGTGCGGCTGCTGCCACCAGTGTCCCACTGAGGGCTGCACAGGTCACCCCGGGGCAAGGAGGAGGCTCCTCGTCCATTCTGAACCTGGGTGAGCTGCCCTCCAGGAGATGAGGCTTTTGTAGGGGCTCTGTCTTACCCACTCCTCCTGCAAGTGGATGCTCCTTCCGCACCGAGGAGCCAGCCAGGGGTGGATTGCACAGCGCTGGGATGGCGTGCACGAGTCGCGTCTACATGGAAACAAAGAGAGTCCTAGTGGAGAAGGCGGGGCTGGCCTGCATGGTGGCTGGAGATCCCCTTGTTGTTAAGGTTTATGACAGTAGCTTTAGAGTTGAATTGGATTACAGAAACTTATAATGAAAGGAAGCCAGTTACACTTACTTATTGTTTAAAACAGCTGAAAAAAAATTTTTTTTTAAGATTTATTTTATTTATTTGAAAGAGAGAGGTAGAGCCAGAGCCAGAGAGAGAGAGAAAGGTTTTCCATCTACTGGTTCATTCCCCAAATGATCGCAACGGCCAGAGCTGAGCTGATCCAAAGCCAGCAGCCAGGAGCGTCTTCCAGGTCTCCCAGGTGGGCGCAGAGGTCCAAGCCCTTGGGCCATCTTCTGCTGCTTTCCCAGGCCATAGCAGAGAGCAGAATTGGAAGTGGAGCAGCTGGGACTCGAACCAGCACCCATATGGGATGCCTGCGCTGCAGGCCGCGGCTTTAACCTGCTATGCCACAGCGGCGCCCTACCTTCCCCAATTTTTTTTTTAATTGAGCCCTTTAACATCATAACCAACTGCCAGTGTCTTCAATTCTTTGACCCACATAGTTGTTCAGAGTTATCAATGCTGGTATACAAATTGGGTATCTATCTGTATGTAATTTAATATCAAAATGTAATAGCGGAGATTGGACATTCTTGTTCCCAAACACTTTGCTGCCACACTCTGTGTCCTCTTGTTCGTGGCTCTGTGACGGGCTGTTTCTAAACTGTGTGCTGCTCACGTGTGGGAAACCGTGGCATCTAGCTGCACTGGCGTTAGCCTTATCACCATTTCCTGCCCAGGCAGGTGAGAGCTGCTAAGGAGAGCAAGCTGCCAACTGGCCAGGTGTGCCAGTTCGCGGCCTCCAAGGGGCAGCTGTTGGATGAACTTTGCCCATGTTTTCAAGACTTTATCACATCTCTGGGTGTACTCCTGTGGGTTGGGTGCTGGGATTGAAGACCTTTAACTGAAGAATCTCTTTGAAGGGCCTTGGAGCTGTTCAGCCACTATCTTGGAGTTGGGTGGGGTGGAGGGGTTGGGTTGCTGGGTTGGAGATGTGGGTTCATGCCCAATAACTGCACTCTCCCAGGATCTGAGAGGGCTGTACCCTGGGTCACCTGTTTACTTTGAATGGAAAAGGAGATCCAACAGGAAGAGCCAGTTTCCCAGACCTATTTGGTGTGAATGCAGTAGTTTGAAGAGTCCCACCTTGACCTTGAAGCCATCTCATTATGATTGACTCAGACCATGGCGGGAGATAGTGGCCTTTGAACTCTTGGTTCAGTACAGCCTTGACCTTGGTTAGATACCATCTTGCCCTCCAGGAAGAAACCGTGCCCTGGGCTACTGTTCCATTGATTCCTCTGTTTAAGAAAGAACTGGTGTCTGTTAAGACTTTTTTTTATAGCTTACGTCTGAAATAGAAGGTCCTCTCTTATGTAGGGAAAAAATAGCCATTTTCCCTGTGGCGTGCTAGCTGCGTGGGTTCAAGCAAGAAAGCTTGCTGTCCTGAGTTCTAGCCTTAGTCTTTTGCTGATTCACAGAAGCATTTAATTTCTCTCTACCATGCTCTCTGGCTCTGCAAAATGGAAAGGAGAGTTCATGACCATCTGTGTGCTACTGGGGGATGCCAGCTCCAAGGGGTGCATTTTGCCCCCTCTACAGAGAAACCAGCAAAAATGGTAGAGACATAGCGCATGTGACTTTGGCCTTGGTTTTGACAGCTCTTCCCTTAGAATCCTTATAAGCACACCCCACCACTTAAGAGAACAGTAACAGGCTTCCAGCGACGCTTGCCTCTGCAGGCCTTTGGGATTGTGGCAAGCAAACCTTAGCCCTCTCCTGTTTCCTGGTATTTTGGCATTTTAGAGGTGTCTGGAAAGGAAAGTGGCAGAAAAGCAGCCTAACCTGCCTGGCAAGTCTTGTATAAACAGAGGAAGTCCAATAAGGCAGTCAGTCCAGGATTGCCAAACTGAAAGGAGCCAATTGTAATGTGCACAAAGGTACAAGTCACCAAGGACCCAGCGAGCTCCAAAGAGGGCTGCATGAAGGCAGGACCCAGAGCCCTACCAGGGCAGGCAAGGCCCATCGCAGCCCAGGGGAGAGCCGTGTTTAATGACTGTGGACTCTGGTGAGGTGGCCGTGTTGCAGGGTTGACCACCGATGGTTGTCACTGCACTGCTGAGCTGAGACCCTGTCCTCCCAGTCTTCCAGGTGTTCTTGCACAGGTGCCGGTGCTGGTGCCAGAGATATCTCCACTGCAGAGCGTGGGCGCGTGTGTGAGCTGGGTGTGATTTTTTTTTTCCCCTTTTGCTTTGGAGGGAACCCCAGTCAGCCCTTTAGAGGAGAAGCAGGAGGAAGGAAAGCTGTTTGCATGGCCCTGTGGCTGCGCGCCGTTTGCTCTTTGCCAGAAAATTACTTTCTAGTGTTGGAGTGATGCCTCCGAGAGACCAGAGATGATGGGAGAATGCCTTTCCCAAATATGTACACGAGACAGCTGCAAGCTGGTCCTGTGAACTGCAGCCCAGTGGCATGCTCCCGGGTGAGCCCTCCCCCGTCCCCGCCGTGGCTTCAGACCCCTCTACCCCATGCTAGGCTGAGTGCCTGAGTGCATTTGGTGACCCAGAAAGGGTGAAAGGGAGGCTGCCTTTTGTGGCGTGGCGTGGCGTGGCTGTCTTTGTCAGTGGGAAGTGCTGCTGCAGAGCCATCTGCTAGGGGTGGCTCTTTCTCCACTGCACGGAGTCACGGGGGAGTCTAGAAAGGCAGATTTTGATAACGTGATGTGTGAAATACGAATCTGTTCTTCATAGTGTTGTATGCTTAGCAACCTAGACTTTCTTTTCCTGATTAAAAACATGAGTATAATATGATGGTAAGTGGGTCCCACTTAAAGGTAAGTGTTTATTTTTTCTAATCAGATGGTTTTCTACTTACCCCAAATTACATGTAGCAAGCATTTAGAATGCTTTAGGAGAAAAATGAAGGTGGTTTGTTTTTCCATAATATGTTTGTTTTTCTACATGAAAGCAAAAGCTTGTAAAACTCTTAGAAGTCTTTGGAAGTTTTGAAATTCCCTACTGTTTTTCTTAAGAAAAGAAGAGACAGAACAGTTTTTTTTTTTTTTTTTCTGCCTTCTTGGCCTATAAGGAAAAATGAATTTCAGAAAAACATGGGCCGGAACAGGAAGTGTTTAAAGGTTTAGTCATACTTGTTAGGTATGAAAAAGCCCCACTGCGTCCTCATATTGTTTCTTTTATGGACTTAACGCTTCCTACTTTGAGAATCCCTTCCTCCCCAAAGACTCAAAGCCCTTTACAGTCATTAATCTTCATCCTGCTTCTCTTCTTAAAAAATGGAAATGTTAACTGCCATTTACCTGCTGTCATTACCAGCTAAAACTTCCAGCTAAGCGTATTTTACCTGTGTGGATCCATTAGCTTGGTTAAGAGCAAGGCCCTGGGGCGGGGTAACCACCTTGTCCTAGTTTCCCAGGGACTGTCAGTTTGCATGCCAAATGTCCCACATCCCAAGCAAAGCAGGATAGTTGGTCCCTGAAAAATGCAGCCAATCCAGGTAGCTTTGCATAAACACACACACACGCACACGCACACACTTTCAGGCCTGCATTCCTTACCCTAAACCTAGCCAGCCGGGCCAGTGCTATGGCATATGGTAAAGCCACCTCCTGTGGAGCTGGTATCCCATATTGGTGCTGGTTCATGTCCCGGCTGCTCCATTTCCAATCCAGCTCCTTGCTAATGGCACCCAGGAAAGCAGCAGAGGATGGCCCAGGTTCTTGGGCCCCTGCACCCACATGGGATATCTGGAAGAAGCTCCTGGCACCTGGCTCTTGACCAGCTCTGGCCATTGTGGCCATTTGGGTAGTAAACCAGCAGATGGAAGATCTTTCTCTCTGTCTCTCCCTCACTCTATATAACTCTTTCAAATAAATAAATAAATCTTAAAAAAAAAAAAAACAAAACCTCAAAACCTGGCCAGCTACCTTAGAACTGACCTGGACCATAGTGTGTGAATGGCTCAATGCCATTCTTTACTGCTACCCGGTAGAAGACGACTCAAGGCACACAGTCATAGAATTAGGAGATCTGAGATAAATAAGGGATAGAGGGAAATCTCTATGTCTACAAAGTAAGATTTCTGGTTTCTCAGTTGGGTTGTTTGTTCTTCAGTCTACTGTTTCTGTTTACTGCAGTGAAAATGAAAACAAGAACTGATAACTACCTGATTTCTGAAACAAGAAGTGTGTTCTCAGATACTTCTGTTGGCCTCAGATTTTACATGTGAAAAATGAGGATGCAGGTCTCGATTTCTGAGGCCCCTTCCTGCCCAGACTGACCAGGAGAGAAACAGGAAGTAGGAAGCAGGAGAGCGCAGAGAGAAAGCGGAGCCCTGTCCTAGAATGAGCCCCACTCAGGAGGGGTGCCTTTTCCCTCAAGTACCAGCCTTGTAATTTACTCACGACCTGTGCACCTGTCGTTTCCCGCCGCATCTCTTTCTGCCATCTGCTTCCTGCTGTTTGAATGTGCTGCTCGTCAGTGCTGGGGATGCTGTAAGTGTCCAGCCTGGCTGCACTGGCCGGACACATAGTTATCCCTTCCTCCTCCTCCTCCTAGCAGACCTAGAGGACTACACCCCTGACCCTGGGCCTATATCCATGACTCTGGATGTCAGACATGCCTCCTTCTGTTAGTTAGTTTGTTTATTTATTTATTTAGACAGATAGAGAGAGAGAGGTCTTCCTTCTGTTGGTTCACCCCCCAAATGGCCACTATGGCCGGAGCTATACCGATCTGAAGCCAGAAGCCAGGTTTCCTCCTGGTCTCCCATGCAGATGCAGGGCCCAAGCACTTGGGCCATCCTCCACTGCACTCCTGGGCCACAGCAGAGAGCTGGACTGGAAGAGGAGCAACCAGGACTAGAATCCGGTGCCCATATGGGATGCCGGCGCCGCAGGCGGAGGACTAACCAAGTGAGCCACGGCACCGGCCCCAATGTTTGTTTATTTTTTGAGATTTATATATTTGAAAGGTAGATTGATAGAGAATCTTCCAATCATGGATTTATTCCTCAGCTGACTGCAGTGGCTGGAACTGGTCCAGGCTGAAGCCAGGAGCCAGGAGTTTCTTTGTGTCTTCCACGTGGGTACAGGGGCCCAAGCACTTGGGCCATCATCTGCTGCTTTCCCAGGCCCATTAAGGTAGCTGGAAGGGAAGTAGAGCAGCCGAAACTTGAACCAGCACTCCTTGATATGGGATACTGTTGTCACAGACAGCAGCTCTACCTGCTGCACCACAATGTCAGCCCCACCCTTTCAGTTTAAGTGGCCTAATTCCACCTTTGTAATCACCATGTAAAATGCTAGAACTTTCCAACAAAACTTTCTAATACATTTTCTACTCTTTTCTATAAGTCCGTAGTACCTTTTTCATTTGGCCAAGGATTCTTACTCCTCATTTTGAGGAGGGAGAAATGTAGAAAAGATGCCTTTGGAGTCCACATACTTTCCTACATTTTGGAGTCCTACCTTCTTTTCTGCCACTTGTGTGACTTTGGAAGCAAGTTCTTTAACCTCGCCGTGGCCTGGCTTCTCCATCTGTGAGACCCTAGAAGGGTGTAGGATCTTCAGTTCTCCATTTACCCTTAGCCTTTCTTCTGCACACTGATCTGTGATATATTATCTTACTTCCATTCTTCCTTCTCCACTGCATTTTGGAGGTTATTGAAGACTATAACAGGTAAAGGAGAATTGGGTGCGTGGTGGAGATGGCCAGTGAATAATCCCACCAGGTTGTTGTGACAAGTGTGCCTGTGCCATGCTGTCCTCGAATGGTTATAGAACCAACTGTCTGGTTTTGGCAAAGAACCAGTAACCTCAATGCAGGAAATGAAATGCATTTGTTACTAAAACAATGCTGGCATCTTTCATACCTCCAACACCAACACCCGCTCCCCACCCCATACACATCTGCTGTGCTGAACAGTATTAAAGAGTTGATCTGGGCTGAACGGTATTAGAGTTCAGGTAGAGCTGAAGCTGACAGATGGCCAGCTCATCTGATTGTTGTCTTAGCAGGGAAACCTCTGTTCAGCAGACCTCTTGATGTTTTACCTGTAGCCACTACATGTTAATCAAAAGAAGCAAATGTGCATTTTCCCTGTGGGCAGAGCTTGGGTAATGGAGTTGCAGAAATTACCTTGAATTATTCCTCATCGAGTATCTAGCCAATCTAGATAGATGGGTTATCTGATCATTTTAGGATGTGTATTGCAGTATCTTTATAGGAACAGGTCTTTTGAGTCCTTTTCCCATTCTTATTCTATTTTGCCTTTGTTTAACAAGAGATGATTTGCAGAGGCACTTGACAATGACTTAAACTCCAAGAGGGATAAGTTCAGCCAGCAGTTTCGCATGAACATCATGTCTTTTATCGCATAGCCCTCTGTGTAATTGGGTGAGCTCTTAGCCCAGCACAGGTGGAGCCCCTGAGACATTTTGGAAACGACCATGTCTGTATGTCTGTGCGTTGGTAATTCCTTAAGATTTGCTGCAATGCTTCACATATACCTTTGTCATTAATGTTTATTAAGCTTGTTCTGCTCCACCCAGGCTGTTTGCTAAATTCCACTGTGTTATCGCCTTTAGTCCTCATACTCTTATGAGGTAGGGCTGGTGTTGTCATTACTCCATTTTATAGATGAAGAAACTGAGACTTGGGGAAAGTCACATGGTAAGGGCGAGAGCCAAAATTCAGAGTATGCCTGGGTGTTTCCAAGCCACAGCTCTTGATCATTCCTCAATTGAGGGAGGAAATCTAAGGAGTTTCTCATGCCTTTTGCGGTAACAGTGTGAGACCTCTTGGCTCTTAAAAATGTCCTTGAGATGAATCTGGAAAGGCTCCATTTTTCATCTCCTACTTTACAAGAATGGGTACAATGCCTGGTCTTTTATGCATATGTCTCAAAGGGGGCACAGTGGCCCCTTCTAATGATGCTGGCTCCTGCTTGTAAGCCCCCTTCTGCTATCAAATGTTATGTGTGCCCTGTTGATCCATCCAGCCCTCCAGGGCTGTTTGCAGGCTGGCCAAACTTCACACGGCAACCTCTACTTAAAGTGGGCCTTTGCCCGGCATCACCATGGAGCAGGGGTCATGGTCACAGTTCCTCAGCGGATTGAGCCCTTGGCTGTTTCATGTTTGAGTTGGGGGTTTGGGGACTGGTCTTCGGAGCACTGCTTAGACTTCATCAGCAAAGAGATCTGTGTGTGTGTGTGTGTGTGTGTGTTGTGTAGTGATTGTCACAAGGGAGAACTAAGAAGCAGTCATATCTTTGTCAGGGTTGTCTCCTTCAGAGTGTCAAAAGTCACCCTCTTTAAAAGACAGACCCAGTCACGGAATTGTTCAGCCAGTGCTAGGTGAATCAAAGAAAGGACCTATACGATGCTATCAGTAGGCTCTGGTTCTGAGCTTGGCTTGTCACTTACTAATACTATGCAAGTTAGGGGATGTTGCTAAATCCCAAAGTTGTAGTCTTTAAAACTAGAATTAAAATGTTATTTGATTGTTGGGAAGTTAGACTGAAATATTTGTGCTTGTTACATGAATTTACAATAAATGACAATAAACAAAACAATAAATGTATTAACAATAAATGACAGGTTTTTTATTCCTTTCCTCGTAAGTCCCCTTCTCCCACTCTCACTCCTATAGACTACAAGCTCCTTAAAGAAGATTAAGATTTTTCCTTTTCTTACTCTTTCAGTGTTCTTAGCACCTAGAGCCAGGCATGTATTTGCGGAATCAAAGAAAAGTCTCTCATAAGGGCCTTCAGCTCATTGTTTTGTTCATTTGTCAGTACTTAAGTATCGGCAGTTTATCAAGCACCATATTTGGGGCCAAGTAGTCAACAACACAAGCTAAGTCTGCGTCCCACTGTTCTAGCCTAGCTGAGAAACATTATATAAATAAATTGGAGGGATGAATAACTCTTATCCTTGAGATAGGATTCTTATCTTAGAAACAGTGACTTCATGGGGTATCATAGTTGACAAACTATACTTGACATGGTTTTTGATCAGGTACAAGAAATGGCAGTAAATGATTACGTTCTGAAAGTCCTTTAAGAGGTGTTTCTAAGGTATTTTTGAGTTATGGTGGTATGGTTGGAATAAGGATAAACACATTAGGAAATATTTATACTTTCTAATGACAAAAGTGCACAAATATGCAAGGCATCAGACTTGATGGGATGCGATGATAGTAGGCAAAGTGTTCCGGGAACTTGGAGTGGACTGGAATAAGGCTGAAAAACAAGTCATAGAATTGGAAGAGAAGGCAGCGGATGCATTCCTTGGGGAGAAGGAAAATGAGAAGGAGTGGTGGGGACAGGATGGATTGTTATATAGACGGTTGAACTTAAACCTTTGTAAATCATCAGACAGACCTAGCTGGAAACAGGACAAAAGATGAGTTTGCAGTGGCCCCAAAAAATTCTGAGAGTGCCTGCCTCACTCACTCATTCATTCACTGCTTGACAGGTGCCCACTGCAAGTTGAATGAGACAGACAAGGTCCTTGCTCTCGTCAAGTTCTCTTCTAATCACAGCCTTCCCTCCTGGGTGGGTGGGAAAGCCTGGAGCTGTCTGTGATTTGAAGGAGAGTCAGATGAGGGTGAGGTCAACCCCCAACTGGGGATGTAGACCCAGGAAAATCAGAGTCAAGCTCTTATGAACCATGGACCTGGAAGCAAGAGATTGTGATGAATAAGCCTGTATCCAAACTCAAGGGCAAGGTCTGCTGAGTACGTCAGGCAAGCAGGGGCCAGACACTTGGCCTGGGTCATTCCCAAGGCAGGACAGGAAGCACTGAATGAGAGACATCCACAGCTGAGACCAGGGGTGGCAAGAGACCTGCTTAAAGCCTGAGTTGGGATGATGGAGTTAAAACCTTACGAGCAACTCTAAGAGGATTCCTAAACACCTTTATGGAACTAGTACATGTTTATTAACAGTGGTTTAAAGCAAGTGGGATTACTGTTTAGGTCACAGGAGTCTCAGGGACATTTGGAGATTTCCATTTTCTCATTATTTGCCCTGTAATCTAGATGTGACACACTCAAGGCCAGTCTCTGGAAATTGAATTGACTGATTTTTCAAGTCTGAGGAAAATTCTCTCTGATCTAATGTTTGTCAAATGTTGTAATGCAGTGAGATATTGCACCTTAATTTTTCTTAAGCACTTGACAAAAGGCATCCACAACGAAGCAGCATTAACCTTTGAACCAAAGGCTGTGAGAAATGGAAATGATTGCATAATATTAATACATCATGATTTTCATGACCTTTTTCAAGTATTTTAACTCACTTGATTTACTAAAGACCTTATCACTCAGCACCGTTGTCCCCATTTTATAACGACCCAATGATAGTGAGACTCAGGTCTGCCCCTTCACCTTTTTGTACTGTTTCTAGTTTTAATGGGAAGAATCAAATGGAGGGAGTAATGAATGTGTTCAGTCTTATGCTTTTGTTAATTTTTAGCTTTGTCAGTAGGAGAAGGAAAGCAAGTAAGCATGGCTAGCATGGGCAAAAAAATAAACACAAGTTGCATTAAGACTGTAGTCTTAGTAAGAGATTGATTATGTGGTGTAAGGAAATGTATAAGGGTACTTCAAGAAGTTAGGAAGATGGAATTAAAAGATAAGTTTATTTTGGTGTAAACAAAGCTTGAAATTCATGCATAATTTTTTCATAATATGCCCCTTTCATGAACTTTTTTGAAGATTCTATCACATCATAGATTTCAAATTTGCACCCAAACAAGCTTATCTTTTAATTCCAGTTCTCACAACATTTTGAAGCACCCTTGTATTCTTTCAAGAGTCCTTATGTAACACCCTTTCTTTTAAGAACAGTTCCTTTGGGTGGAATATCAGACAGTCATAAGCTGGGAAGTCTGTGTTACTTTCCAACAACTGCATTAGCTACAGGCTGGAAGTCAGACCAGGTTGAAAGATGACAACATGGCCAACACAAACAAGCTCTGAAGGAGACTAGAGTCATGCATTTTAACTTCATGTGGAGCTTCCATTTTAATTCTACTTTCTTCTCATTATACGTCTTCCACTGAGAAGTGCATATTATCTTTTGAAGATGTTTAAGCTTCACTTTTAGGGCTCGCATTCTAGATCATAGAAATAAATATTATACAAATTGCTCCAAGATCCAGGAGTTACAGGTTGTATTTTCTAGGTAGTCTTGTGGCCAAGTTCTGTAATGATCCAAATGAAGAAGGGTTGCCATGCATAGTGATAATTTGCATTGGGAAGGAGAGCTGAAACTCTGCAAAGTGGTGTCCTGAACCAACATGTTTTTAAGCACCTTAGGAAATAGGTTAGGTAGTTTTAGAGCTGGGAATGGAAGAAGGGAGGGAAAAAGAGAAAGACAAGACTTTATTTGATGAAGGCTGAACTACTGTTTCTGCTCAGAGGCTCATGGCATCTGAATATGGGCAGGTGAGTGCCTCTGTCCCCTATTCCTTCTCTATCCGTGGTTCAAGCTTGCAGGAATCTGATGACCATCACCTTGGAGACCTGAAGAAGAGCACAGAGCATCTGCAGTCATTGTCTACCCGGACTGTCTGATGTGTCTGAAGGGGTAGGAATAACATTGCCTTGCGGGGTGCCTCCCCATCCTGGGATGGTGTTGTCCCCATGTCTGACTTGGAGTGCACAGTGTGGCTACATCTAGTGATGCAGAGAAATGGAATTCTTATTTAATTTTCATTACATTAATTTTGCAACATACCTGGCTCAGTCATTAAAACCTTTTGAGTGTATGTGGAATAGCTTGGGTATGTGAATGGACAACTTCAGCTGCAAACTGTATGAGATGCACATAGACAGGTCAGCTGCAGCCAGCGTAGAGTGTCTGATTTGACATGAGCTACAATACGAACTAAATTCTGGATTTGTAAGAGTTAACGAGCAAAATACGGTAAAGCATCTCAGCAATTATATGTACTGATTACATGTTGAAAAAGTATTTTGGATCTTTTGGGGTAACTGTGATATATTATTTAGATTAATTTTACCTGTCTCTCTCTTTAATGTGGCTACTTAAAAAAATGTTAAATCACGCATTGGCTTGACTTCTGTTTCTGTTGGACAGTGCCAGTGTAGACAGCACCCTGTGGGATCCATCAGAAGGGTTGTAGGACTTTTTTCCAGTGATTGTTGCTGGACTTCAAAAGCTAGAAACCATTTTCCCATTCTGTTAACATGCTGTTTGCATGGATGTGTCTGTGACAGTTGAGGGTGGGAAAGTCCGTTTTAATAAGAGCAAGTTAATTGAGAAGAAAGCTTTGCCTGCGTTAATCAGAACGCTTTTCAAGTTCATTTCCAACCACTCAGAAAGCATGGACTCTCATGGGAACGAAGAACTACAGTCGTGCTTTGTGATTTGTGTTGTTTCCATCTTTTCACCTTTCTGAGGCCGAACTCTCGGTGACTTGATCCGCATGTGGCAAGGAATGAAACATCAGACGAGCAAAGGGAAATGCCATTGCATTCAAGGAAATATTAGCTCTGCTTTTGGATCCAGTGTCGACCCTGCAAGTTCTAAGTGATTTTCAGAGTCCTTCTGTCAAATTTTTGCTAAATGTTCCAGATCTTCTTTTTCAGGCACTTCCGTTTTGGCAGCTATACGTTAGAGCCATTGTTGAAGGCCCGGTTGAGGCATGACTGGTGGTGCTGTAGCACGCTTTCACAGCTTGGTTTACGAGTTGCTTTCTAAGGATGCAAAGAGAATCCTACTCCCTACTCTAGTGTCATTTCAACACCCCAGTGAATTTTAGATGTCACTACCCATATTCAGGCCACAATTCCATCCCTGTTTCAGACTTGCATTTTGCTT
Organism: Oryctolagus cuniculus; assembly: GCF_051225735.1. NCBI lineage: Eukaryota > Metazoa > Chordata > Mammalia > Lagomorpha > Leporidae > Oryctolagus > Oryctolagus cuniculus. Next base: position 109,626,192 of record NC_142875.1, read on the forward strand.
AGAGGAACAAGAGATAAAATACTAATAGTTTCAGGGTACTTGGGAACTGTTGAAAATTTTGTTTTCCAGTGAATTTTTTTCTTTAATTAAAAAAAATTATTTACTTGAGGGGCAGAGAGAAAGATAGCTCCTGTCTGTTGGTTCACTCCCCAAATACAACTGCTGGGACTAGAACAAAACAGAAGCTGGGGCCGGCGCCGCGGCTCACTAGGCTAATCCTCCCCCTTGCGGCGCCGGCACACTGGGTTCTAGTCCCGGTCGGGGCGCCGGATTCTGTCCCGGTTGCCCCTCTTCCAGGCCAGCTCTCTGCTGTGGCCAGGGAGTGCAGTGGAGGATGGCCCAAGCGCTTGGGCCCTGCATCCCGTGGGAGACCAGGATAAGTACCTGGCTCCTGCCATTGGATCAGCGCAGCGCGCCGGCCGTGGCAGCCATTGGAAGGTGAATCAACGGCATAGGAAGACCTTTCTCTCTGTCTCTTTCTCTCACTGTTCACTCTGCCTATCAAAAATAAAAAATAAAATAAAATAAAAACAACACAGAAGCTGGTTGAGAACACAGTCCAGGTTTCCCACGCGGGTGGCTGCAACTCCATTACTTAGCCGTCACTTCTGCCTTCCAGGGTCTGCCTTAGCAGGATGCTGGAATCAGAAGCTCATGCCAGAAATTATATCTGGGCACCGTGACGTAGGATGCAGGTGTCTTAACTGCTAGGATAAAAGCCCATTCCTTGAAAATGTTTTTATTAGGAAATGAGTAAATAAATCAGTTAGGTTCTTGAGTTAACCACTGTTACTCTTCATGCCCACGTTGTACACAGATTTTATTGTGATGACCACAGTTTAAAAAGATGTTATAGGTAGAAGGTGTACTCTGGAGAAAGAAGACATCATTGGGTTTAGGTGTGCTAGCTCCATCCAGAGTGGTTGTGTGGTTGGTTTACCAAGGGTCTTCAACCTCAGTTTCTACATCTTTCAAGGAGATTTTGTGTTATTTCTGGTGACAAAACTCCTGGGAGTGTTAGGAGGATATAGTCACGTAACTAAAGGGCTTTGATTGTAGTTAAGAGCCTTAGTAAGCTCTTAAGAGTTCTAAGATCTGACTAAGAAGTCAGCTGCTTTGAATGGAAGGCATTCCTCCAAGTTATAACCAGTTAATTCAGAATGCAAAAATTAAACCTACCCACTAGTAGCAAGGTGACTTTTGGTGGAAATTGTGGTGCACTGGCCACATGGACGTCATTCCCCATGTGGGACATGACAGCCATCAGGGGCGTTATTCCCCATGACAGCTCCCCGGTCTACCAGCTGCTTGATGTGAATCCATTCTGAGCAGCAGGAGGAGGTCTGGAGCCTGAGCACATGCAGACGGACAGAGACTCTTCTGGGTGGGAGACAGGGGAGTGAGTGCAGACCAGAAAGGGGAACAGGTTTTCATTCCCTGCTTCTCTTTCAGCAACTTCATTCTGCTCGCACCGCACAGCTCAAGTGCAGTCAGAGCTCCAGAAAGTGAAGCTGAGCCTTGCTGGGGTGGCCATGGCGGGTGGATCTCCATCGACAGCCGGGAGAGAATAGGAACCACGGTGTGCACACACACGTGTCTGAGCCGTCGTTCATATGTAAGTCAGGCAGTTATCACTCAAGACCTTCCTGTATTACCCTGGTGATCTCTGTGCTATGGTTAAAGGCAGGACAGTGGCAGCTAACGCAGGTGGGAGGGACAAATAGCCAATTAATTAATATGGTTTCTAAAATGGATTGTGAAAGAATCATTCATCATGTCGATTTATTTCACTCATGTCTCAGCGTAGAAAGTGATTCACATGCTCGAGACAGGGATTCTCATCCTTGATGCTACGTGTTGCAATCAGCTGAGGAGTTGAGCAGTCTGAGCGCTTGGCTTCTGTCACCCCAGCCTCTGATTTACTTGGACACACTAGGATTTTTTAAGTTTCTCTAGGCGATTCCGATTTGCAGCCAAGATTTAGAATGCTGGTTTTTAATGTGTGTTTCCTGAGTCCCTACAGCAGGTGGAAATTCAAATGTGGTTTTCATGTAGTTCAGCACTAATAGTTTTAATGAAGGCACAGATCTTATGTAAAACAAACTCTTAATTAATCTTAACAATGGGGCTACAAGAGCAAAGCCCCACATTTCCTGCTTACTTCAAGCTGCTTGATATTCTGTTAATCACCGTTGCCATTGTGTGCATGTGTCCTTCCATATTCCATTCCCATTCCTGTCGTTTCCTTTTTGAAATGGAACCCCTACCAATGGCGTTTTCATAGGAATACTCACCTTGTCAGCAAAACCTGGTTCAGGAATTTGTTGTGCAAAGCAAATCTCTTGGGTCTTTTTTAACCATGACGCCATTGAAGGAGAAGAGGCCGTCCAAGGCCCTATAAGATTTCTGGCTTTGTATAAGAATCAGGCAGTCTTTATGCTTTTTGACAAGGCTGGGTACAAATAGCATGTCAGAGTGCTTATTACTTCTGGACAAGTTTTTCTAAAAGAGGAAACACAAGTGTGCAACACTCCTGATCATTGTATGAGATTGTATGTTGCTTTTTAGAGTTATAAGCTGGGGAGGGACTTAAGTCTTTTGTCAGTCTTCAATCTTGTTCTCAATTCTTTTCCATTTTACTCCATCAAGACAGGTTTAATTCTTCAAGCATACATAAAGTAATGATTACCTGGGAATTTTGCAAATTCTTCCTCACAGAGAGCTTTTGTTTCAGGAAACTCGGAGTATCTGCTAGGCTTCACCTTTGCTTTTGAAGTAACAGCACGTGACGGTAAATGCTGGCCATGGTTATCCCCATTTCTCCTCCAGCAACACTGAGGCAGTGTGAACCTTTCTCTTTTCCATTGCCTTCTTCGTAGAGTGTTATTTGGCCCTGTTGTGTCTTGGCAGTGACCATTTTTCAAAGTATAAATCGTTCCCAGATCTAATTTGTGCTTCTTAGTCTAGGTGTATTTTACAAGGCTTTCTCTATTTATATGCACTTCTCAGCCTGAAGTAACCCAGGAAGAATCTGACAGGAGCAGAGCAAGGGAATTTCAGCTGTCCTGTGGTAGTGGGTGTAACCAGCCTTCTTCCCTGGTGATAGGGGAGCCCGGGGTGAGAGTAGCAGTGAGCGTCTTGCAGGGTTTTGTACCCCAGCTTCACGGGGCTCCCCAGAGTCTGGATAGCAGCAGCGAATACAGAGCTTCATTGAGCTTTTCCCTTCATTTGAATCCCAATGTAAATCTTCTTCCCTTGCTCTTATGTTAAGTCTTTGAAACCTTCAGTTTCTTATTAGACCTGTGTGGTCCACTGAATCTATAGGTATCCTGTAAAGATAAATCATGGGGCTGACAATCTTTTTCCTTTTAAAGAAGGTGGATAGGCCTCACCCCAGCCGTCCCCAGCAGTGCACTGGGGTTGCAGATTTGAGCCCTAGCTTCTCTCTTTCTCCCTCTCCCTCTCCCTGCCTCCCCCTTTTATAAGCCTCCAGGATAGACCCACTAAAGAATGAAATGACCAAGAACAGAGTCTTGAAAGATGCTGTGAGAGAGAGAGGACAGGGTGAAGGGCTTCTGAAGCTAGAATATGGTGTTATTGCCCAAGTTCCAGGGCAACCCTTGGGCTGCCACTGGCTGTAGGAGCCTGACCCTCGACCTTTCATCTGCCCTGCTTTAAGTCCCCTGAGTCCCTGGGGGAGCTTCAGCCCCAGGGTGCTGTGACTGACTATAAGAGAAGTCACATGACTGGAGTACAGGCCTGGAAGTTAGCTCGCATCTTGGGAGGGAAGGGGGTTGGCAGAGAAATGAGAAGTCTCTCTAATGGCACCCTTGATACAGTTAAATAGCAACTCTCTCAGTTCATTACTTGTTAGCCCCAGGCAGGGACAACACAGATTGGCTAATTGTAATAGCCAGACCATTAAAGGGAATAGCATTAACCAAGGAGAAGGCAGGTAATAAAGAGCCGAACTTGGCCACTTTGTTGTACCCAGGATACAAGCTGCTGTTAATTTAAGTACCTGTTTCTTCTGCTGTTAGAAATAGGAAGAAAGGATTTAGTGACCCTCTTTCCAAGGGTAGATCAAAAGCTTAAGGGCATTTCTGGATAAATCCAACAGCAAGACTGTTGTCCCCAGAGGTAACACCTGATGGTTCTGTATGCAGAAAGTCACCCCCCTCTCCTGGGCTGCAGTGCTGCTGTCGACCCACTGTCAGCGGGACGTGCAGTTTTATGGGGCTTCCGGGAGCTATGATACAGGCTTGTGTTCATCTCATCTCTCCTCTCAGCAAAAGCAATCATCTGCAGCAAGGCAGGGGTCGGCGCTGTAGTCTAGGGCCATAGAATGGCGCGAATTTAATTTTCCTGTCCAGGTCTGAAGCTTGTCCCCTTGCCTGCATGGGCATCCGTGCTGGGTTGCAGCCAAATGAGCCAACTACCCATGCGTCCTTAAAGCTGTGCCAGCTCCATTGACCTCCCTGGAATCACAGTTTTAGATTCTGCTTACTGTTCATGGCAGAACTATCTAAGAAATTCAGGAAAAGGAAAAGAGGAACAGAATTTCATGAGATCTTAGGAGTGGAAAGGATCTTTTTTTTTAAAAATATTTATTTTATTTATTTGAAAGAGTTAGAAAGAGAGAGAGAGAGAGGGAGAGAAAGAGAGAGAGAGAGAGAGAGAGGTCTTCCATCTGCTGGTTCACTCCCCAGATGGCCACAATGGCCAGAGCTGTGCCAACCCGGAGCCAGGAGCTTCTTCCGGGTCTCCACATGAGTGCAGGGGCCCAAGGACTTGGGCCATCTTCCACTGCTATCCCAGGCCACAGCAGAGGGCTGGATCAGAAGAGGAGCAGCCGACTAGAACCGGCGCCCATATGAGATGCCGGCGCTTCAGGTCAGGGCTTTAACCCACTGCAACACTGCACCGGCCCCTGGAAAGCATCTTAATTGTAATGCTTTAAAATGGGAACAGTGAAGAAATCTATTTGAGTGTTTTTGCTTTGGTGTTTATATTTAAATGGATTGCTCTTCATTCTAGAAATGAGCGATTTTTCAACTTTTGTTCAGTAGAACCCAAAGGTCCTGAAAGGGGACCTCGGGGGCTGATTGTTGGAGATGGGGATTGAGGTTTTCATGTTGGATTTGGAGCTTTTCTGCCCAGACTGTTATTAATAAGCTTTGACTTGGGTGTTGCGGGTTAGCTACTACCTGTGATATGGGCATCCTATATGACTGCCAGTTGGAGAACCACCTGCCCCTTTTCTGATCCAGCTCCCTGCAAATGACCTGGGAAGGCATCAGAGTATGGCCTAAGTGCCTGGAACCCTACCACCCAGGTAGGAGACTTATATGGAGTTCCAGGCTCCTGGCTTCAGCCTGGCCCAGCCCTGGCCATTAAGACCATTTTGGGGAGTGAACCAATGGATGGAAGATCTGTCTCTCTTTGTCTCTCCCTCTCTCTGTCTTAAAAACCTGTCTTAAAAAATAATCTTTGACTTGCGAAGGGGTATAAGATTGTACTGAAGCAGCATCTTGGAGTTTTAAGGAATCTATGGAAACCTCTTCCCAGGGCAGAAGCCCCTGTGGAGTAACTGTGCAGCCTCAGCTGAAGTCAGCTTTAGGGGGTGCAATAAGTGACACTGTGGAGGCGTGAGCTGTTCGAAGGGCTGTGTTGCTGGCTCTGCCCTGTCTGCTTGGACAAAGAAGCCTGGACTCTTCTTACATGCATCCTTTCCGTTTTCCCACACTGACCACACCTATCCTGTGCCTCCGGCTAGCCCTCCTTTGTGGTCCCTGGATTTTGGGAGGCAGACTTCACTCCTGGGTGTAGAGATCTGCCTACTGCCAGCACCAGTAACTGTTGTCAGGAACTTTCCCCCCTCCCTGCTCTTTATGTCCCCCTGTGCATTTGGACCCATGGAAAGGAGTTGAGAAAGGGAAATGACCTCTTATTGTTCAAGAAAATATTAGGAATGAAAAGTAGTGTCTTTTGACAAGAGCGTTCAAGATGGGATTTCTCTATAAGGTGGAGCTCTTTTGTAAGTGCAGGTGATCCGTGCCTGCCCTGGTAAATGCTGGGATGGTGACCCGCAGTTAATATGAGGGACTCTTCACAAAGTTTATGGAAAATGTATATTCTGAACAGAACATGTATGCATGGATTTCACTTTTTTCACACCAAAATAAGTTGATCCTTTAATTCTATCTTTCCATGAACTTTTTGAATTCCTCTTGTAGAGATCCCTGGATGAATTCTGATGGCTACTCCCACTCCAAGGTCCTTCGTGCCAGGAAAACACGTCTCATACACCATCTTTAGTCCCCTTGCTCCCGCCAAATGGACTTAGACTTTGAGTCAGGGCTCCCCGTAGAATGAGCAGCAGGCGTGTGCATGTGGCATCCTCTGAAGCCTCCAACTGGAGTTCTCTGAGGATTGAGGAGGCCAAGCAATGAGAAATAGCTGAAGGCCACCAGAGTTCTTACAAGTGTGAACTTACCTCTTGGCGTTCCCCACAGGCTGTCAAGCCATTGCTGACTGGCTGCTCTTACATCAACACAATTTCTTATGTCTTGTCTTTATTAGAAGCAACTCCAAGGAGTGGAGTTAGGCCAGCCCAAACACCAGCCTCACCAAGTCCAGAGCTGGTGCCTTGAGCAGGTGGCTTAACTGCTGTGATCTTCAGATCAGGCTCCTTATTGTGGAACAGAGACAAGAAAGTCCTCCCTGAAGGGTAGATGTGAGACTGAAACAGAATAAAGACTTTGTGGGAGGCACACACCACAGTTCCCTTAGTGCTAGCTCCCTTCCTTGATCCTTACAGCGACTGTATTGTCCAACTAAAACTGGGACATGTATTCTGGGAGGTGTGAGCATTTATTGTATGAGTACTCGTGCATGTGTGTGCATGCAAGTATATGTGTGTGAGAGAAATGACACAATTTAATTCTTAATTAGTTTTTAAACAGATTCAGTGTGCATCGTAGATACAAGTGTAAGAACATAGTGATATTCCCTTCTTCCTTCCCTTCCTCCCCCCCTTCCCTGTTATCCTCTTTCCATCTCCCTTACTTCTGTGTTTTTCTTTAGTTTTTGAGATAACATATTTTAAATTTACATTACAGTAAAAAGCTTAATACTTCAATGAGTAAGAAGTTGAACAAGTAAAAAACAAAAAGACCCTAGTTTAGTGGGAATATAGATAATGGCCATAAGCAATAATTTAATGGAAAAATGACCATTTCACACATATACAATAAATTTTAAAGTAATTGCAGATTTTCCCCATTAAGTATGATATTGGCTATTGGTTTATCACATGCAGCCTTTATAATTTTGAGGAATGTTCCTTCTATACCTAGTTTGTGGGGGGTTTTATCATGAATGTGTTGAATCTTATCAAATGCTTTCTCTGCATCTGTTGAGATACCCATATGCTTTTTGTTCTTCATTCTATTAATGTGATTTATGACGCTTATTGATTTTTGAATGTTGAATCACCCTTGCTTTTCTAGGGTAAATCATACTTAATCATGATGTAAGATCTTTTTGATGTGGTTTTGGATTTGATTTGCTAGTATCTTGTTGAAAACCTTTGCATCTATGTTCATTAAGGATATAGGTCTGTAGTTTTCACGTCTTTGGTTTTGATGTCAAAGTAGTGCTGGCCTCCTAAAAAGTGTTTGGCAGAGTTCCATCCTGTTCAATGTTTTGGAGTAGTTTGGAGAGTATTGGAGTTACTTTCTCTCTGAATGATTTGTAGAATGTAGTAGTAAAGCCATCGGGTCCTAGACCTTTCCTTGGTGGAAGACTTTGAATTACTGCTTCCATCTCATTGTTTGTTATGGGTCTGTTTAGATTGTCTATATTTTCTTGAGTTAGTCTTGGTAGGTTATATGAATACAAGAATTTTCCTGTTTCTTCAAGATTTTCTAGTTTATTAGCATATGGCTCTTCCTAATAGTTTCTTATATGATCCTTTGTATTTCAGTGGTGTTGATTGTAACGTCTTTTCATTTCTAATTTTATTTATTTGAGTTTTTTGAGTTTTTTTTCTTTTTTCTTTGTTAGTCTGGCTAGAAATTTATCTATTTTGTTTACTTTCTCAGAAACCCAACTTTTTGTTTTATTGATCTTTTGTATTTTTAGTTACAATTTCATTTATTTGTTTTTTTTTTGTTTGTTTGTTTGTTTTTTTTTTTTTTTTTGACAGGCAGAGTGGACAGTGAGAGAGAGAGACAGAGAGAAAGGTCTTCCTTTGCCGTTGGTTCACCCTCCAATGGCCGCCGCGGCCGGCGCGCTGCAGCCGGCGCACCGCGCTGACCCGATGGCGGGAGCCAGGAGCCAGGTGCTTTTCCTGGTCTCCCATGGGGTGCAGGGCCCAAGCACCTGGGCCATCCTCCACTGCACTCCCGGGCCACAGCAGAGGGCTGGCCTGGAAGAGGGCAACCGGGACAGAATCCGGTGCCCCGACCGGGACTAGAACCCGGTGTGCCGGCGCCGCTAGGCGGAGGATTAGCCTAGTGAGCCGCGGCGCCGGCCCATTTATTTGTGTTTTGATCCTTATTATTTCTCGCTTACTGCTGATCTTGGATTTGGTTTGTTCTTGTTTTTCTAAGTCTTCAAAGTATATCATTACATCTTTAATTTGAGACTTTTTTTTAAATGTAAGCACTTAATGCAATAAAATTCCCTCAATACTGCTTTTGCAGCATTCCACATGTTTTGATATGTTGTGTTTTCATTTTCATTTATTTCAAGAAAGTTTTTGGTTTCCTCTAATTTCAGTGGCTCATTGATCATTCAGTAGCATGCTACTTATTTTCCAAGTATTTGTTCTGTTCTTGTTGATTTCTATTATTTTATTAGCTTTATTCCTTTATGATGTGAGAAGATACATGATATGATTTCAATCTTTTTAAATTTGCTGAGATGTACTCTGTGGCCTAATATGTGGTCTCTCCTAGAAAATGTTCCATTTGCTGATGAGAAGAGTGTGTTTTCTGTACCTGTTGAATGAAATGTCCTATAAATATCTGTTAGATCCATTTGTTTGAGAGTATGTTTCAGCTCCCATGTATCTTTATTGATTTTTCTGTCTGGATTACCTGTCCATTGATGAGAGTAGGATGTTGAAGTCACGCCCTATTTTGTATTGGAGTCTATCTCTCCCTTTAGGAAATGACACAATTTTAAATTTCGGAGCCATCCCGGAAATGCTAGAGCTTCTGATTGTATAATTCATAATTCTTGTTAGAGGGCTAGGTTCATAGTGGACCTATGAGGAATGCTGAGCTGTGTAACAATCATAGGGGGAAAATATTGACGACTTTTTATAGCAAAGCCTGATTGTCAGCCCTATGGCTAATATTCTTTTTTTCTTTGTTTTATAAAGATTTATTTATTTTTGAAAGGCTGAGTGACAGAAAGGGAGAGACACAGAGACGGATCTCCCATTCTGCTATTCATTCCCCAAGTGACTGCAACAGCTGGGCTGAGCCAGGAAGAAACCAGGAGCCTGGAACTCTGTCCTGATCTCCTACATGGGTGACAGGGGTCCAAGCACTTGAGACATCTTCAGCTGCCTTCCCAGGTGCAGTAGCAGGGAGCTAGATTGGAAGAGGAACTGGTGCTCATATAGGATGCTGCTGTTACAAGCTGCTGGCCCCAGGTTCTTGTCTTAACCTCACGGTGCCTGGATGACATAGATCTGAATGGAAGAAAGACTGCAGATACTTCCAATTAATTGCATCTGTTCGTCAGAGGCAGTGCACTGTCTTCTGCTTTGAGGATGGAACCAGTCAGCGAGGCAGGGAAAGCAACTGTCATTTCTCATTGAAACAAGACTCTACCTATTTCAGGGCCGAGCCATCTTCATAAACTTCCAGGGACAGTGCTGTCCTTTAGACTGAGGAGGCTGGGCTCATAGGAAGAGTCCCACATTGTTGTGCTGGGTGTGATGGGTCTGGGACACACCCTCTCCCCAAGGCTGAACTGGCTGACTGGGCCACCTAGGGAGGAAGTTCCTGAGAGCCAGCGTGTAGGACAGTCCTAGTTTGTCCCAGAAAGTGTTGGTAGGCGTGCCTCAGTGTGTGCAAAGCCAAACAGCGTTTGGTTGGTAAAGATCTAATGGCTCAGCATCTAGGAGGTCCTGGGCATAGGGGAGAGCCAGGTTGAGCCTGTGGTGTGCATTTGTCCTGGAGCACTCTGAGACGGAAAGAAATCATCACAGCTCACGTCTCTGACTTGATGGATCTGGTTTTCTACATCACAATCCCCATTCGAATGCCTTTAGTGCTCTTTCTCACTCCCAAATCCTAAGGAATGATGGGGCCTTGTGGGGGAAATTCTAGAATGTTACCGTCTGTGATGGTACGTGCAGTACATGAAGGTACTTGAAAAAGTTCATGGAAAATGGAATTTTAAGGTCAGTCTTTTGATACGAGGATTTTGTTGAGGTGCATGTAAATAGGGGTTTTCAAAAACATCATAGAGATGCATGGTTTCAAAATTGGAATCACAATAAAATTATCTCTTGATTACATTTTCTACAAACTTTTTGAAGTACCCCTGTGTATTTAGGAAAGAACACTGGTGTTTGCATCTTAAGTTTTATTAGGTTTATCTCACTTAATTTGAGGGTGGACAAAATACTCAGCTTTTCTTCAAGAAGAAGATAGTGGTATTCAAACATGTGTTCTTGTAGGTTCTTTTGTATGTCTGTCTGCATCAACGACACCAAAAACCTAGAAAACTGGGCGGCTCAAATTTCACTTTATTCCAGTTTTTGGTAACGTGCAGATGCAACATGTTCAGGAAAGCTTATTTAGTGTAAGCCAAGGCCACTGCTTTGTATCATTTCGCAGCTGGAGGAGTGTACTTGAATAGTTGTGTGTGCAGACTTCAGTTTAGTACATCTCAGAATAGCTACCCAGAGGAGAGAGTTCTTCCCTGCAATCTACAGAGGTTGGTATGGTACAAGCACTGGCTTTGCCAGGCGGCTTTCCTGAAAACCCACAGGGTGGAATAGAGCCCTTCCCTAAACTACTGAATATTACCTGTGTGTGACCACTCTGCCTGTGGTGCCTGCTCTTTGCCCTTCCGTTACAAGTATGGGGATGCCGTAGTATGGTAGGATAAAAGGGTGCCTATGGCTTTTTTTTTTTAACCTCCATCACTCCAGGGGAATGGTCACTGTTCTGTTTCAGTGGCACTGTTACCTCTCAGGTCTCCTGACGTGGGCTCCAGAAGTCATCATTGGGGGTAATTTATAATGGCATTTATAATGAGGATGGAGACAATTTCTAGAAAACAGTCCTAAATCAAGGACACTTTAGCTCTCTGATAGTGGAATATTTGAAATTATTGGTTGAACTTCTGTAACTGAAAAAAAAAAAACCATAATCCAAAAATACTCCAAAATTCAAATCTTTTTGAGAATTGACATGTTGCCACAAGTGAAAAATTCCACACCTGACCTCCCGGAGCGGTTCAAAGGCGCACTGATATGTATGGAATTACCTTCCTAGGCCTTTGTAAGATACATTTGATACATAAGTGACTTCCATGTTTAGAGTTGGGTCCTTTCCCCAGGATATTTCGTTACACACATGCAACTACTCCAAAACCCAAAACATCCCAGAATATGAAGCACTGCGGTCTTGAGCAGTTTGGATTGGGATATTCAACTTGACAACCGTCTTTTGTCAAGAATAACCTTATTTATGTTTTTCTCAATTCCATGAATACTTTATTTCTCAAGAACCATTGGCCATAGGCTGTTTCTCCACTATTCAGCCTTTTCAGAGACCACAAATGTGTGTAAATGGACTGCGTGTATGTCTGTGTGTAGGGGGTGGTTTCAATGTGATTTATAGGGGTTCTGTATCAAATAATTTTGAAAAGGAAAGACTTGTTAATAGTATTTTTTTAAATGGGTGATTTTTAATTTTGATTTATTTGAAAGGGGGGTTGGAGAAATGGACTGAGAGAGCTTCCATTCGCTGGTTCCTCCCCAAAAATGCTTCCAATGGTTGGGATTGGGCTAGCTCAAATCCTGGAGCCAGAACTCAGTCCAGGTCTCCCATATAGGTCACAGGGATCCACATGCTTGAGCCATCACCTGCTGCCTCCCAGAGACTGAATTAGCAGAAAGCTGGAATTGGAAGCAGAGCCAGGATGCAAACCCAGGCAACTCTAGTATGGAATGTGGGCATCTCAAGAAGCGGCTCAACCTTTGCGCCCAACACCCACCCCTATATTCACTTTTTGTGTCTTCTGTAATATGCAGCCTGGGTTGGGTTGAGGGTGGGGACTGCATTTTCCCATAGTGCACAAAGTACGTTCACACAGACGTCCCAGGTCCCTCAGCATTAGTGTACAAAGGAACGGAATTAGACGGGCGCCCTTCCTTGGCCCGTCTGGTTTGGGAGAGGAATGAAGATCAGGAATTGAAGTCTTCCTGGTTTGCATAGTTGTGTTTGCAGGACCACACTCCATTAGCAGCATTTCTGTTTCAGCCCTCACTGAGTTCAGCCTTGTGTTCTCTCCTCAGATCTCTGTGCAGCTCTTGGTTGTGCCTCCCTGCACCCTTGCTGGAGGTCTCACCACCGGCCTCAGAGACTGCCACGCTTCCTTTTTGTACGGCCGCTTGGTCTGATAGGTTGGGTCTGCAAATCTGAGAGCAACCTGTTTTTCTTTTTCTTTTTCTTTTTTTTTTTTTTTTCCAAGATCTAAGCAGTATAATATAACTGTGTCAGGGTGTTCTCAGTCACATCATTGACCTCCAATGGCAGTTTATTCCTCCCCAGCCCCCACCCCTGTGACACTTGAATGCATTAACAGCACTGTCTGTAGCATTTTAATTTAATTAACCCAGTGTTTATAATCCTCTTGGGAAAATCCTTATCTTTCCCCCACCCCCCTGGCCCTTACAATGTTAAAATAAAGCACCTCTGGTTTCCATTTGTCTGACAGTTTGCTTTAGAGGTGAATGAACTAGGGTGAGACCAGAGAGGCAAGTGGGAAAAGAAAGAGGTTCCTTTTATTTGGGAGGTTGGGTGTTAGTCTCCTTAATCAATTCTGGCTAACGGTCTCTGTGTGAAATAGTGGGATTTGTTTGACTTCTCTAATTGCTGATACTCTGCTGATGCACCACTGTGATATTAAGTGTGTGGTTATCCTACGAGAATAAGAAACGAGGACCACGAGGACCACGTGAGTCACCCTGGAGATGCACGAAGAGGGACCAAAGGAGTGTGGTCTGCAGTGTGGAATCCCTGCTGTGTGTTCTATTTTCCTGGGATAGAGGCCCACTCCTGGGGCAGCATCCTCTCTGGGGTCCCCTGAGCGCTGTGCTGGCTGCTGAGCCCAGGTTACGGGAGGAGTGGGGGACTGCTGGCAGATTTTCAAAGTCCTAGATGCTCGTTTTGCTTTTACCCATCTTGGTCAAGGTAACTTCTCTTCTGTGACTGTCAGGCGTCTTCATTGAACCTTTTCAGAAGAGCTTCCTGACCTGCAGTTAGAGTGTTGCAGTAGTGACCTTGGATGGAGGAGAAGCCATGATGCAGAATGTGAGGAGTGCAGGGGTCACAGTCACTTACTTTCTGGTCTTCCTGCTCTGGGTTTATCGTGACAGTGCACAACTGTCTGCATCAGAATGGCTTGTGAGGGAAGGCCTTAATCCCCTGCAGCTGTGGGGTCAGGAACCGTGTGGATGCAAAACTACAAAGAAAGTACACCGAGATGAAGGTGCGAGACAATGATAATTTAGCAAGTCAGGTTTTATACACTTTAAAGGTGTACCTAGCTTGGTTTTTATCAGTAGGCTGGAAGGAGTTGATGCAGGAGAGAAGGTGAAATCAGCTTTGAGCGCTGGGTTTCTCCAGCTTGCCCTTGATAGAGCTAGGGAGGCAGGGATTGGGTGCCACTCGCGCTGGTGAGCTACCGAGAGGGTATTGTGAGTTCCTCCATTGCGGTACCGATCAGCATCTCTTGTGCTCACACTCAAGCCGTGCCATTAGGAGACCCTTTGGCCACATGATGATTTCTTCACTAAGTTCTGCTTCTGTAAAACCCTAACAAAACAGAATACTACTTCTGGGAAGAAAGTCGGTGGTAGATAGCTAACCGTGTAACCGTGTATTGAGCTTGGTGGTAGCCAGTATCATGTGAGGGTGGCAGAGCATGGAGAACGTGTTATACGAGACAGTCTCTGAAATGCTTAAAAGCCCATCTCACCCTGAAAAACCTCTAAATAGATGTTGTGTTTCCCGTTTGTGTGTTTATGTATCTTGGCCTGCACCCCCCAAGCAACCCCAAAGCAGACACCAAAATGTCTAACTGATCTTTAGGTCAGTGTTGTTCACAGTATGTGTGGTGTTGGTCAAATTCAGGAAGAAACGTTGTGCCCCTGGGTGACCTTTGTCGGGCCATCTTGACTGTGGCAGAAATGAAATGTGGGATTTATGTGCTTGCCGTTAATTAAGAAAGTCACCAGCAACTCTTGATTGGATGTATGTTTAAGCAGAGAGATTCCAAGGGCCTTCATGGTTCCTAGTGGATGCCTTAGGGAAGGTGTAGCAAGGTGTACAACAATATGTATAGATTCATTTACAATTGAAACTTCAACCACAACCGCCAGACTTTCCAGGCTGTGAGCAGAAGAGCAGCTTTACTTGGGTTCTAGGGCTGGGGGATTCCTCTTCTTCCCCTTTCGCACTTGACATATAAAATGTTTTTTTTTTTTTTTTAACCCTCTTTCCAGACCATAAACACCTACTTCACTTTCTTTTTAAGATTTTCTTTTGCTCTTGATTTTTGTTTTCATAGTGGCATCTTCCTGGTCTTTTCTTCCCAACTTATTTTTGGACTTTGTGTGTCCCACTTGACTTTGCCCAGAAAAACCACAAACAATAACAAGTTATGTTTATGTGTGCACTGAAAGTCAAGCTAGCTGGCGTGCAGATCTGAGATGCAAACTGTGGTGCTGTGTAGCTGAATACAATAGCTGCTTTCTTGCCAGTGTTTGCAGCATTTGGACTTAAAGCTAATAATAATCTTCCCATCCCGTATACTTTGTTTTAATTGATCTAGAGAACACTGCTTATTTCAACAGTGGATCTACCAAGGTCGTCCCCACCCCATTTTGGTTGATGAGTGTACTTATTTAACCACAACTTGCCTTATATTTAAATAATTCTGGAACAAACTCTGAAATTATTGGGAGAAAAAGGCAGTCTTGATTCAGATGCGGAGAACAAAGGAATAAGGAGATACTGATAACTTCCTGCAATTAAACATAGGATAGATCGGGCAGTGGTTGTCTGTGTTCATAGGTTTATTAGCTAAGTCTAGAACTTACTTTTTAAGCTATCGCTTTCCATTCTGTTTAGCTCTTTCTCCTTGGATCTGAGTACAGAGTCATACTTTGATGAAAAGCTGGGGATATTGTCCAGGATGAGAAAATGTGGTTTTAATGTATTGGTGACATTAATATATGTCTTGGAAAATAATTTTTGCAAAGGTTGTCTGGAAGCTACTCTCTTAGGCGTATTTTCTCATTCCTTAGTCTGTGTCCCACCTCTTTACCTGGAAAACCAGGGAGTGCATACCTATTGACCTGATTCCTATTGTCACCCTTCCCCGTGTTTTGTTACCAATCCCAAATGGAAGACAGCTGTAGACAACTGAGAGAGAGCAGTCAGATTGCTCAGAAAGCCCCAGCTCTGCCTTGCTCCCCACCCCTCTGGACAAGCTCACACCTCCATTCCAAGTTTTCATTGTCTCTTCCCCTCCCCTCTTCCTGCCCTTATTTTTAACAGCAGGAACGAATTTCATATACACCTCCTGAGAGCCCTGTGCCGAGTTACGCTTCCTCGACTCCACTTCATGTTCCAGTGCCTCGAGCGCTCAGGATGGAGGAAGACTCGATCCGCCTGCCAGCGCACCTGCGTGAGTGTTTGCGCCGCGTGGCTTTGGCTGCCGTGGGGAAGGGGAAGACAGGTGGGCCACCTGCTTGTCTGTGGGAGTGACAGGCAGTGGGCTCCGGGTCAGGGAGGGTGAGTTCTGAGGTTGTTTTCCCGTGACTTCACCTGCTGCTTTGGCATCTTACTCCATCATCCCAGAATGGCCTCGAAACATTTGAGATTCCTCTTCTTGTTTCTCAGTGCATTCATCTTGTCCTGGTGATGATTTGTAAAAAAAAAAAAAAAAAAGAACTCTGGAGATGTGCATGTATGGCAGCGTCAGCTTAGTCGTCTGTTGGGCAATGTGAGTTTGCCTATTTGCAAAGTTTATCTGCATTCCTAAATTCCCACTTATTGCCTGGTATTTCCTTTGATTAAACATTTTGATCAGTTTTTGAGTCAACTCCTTCCCGTGTTTTTAAGCTTTCCCTTTCTTTATAAGCCTTCCCTACCTCCTTTCTTTTTTTTTCTTGCTGGCTGCTTTTCTTCATTTTATTTGATTTCTTATTTTTTTGTTGTCATTTGAAAGAAACGCAGAGAGAAACAGGCACACAGACGGACATTATCTTCCACCCACCGGGTCACTCCCCAAATGCCTACAACAGCCAGGGCTGGGCCATGCCAGAGCCGGAGGCCTGGAACTAAATCCAGGTTTCCTACATGGGTGGCAGGGATCCAGGTACTTGAGGCATCACAGGCTGATGCCAGTCTCCAAAGCAGTTGACACCTGTCATTTCCTTTTTGTGTGTCTTTCCTGCACTGCTACCCGGCCCAGGGGATAAAATACGATTCGGCACCTGGGAAGAATGGAACACTTGATTCCCAGCCTGATCTCAGTAGGGCCCAGGTCCTCACAGGAGGACATGGGGGTCCCATTGACCCTTCCCTAGTGGGTTTCCAGTGTGGCCTCATCGTGTTCATCATCTCTCTTGTTCGGTGTTCCCTGGTGAGTCTCCGCTTGGAACGTCTGCCCCCAGAAGGTTGGCGGCTGAAGAGAGAAGACAGAGAGCAGGCAGAGACAGATGATGTGGCTCCTCTTTATTTTTCTGTGACAGTTCCAGAACTTGGATTACTGTGGGTGCTAGAGGGTCTGGGGAGATGTTGCTGGATTATCCCTTCTGCCTCCCAGTGATGACAGCAGCAAGCAGCTGGAGCCCTGGGAACCCTTCCCGTCCTCCAGCGTACTGTGTCCACCAATAAAAACTAAATTGTTGTCCACTGTCTTCAAAACTGTCCTGCTCTCTTTCGGCAGGGAGTGGCACAGCCTTTACACACACAGCCCTAGTCTGCCGTCTTCTCATCCGTAGTGAACTTTTAAAGAAGAGATAGGGACTGTGATGGTGCCTGGGTCATGGCTGCAGGCCCTGTTGTCCTTAGTAAACTGGAGTGTTCTGGCAACGTTGGAGTGGGCAGAATTGGAAAGGAAAGTGGGCATAGCAAATTCGCTGCCAAAGCCGTCCTGTGCCCAGTGTACCCACTGGTGAATACCCATGCTGCACAGGTGGAACACTTCTCCCTACTCTCATTTATTCACTCCATGAAGAGTTAAGTCTCTGCCCAGGCTGTGCCAGGTATTCCTTTAGGTCCTGCGGGGACAGAAATGGACAAAGCAGACAAAAGTCCCTGCTCAGGGGGAGCTTAAATTCTAGTACAAAGCAGAAAAAAATTTTTTTGAAGACTTGTCCCAAACAGGCTAAGGTTTCTTGAATCTTTTATTCCTATATTTTGTGATACTTCACAATGATGCCCTCTCTCCTGCCTTGCCTCTGGATGCCTCAAGCTCTGTGACCATAAGAATCCCTCTCCTGAAGAGGTTATCATGGTCGAACAAGTGAGCACACACACACCCCACAACGGCAATGAGATCTTCATCTGCAACTGGTTCTGCTGCTTGCCTGTGAGTCAGTCGCTTACTCAGCGTCCTAACATACACCACTGTGTTAGGACAAGAGTACATCTAACAGCCTTCCTGGCTTTAAAATACGATTCTCATCTCAGGCAGCACTCTCCATTCTTGGATCTGTTGCCTCCCTAGCAGCAGTTGACTTTTTACTTGGGCAGACAGTTTGCTCAGTGAGCCATGTCTGTGCCACTCAGCAGTGCTTTGCCAGCTCCTGCCATGTGCCCAGCACACAGTTGTGATAGTTTACATGAGTTGTGGGCTTGCCCCGGCCCAGGCACTATGCAGTGTCCTTTATATAAATTATTCTATCCCATTGTCACAATACCTGTAAGATAGCTTAATTTTATCTCAGTGTCACGCTAAGAACTTGGAGGATTTAAGTAATTTTTATGTTTGTTAAATATTTATTATTTATTTAAGTCAGAATTAGAGAGAGAGAGAGACAGAGAGCAATCTTCCATTCACTTGTTCACTCTCCAGATGGTTGTAGTGGCCAAAGCCAGCAGCTAGTAGCTTCATCCAGATCTCCTACTTGGGTGGCAGGGGCCCAAGTACTTGGGCCATCTTCTGCTGCTTTTCCCGGGCCATCAGCAGGGAGCTGGATTAGAAGTGGAGCAGCTGGGACACAGACCAGCACCCATATGGGATGCAGGTGTTGCAGGCGGCAGCTTTACCAGCTATGCCACAATGCCAGCCCCTAAGTAATTTTTCAAGGTCAGTCACAGAACCTAGTCAGAGATAAAGTCAACAGTTGAACTGAGTTCTGTCTGAACCCAGAGCGGAAGCTCTTGTCTGTTCTGCCACTGTTTAAGTATGTGTTTGTAACTACTCTTTGGATGTATAGAAGAGGGCAGGGCTGCCACTTCCGGTATTCACTGCAGTGGTTTATGGCTTGGAGCCCCTTGTGACTGTTGCCCTGTCTGTTGTTGCTGAGTCTGCCTGTCACTGTTAGATGGCTGGATGGTCTCCACCTGGCTAGCTGTCGACAATGGAACTGTAGCACAGCACTACGGACCTTGGCATAGAGTCAGGAGTTAGAAATTGGATTTAGGTTGGAATAATGGTTTTGCCTCAATGCCTACTCTATGGCACTCTAACTTTATTTCTTGTTTTTCTTTTTAGAAATATCCATTGTTTTATTTTGTTGTTTATTTGGGAGCAGAGAGAGAGCTCCTGTGTGCAGATTCACTCCCTAAAAGCTTGCTATGATCAGGGCTGGAAGAAGAACAAGTTGACTGATTACTGCTGTCTCCCAGAGTCCGCATTAGCAGGAAGCTGGAGCTGGGAGTTGGGAGTTGGTAATCAGTGCTGTGTACTGAGCTGGGCACTGCGATATGGGACGTGGGTGCCTTAACCAGCATTGTAACCTGTCCGCTCCAGGCTAAGGTTAGATACTGCTGCTAGGAAATCTGCCTGAGCCTGGTCGCGATACCATCACCTCCAGCATCCAGATTGAATCTGCCCAGGCCCTGCCGTCTGCCCTCCGCCGGGGCTCTCTGAAAGGGGCTTGTCCTCCCTGTGCCATGGAGAACTTGCTGCTCCACACATTTGAGATGAGCACACAGCCCCTTGATGGCAATGGCTGAGGCTGTGCCCTCCACGGGAAGATGTATCCCAGCTGAGTTTCCAAAGCTAAAAGAAAATAAATATTCTAACAAGGGATCTGGGTTATGGCTGTTTTAATCTGGGATTCCAGACAATTCCCAGCGGAATGCTCATGGAAAGTACGGGGAAGAATCTGAAAGGCAAGGCAGCAGCAGGACGTTTATGGTATTGCTAGGTTGAAGGCATTCCTAGCTGCTTGTTTTAAAGAGATAGTCACCAGACTGGTATGCCTCCCTGTGGCTTCTTTTCACCATTTATCACTGATCTCCAGATAAACCCTGTCTCTTAACTCTTTCTTCTTTCATTCTTAAATCAGAAAATATCCTTGAGTGGGAGCTGAGGGATGGGGGGGATCATATCCTTCAAGATTCTCATACAGAGTTTCTCACCGTTCTCTACTGCAAACAGTAAGCTAGACCCAAACTGCAGCACAGCGCGACAAATTAGTGAGCTATTGCAAAGTGGAAAGTGATGCTTTTCCTATTATTTGCCTGTGATAAAAGCAAAGTGATAAATGCAGCAAGTGTTAAGTGGTGATTATGGAGGACTTAAGGGAGGATAGGGGCAGGCAGGACCTGGGGCAGAAAAAAAGCCAAGGGAAGAAGGGCCTGGTGGGTGGGCCCCTGCCCTGGTCTGACTCATTGCTCGGTTACAGAACAGTGCCCCTCAGCAGTCCTCCGACAGAACTCTGCTCACCAGCAGTGCACACAAAAGGAGGTTTGTTGAGAGGATGAAAAGAAAATCAGCGTTTTTCTTCTTCTGTGATGGGTATTGAATTATTCTTAACATTGAAGGGGTTAAAAACATCTTTTTTTTTTTTTTAATTACATTTTAGCAAATGAGAGAAAGATCTCTTGGTCTGCTAATTCACTTCCTCAATGCCTACAACAGCTGGAGCTGGGCCAGGCCGTAATCTGGAGCCTGGAACTCAACGGGGCCTCCCACGTGGATGACAGGGACCCGCATATTTGAACCATTATCTGCTGCCTGCCAGGATGCACGTTAGCAGGATGGCAGAATTAGAAGCAGACCTGGAACTCCAACCCAGCCACTCAGTTTTGGGGTGGAGCATCTCAAGCTGAGTCTTAACCACTGCACCAAACTCTCATTGCCCCAAAGGTCCATTCTTTAAAGAGACTATCGGCGGCCGGCGCCACAGCTCACTAGGCTAATCCTCCGCCTGCGGCGCCAGCACTCTGGGTTCTAGTCCTGGTTGGGGTGCTGGTTCTGTCCCAGTTGTTCCTCTTCCAGTCCAGCTCTCTGCTGTGGCCCGGGAAGGCAGTGGAAGATGGCCCAAGTGCTTGGGCCCTGCACCCGCATGGGAGACCAGGAAGAAGCTCCTGGCTCCTGGTTTCGGATCGGCGCAGCACACCAGCCACAGCACGCCATTTGGGGGATGAACCAATGGAAGGAAGACCTTTCTCTCTGTCTCTCTCTCTCTCTCTCTCTCTCTCACTGTCTAACTCTGCCTGTCCAAAAAAAAAAAAAAAAAAAGACTATCAGCAGCCTTTTATCATAGCTTGGAAGCACTTTAAGGACTAGTTACTCTTGATTCTCTAAGCAGAGAAGGGCTGTGGCCTGAAGCAAATGCTTTTCCCAGCTCTCCCTAATGGAAGGACTTCTAATTTGTCTACCCAAAGGCTGCCTTTTAATAAACTTATGGGGTGGTGGGTGCCCCATGCAGTGGTGCCAGCTTGCTACCTGGAAGAGGCTGGCCCTGTGTTTATAGCAGTTCTGTCAAAGACGTGGCCTTAGAGAGTGATGCCTGGCCACAGCCCCTATGATAGTAATACCAGGGGCCTTGAAAAAGCTCATGGAAAATGTGTGTTCTAAAAAACTATGCATGGATTCCCATTTCTTTTTGTACCAAAATAAACTTACCTTTTAATTCCATTGTCCACAGATGTTTGGAAGTACCCTCCTGTATTTCAGATTTATGAAGTGGAATTTAAATAATTAAATGTCTTTATTTCAGATTTCTTTTAAATCGACAAGGTGGGCATTTGGCATAGCAGTTAAGCGCCTATGTGGGATGCTCACGTCCAACATAGGAATACCCAAGTCTGAGTCTCAGCTCTTGATTCCAGCCTGCTATGAATATGCATCCTGTGAGGCATCAGGCTTGATAAAAACTTGGGTACCTGCCACCTGTGTGCAAGACCTGGGTTGAGTTCTGGACTCTGGGCTTTGGTCTGGCCCAGCCCCAGCTGTTGCAGGCATTTGGGGGAGTCAACTAGCAGTGGTAAGACCGACCTCCCTCTCTCTCTCTTTCTCTTTCTCTCTCTCTCTGCCTTTCAAGTAAATTTAAAAAAAATAAAAAACTCATTATCGTCTCACATTTAGTTGACTTAATCACATGTAATCATAGGCTGACCTTGTGCCATTTGTCCAAAGACTTTGCAACCTGCAGTGTGCGTTTAGCCAGCTAAAACCCTTGTGAATTGATATTTAAACGTCGGAACCCAGTACTCATTCATCATGTTTAGTCGTGTTACGGTTTATGATGCTGCGGGTTAATAAATAGCCATAATAGCCACTCGGTGTTTTCTAGAGTCAGACTCCCAGAAATAGTCCCTTGGCTCCACTTCCTTTCCCTGTGAATCTTTCAGAATTCTTACATTACTACTGCTGCTTGTGTGTGCTTAATAATTTAATTTAAGGCCTGCCTTTGGAAACAGTGCCTTGTTGCTCCACTGCTCTGCTGTTTTGCATTCTCAGCAGAATAACCGGGTCGAAGAGTCACATGACAAGCAAAGCTGTGTCAGAACCAGATAGAAAGAAGGGCTGCGTCTCCATTCTGATTGACTGGGGCAACAATTCTATATACTTTGAAGTTACGTTCCCAAAGAAAGGCAAAACTGGGAACCAAGTGTAATCACAGTTAATATTTTGTATTGTTACCAACAACAAAATGCATCTGTACATATCATCTCATTTAGTCATGGCAGCCCTTGATGAAGTATTACTTTTCTGTTTTATCGGTGAGGTCGCTGTGGCTCAGATTGAGCAGCTCAGTTGTCCGAGTTCACACGTAGAGGTATACATAGACTACTGTGCCTTCAGAGTAGAGCCAGTCCTGACCGCTGGAGTCCAAGCAGCCGCAGGCATGGGGTCAGGGGACAGGTGTGGCTCTAGCAGTGCTGCTTGACCATTGCTTTGTGCAGGCTGGCCTCTCCCAACCGGCTGGAGTCCCCTTCTCACAAGGATGCAGGAGAAGCGTCAGACTTGAGAGCCCGTTACTCCGGATCTGAGTTTAGCTGACCAGTTTCTACTGCTGTGCCTACGTTACACTGTTGTGCACTCAGCTTGAAGTTCGTTTCGTTTGTGCAACCCAAAACAACAGGGCTGGATCTGTGAAGGCCTCAGCTCTGAGAGGGGTGCTCAGCCAGACACTCACATCCAACAGCATTTAAGGGGGCTGACCTGCTGGCAGCAGCGGCCCCTGCTTCTCACAGTTCCAAGTGAAAAGACCATGGGGATAGAAAGGACCTGGGTCCCAATGCACCGGGCTGCCCTTTCCTATTAGATGATTTAACTCCTCTAAGACTCAATACTTTTCTTTCTTTCTCTCTCTCTCTCTCTCTTTTTTTTTTTTTTTTTTTTAGATTAGGATATTTACTTGAAAGACAGAATGACAGAGATAGAGGGAAAGACAGAGATCTTTGTCTGCTGGTTCACTCCCTAGTGTCTGGGCTGGGCCAGGCTGAAGCCAGGAGCCAGGAACTCCATCTGGGTCTCCCACATGAGTGGCAGGGGGCCAAGTACTTTGGCCGTCTCCTGCTGCCTTCCTAGGTGAAGTGCTTTCCAGGGAACTGAATCAGAAGTGAGCACCTGGGTCTCAAAGTGGTGCTCCCATGTAAGATGGTGGTGATGTAGGCAGCAGCTTAACCGACTGTGCCACCATGCCAGTCCTTCAAATCTCTCTCTTTTTTTTTATAAATACTCATCTGTTTGAGAGACAGAGGTCTTCTCTCTGCCAGCTTACTCCTCAAACACCCATAACAGCCAGGGCTTGGCCAGGCCAAAGCCAGGTGCCTGGAACTCTCTCCAGGCCTCCCATGTGGATGTTAGGGTCATGGGACACAACACCCAAGCCATCTTATGCTGCCCTCCCACGGATAAGCAGCAGCAGATAGCTGGATCAGGAGTAGAGCCAGAACTTGAACCCAGGGACTCTGACATGGGACGTGTGTGTCACAAGTGTGAACTGCTGTGCCAAATGCCCATCAGTTAGACTCAAATTCCTAATAACACCTACTGAGAAGGATGTCCTGTATGTGCTGGAGCTCACTTATGCATAACACTGGGTACAGTGCCTGGCTTATTGGGGTGCCAGTAAATAGCTGATTGAGGAATAACTTCTCATTTTCAAGGGCTAAAGGGAAGCGTGCCTGTCTCTGTCTGCTTCGTTAGAGAAAGGACCTCGTGTCCTGTCTGCATGGTATGACTGTTTCCCTGAGTGTGACTGACTTCCCCAAGTCCAAATTCAAGGAAAGAAGCTGTCTTTTCTGACTGTCCCCCATGGTATCAAGAGCTCGGCACTGCTGGGGGTCGCCCATCCCAGGCCCTTTGCCCACCCACATGCCAGTTCCTCGGTGTGGAGCTTTGTCTTCATGGTCTCGCCCGAATCTGCGCGTCTCCTGAGACCTCTCAAACCCTCCCCTGTCCTTCACCGTTCTCCGTGTTCCAAAAACGGCCTCGCACACAGCTGCCTGTGACGCGCGGTGACATCACCAGCAGAGTTGAGGCCAGGACACGGGGAAGAGATTGAATTCTCCGTCAGCGTCTGGACAAAGCAGTAATGAGCTCTAACAAAGCTGGCCAGCCGCTGGCATTTTAGATGTTGCTTCTCGGTAAGCCTCCTTTTGGGCGCCTTGACTCTCCGCATTCAAATGCTTGAAGGCGGTTCTGCTTCCCCGCAGCACATGTGGCTGTGCGCGGGGCCTGGGGAGCTGCTTCAAACAGCTTGAAGAGAAAAAACAGCCCACAGCAGAGCAGCCAGGATGCTTTGGAAGGGAAATTTCCTTTTTGGGTTTGCTGTCGGAAAGAATTTCCGATGCAGGCAGACGTTAATTCCTAGCTCCATGCTTCCTGATAAGGAAGCAGCTTCAATAAATGTAGCTATTTATAGATGTCTTTCTTTCTTTTTTTTTTTAAATATATAACCAGAGGTTTATTGACCTTTTCTTTCACTTCGCATTTCATGCAGTGAGCTCTGTGTACATTTAAGGCAGCTCCTCTAGCCTGAACTTGGACAAAGGGCCTCAGAGCCAAGGGCGGGGAAGGGGGGTTAGGGGGATGGAGGGTGGAGTACTGAGAATGGCACAACCACCTCCATGCTGTCCTGGGCTCTCGGTTTCCTTGGGGCTCTGAAGTGGCCATTTGGAAGCTGTTCAAAGCCAGTTGTCCCTACCTGGCTCTGTGGGTTTTTTTATGAGAACCCTGAGATGCCCAAGTCTTATCTGGACCCAACATTGAACTATGACAGACTATGAAAAAGCAAAGACAGTGAGGGTCAGTTTTATGACAGAGACTCGGACAACAGCAGGAAATGTATAACCATACTTCCATTTCTTCTTTCTCCACTCCCCTGGCTCCCTCTTTTCAATGTTGTTGTTTTATTTGGCTTTTTTTTTAAAAGTATTGATTAGAAAGGCAGTGTGACAGAGAGAGAGACAGACAGACAGACAGACAGAGGTCTTCCATTTGCTGCTTCATTCCCTAAGTGGCCGCAACAGCAGGGGCTGGGCCAGGCCAAAGCCAGGGGACTGGAGCTTCATCCGTGTCTCCAACATGGGTGGCAGGGGCCTCCTCAGGTGCACCAGCAGGGGGATAAATCTGAACTGGAGCAGGGGGGACTCGAACCCTGGATCTGGTATAGGATGCTGGCATCACAAGCGGCAGCTTCAATCGCTGCTTCACAATGCCAGCTCCTCCTGCCCCCCCTTGAATTTCCCCAGCCATCACTGCCTCCATGGTCTTTCCCTGGGCAGTGTTCAGGTGCACAGGGTCATGGTCAATCACACATACAGCGAAAGTTTGTGGGAAAATGCAATTAAAAGAGAAGTTTATTTTGTTGCCAAAAAGAATCAAAATCCATGCACTTTTTAAAAAATTAATAAGCATTTTCTTTGATAAACACCTCATGTGGATACAGGCACGGATTTCAAATTTTTTTTCTGTTTTCCCTTGAACTTTTTGAAGTACTCTTGTAGGTGCTGGCAGACAGGTAGGAGAGAGTCAGCGTGATGTTGGCTTGAGCTGTGCTTTCCTCTTCGTTACCGCCCTGCCTCGGTTCAGCTGGACGTACAAGTAGGAGAAAGTCCCCATGCTCAGACAGCAGCTGTTTCCCCCGTATTGCTTCATGCCTGAGTTACACCTCGTTGGTAACTTACACGCCTGGAGTTCCTGGCAGCACTGATTTTGACAGCTTCATCCTCAAGCTTTTCCAGAAGTAAATTTTAGCAGAGCCCTTCGGATGTTGCCACAGGTGGTTTCTGATTCTTGGTTGCATGTACCACATGTGGGTGTTCTGCAGGGTTGTGGGGTTGGAGGGTGTCTTTTTTTTTTTTTTTTTTCTTATCTCTCCTCAAGCAAGGATAGAGCAGGATCTGAGAGATTTAACCCAGCCTTGGCTCTGACCATGTGCCCACTGAAAATTCCCGAGTATAATTAGTCACTCCACCCTGATATTTCCTGCTTCCATCTTGGGTGGGTAGAGTAATCCCTGTTCTTTGGAAATTGGTCTGTTACTGCTTCCTGTAGATCATGGTTGGTAATGAAGCTTTCAAGTGGGTTTATACGATTCCAGTAAGAGAAACGCAGAAAGGGGTGGACCATTGTGGCTCAGCAGGTTAAACGACTGCCTGCAATGCCGCTGGCATCCCATATGGGCGCTGGCTCAAGTCCTGGCTGCTCCACTTTCCATCTGGTTCCCTGCTAATGTACCTGGGAGACCTGGTTGGAGTTCCAGGCTCCTGGGTTTGGCCTGGCCTAACTCCATTGTGGACATTTGTGGAATGAACCAACAGATGGACAATCTCTCTCATTCTCTGTAACTCTGACTTCCAAATAAGTAATCTTTTAAATATTGAGAGAGAGAGGGAGAGGGAGAGGGAGAGGGAGAGGGAGAGAGAGAGAGAGAGAGAGAGAGAGAGAGAGATGCAGATTACAGAGATAGGTCATGGGTAAAGAGATGCATGGTAGATGCATGTTGCATGTCTGGAGGAAAAAGTCTACCCATGCAGGCCCCAGTAGAGGCTGAATTCTTTGCCCATAAGGTCAGGGTATTAAGTAAGGTAGTACACTGAGGAGGATGAAGGTTCAGAGGGAGCAGAATCATTAACCAAAAAAAATCCCTGTTGAAGGACATTGAATAACACCATCTTCAGGAAAGCTCCAGAGGTATCAGTTACCCTTGGAGCTCTACTTTAGGAGCAGTGGTGTTAGGGTTTAACTCCCTATTTTTCAGACATGGCTTACCTTTGTAACTGAAGGGGTGTTGGTTTTTGGTTTTGCCGGAGAGGGTTGGTCTCTGCACCGCAGCTACCAGCCTACAGGAGATATGTCTCCTTTAGGAGCCTTCTGAGACCAACTGTGCTTAAGATCATAAGGCCACTGCAGCAGTGATGTGTGAAATAAATGATAATAGTCACCACTGATAGCCAGCAGCTGTCCTAGTGGTTAAGACAATGACAATTAAAAGCCTGAGTCCTGCATTGGAGTGCCAGCCCTGGTTCCTGACTCCAGCTTCCTGCTGATGTGGGCCCCAGGAGGCAGCAATGATGGCTCACATTGGGTTCCTGAACCACCCCCATAGGGGACTGGATTGAGTTCCTGCCTCCTGGCTTTAGCTGAGCCCAGTCATGGCAGTTCAGGCCTTTGAGAAGTGAAACAGCTGTTAGGAGCTCTCTCTGTGAGCCATAACTTGAGTACACATCTCTTTCTAAAACCTAGACTTTTTTTTTTACTTCATCTTACTGCTCCCTAAAAGTGTTGTAAACTGATGAAACTTGAGAAAATCTAGGCTAAAGACCTGATTTAAAAAAAATGTTAAGTGGGCCAGTGTGTAGTACAGTGGGTTAAGCCACCGTCTGCGACTCCAGCATCCCATATGAGAGCTGGTTTGAGTCACAGCTGCACCTCTTCTGATCCAGCTCCCTGCTAGTACATCTGGGAAAGCAGCAGAGGATGGACCAAATACTTTGACCCCTGCCACCCACATGGGAGACCTGGATGGAGTTCCAGGCTCCTGGCTTCAGCTTAGCCCAGCCCTGGCTATTGTGGTCATTTGGGTAGTGAACCAACAGATGGAAATATCTCTTTCTCTCTCTCTTTAACAAATAAACAAATCTTTAAGCAAATATTTTTTTAAAAGTTATGCAAAATATACATCTGCATACATTACTAATAAGGGAGCCTAAAGGTATAAAATCAGAAATATATGCTAAATTAATTTTGAACTTGGAAATAAAATTTCAAGGCCAATCCTATATGCACACTGTTACATACCATAGAAACAGATTTCAATTCAGTAGAGTCCCATAGTCCATGATTTTCTGGCTTTTCGAAAGAGATGATCTACTTTACAGATCACTATTAATCAGAAAGAGGGTATGATTGAATGGAGAGACTGTTATTGCATTTACAAATAAACGCAGTGAACATTCTAAAAATTTGTGTTAAGCTTCAGAAAAAACTATCTGTTTCTGGTGCCTTTGTCGACCCGCATGGCTACATCCCTGCAGTAGGTTGCAGAGCAAAAGCCTCCCCTTCAAGGGGTCAGCTCCCTGTGCTCTGGCCCCATGGGGTTCCCACTGGGGTCATCCCCCAACGATCCATTCCTTCCCCGGGGCCATCAAGTGAAGTAGCCCGAGTACAATTCCTCATACAGTTTACTGTTCTGCAATTCCAGAAGAGAAATAGTTGGGACAGCCTCAGCGAGGTCTGGCTTGGAAATGCCCAGTTTCAGCCTCGTGCACGGCTTCCTGTGCTCCACATCCGACGTTTGTGCACGTGGTGGTATTTCGTTGACACAGACGGCTGTCCTCTACGTGACTCTGATCGTTTTGTGAGATGCCCTCCTACAGGGAAATGCGGGAATCTAGCGTCTGACTCTGCTGGCCACTTCCCTAGGATGCCCGTGATTGAGATCAGGTTAGTACCTTTGTGAGATGGTGCCAGCTCCTAGGCCTGGCAGGCTCCTGAAGACCGGCTCTGCCTCTCTGGCCTGCTGCTGGGTCCCGGGATGTTGTGGCCGAACCGCAGGCTTGCTCGCCTGTTTTCACAGCCCCCTTCTGGCCCAGGAAGTGTCCGTGAGCTGGCCCTTTGCCCAGTGCATTACGCACAGGTGTGGCTTCTGGTAACTGTCTGCTTGACCCCAGCTGTGTGATGTGTGGGAATCCCCTCCACATCTTGAGGCATGTTTGCCTTTCCTGTAACCTGCAAAAATTACAATCTGCGTTTTTCTCCCTCTCAAGAGGATGTCCACTGGGCTTGGGGCTTTACAGAGCCAGCTGATCTGCATGGGCAGGCCACACCGTCCTCCAGCAGCTGGCCCCACAGCACATGCACAATTAATACTGCATTAATTAATTATGGGGGAAAGCACAGTTGGCAAGGGAACGAAGGCTTTCAGCTTCTAGAAGTGAATGCTTTGATGCTGGGCGTAAAGCACATTTCCATCCGCCCCAGCCAGCAGAGAGGATCTGTGGCTCTCATCCCGTCCACTGGGCAGGAAAACTCATGCCCAAGGAATTGTTGCTCACAAGTCACTTGAATCACCTCCTCATTGCCACAGGCTCTGAAAAAGGGGCATAAAGTTAGGGGGAAAAGAATTGCCCCAAAGTAGCCGTGAGAGGTGAATAGAGCTGATGAGATTTCATTTTTTATATTTTTATTTATTTTCGCTTTATTTGACATACAGAGAGGCAGAGAAAGACACACACACACACACACACACAGAAAGAGGGAAGAAGGGAGGGAGGGAGAGAGAATCTTAGATCTGCTGGTTCACTCCCCAAATGCCCGCAACAGCCAGGACTAGGGTAAGCTGAAGCCAGGAGCTCTCCCACATGGGTGGCAGGGACCCAAGTACTTGAGTCGTCACCACAGCCACCTAGCCTGTGCGTCAGCAGAGAGCTGGATGAGAAGCAGAGGAGCTGGGACAGGAAACCAGGCACTCCAGTACAGGATGGGGACGTCCTAAGTGCTGTGCTGTGCTGTGCTGTGCTGTGCCAAATGCCCATCCCAGTGGGGAGTTTTTGTCTCCTAAACTAACTCTGTGTCACCATCAGGGGCCCTGAAGAGAGAAACCAGTAGGAATGAATGATTCACTGCCAGCTTCCTAGGAAATAAAAGGACTCTTCTCCCTCCTCCTCCCTGTACGCAGTTCAAGTTCACAGACCTGTAGCTCTGAGTTGGAAGCTTGCTCCCTCTGGGACAGGGTTTCCTGCTAGTTGTGAACAAAATAGGGGAGAAAACCCTTTCCTTTCTTTTTCATTCTGATGCCTTCCACGCTGCTGGTCTCAGAGCTCAGAACTCCCACGTGGGTTCCTTTCACTTCTCGTGTGGGATGGCAGAGGAGCCACCTTGCAAAATCCCCTCCTGGACAGACAGTTCTTCTTCCCCTATTCACAGCTCTGCCAAGCACTTTGTGTGGGGCCCTTGCTGACCTTAAACTTTGGTCACAATTCAAATATCACCCAGGTATTTGGGTTTTTACTGAAAGGTCTGGTAGGACCACAGAGGTAGAAATCCCCGTGAGACATTTTCCTTACTTGAGACCCGAGGGCTTCTAAACTACACCTCAGTGACCTGGTGGAGAGGAATTTTTGAGACCCACAAAAACCTAAATGGATGTACAGTTGGGTATTTAATCGAATGTATTTTGGACCTTGTCATGGAGATGAAGTTTTTCTTTAGATTTTTAGGCAAAGATAAAGTTTTAATCCACATAATGCTAGGGTGTGTGTGTGTGTATACACGTGTGTATGTGTGCGTTGCGCAGCCGGGATTGTCTCACAGCCATTACTCCAGAAATGTGCTTTGCAAAGCTTTCTGTGATATTCCTACCACCCAAGAGATCGGGGAAAGAACTTCAAGAAACACAACTGGGTATTGTAGCTTTGGCATTGTGCAGACAGCTGTGTAGCTATCTTATGTCTGGTACTTCTTTGTTTGCCAGAGTATTGAGATTCAGAAAGTGGTTTCCATACTTTCATTGTCTGGATGGCATTACTTGAGACCTAGGCTAGAGGGTTATAATCGTCTGTGAACAGAGCCAATGCTGTGCATAAGAACAGAATGTAGTTACCCACTGGCAATGACTTTAAGGCCCATGAACATGAATATCTCCAACGATGAGCTACTGTGCTGTCTGAAATCCTACCATTAATGGATATTCCCTTTGGATTAAGCACATGGCTCCATTTTTATTCTGTTACTTATTTGAGATGCAAAGAGAAGAAGAGACAGACGAGTAGCTCCAATCTTCCGGTTCACCCCCCACATGGTTTTGAGCCAAAGCCGGGAGCCAAGCACTTCATTCACATCTTCTGTGTGGGTGATAGGGACCTAATTACTTGAGCCATCACAGCTGCCTCCCAGGGTCTGCATTAGCAGGAAGCTGAAGTCAGGAGCCAGAGCCAGGTATTGAACCCAGGTACTCAGATGTGAGAGATGCGTGTTCTAATTAGAATCTTAACCTCTAGGGTAAACGCCTACCCCTCCCCACCCCCACCCCAGATCCCCTTTAAAAAGTATCCAAGTATCCAAGACAGCACCTTGGATAGAGATCATTAATCCCTCAGATCCCTAATATCTTAATTAAAATTAGTTTGTTGACTCTTGAAATGGGAGGACAATGACCAGCATCAAAGACCAAAGGAGGGGATAGAGCTATGAATAAACCCCAACATTTTGCTGAGTGCTGATTTTCTCCCTAGTGGATCCAGATAGAAGACAAGGAAAAAACAAAAACAAAAACAAAAACAAAAACAAAACAAAAAAAAAAAAACGGCCTTTGGTGTGTAAAACCCTGTGACCCTGAGCCTCTGAGGCCAGAATGAGTAGCCTGCTACTTTATCTTGGTCTTGAGACGTTGCTGGGCTCCATCATGACCCAATAAAGCTTGGCCTCCTCTGGTCCCTCATCAGCTTGAGAATGTGCACATCTTTGCATTTCTTTGACAGGAATAGTGAATTAAATCCGAATCCTTACACCTTTCAGCCATTCCCACTAAGTGTCTTTACCTTTGAGTGACTAACTGTTCCAACTTAGTACCCAGGCCGTGTATATATGTATTGTATATATACAACCTATTGCACCAGATTTAAAGTTCAGTGGCCAGGAACATCTTGACCCTTAGGGACCTTTGTGTGGCTGCCAGAACTGGTGGCTTCTATGAGGGGTCTTCAGAGGGTTTGCCAGTTCATTTGGTGCAGAAATTTTTGAAATCTGTTCATTTTTTCCCATAATCATTTTCTATTAACTTACTTTTGAAGCCTCTCCTATGCATAGATTTCAAAAAATTTTGTGCCAAAATAAACTTATCATTTGATTCCATTTTCCTTGAGTTTTTTTACCCCAGTACCTTCATACATGTGTGACAAGGAGAAAGTATGTGAAATTTGGTACGAGATTCTTTGTAACTGTCCATATGCAGTAATAACTTCCATTTACTGCGTGTTTATGGTAGGCACTTTTCATGTGTATTATATCATTTAATCCTCATGATAGTCCTTTGAACTGGAGTTTATGATCCTCACTTTGCTGACAGAAAGTCAGGTTTAGAGAGATTAAGGAACTTGGCCAGAGTCACAGAGCTGATAGGCAGTATAGCAGCTCCCTCAGACTCTTCTCTGCACCTTTCCTCCCAATACAAACCAAAGCCCTATTCCTTAGAGCCTTCTCTTTACAGACCTGAAACATAGTGTTGGGTCATCCTCTGAGATCCAACTATGGTAAAAACATCATACATTTTAGGAAAATATAATAACTCACTAAAGAAAAATTTTAAAGCCTCCCCGCTAAAAAACATCTACCACAACACAAAACCTCACTTCCATATGTTTGCATTCCAGGGAGCTATAGGATTCTCACTAGTCCCTGAAAGATTGCCCTGTTTCCTGGCCAATAATGTGCCTCCCACAGCCCCGGCACATACTAGTGTGATACAATCAGCTTCTGTCGCCCTGGCCTTCCAGCACAATCCAGGTGAGATCCAGGCCTGCCTTGGTATCCCAACTGTCTCTCTCTCTCTTTGTCCCATGGCTTGATACAGGAGGCTACTTCAGAAAGTATACAGAAAAAAATGGAATTAAAAGATGCACTTGTTTTGCTGCAAAATAATTTGAAATTTATGCATAGTTTTTTATAATAAGCATTTTTCATGTACTTTTTAAGAAGATTTCTATTTTGAAAGGCATTTTGACAGAGAGAGACAGAGACAGAGAAATCGTCTATCTGCCTTTTCACTCCCCAAACAGCCACCATGGCTGGGGCTGGACTAAGCCAAAGCCAGAGGCCCAGAACTCCATCCAGGTCTCCCACATAGGTGACAGGGGCCCAAGTACTTGGGCCATCATCTGCTGCTTTTCCAGGTGGATTAACAGGGACCTGAATTGGAAACAGAGTAGCTGAAACTTGAACTGGTTCTCTCTCTCTCTCTCTCTCTCTCTCTCTTTTTTTTTTTTTTTTTTTTAATTTGACACATTTAGACAGTGAGAGAGAGAGACAGAGAGAAAGGTCTTCCTTCCGTTTGGTTCACCCCCCAAATGGCTGCCATGGCTGGAGCTGTGCCGATCCGAAGCCAGGAGCCAGGTGCTTCTTCCTGATTTCAAATGCGGGTGCAGGGACCCAAGCACTTGGGCCATCCTCCACTGCCCTCCCGGGTCACAGCAGAGAGCTGGACTAGAAGAGGAGCAACCGGGATTAGAACCCAGCACCAATATGGGATGCCGGCACCACAGGCGAAGGATTAACCAAGTGAGCCACGGCGCCGGCCCCTGAACTGGTACTCTTATATAGGATGTGAATGACCCGAGAGGCGGGTTAACCTGCTGTGCCAAAACACCAGTCCCTCCATGCCTGTTTTGAAGAACCTTTGTATTTATAATTTCAAAATTTTTTGCGCCAGTTTATCTTTCAAGAAATTATTTACTTATTCATTTACTTATTTTTGATAGAGAGACAGAGACAGAGAGAGAATGAATTTTCATCTGTTGGTTGACTCCCCAAGATGCCCCCAACAGCCAGGATTGGGCCAGACCTAAGCCATGAGCCAGGAACAAATCGAGGTCTCCCATCAGAGTGACAGGAACCCACTCAGCGGTCACTGCTGTCTCCCAGGATCTACATTAGCAGGAAGACAGAGTTGGAGTCAGGAGCCAGAACCAAGTATTGAGACCAGGTATTCTGATATGAAATAGGGACATCTTAACTAGAGTCTTAGGTGCTAAGTGCAATGCCCACCCCTAAACCTATCTTTTAATTTCATCTTTCCAGGAACTTTTGGAGGTACCCTTGTATAGTCTGAAGTTCAACCCCGTTCCCTCTTTGTTCTTTGAGTCTGTTCTTTCCTTTTTCACAGCTTTGTGTTTATGATGAAGTAACTTGAAATGGAATATGGAAACCTTAACTCTGAATCTGGCCTTTTCCTGTCTGTGCCTCAACTTCATCAGAGCCCGTGTGTTACTCTTCAGCACAGTTATTCTGGGCTCTCACCTTGTCACCATTCTCAGTACGTCCGGGAGATTAATTTTAATCAGGCTGTGGTTTGAAATGGTGCTCCCCCCTCCCCATGTTTTACTTAAAATTCCTCACTGGGAAAGTTTGCGTGGAAAAAACCTGCCACCCTAAGATAAAAGGTGCTTTGGAAGAGACCTGCTTTGGGTGATAGAACTTGCCAGTTTGTTTTCTTGCACCGTGTACATCTGAAATCCTGCAGCCTTCTTGCCGCAAGTCTGTGTGTGTGTGTGTGCGTGTGTGTGTGTGTCTGAGGGGAAGCAGAGTAGGTGCTGTGTGCTGAGTTGCCAGGTGGGGTCACAGTGGTGGCGGTGGGGGTGGGGGCAGTGCCTGTGACTGTGGACTTGCCTTCTCTTCCTGCAAGCTGCAGGTCTTAGTTCCTCTTTGGAAGCTAAGCCTTTGGTGGCTCATGGATGTGTGGGAGGCAGCCACACAGGAAAGCGAGGAGGGCGGAAGAGGCAGCCGGGGTCGGTAGCCGTGGGGTCCGCCCGTCGTGGGGGAAGGCCTGGCTGTTTACCCCAGCGTCCAGGCAGCAGCAGACAGCCAGGGGTGTTCTCAGGACTCGGCTGCCAAAGTTTCTTGAGACCGCGCCGCTCAGAGGCATATGCTGGGCTCGCTTCTGAGGGAAATTTCCTTTTTGGGGAAGTTGCAGCAAAGGAATTTCCTGTGTGGGCAGACGGAGCTTCCTGACTTGAAGGCTTCTTGGAAGGGAAACAGTTTCATAATGAAATGACAAATTAAAGACATACCAGCCGGGTTCACTTCAAAACAGCCATTGAGAGCGCAGGCAAAGCCCTGTTATACTCCCTCACAGAACAAAAATAAATCCCATCCTGACAGGTTTCTGTGCGCCGGATTAGATCTGTCCCCCTACACCTTCCTTCCCAGCCTTCCTCATTCTCCCCCCCCCCCAGCCCCCACCCCCGTTAGCTGCCACCAGCCCCATCTTTTAACAGCTCCCGGAGCAGCTGGCCACGAGGCTGGGAGTGCACTCTCGCTGCCTTTCCTTGTGGCTCTGCCCATTGCTGCCCTCCGCAGGGGCCTGATCGTTACGTTGCAGCCTCACGCTGCCAGGACTCACAGAAATGACCTCTCTCCTTCCCCTTTGGACATACAGCAAGGATTGCCGGTGTCTTCAGCAGTGTGTGCGTGGGGGTGGGTCATCCTGTAAAACCCGAGACAGTGCACGCACTGCTATTCTGGTCACGGCAGCACGCCTGAAGCCTTGGCTTTGCTGAGGGAGTGCTGCAGGCTGTCGGGCAGGTGGTGTTCTTGGACCTGCACATCCCAGGGGGCTTCAAACAGTTCATGGACATGGAGGGAAAAGTTGTGTGTATGTTGGTGCCAAGAGTTTGTGAAATCCGTGTATGGTTTTTTAACATAAAAGGTTCTTTCCATGAACTTTTTCTCAAGACCCCTCATGTCATCTGATACAGCTTAGTCTGCTTTTTTTTTTTTTTTTTAATTAACACAAAGAGCCTCAAGGTTTTTTGTGATGGAACAGAATAGGAAAATGAATGAATTATCTTTTGGGGCAGTATTTGAGGACAACTGCTGTTAAATTTTGCGTGGGTTTATGAAGCAGAAAAGGCTGATTGGGGATCTGATGTCTAAATTCACATGCCAGCTCCAGGTACGCACAACTGGCATTGTAACCTTGAACAAATCACTTAGCATCTTGACTTTGCTTTCCTTACCTCCAAAATGGATATGGCAGTACCTTTTCCCTGTTGTTGTGAGGAAATTTGGTTGTGATTTCAAAAACTCTTGGTCAACTCCTCTAAAGCCTGTGCACTTGTTATTAAATGATTGGGATCTTTGGGACTGAAATACAGTATTGGCCTGAGGTGGCAGAACTGTCGAATCTGCAGATCAATACCGCAAATATTTATTAGAGCTTTTCTAGGTATGCAGCCTGGCTGGGCTTGGTGGGAGAGAACAAAGAAAGTGTGAAGCCGCAAGCAACCGTGTGAAGTAGCAGAGAAAGTGTTGACTTGGTGACAGGAGGCCAGTGCTCTTTCCCGGCTGTGGCTCAATAGCTCTGTGGTGTAGGGGGAACCGTTTAACCTCCATGAACCCTAGTTGCTCTCCTGTAAAATTGGAAGAGCTCAAAGTCTGTCATTTTAATAAACTGTCCAACTTGAACATTCTGTAATCAATTTTGAGAGGCCCCTGGCTTTTGCTGTTGTTTACAGAATTGATTCTAAAGAGAAGGGAAGAAATATTCACTCTATCACAGCTTGCCTGATAAGGAAGACCGCATCATAAAGATGGGCTCTTTTCTTAATATATCTGGTATAAACGGGAAACATGGTTGCTTACCGATGTGTCAGCTGGAGCAGTTTGGGGGAATTCTGAGCAGTGCTGACATGAAAAGGACTGGGTTCCTGGGTTGAGTGTGGCAGTTTCATCAAGAAAAGCTGTCTCAGGGCTTTGGTTTACCTTCTCGACCTGTTCCATGGGACGCTCAAGATTTCTCCAAGTGGTTGTTCAATTAAGTCATTCTGTTATGGATTTCTTTGTCTAAATAGGCTTCTATGATCCAGCCCAGTGTTGACTGGTTTTGCCTGGAGATTTTATTACGTGCTGATATATGATTTGAGAACGGTTACATTTTTCCTCTCATTTCTAATTCATCTTAGTAAAGGGTTCTCTCTGATTTTTGCCTCAAAGCACACACTCTTTGATTTGAGAGAACTGCAATAGCAGAAAAATCAGATACCATGTATATGATCACAGTTTATCGGATGTATACAACTAGTGGCTGTGTACTGGTGTTTTAATGAATTGCCTCATTAATTTCATCCTCTCAACAAGTCTGGCAAGCAAGTGATAAAATCTTCACATATACAGAAACTGGGCCTTGGAAATGTTCAGTACTTTGCTCACAGCCATAGAACGGGCTGGTGGTAGATACAGAATTTGAACCCATGTCTAGCTACTTTGGAGAATCAGTGCATCCTGTCTGTGTTGTTAGGAAATCAATGCTGCGAAGTGAAGTCAAATCATCCCAGGCCCCCTGAAAAGAAATATAACTAACTTCATAGTCATTATACCCTTGTAATGGCAGGAAAACAACATGCCTGAAATACGCTGAGCACTGCCACTCCTGCCTCTGGGTAGAGTCTATGCTGGCTGTCCTGGGGCTGACATGGCCTAGATCCTCAGCTCTGGCTGGACCTTGTGCTTCAGAGATCTGACCATATTCCACATAGATAGGAATGTCGCTGGCACCTGTTAAACCCTTTCCTTTGGGAAATTCCTTGGGAATATACTTTGTGGCTTCCTGGGCTTGTCCTAATGAAAATTCAAATCTTGTTCTGTTCAACAAGCATCCAGTGAAGAACCACTATACTCAGTGCTACAAATAACTGAGTCGAGAAGACAAAAACTTGGGTAATCATTCACCAAAACCAGTGTCTATTGAGGATCTGCTGTACTGGTAGAACGGTAATTATAGGAGGTAAATATCCAGAACCCACAAGGACATAGTATAACTCTCCACAGGATGTACATTTAGCCTTCATTCTGTGTTTGACTTTATGAGCTGTCCTAAGTACAAGTAAGCTCTTGGTATATGCCTGATTGTTTAAGTCCAAAGTTTTATTATTTTTCACTTACTTGATGATAGCATATTGCTTTGGAATTAATTTTTCTTCCTCATTCCCATTTTTAATCTCATTTTTTTTCTTCCCTGTCGAATGTAGACTTTCAAGACTGTTTTTCAATCAAGGCCAAAATATTTCTTCACTTCACTTTTATTTAAAGCACAGAAAACAACCAGGAGATCTGATGAGAAAAGGAGGATTCTGATGGCACCTAATTGTAAGACTCACAGGACTAAGTTCTTCTTTGACATGTGTGGCAAAAACACTACATAGGTATCACTTTGAGTTCATAGCAACGGGAGAGGTGGTTTCATTTCTCCTGTAGAGAAACTTAATCTCTCCCTTTAATCTTTAATTGGCCTCCAGCAACCAATGGGGTCTTCTTCTTCTTTTTTTTTTTTTTTTTTGACAGGCAGAGTGGACAGTGAGAGAGAGGCAGAGTGGACAGTGAGAGAGAGAGAGACAGAGAGAAATGTCTTCCTTCTGTTGGTTCACCCCCCAAATGGCCGCTACGGCCAGCGTGCTGTGGCTGGCGCACCGTGCTGATCTGAAGCCAGGAGCCAGGTGCTTCCTCCTGGTCTCCCATGCGGGTGCAGGGCCCAAGGACCTGGGCCATCCTCCTCTGCCTTCCTGGGCCACAGCAAAGAGCTGGACTGAAAGAGGAGCAACCAGGACAGAATCCAGCGCCCCAACCAGGACTAGAACCCAGTGTGCTGGCGCTGCAGGCGGAGGATTAGCCTAGTGAGCTGCGGCGCCGACCTGCAAATGGGTCTTCTTAAAAAATTCCTTTCCTTCATCACTTTGTATTTCCCATTTGGGCTTAAGGTGAGGAAAAAAAGTACTATTGAACCACCGTGACCAGATCTGGTCTTTCATTTGCTCCTTTCCTCCTCTGGTGAGGAGAAGGCAGAGGAGGTGGAAGGGGTTGGTTGGTTGATTATTTTGTTTTGTTTGCAGCTAAGAAGGGAGGTGGTGGATAGTTTGCAGTCAGAAATGGAAGTGCAGTTTCCTGTTCCCCAATCCTGTGATTCCTTGGGTGTTTTCTTACCCAGACCTGGAGACTGTGTCAGGAGCAGGGTTGTAGTAGTGGAGGAATTACAGGAGTTGAAGAGGTGCTGGGGGTGGGGGATGACTGACAGGTGGGTAGAAGTCAATGTCTCTTCCTTTCAATTAAAAAAAAAAAAAAGATAGTAACAAGTGAGTTTGAGTTTCATCTTCTTCCCAGTAGTCCCTGCTCTTCAGACACAGGTGATGGTGTTATGCAAAATTCAAGTAAGCAGCAGGGAGACCTGTAGGGAAACCAGGGAGAAGCTGCCCCTTCCCTGCCTGGGCTGTGAGGTCCCCAAAGTAGAGCCCTAGGCCGTGGATGCTGGGAATTGACAGCAGCTTGTCACGTGCCTGACAGTTGCCCAGCCCCACAGAGAGGCTGAGGGACTGGAGATAGTGGCCCAGGTTCTTGGGACATGCGGAGAAAAGAAGTCCTGTGTCCTTTGTTCATTTCACACTTGCTGAATGCTGGAGTTCCCTATGCCCATCTTAAAGGAAACCAGAGAACTTTATGTCTCTGTTTGGCATAAAGATGGTGGTTCTAACCTTCCTTCCACAAATCCTGGGATTCCTAACAGGGAGGGGCAGTGTCACTATTCTCAACCTGATGACAGACTTGCTTTGTCAGACCATAGCTTCTCCCTCCTTGCCCTCATTGCCTTCTTCCAACACTTTAAGATCTAGGAGAAATTAAAATAGACCTTCTCTGAGACAGACATTTGGCCTGGTGGGTATGACTCCCTTGCCCACCTAGGAGTACTTGGGTTCAGCACCCAGTTTCGCTCCTGACTCCAGCTTCCTGCTAATGCAGACCCTGGGAGACAATAGTGATGGCTCCTAGTAGGATCCTAGTAGGATCCACCTAGGGGACCTGGATTGAGTTCCTGGCTCCCTAGGTTTGGCACTGTCTAGCGCCAGCCATGTTGAGCATTTGGTGAGTGAACCAGCACTGGTAGGGGGCTGTTTCTCCCTTTCCCTGAACCAGCACTGGTAGGGGGCTGTCTCTCCCTTTCCCTCTCAAGCAAATAATTTAAAGCTGAGAAAAAATAGAACTTTTCTAGAAGGCATTAAGGACCCTGGCAAAGTAAGTCGTTTCGATTTCTCTAAAGAAGGATGAAGCAGTATCTACATTGCACCCTCCCGAGTGAGCCGGTAGACTTGCACAAGACCCGGATGACTCTGACGTGTTTTATCTCATGACCCACATCAAGCCTATTTGTCTTCTCCTGTGGGAGACTGATTGTGACAGCACTGCCATCGACCTGCCACATACAGGAACTCCAGTTTCAGAAAATGGAGCAGCATTTCATGGGGATGAACACCAACGAATGCTTTAATGTTTCACAGCAGTGATGTGGATGCTGAATTAACAATGCACTGTGGATAATGAGGAAGGGGGAAGCGCTAATTCCAGGGCTGACTCCCTGCTGCCTCTTCCTTTTAGTTCCTTGTCCAGGAGTAACTGAGTGCATCACCCTAACCTCGGGAGCCATTGCTCCACAAGGACTTTGTTGCTTGAAAATCTAGAGATGCCTTTGCAGTGCCTCCCCTTTGCCTCTGAGTAGGCATGCTTTTAATGGCATTTAAAAGTCAAACTGTTAACACTTCAGAACTAAATCCCAGCAGAGATGAACTTTAAGCTGGTGGGAGTAGAGGGCAGAGAAACCTTCTGGGAGTCAGAATGAGATACTTGTGTGTCTGGACTGGTGGCAGGTTTGTATGTTACCAGAGTGATCTCCATAGTAACAGATCAACATGGCACCAGTGACGGCTCTACACTCAGAGCCCTAGGCTCCCATGAGAAAGTGGATTCTCACGGCAGATAGAGATGAAGAAATCAAGAAATCTGGATGCACATCCCTTCCCTTGTAGAGTTTGATCTGCAAAGCTTCAGTTCGTCTGGTCAACAGCATGTCCTATTGTCCCACATGAGTCTCTCTGTGTAAGAATTTTCAGCAGACCCACAATGATCACCTAAATTTCAGCTGAACTCACATGAGGTTTAAACAGCCACGCATACAAAAAACGATTAGAGTGGATCAAGAGGAGTCTGGAAGCCTGACCTCCACACGTAGCTATGATCCTGTGCTGGGAGGAAAGCACCTTGAAGGTTCCTGTGTTCCTGGTTCTCAGATGCCCACCAGGACTAACAGTTGATCATGCAGTTGTATTGAAAGCCCTTGTTATAGTACAGCAACAGTGCAATTGGTAGATGACTGAGCATAAGAGAGTGTACCTTCCCTCCCACCATCAAAGCTATGACCGTGTCATGATCGTGGGTACAAAAACTTGGAAACACCAAGAAAATAGAAGGTGGGAGGCACTTCCATTGAAAAGTCATCTCTGAAAGTAATAACCAAAATCTGGAGGCTGCACAACCAAGAGAGGAGTTAATTTTTCTGCAGCCTTGGTCACAAAAGGTTATTTGTGTGCAGGAAGAATCAGCAATCACTAGTTTATCTTAAACCACAAGAGAACGTTTGTGAATTCGGAAGAGCAATTATGTAATTAGGTAATTTCACGACCCTCTTCCCTGGAGAATCTTGTGACTTGATGATGAAAGGTGTCAGGGTGGTGGACGTTTTTGGTATCTTTACTGGTGTATCTGTGGCCCTACTGGGAATGCTGATGTGAGGTTCTTTGATTGGATAATGGTTTCTGCCGTGACCATTTCAAAAGGACCAGTTTTTTTGTACCCCAAAGAGATCATTTCTTTTCCAAGGAGTTGAATCCTAGGGGCGTGGGGGGTTTGTTAAACCCACATTGAGTCAAAAAAGTAACTAATTACATATTTCCTATGAAAGGCAGCTATGGACTTGACATTAGCTAAAATATATCAACAGCTTCTTTCTACCACCAAGGCAGAGTATTTCTTTACAACTCTTTGCATGATCAAAAGAACACTAAGGGCCGGCGCCATGGCTCAATAGGCTAATCCTCCGCCTGCGGCGCTGGCACACCGGGTTCTAGTCCCATTTGGGGTGCCGGATTCTGTTCCGGTTGCTCCTCTTCCAGTCCAGCTCTCTGCTGTGGCCCGGGAGTGCAGTGGAGGATGGCCCAAGTGCTTGGGCCCTGCACCCGCATAGGAGACCGGGAGAGGCACCTGGCTCCTGCCTTTGGATCAGCGGGGTGTGCCAGCCGCAGCACGCCAGCCGCAGTGGCCACTGAGGGGTAAACCAACGGAAGGAAGACCTTTCTCTCTGTCTCTCTGTCTCTCTCTCACTGTCCACTCTGCCTATCAAAAAAAAAAAAAAAAAAAAAACTAAGAATGGGAGTGCTTCAGTTAAACTCCTCTTGTGTGTCTCTCTGGTCCATCTTTTACCCACATAAGGCTAAAATTTTTATTCTAGAATCATCATGTTGAAAGATTTTTAGAGTCCACAAGTCTTAATACTAATTCTAAGATTGGACTTGGAAAGATC
Organism: Oryctolagus cuniculus; assembly: GCF_051225735.1. Lineage (NCBI taxonomy): Eukaryota > Metazoa > Chordata > Mammalia > Lagomorpha > Leporidae > Oryctolagus > Oryctolagus cuniculus. The sequence goes on from NC_142875.1 coordinate 109,668,484, forward strand.
TGAGTTCAAGATTTAAGTTAGAAAAATATTAATTTTGTTATTTCCCTTGTTACTTCTTTGTGACAAAGTTCACTTTGTTGACATAAAAAATTTTAACTCAAGTGTGTGTGTGTGTGTGTGTGCATGTGCCTGTGTATATATGTGTGTATATGTGTGTTTGTGTCACTCTTTATGCCTGAATCCCAACTGTGCTGAGACTTGAGCTGAAAGTGGGAGAGTTCATGAAGTGATGTCAGAATAAACAAGGTAGTGGGTTAGAACGTTAGAGCAGTTTCCTCATTGTGCGATTCTAGTTCCAGAACACTAGTGTTGTCTTAGTTCAAATGTAAATACACATTATTGTATTGTTATGTGCCAGTTTAAATTGTTTATTCTGCTTATAAGGAAGAGATCCTTGATAGTCACGAGCCTTTTTAAAGGAGACTTTCTACATGGATCACTACAGTTTTATTCTGTGGCTAGAAGGGCTTTCAGAAATAAGCAGGGTACTCGTTGGAGAAGGTGGGTAATAGTCCACATACTTATCAGGACACCATACTTTGTTTTCTTCAAAACACAAGCCACCCGGTCAAAAGAAACCCAGAGTGCCCCCCCCCCCCCCAGGTCGGGATAGGAGATTGCATCCCTGTAAGGCATCACTGGAGTGCCTGCTCAGTGGCCACCGTTGCAGTGGCCATTGCGTGGGGGAAGGGTACAGCACAACGTATTGGACCTGAGGGTCGGGAAGTGCATTTGTGCTCTACATTGTCCTGGGTGCTGCCACTAAGAAGTGATGGAGGGTGTCAACACACACCTGAGAAGGAATCCCGCCAGACGCGAAGGAAAAAAGACTCCTGGGTGCATGACCCAATTGCCAGGCCAGAAGAAGGGATGCTGGCAGATCTTCAGAAAAGGGAGGGAAAGGAGAGATGGTTGTTGGTTGGTTTTTCGCTTGTCATGAAGAAAGGAGGGTTCAGTGGGAAGGAAGGGCAGGTGGGAAGACACTGGGCAGTTTCAGGTCTGGATATCCCGCCTAGAGAGCAGGCTGCCGGGATTTAGTTTTGGCCTGAAAATGCCCCTGTGGTCTGAGGGACTGCATAGAGACCTCGCCTTTAACCACCTAAGAGAACTTACCATGGAACATTGGGTCTTTGTGCAGACAGAAGAACTCAGAAAGTCAAGGGCTGGATTTGGGCAGAGGCACCAATTCTGCTTCCGTCCCATCAGTCCAGGTATCCCACACACCTGTTTGCCCGAAGTCCTGTGGGGATATGAAGGACAGGGATGATCAGTGTCTTCAAGTGTGGTTCCAAAACTTTGTTGCTTCTTGGGGCACCTTTTTTCCCCTCTAGAGAAAGAAAGAAATATAAATAAATTGTATTCAGGTTTTTATTTCACTCATTGCAGCCCATTGGAACTCGGTCTATTTGAAGCCTAGTACCAGTGGACCTACTTCAGCAAACCACCTTTGCTAACCTAACTGATCTGGGAAAATACAGTTGGACCTCTGTATCCAGGGGTTCTGTATCTGAGGCTCCCATCAAGCACAGGTGAAAAATAAGTTTCAGAGAAAAACATTGTATCTTTACTGAACATGTGCAGAAGATTTTCCTTGTCATTATTCCCTAAACAGTGTTGTATAACAACTTTTAGCACTGAAGTATTATAAGTAATCGAGAGATGATTTAGAGGGTATGAGAAAGTGTAGGTAGATTGTATGCAAGTACTGCTGTGCCATTTTCTATAAAGGACTTGAGCATCCACGGATTGCAGTGTCTCCAGGTGAGTCCTGGAACGAGTCCCCTTGGGGACACATAGGGACACCTGTTCGTGCCCAGATTCCAACCATAGTACTGAGGAGTTTTAACTGTCTCCGTAGACAGCCCCTGGGAATTCTGAATTGTGCAGTAGAGAACTGGGATCCTAGGGAGGCTGGGTAACTGTATCAGACCTCCTTCTTCCCACAGGTAGGTGCCTGCTAAGTTGAAAGTCTCTCATCAGAAACTGTGTGTAAAAATATGATCTCTGCAGTTTGGCCAGGGCTAGGTGCCATCACTGTGTGCTGACGTGTCATTCTCCACTTAAGGAAGTTCTTTTTTTTTTAAGGTTTATTTTATTATTTATTTGAAAGAGTTAGACAGAAAGAGAAGGAGAGGGAGAGCGGTCTTCCATCTGCTGGTTCACTCCCCAGATGGCCGCAATGGCCGGAGCTGCCCTGATCTGAAGCCAGGATCCAGGAGCTTATTCCAGGTCTCCCATGTGGTGCAGGGGCCCATGGGTGTGGACCATCTTCTACTGCTTTCCCAGGCCGTGGCAGAGAGCTGGATCAGAAGTGGAGCAGCCAGGAGCAGCCAGGACTTGAACCGGCGCCCATATGGGATGCTGGCACTGTATGTGGCAGCTTTACCTGGTATGCCACAGCACCGGCCCCAAGGAAGTTCTTGATCTTGGGGGAAGCCTTGTATCATTGGTCACTTTGTCTTCCATTGTGAAAACCATGGTCCTGGTTGGGGCGCCGGATTCTGTCCCGGTTGCCCCTCTTCCAGGCCAGCTCTCTGCTGTGGCCAGGGAGTGTAGTGAAGGATGGCCCAGGTGCTTGGGCCCTGCACCCCATGGGAGACCAGGAAAAGCACCTGGCTCCTGGCTCCTGCCATCAGATCAGCGCGGTGCGCTGGCCACGGCGGCCATTGGAGGGTGAACCAACGGCAAAGGAAGACCTTTCTCTCTGTCTCTCTCTCTCACTGTCCACCACTCTGCCTGTCAAAAAAAAAAAAAAAAAAAAGGCCGGCGCCGCGGCTCACTAGGCTAATCCTCCGCCTAGCAGCGCCGGCACACCAGGTTCTAGTCCCGGTTGGGGCGCTGGATTCTATCCCGGTTGCCCCTCTTCCAGGCCAGCCCTCTGCTGTGGCCAGGGAGTGCAGTGGAGGATGGCCCAGGTGCTTGGGCCCTGCACCCCATGGGAGACCAGGAAAAGCACCTGGCTCCTGGCTCCTGCCATCGGATCAGCGCGGTGCGCCGGCTGCAGCGCGCCAGCCGCGGCGGCCATTGGAGGGTGAACCAACGGCAAAGGAAGACCTTTCTCTCTGTCTCTCTCTCTCACTGTCCACTCTGCCTGCCAAAAAAAAAAAAAAAAAAACAACCATGGTCCAAGAATTTGGCTGATAAGGATTGCAAAGGCAAATGTTTGATATGGAAGAATAAAAATAAAATTCCCAGGACCGAAACCTAAGGAAGATGACTGGAAAGTGCAGTGGAGCTGAGGTGTGTGTCAGACTCCTGTTAATTCCTGGAATTTTGCACTCTAGAGGGGAAACTCTACCTGGCCACTCCCACCCCTACACCAGCTGTGCACAGAAGATGCCATCATGCCCCACGTGTTTTGCTCAAGTGACTCCTCACATCCAGTCCACATTCATTTATATGTATTCCTGTTGGGTGAGCTTCGAAGGGCTGGGAAATGAACCAGCTAAACCACTCAGCATTGCATTTAGCAAATGCTTTCGGAGCAGTCAGTGAGGCACCCAGCGTTGCTGACGACTAGTGTGACATTCTTGTTGTTACACCCATCCATGGCTTCACCTGCTGGTATGTTTTTGTCCTATGTCATCCTTCAGGTCTGTCCACACTGCTGTGATGTGCCCTTAACATTTCCAAAGACATAGGGATCTTGGTTTTTATTTTTTTAAAGATTCATGTATTTGAATGAGAGAGAGAGAGAGAGAGAGAGAGATTGATTGATTCCATCTGCTGGTTCACTCACTGCCCAAATGGCCACAACTGCTAGAACTAAGTGAATCAAAGCCAGGAGCCAGGAGCTTCTTCCAGATCTCCCGTGTGCATGCAGGGGCCCAAGAATTTGGATCATCATCCACTGCTTTCCCTTGAGCATTAGCAGGGAGCTGGATCAGGAGTGGAGCACTGAGACTCATCCGGTACCCACACAGGATGCCGGCTCTGCAGGCTGGGGCTTTAACCTGCTGCGCTACAGCACCTCTCCCAGTAGGGATCTTTTTAATCCACTGCCTGTCACATCTGCCCCAGTGCCAGACACCAAGCCTGCTTCTTGTGCCTGATGGTGATGTTGAAAGAGATGTTTATCACTGGCATTGTGTTTTTAACCAAGTCACTAGCCATGGCATGTTCAGGGTTCATTCTGCGAACTCATGGTCATGAGAAAGAAGGAGCTTAGCACTAAGCCTGGGGAGATGACAGTTTTCTTACATGAAAATGTATCCCCAGGTGAGGTGGCAGATAAGCATGCCAGGGTTAAACCCGAGTGTCAGCAGCATTAAAAATGTCCCAGTATGGGAACTCAAGCTCTCTTAGACTGAGCACTAAAATTTTAAATAACTCACTAAAGAATACATAGTATGCAAAATATAAGTTATTAGAATAAGAATACTAATTTTTGGGTTTTGCACTTTCGAAAAAAACTTACTTGAGGGATGGGGGGTGGAGGAGGAGTTAGACTCCCTGATTCAGTCCCTACAAGCCTGCAATGGTCAGACTGGGCCAGGCCAAAGCCAGGTGGTAAGAACTTAATGTAGGTCTCCCAGTGGGTGGCAGGAGCCTTTATTTGAGCCATCACTGCTGCCTCCCAGGATTCCTCTTATCAGGAAGCTGAAGTGAGGAGCTGGAGCGGGGAGTCAAACCCAGGTACTCCAGTACCAGACATAGGCATCTAACTGCTAGGCTAAGCACTCAGGCATAGCAGATCTTTTTAGTGTGAATGCTGAATATATGTGGAACTGTGGGAAGATAGGCAGATGCCTGCCTGCCTTTTCTTTCTTAAGATTTATGTATGTATGTATTTGAAAGGCAGAATTAGAGAGGGGAGTGGACACACACACACACAGCTTTCCATCTGCTGGTTCACTCCCCCAAATGGCTGCAATGGCCAGGGCTGGGACACACTGAAGCCAGGAGCCTGGAGCTTCATCTGGGTGTCCCATGTGGGTGCAGAGGGGCCCGAGCACTTGGGCCATCTTCCGCTGCTTTCCCAGGCATGGTAGCAGGGAGCTGGATTGAAAGTGGGGCAGCCATGACTCGAACCAGTGCCCATAGGGGATGGGGGCATTGCAGGCAATGTGGTTTGATCTGCTGTGCCCCAACACCAGCCCATGGGTGCGTGTGTTTCTTCAGAACACAGTGGTCACAGCCCACACGAGAGGCACACAGATGGAAGTGAAAGGAGAAAACACCAGCAGTGACCTGAGAACACAAGTGTAATCTAATGAGCACCCCCTTCGTGGAAATACTTTGGCTGTATGGGTAAAGAACCTTCACACTGTCCCCTGGCCTGCTCATTCCTTTCCTGATGACCCATTGCTAGGAGACAATCTCAGAAACTCCCCACTTTTCTGACACATGGATGCGCAGCACAGCAGGGGCCAGCAACACGGAACTGACTAAATACGTTAGGATAGGTCACTATATCGACTGTTCGGCACTAATTGAAAATCTTGTTTTTGAAATGCTCATCTAATTGGAAAGGATACAAAAGTCTCTCTCAGATAATCCCAACATTGTTTAATCCATACAAATAAACCACAAGGAAATAAAGGAAAATAGTAAATGTGATTATTTCTAGGTGAAAGGATTGTGACTTGAACGCTTTTCTCTTTTTTTCCTGTATTTTTTTCCTAGCATCATCCAGGATTGTTTTTGTTCCTTAGGGCCTGCAAAGCAGTGGTCACTTCTATACCTCCTGTACTTTGCCCCTGGATTTATTGTGTCCAAATGCAAATCGCGGGCTGTGTTTTCTGTTGTCTCTCTCCCCATGTACCTTTAAATGAGTTTTTTTTTAAATATGTATTTATTTATCTGAAAGGCAGAGTTAGATCTATAGAGAGAGATTTTTTCATCTGCTGGCTACCCAAAAGGCTGCAACAACCTGGAATGGGCCAGGCCAAAGCCAGGAGCCTGGAACTCTGTCTGGGTCTCCCACATGGGTGACAGGGGCCCAACTACTTGGGCCGTCCTCTGCTGCCTCCCCAGACACATTAGCAGGGAGCTGCATGGGAAGTGGAACAGCTAGGATTGACACTGACACTTTGATAATGGGATGCTGGCATCCCAGGCAGCATTGTAACCTTCTCTGCCGCAGCTCTGTCCCCTTCCCCTCATCTGCTTTGGAACCCCTTCCAGCCATCCCCCTGCATGTAGGGTAGTGCACCAGCCACGAGTCCTCCTGTACTCCAAGCCCTGTCCCCTCTGCAGCTTCCTTCTGTGCACTGCACTGACCTCACTTCCTCCTGCAGCCAGGCTAGGGCCTTTCCATTTCCTGTATGATCAGTTTCTCTCTAGTCTTCCATCTGACTGTCACACTCTTCTCCATACTGGTCCTTCTCCCTGCTCCACCCCACCCCTAGCTTAGCCAGGTAAATTCACTGTCATTTCCCTCCCTCCTGTAGGCCTCAGACTTCTTTTGGAGACTCACCAGCACTCTCAACATGCTTCCCTTACTCTCTCAGCCTCCCTTCTTAAGACTAAGATTCCTGGGGCAGGTGCTGTGGCGTAGCAGTTAAAGCCACTGCCTGCAGGGCCAGCATTCCATATGGGTGCCAGTTCAAGTCCTAGCTGCTCCACTTCCAATCCAGCTCTCTGCTATGGCCTGGGAAGGCAATAGAGCATGGCCCATGTCCTTGGGCCCCTGCACCCATATGGGAGACCCGGAAAAAGCTCCTGGCTCCTGGCTTCAGATCGGCGTAGCTCTGGCCATTGCAGCCAGTTGGGGAGTAAACCAGCAGATGGAAGACTTTTCTCTCTCTGCCTTTCCTTCTCTCTCTGTAACTCTGACTTTCAAGGAAATAAATCTTAAGACTAGGGTTCTCAGCCTCTTCTGGCACTGTGTTGGGACTGCGCCAGGTTCCTCACACCTGGGTTCCCCCAGAACACAGCACAGGACTCAGCTCACCTGAGATCGTTAAGTATTCACGAATATGTGAAGCTGAACTAGGTGACCTGGCATTTCTGTCCTCAGTGCAAACTGTCAGCCATGTCAAATAGTAGAAAAAGTGCACACAGTGGAGCCGTGTCTCACCTGGCTGGCTGAGTATGCTCCGTGCAGGGGGACACACTATTTCTGTCTTATACAGTTGTTGGCACACTGTTTGATCAGTTGCTTCGGAAGTGCCTGAGACAGTGTGTGGTGCATGGCAGGAACCCAGGAAACGATACTGGCATCCTGGGCAGCCCTCATCATGCACAGCTGCATGGTCAGGCCTGGCATGCACTGTGCTTCGTATGGCCTTGTCTGTTCTGAGTCACTTAATGGGTGATTTTCTCGGATGAAAATGGGACTTATCATGAGTTCCTGGAAGGCAGTGTTGTATCTTCACCACCCAGACATCCAGGGCCCAGCACAGGGCCTGATCCTCAACGTGTAGGTGCTGAGTTGAGGCAGACCCAGCCTGAGACTCTGAGCAAAAACTCCATGTTCGTCCTGCTGCTTCCTACTGGTTAGGGGCAAATCAGTCCAAACTTTGCCTGAAACTATTTGATGCTTTATGACAAGAAGAGAAAGACAACTCCCCTGTTGGGCTGAAGAGCTCGTATTTTTCTTTTCTATAAATCACTCTTCTTTCAAACACCATTAAACTAGCCCAATTGTGTACACTGGGCTTGTATTGCACGGTATAAAAGCCAAGTTCTTTCTGTAAGGTTGGAGCCCTTTATGTGACTGAGCTCAGGATAAAAGGCCTGAGAGGATCAGACACATCATTCTTTATAAATCTGATTGTGCAAGAGATACAGCCCTCAGGCTGTCCCCTTATTGTAGCTCCTGGAACATTGTCAAACTGTCAGACATGGGCTGGTGGTTATTTTATCTCCCAAACAACCAAAACTAGATTTATGTTGTAAGGAGATACTGGTGCAGCCTTTGTCCTTCCTATGTTGGGCTTCTGAATAGTTCAGAGACATTCAATACAAGAGGACTTCAAAATGTTTTTGGAGAAATGGAATGAAAGATGTTTATTTTGGCGCACCAATAATCTTGAAACCTGTACATAGCTTTCCCCTCACCTCCCACAGTCTGCATTTTCCGTGGCCTTTTTGAAGACCTCCAAGTACTTTGCTCTGTATGTTGTAGGTTCAGACTTTAATCAAATGTGGAAGTTGGGCTGTTGACTTTCCTCTTGCGTATGCGTTCGTGCATCTCTGCATGTATTTGTGTACACGTCCCTGAATAATTCAGCCTTTCACCCTTCCCGAAATGATATGCCGTTCTACAGCTGGAACTTTTTGTGGTTCTCAGAGAATCATTGGAGCAAATGTGTTTGTCAGAAAGTGAACACACAAGCCCTTCCCAGCACTCACTACTGATTTTGCTGAGTTTCCATCGTGAGAACTTGAAATTCCTTTCACTTTTCCTGTGATGTGCTCATTTCTGATCTGAAACTGTAGCTGAAAGCTAGACTTGGTAATCATTCACATCAAGAAAGGAGTGAATTGCTCTAAAAAAGAAGTCAGAGGCTAAAAATAGCTTCCACACTAAGGCCCTGTTACTTTTCTACCTAGGGAATCAAGACAAAAATATGTCCAGGATTGAAATGACATAGCTCAAGTCATGCAACCATTAGGCTGCCTGTTATTTCCTCTTTTCTTCCAGAAGGAAAATGTATAATAGAATGTAGAAAAAGTTCCCCAGGATTGTTCAGATAATTACCGAAATAACTTTCAGGTTTTAGAGTGACTGGCTGCAAACTTGAGTCTCTAGAATGGTTCATTTCTCAGTTTTCCAGATAACCACATTGTTACTCAAAGATTAGTTAGTGGAGGCGGTTCCACTCTATCAGATAACAAGTGTAAAGAGAATTGCTGAGAAGTGATCAGTGATTTGGCTTGTGTCCTTTACAAGGAAAAGAGTCAACAAAATCTTTAAGAAGTCAGGTTTTGTGACGTATCAACCAAATGACATGAGTTTTGAAAAGGTTTTGCTCATGGGACTTTTTTCCTCTATAATATTACAAATGCTCTGTCTACCTTTAGACTTCTCTGCTTTTATATGAATGCAAAAAAAAAAAAAAAAGACAGGAGGTTAACTAGGAATCGCTCCTTTTCTCTCTTCCTGACATAGAAAAACCTTCCAATAAATAAGTACTGAGTGAAGGAACCAGTGTGTAAGTTATAATTTATCACAAAGTGGATTCACACAAGTGTGGTTGTCATCCCCTCCCATGTAGTAGATGCAGCTGATTTTGTTTTTCAAGTTCAGATTATCTTTGTCATTTGTAATGCCATTTTTTAAAGAAGAGCAAACATTTGGAGTTTCTCTTAGAATAGATCTTGTGTTCAGCAGCCTGTAACAGTTTTTACTGCTCCCGGACAACAGCAGATTCACTCAAACTCATTCTGTGATAATAACACTTTGAGAAGCGTATTAGTTCTTTCTTGGAAATAACAGCCAAAAGCTGTGAATAATTTAATTATAGTTTTTATTGGAAGTATATTGGGTAGCTCATTAGTTCAGTTAAAAAATATATGACAGAAGCCATGGGACACTTAGCAAAGGGCTTAGCCAGAATGGTGCCATAGGATGCCAGCCTGGCATGGCAGGGCTGCCAGTGGACACTTGGGGCATTGGCCACTCCTTTAAAGTTCAAAGACCAGGACTGGTGTATGTATGATTGGCTGAGCCCAGCCATGTTCCCGGGAGCAGATGAGAAAGTTCTGCCTGTCTTCAGATTCCCTCAAACAGGAGGGATGTGTGGAGGCCGAGCAGACAGAAACACAGAAGTCCAGTACTAGGTCGTCAATCGTTGCGCAGCAGTGTGTTTCTTCTTGTTCCGTGCCCTTGGTAGCTTTATTCATGGCAGCGTTTAGCAGTTCCACATTGGCACTGCCCCAGGTCAGCACTGTGAAGGTGAATGGGTTGTCTTCTTTCGCCTACCTGCAGTTACATGTACGAGGTGTTAGCAAACTATTCAGCTCTCAATGGGTTTTTGTTTCCAAGCTCTGACAGCATGCTAGGAAGCCCTCTACACCATGAACAGTGGCAGAGTCCTGCTGCAAGAAAGGGAAGAGCCTTGCTTTTTAACACGTTCAAAACACGACCCCTTGGGAATGGTTATTTTCTTTTCTAGAAACTGCTTTTAATCATTTCCAATAAATATTAATTAGCATGAGGACTGTGAGGGGTCTCAGAGGTCTTTCAACCTGTCACCACATCATGAGTGTCTCTGGCATCCCAGATACAGCAGGGCGTGTGCACTTCTGCTTGACTGTCTTCAGCAAGGACCCAGTCCCGGTCCCTTTCCCTTCCCAGTCTTTTTTTTCTCCATGATTCTGGAGACAGATAGAACTTTAGAATCTAATTTATATTCAATTCTGGGTGTTGCCATTTATCCAAGGTGGGACTACTTTGTGTATCAGTAATTTTCTACTAATACGAGCAAAGTAATTGTTGAATGAGTAAACAGGCAGTGGCTTTGTTAATGTGACATACGGTTATGGTAGCATTTTAGTGTTTGTAGTAAGCATATTGATCCTTTTTACATTGCATGAAAGTGAGAGTCAGATTTCTCCTCCCTCATTCTTCTGTGGGTCTTAAAAAAATATTTACCTATACATTTGACTCCATGAAATTTTACTTAGATTGGTTGAGATAATTCTGATCTTAGGACTGCCATCCCATCCTGTAATCTCTTCTTTCCTATGTCATGTCATCCAGATTAGTTTTCCCTCTGTGTAACGTTTTTGAAGGAAAAAAGAATGGATAGGAGACCATCAGTGAGAGTGAGTCCTGTGGCATTTCACTAGAGACTGTCCTCCAGGTAGGCAGAGACTGATGTTCAAACAAGTATATTGTAATGATATAATGCTTCAAGACAAATCTCTTTTTTATGCTATATATGCATATCATATATATCCAGACTGATAATTAACAAGTATATTATGATTATATAATGTTTCATGACAAAAAAATATCTTTTTTATGCTGTATATGCCATCAGTGCCATATGGTCATTTTTGACAGTGCTTAACATACACAATGATACTACACTTTAATCCATAGGAAAATGTCAAGATAGATTATGAAATTACTCACTGAAATCAGAATGTGTTTCCTGAGAATCTTTACCACATATCATCGTCCACTTTGCTAAATCTGCTCTTGATGAACCTAAAAATTTAGAGTTAGGCTTTAGGAAGAGGTCTTCTTCGGTCAATGGCAAGAAACAGGTAGGAGGTGGTTTTTTTTTTTTTTATTTTTTTTTTTATTTGAAAGGTAGAGTGACAGGGAGAAATCTTTTACCTATTGATTCACACCCCTACTGGTTGCCAACAGCCTGACCTGGACCATGTGGAAGCCAGGGGCCAGGAACTTCATCCTAGTCTTCCACATGGGTGGCAGAATCCCCAGTTCTTGAGCCATCATTTGCTGCGTGCCTAGGTGCATTGGCAGGCAGAATGGATCAGAAGCAGAGCACTAGGGACTCCAGCCAGCTCTGATGTAGGATGCTGGCATTGCAAGCAGTGGCTTAACCAGCTGTGCCACAGTGCTCACCCCTAAGAGGAGCTTTTAACCTGAAAGGATAGCTAAAACATATCTGGTTATCTACCAGTAAGAGAGCATGTTTTATTCTCTTACTCAGCATTCTCTGCATACTTGTGTGTGTGTGCTTGTGATAATGGGTTTTACACTTTGTTTTTTGATTTTAAAATTGACTCCGTAGAATGTTCATTAATATAGTGGAAAGAGATTTGGGGGTCACTGGGCAATGTTTGTAATCAGTCTATTATGTAGAATGTTCAAGGTAATGAGTTGAGTAGATCAGCTTACGTTGGCTATAAGCTATTTTTTCTAAACATTTTTCAGAAAATTCTCTAAAAATAATTTACCACCATGACATCCAAATAATGTTAGCTTGATTTGTATGTGTATGAAATCATATATGAGATAACCTCATGTATGTTGATGTGAAAAATTAGTTTTTTTTAAAGACTTATTTACTTGAAAGAATTACACACAGAGAGAGGAGAGGCAGAGAGAGAGGTCTTCCATCCGATGGTTCACTCCCCAATTGGGCGTATCGGCCGAAGCTATGCCAATCCAAAGCCAGGAGCCAGGATCTTCTTCCAGGTCTCCCACACAGGTGCAGGGGTCCAAGAATTTGGGCCATCTTCTACTGCTATCCCAGGCCACAGCAGAGAGCTGGCTCAGAAGAGGAGCAGCCAGGACTAGAACTGGCACCCACATGGGATGCCGACGCTTCAGGCCAGGGCATTAACCCGGTGCGCCACAGCGCCGGCCCCGAAAAATTAGTTCTGTGTGTAAGAAAAGTAGGGTAGATGTATGTGTGTGTACACAATACGTGTATACTGACTAGCTTATGAAGGCAGGGGGGTTTTGAAGGGCCCGAGTATACCATGCTAAAGGGGACATTCTGAAAAGTTGTGGGATGCCCTTCAGGGAACTTAATCAGGGAAGGGAGTGTGAGAGCACAGAGGGTGGAGTGAGTTAAAAGCTGTTGCGGTGATCCAGGTGAGAATGAATAGAAGTGCAAACCAAGTCCAGGTCCTTGGGGATGGAACAGAAGGGAAATATCCAAGTGAGAGTAGATCGAATGGGCAAGAATAGTGATCAGAGGAGGAAGGGTTGGGAAGCAGACAAAACGGTTCCCCGTGGAGCCCATTGTCTCCTGTAGCCAGGTGCAGAGGCAGAGCCTGGAAGGAGGCACCCAGAGATGTAGGAGAGAAATTTGTGGAGGGAGCCGGCAAGGAGAATTTCAGGCAGAGAGTAACACTTCCACCAAGCAAGTGCTGCCAAGAATCCAGGTAAGATGAGGACCAAAGACCTCCTTGGCTTTTTCAAGTAAGGAAGTCCTGCGGGATCCAGACAGCACACTTGCCGAGGCCAGCAGAGGCAGGTGGATACTCACTGCTCTAGCTTGAAACGGTGAAGCAAGTGGTTATGGATGACTCTGTGAATGTGGATTGGCCTTGAGAGATAAGCTAGAAGCTGAGGACAGCTATGGGCAGAGGGAAGTGTTTGGCTGGAATTCGGGTTTTTTGTTTGTTTCGTTAATGAAAGATATTTGGCCATGCACAATTGCTGGTTAGATAAGACTTGGAGAATCGAAAAATAGAGGAGAGGAGAACTTAGGGGTCATTTATGGGACAGGGTCCTTGCAGAAGTGGAGGGGAAAATGAGAAGCAAAGTGAAAATGCAGGTATTATTTAGTTTTCAATAGGAGGCTGGACATTTCCTCTACTGAAAAGGAAAGGCATGTGTGAGCAGAAGATAATTGTGTGAGCGCAGGCTTAATTTATAGACTCCTCACCTCATTGCCCCATTTTTCTGAGAAGCCAAAGACAGAAGAGGAAGTAGGGAAATGGCTGGTTGAGCCAGAGAAATATTGCTTGGCAGCTTGGAGGCCTGGCCTGGCCTCCTGGTGAGACACCCTGGTTTGTATTGTTCAAGTTTGTCCACCTGTGTGGTCTCCCCCTGGGCTGGTCAATAGCAGGTGTGCTGTATCCCACTGAGATGTGACAGTGAAACAGAGAAGGGAGCAGTGAGCCACATGGCTGTTTGGCTTAAAACGTATTCCAAGCAGAGACAGCAATTAGGGCCGTTAGGAATATGCTTGGAATAGTAAAAGGATCAGTGAGGAAGTGAGCCTGTCTGAGAAGACTGGCACCTGAGGGGAGGTTAGGTTTCTAAAGACTTTGGCTTTTATTTTGCCAATGGGAATTTTAAGCAAAAGACTGACAGGGTCCAACTTTGATTTTTAAAGGGTCATGGTGGCTGCTTAAACAGAGTAGGAGGAGGGAGAGTAGGAAAGGGAAGGGGACTGTGCAGAAAGAGAGGCCTGTTTCTGTTGGGCGTCTGGTAACAGTCATTCTGCCAGGACACGATAGGTTGACCCAGACGTGCTCCTTGCCTACCGTGTTCCTATCTCAGGGCCTTTGCACTTGTAACTTGTCCTGTCTGGAATCCCTTCTCCCTCTTCTTTAGAACCTGCCCATCTGAGGCCTTCATGGTAACTTCACTCCATCCCTAGTATACCATTTCCATGACTTTTCCCCTCTGTCACACCTACCACCATTTAACATGTATTTTCCTTGTTTATTCATTTATCGCCTGGAGTTTTTTAAAACCAGAGTATAAGCTCCATAAATAGTTTTTTTTTTCTGCCTTTTCCGTTGCTGCACCCCTGCTGCCTTGGGCAGTGCTGACACTGAGGGGGTGCTCAGTCCTTCCCTGTTGAGTCAGTTGAGGAGTACAGCTCTCCATTACTGTTATCACCAATTCCACTTCCACCATTATAATTAGTAAGAATGGTGGCAGTGCTCGTATTATTTTCTTTATATTACCATATGTCCCTTTTGGAAAGGCCTGCTGCTTCAAGCTTTGCATACCTTCTGTGCAGAGCAGAAGTATGTCACTAAGCCTTGGAGTTGATTTTTGGCTTCTGCCATAGCCAGCAGCCTTGCGTTGGGTTTGTGTCAGCCTTTGCATCTTTTTTTAGTTGCGTTGCTCACGTTCTTCGCGGTCCTCTAGCTTCAATTCTTGAGTAACGCTGGACATTGGAGTTAGCTGGGAACTTGAGAACCAGATGAAGGATACTGCCAATAGCATGCCTTATGTGGTTGGCACCTAACGCTGGCACTTGGTTTTAGCAGACTTCGTTGCATCATTCAGCCATTGGCTACAAAGAGTGACCACATATTCTGGGGGGAAGGGAGGATGGAAGCTGTTCTAGGGGCTTTAGGAAGGGCTAGGATTCTTGTGTTTTATAGGTCTGTCTGCATTTTCAATATTCTTGAGATTATTCTAGGCCTTATGTATCAACCATCTCTGAATATTACTTTGGGAGGAGTATGATACGATGCTATCGTTTCTGGTCTTTTCGAACCCTGTCTCATTTTTTATACTATTTTTCTTGCCTGAAAGTCGTGTTTTGCAATATTTTCTCTACCACAAAATCTGTATCAATTAAGTACAACTTGATTTGTTTCCCCACTTTCCCCTAATTAAAGACACATATGATCTGCTAATTCAGAGCTTCTGGTATCATAAAAAAAAAAAAAAAAAAAAAAAAAACTGAAAATAGAGCCTGTCACTGACATAATTCCAAAATAAAATCAAAGAACTTCTAAGACTTAGTCCTTACAGCCTCATGTGGGTCAGTATAGAACTTCTGATGTTTTCAAGTACACAAATATCCTTTTTGAAAACAGTCGGTTCAGTTCTAGAAGAAAGAGTTTTGGTTTTTTCACATGAAGAACTTAAGTTGTAAGGGAAGAGATGCAAGTAAGGGAAGAGAGCATTGTATCAACATTCGGCACCGCATTTCTGCCCCCTAAACAGATACGCAATGTTGGGCAAATCACCTGGAGAAGGTTATGTGAAAGTATTGGGAGACAGGATTCCTAAGACCCTGCCGGCACTGAGGGACTGTGATTCTTTGTGCCTCCATGCCTGTTACTTCTTTTTGCAGCACTCAGAGTTCATGAGAGCCGTCAGGAGAAGTATGACTGGAGAGAGAGCGCAGTTGGCAGTCACCTCTAGTGCTCTCCCTGGGGAGAATATCCACTCCCTTTTTAAACACCCTGAAAGCTTTCTTCTCCAAGTGCCCACATAATTAATACTGTTTGATATTGATTAAACACTGAAATGACCAAATGATAGAGTTGGAAGAGACTTTAAGGAATTACTGAGTTTCAGTTACATCCCCCAGACTCCTAAGGGTCTGTTAGAGTATGGGATGGATCTCTGCGCCAATTCTTGTATTCCAGATGTCCCATGGAAATTCTGTCTTTGGTTAAACGAGCTTTGGAAGCATCAGATTGCTCTGCTGCAGTTATAAATGTGAAAGTCAATCAGTTTTTGTAACTGCTCTTGGGTTAGTAAACTATTTAAAAACAAAGTGTCTATAGTTACATTGTCCAGTATGATGGCCACTGGCCATATATGACTACTGAACACTCAGTGTGGCTAATCCTTATTGAGCTATGCTATAAGTGTAAGCCACCAGCAGATTTCAGAATCTCTTAGCATGAAAACTAAGTATCTCATTAATGATTTTATATTGATCACCTGTTTAAGTGATAATGTATTCAATATTTGGGGTTAGATAACATTTCATTAAAAGTAACATGAACTGTTTTTACTTCTTTTTACCATGAGAACTAAAGTGTTTAAAATTATATTATGTGGGTCACATGATATTTCTATTGGAAGCTGTGGTCTAGAGGGTGAGACTCCAGAAATGAAAAGTTTGGAGCCCCCTCTTTCATTTGGCAGACCAGAGCAGAATCAGAGAGGTTTGGCCACTTGTTCAAGATTGCAAAGTGAGTTGGTAGCTGGGCGAAGGCCAGTTCAATTTCCATGACCAAAAATGGGCTGATGGGATGATAGCAGTTTGCTTTGCCTGAAGTCTGAAACTGTTGCTTGGGGTAGAGACTGAAGACATGGAGTAGAATATGAGCAGTTTTGCAAAGCATAAGCCCCAAGTGGTATCAATCTAGTATCAAATGCAACTGAAAATCTATTAAAGGAAAGAAAACAAGCCTTCCTGTAAAAGACTGAAAAATCCCCGTTTTGATTCTTGAACGCATTCCTTTCACCCCAACACCCTGGCGTGAAACATGAATTGCCAGAGAAAAGCACAATAGGAAAACATTTACAAGGAGTCCTGCTTCATGCTTTCTCCTTCAACACAGCAAGAGTCTCTTCAATAAACGCCCACCCAGAGACCAAGTCTGCCGGGAATAACTTGTTTCTCAGTCCCCAGGCAGTTCATTTGACATCACTTCCATGGGCATGGGGACCCCAATGTGTTTAGGGTGGAGCTGTATTAATGTTAACTTAATTCTTGCTCTAAAAGGTTCTAAAACAATTTTTTAAAAATCTTAAACGAGTAAGACTCTAGGGTAGCTGTTAATCACAAGTTAAAACAATAGTTCAGCCGCAAGTGGGATCATCTTTTATTTCCCCCACCACGGTGTGTAGCCTCAAAAACAAAAACAACCACCTGGAAAAAGTGGTCTGTGGGGTGCGGCACCATCATGGAGCAGTTGAGGAACCTTGTGATGGGAGGGGAGGGGAGGAAGCTGCATTTGGAGTACGAGGTTCTTACTCCCTCTTCTTCCAAACCATCGTTTCTCCTCTGATGGCTTTTTTTGGTTTTTGTAATTATTGATATAATGGTATATGGAGTTTAAAGACCAATCCTACAAAGCTTCTTAGAAGAAATTCCAGCCCCTCTTTTCCTCCCCTCACTGTTGATGTGCTCCTGCCCAGAGATAACCACATTCAAATATTTTAACTGATTCTTTCCACATTTGTCTCCAATTCTTAAATCATACACTCATGTTGCTACTTGTTTTTCAATTTTAGACATCAACATTTTTAAACTTTATGTATGTATATTTTTTTGAAAGGCAAAGAGACAAGGAGAGATAACTCCCATCCGATAGTTCATTCCCCAAATGCCCACAACAGCTGGGACTGAGCCAGGCAGAAGTCAGGAGGCTGGAACTCCATCTGGGTCTCCCCCATGGGTGGCATGGACCCACGTCCTTGAGCCATCACCTGCTGCCTCCCAAAGTGTGCATTAGCAGGAAGCTGGAATCTGGAATGCAGCCAGAACTGTATCCCAGGGACTCCAACTCTGCTATACCAAACACCAGCTCCCTTATCTGTTTGTGGAAGATGGAACCTTGTCCATTTGTCCCCTACACCTGATGTAATCATAATTTTTGGATAGAGCAATACTTAGTGTTTACCTACTGAAATTTTAAAAATGCTATTTGAAGCCAAATCACAAACTCTCTTGTGGTTATTTTTCCTTTTCTGTCACTTTTCATTTTCCCTGGAGCTGATAACTGTGATGTTTTTATGTTGGAGTGACTGTTTTAATGTTCTTACTAATTGGTTTGTGCATATGCGAGTACTTCAAAAAGTTCCTGGGAAATGGAATTAAAAGATAAGTTTATTTTGGTGCAAAAAATTTTGAAATCCATCCATAGTTTTTTCATAATAATCATTTTCCATGAACTTTTTGAAGACCCATCATATGCATGGATTTCAATTTCTTTAGCATGAAATGAAACTTCTCTTTAAATTCCATTTTCCACGAATTACTTGAAGGGCCACTGTACTTCCTGCTAATTCAGCCCCAGGCTTCCCCCACCTCGCAGTGGTTCAGATGCAACAGGTGTTAAGAGCATCAGGAAGCCAAGTCTCCCTGTGCCTCCCACCTGCTTCAGCTCAGAGCCCAGCTGTCCTCTTAGGCCTTTCTGCACTGTAATTCTCCTTTGGATTCCGTTTATTTTCTGGTTTTAATACAGAACAGTTTCTGATAGCTTCCTGAGAAAGGCTGGAGGAGGAGTAAAGTTTCTGAGACTTCGGATGTCTTACGTTGATTCTATCTCTGTACTTGACTGATGATTTGACTGAGCATGTGATTCTAGACAGGAAGTAGTTTTCCCCCAGAATTTTGAACACATTACTCCCATGCAGTTTCTCAAGTGCTACTGTCACGATGACCACACTGTTCAAGTCTTTGTCCTTTGCGTGAAACATTATCAGTTCATTTGTTTGTCCTCTAGAAGCATTTTTACTCCCCAAGTTTTAAAATTTCAGAGTGATTTGTTTTGGTCTGGGTCTGTGCTAACACAGTGATAGATGCCCTCTCTTCTTTGTTTGTTTATTTGTTTTTATTTTATTTCAAAGATGACAGAGATTTCCCATCTGCTGTTTCATTCCCTAAATGCTCTCAACAGCCAGGCTTGGACCAGGAGGAAGCTGAGCCTGGAAGTCCATCCAGGTCTCCTACATGGGCAGCAGGGACACAGGTACTTGAGCCATCACCTGCTGCCTCCCCAGGTACACGTTAGCAGGGATATGGAATTGGAAGCAGAGCTAGGACTCAAAACCCAGGCACTTCAATTTAGAATGCAGGTGTCCCAAGTGGCAACTTTACCTCTGTGCCAGACACCCACCTGATGAGTGCCCTTTCAACCTAGACATTCATTTCCTTCCATTCTGGGAAAGCTCCTCTGTTTCCTCACTGGTACCTCTAGAATTCCAGTAGTTAGGATTTGGTCCTCTACTTTTCTTATCTTTTTTTTAATATTATTTTTACCTGCTCATATTTTAAGCTCCTCTTCAGAAGTTCCCTTGACTTTCTTCTCAACACTTCTGTTTAGTGCTTATTTCTGACATCATACCTTTAATTTCCAAGTGCTCTTGTTGCATTCTTGTTCTTCATTATAGTATCTCATTCTCATTTCATGGCTGCAATGTCTTCTTATTTCTGCAAGGAAAACAATTATATATATTTATTTTTTCTTTTCCATAGTTATCTGTGTTTTCTCCATGCTGTCATCTCCTCTTTTTTTGTTTTGCTTTTCTCTCTGCCTTTTACGCTGTCACTTCTGGTGATCCCTGCTTATCTTTGTAGATTTCAGAGCTGATGGAGCCCTAAGGCACTGATGACAAATTCTATGTGCTTAGGTTGACTTGCTCCCTGGGATGGCCCACCTGCACATTTCTTTACGAATACCATTGGGCAGATATTGCCAGGTGTTTTGTCTTTGGCTGCTCAGATCTCCCAGAGATGGACAACTGTTCCACTAACTGTCCTGAAGGGTGAGCTGCCAACATCCTGGGAGCACAGAAGGAGAGTAAGGACTGGGCAAGGAAGGTCTCAGTGGTCAGCGTACACAATCGGAGTCCTCCACGTGCAGATCTGCGGTTAATTCCACCTGGTCATTTTGGCATCAGCTCTCTCTCATGTAGCTGGTAAGCGTCTAATCTGCTGTGGCTGGGGAGGGGCAGAAACTCGACTGCCCGGATTTCAAATGTAAGGATTACCCAACTCCCATCCCTTTCAGAGGTTCTGCTGTGTGAATCTGGTGATGTCTCGCCTTGCCGTACTGTGAGTTTAGAAATGCACAGTCTTGGATCTACAAAATAAATGACCACTGTGTCATCTGCCTTCGGGTTTCTGGGCTGTCTCCCCTGCCGTTATCTCGTCTCCCATTGTCTCTGTCCTTGCGGGTTTGTGCTTCTTAAAAATCTCTTCAGTGTTATTTTAGAGGAATTTGGAGAAAGAAAACAGAGCTAAAATTAACTTTGTCCTCTGATGAATTTTGATGGTATCTCTGCCCAAGGGAGATTGTCCAAAATATATGGGTTGTGTGTGTCAAGCTAGAACTTCTCAGAAGGAAAACTTTTTGTCCAATGAAACTACTCCTGTTGATAATTTTTTTATCCATAGATAAGTACAACTTGTGTCACCTGTTTTGCCCCTGAAGAATTCCTATAAGGTGCTGTTTAAGAGACAGGTAGTTGTAGCTTTCTAATCCTAGGTCTAATTGATGAGGACAAATTGTTACATCTGTAACAATTGTAAGAACGTGTAAGAAATCAGTGAAAGGATTTAAATAAAACCTAATTAGGGCTTTTGTAATTCAATGAAGAATTCAATATGTAAACTAGTTAATCCAAGTAAAACTCTTAGAACCATGGCCAACAGTATGCATACTATGTATGCTTTCATTGCTACTGTTGTTTTCTGTCATACATTTTCCAAGAGTTATAGATAATGGTTTCCAAAACTACCTACACAAAAGATTCACCTGGTGACTTTTTAAAGAAGATTCCATTTCCCACTTGAGACCTGGTTAATCTGAGTCTTCAGGAGTGGATTCCAATGACATAACAGCAGAGCTTCAGTTTTGGGGGGAAGAAATGAGACGTTTTGAGAACCTTTCTGGGGGATTGTCACATCACTGATGGAATTTAGCATGTGAATGGTGCTTTTGGAAGACAGCAAGATGAATGAAGCAAAGGACTTCTTGGAGCTGAGATAAAAGCCAACTATGTGAGAGCACTTCAAAAAGTTGGTGGAAAGGGGCTGGCGTTTTGGCATAGTAGGTAAAGCCGCCACCTGTAGTGCAAGTGTCCCATGTGGGCACTGGTTTGAGTCCCACTGTTCCACTTCCCATCCAGCTCTCTGCTATGGCCTGGGAAGCAATGGAGGATGGCCCAGGTCCTAGGGCCTCTGCACCCACGTGGGAGACCTGGAAAAAGCTCCTGGCTCCTGGCTTTGGATCAGCACAGCTCAAGCTGTTGTAGCCAATTGGGGGAGTGAACCAGTGGATAGAAGACCTCTCTCTCTCTCTGCCTCTCCTTCTCTCTATGTGGAACCCTGACTTTCAAGTAAATAAATAAATCTTTTTTTAAAAAAAGTTGGTGGAAAATAGAAATAAAAGATAAGTTTAGGGGTAGTTGTTTAACCTAGTAGTTTGGATGCCTTTATCCAGTATCAGAGTTTGTGGGTTCTATTCCCAGCTCCACTTCTGGCTCCAGCTTCCCACTGATAAAGACCCTGGCAGGCAGCAATCATGCCTCAAGTACTTGGGTTCCTGCCACCTATGTGGAAGACCTGGACTGAGGTCCCAGCTCCCAGATTTTTCCCAACCTAATAAAAATATTTTTAAGTTTGTTTTGGTGTGAAAAAAAGGATTTTGGTGACCATGCATTATTTTTTCATAGTATGCATTTTCTATGGACTTTTCAAAGACCATGGGGTTGGGTGGATTTCAAAATTTTGTTTTGCATCAAAATAAACTTTTTTAAAAAAAGATTTTTTTATTATTTAAAAGGTAGAATTAGAGACAGAGGCGGTGGGGGTAGGGTGGGAGAGAAAGGGGGAGAGAGGTCTTCTATTTGCTGGTTCATTCCCCAAATGGCCACAAAAGCCAGAACTGGGCCAGTCCAAATCCAAGAGCCAGAAGCTTCTTCTGGGTCTCCCACATGGGTGCAGGAGCCCAAGCACTTGGACCATCTTCCACTGCTTTCCCAGGCCATTAGCAGAGAGCTGGATCAGAAGTGGAGCAGCTGGGACTCGAACCAGTGCCCATATGGGATGCTAGCACTGCAGGCGGTGGCTTTACCTGCTACACCACAGCTCTGGCCCCCAAAGTAAACTTTAAATTTCATTTTTCCACAAACATTTTACAATACCCTTGTATAAAACTTGGAAATCAAGACAGTATGCCTGGGTCTTTTTCTGTACAGAACATTTAGGCAGTGTCGCTCCCTGTGTTTATGATTTTGACGCTGGTGTTTAAATCACCTTTTACCTGGGTTGGAGAATTAGTAGAAAGTGCATTGGTTACTGCTCTTCCAGTGGCAGGCATTTCTGAAGCATTGGCCAGAATCAGCAAAGCATTTACTTAAAACAAAATCCACACTTGAATAGGCTCCCCGTGAGTCTGAGACAGATTATGTTAAATTAATCCTTGTCCCGATTTCAGGTCTCACCTTCTAATGGAGTTCGGTTTTCATTCATCTACTGTAAAACCAAACAACCTTTATTTGTGGCTGAGCTGAGGGAAAGAGGGGAGGAAATAAGAGCATGAAGTTTTATTTCTGTGTAAGTGATACAGAAGATCTCTAAATGGCGACTTTATTTGAGAATTATAAACTGTTTAACTGAGCAGTGTTGGAAGAATAACTTAATAAAAATCATATTTGGGTATACTCAGGGAAAAGGTGGTAGACGCAAAACTGCACAACGATGAAATTCATGCACCTACTATTTACATTTTGAAAAATGTTTTAAAGATTTATTTATTTTATTTGAAAGGCAGAGTTAGAGAGGGAGAGACAGAGAGAGATCTTCCATCTGCTAGTTCACTCTCCAAATGGGCCAGTCCAAATCCAGCAACCTTGACCTTCTTCCAGGTCTCCCACATTGATGCAGGGGCCCAAGCAATTGGGCCATCTTTAGCTGCTTTCACAGGTACATTAGCAGGGAGCTGGATCAGAAGTGGAGCAGCTGGGACTCAAACCAGCACCCATATGGGATGCCAGCACTGCAGGTGGTAGTTTTACCTGCTGTGCCTTAGCTCTGGTCCCCACATCTTGAAAATTTTAATTCTTGATTCCAAGAAATATACCATTTTCATTTTTAAGCATTTTATTCCTAAATTATCTCTATACTCTAGTGTTGGAATAATGGAGAATACCAGAGTTTTCAGTTTGTACACTGTGATGGCTCCTGCTGACCAAGTGCTAACTGTGCTAAGCACTTTCCATCTGCTCACTTGTTTAACCCTCAGGGTAGCCCTTTGAGGAGGTTCTGTTATTGCTCCCTAATTTAATTGGGAGGTGGGTTGTTGGTCATAGCAGTTAAGATATTACTTGGGATGCTCACATCACATATCAGAGTGCCTGGGTTCAAGTCCCAGCTCTTCTGCCAATTCTAGCTTCCTACTAATGCACAGTTTGAGGTCACAGGTTGGCTCAAGGAGTGGAAGCCCTGCCATGCACATAAGAGACTCCAGCTGAGCTCCCAGTGCCTGGGCTTTGGACTAACCTGGCCCCAGCTGTTGCAGGCATTTGGAAAGTGAGCAGGCAGTTAGGAAATTTTTTGTGCTCCATCTCTCTCCAAAAAAAAAAAAAAAAAAAGCAATCAGTCAATCAATCACAGGCATAAAGTGAGGAAACTGAGGCACAGGAGGTTAACTTAATAAAAATGGTACCCCACCACACACCTTTCCCTCCCTATTCACTTAGCCCCCTGCTGTCCTGCTTCTCAGTGCTCACCATAGGTGCTGGATTCGGATGACTTTATCAGCTGGGCCGGGCTGGGCTGGGCTGGTGTGTTACACAGAAGCCAACGGAAGCTGTGCTCTTCCTTTCTCTCACTGTCTTCTTCAGCACCAACAGTATCTCTGTCCGGGCACTGTTCAGAGATGAGGCTCAGAAAACTCAAGTGGACTCATCAAGAGCTCCCTGATGGACAGTGCCTGTCACTGTTGGCTGGATTGCAGCCTAGGCTGGATCCCAAGGCCTGTGCCTCCCTCTCAGTACAGGTGGAATATCCTTTTTCCCAAATGCTTGGTACTAGAAATGTGTCAGGTTTCAGAAATTTTCAGACTTGAGAATATTTGCTTAACCAAAGTGAGCTATCTTGAGTAGGACCCAGGTCTAAACAGAATTTTTTTTTTTTTTTTGTACATGAAGGTGTTTCCAAAAGTTCATAGAAAAAGGAATTAAAAGATACATTTATTTTGGTACAGAAAGATCTTGCAATCGACGCATATGATGGATCTTCAGAAAGTTATGATGAATGTGTATTTTGAAAAAATACTGCTTGGATTTCAAAAATTTTTGAACTGAAATAAACTTAATTTTAAATTTGATTTTCTACAGACTTTTTGAAATACCCCTATACACCTTACACACACAAGCTGAAGGTGACTTATATTTTTAGTGCACCTGCATTTTTTGTCTGTGACCTGTTACATGAGGGCAACTTTCCATTGTCACATGTGGGTGCTCAGAAAGTTTCTGATTTTAGATCGTTTTGGGTTTCGCAGTTTTGAGTTGGGGATCCTCAATTTGTATTCACTTTTCTTTCCTTTGCTCCCAAAGAGGTGGGAAAGAAAAACCAGGGACGAGTCAGTACTTCTGCTCCCCGTGACCTCTGCAGTGCTGTGTGTCTCTTACAGCTCTTTCCCAGGCATCATGATCCTGACTGCATGGCGGATAAAGCCAGAAAGGCAGCGCGCTCCTGGCTGTGCATGGAAGAAAATAACACTCTTTTGCATTGGCAGCAGAGAACTGTGTCCACCAACTGTTTATTTTCTTCTCCCCTTTTCTTTTTTTTTTTTTCTTCCTCAAAAAGATACGAATGCTGAGATCATCCCAGAGAGATCTAGAATAAACACCACGAGAAAACGGTCCCTCTGGAAAGCATCTCATTCTCCTGCTGTTTGTAAATGTGAAAAGCTCAGCAACTGGGCAGCTGGATGGGTATAAATATAGCCCGCGGCTCTGACACCCGCTGAACCCTGCTTTCTTAGAAGCACAATGCGAACCCACGGAAGTCAGGGAACGTGCAGTCAAGCCCAGTCAATCCAGCAGCCGCCCTCTCCCTCTCTCCCTCTCCCATCCTGAACCTTCCGTGGGTGTGAGGACAGAAGTGGCTGCAAGAATGCACTGAAAATAGCTCTTGGAACTGGACGCTAGCTAAGCTCAAAGACAGGGACGGTGCTGCCTATAAAACCGACCCCTGCCTGACCCTCTGACCTGAGCCTGTTTTGACCGTTCTGGTCCAGGATCTCAGGAGCAGGCTGCTTTGCAGCTCAGCTGCTGGGGCACAAGCAGGTTTTCCAGAGTGAGCTCCAGGCGTTTGGCGCCTCTCTGCTGCCCCTGTACTCAGATATCTTCTTCTAGCTAGACTCAGCTGTCTAGAGCAGGGGGTTAAAAATAGCCTCGTGGTGCTGACTGTGGAATTGAGGGAGATGCTCACTGAACACAGAGGTCAGTCCTGCTGAAGGCACCTGACTCCCATACCTGTGGCTTTCATTACGTTTGCTTGTTTAATCTCTTGAGATCATGTTTGTTTTCTGCTCTTCAACTGCCCCTTCTTTTAATGGTCATGTCAGAGAAGCTAGTCATCTTAGATTTGTAAGTATCAGTGTCATTAGGAGACTAGATTTTGAGAAGAAAACTGTGGATTTGTGCATGGTTGTCTGTCCATGCAGACCTGTTGCTGCACATAGTTGTTTGCTCCCTTGCTGCTGGGGATAACTGTTTCAAAGGTAATCCTGTCCTTTGCTTTCACTCTAACTGCCCACAAAACTTCATAAACTGTCTTCCATGTCTTAATGTGTCTTGTGAGTGTTGAACTGATCACAACAACCTTTCTTTAATACCCATGGCACTCCATTAGCAAATGGTAGGACGACTCTGTTATTCACCTGGTGTTCCATTATTTAAGGTTTGTGTTCCACAGTATTCAGAGAGTGCACAGCAGGTGTGTGTGTGTGTGTGTTACATCATTTCATTGGTATGAGCTGCATCTATGAATTGTTATAAATTTCTAAGATGGCTTCTTGCAGTTGTATGTCAAAGTATCACATTTGTTGAGAATAAAGCAGTGCTGTGACTTAAAGTAGAATGTAAATAAAATATTACATTTAAACGTGGATAAATTAGGAAGGTCCTGATGTTCAAGACTTAGGTTCATGGGTGGCCAGAGTACCCCGGCCCCGCGCAGTGTCTTCCTCACAAAACATCCTGCTTCCAGTTCCTTATCCTTGGAGCTGGTGCCCAGTCAGCAGCAGGGAGTCAGCTCTTCTGGCCTTGGTGATGAAGCGTCGGGGAGGAGCAGTCTCCCAGGAGATAGAGCCAAGGTGAGCGTCTGCGGTTACGGCCTTACAGTAGGGAGCCACTGTAGATTATTTGGAGCTTTAATGATTAATTTCCTAAAAACTGCGATTTACTGGGTTGCCTTGCAGGGCTTCTGTCCACATTAATTCCATCACCCCGTCTCCAGCTTCTAGCTGGCATGTGTCAGACCCACCCAAACTGTAGAGATCAAGGAACCAAATCCATGACATACGAAGAGGCTGTAGCGCGCAGTGGGTAAGGGCATTTGAATACTGGCTCTGCCACTGCCTAGAAATTTGGAAGCTTACGTAAGGTCTCCAGAGACCTGCAGGACGGGGTCAATGAAGTGCCCACTTCACAGGGCTGTCCGAAGAAATAAATGAGAGCATCAGTGTGAAACAGTACAGTGTCCACCACTTAGGGCGGACTCAGTCCACGTGAGCTGGGTTGGAAAAACAGGCTCCCTCTCTTGTCTGTTCATTCAGCTTCCAAAAGCTGTCAAGTCACATTACGACAGTGAGTCCAGTGACCACAGCAAGTCCATTCCCTCAAGTGAGGGTGCTCAAATCACCTTAGATTTTTCCCTTTACCTCTGAATCATGAATCCTCTTTGTCCAGATAAAATTCACATACCTCAGCTTTCAGTTTACCCTGTCAGGTAAAGCCCAAAAGTAGACTATAAGCAAGATGCAAGTAGAAAGGCCTAGCTATGATGCACTCAAGACAAGAGGAAGGATTGAGTTTGAGGCTTTTACCGTACACCATGAAGGGCCTTGGCCAAGATTCATGTTCATCTGCCCTGCGTCTTGGTACATTTATCATTTCATGGAGCCCTCACAGCGCCCCTTAGCTGGTGGTGTTATCTGCAATCTACCAGTAAGGAAGCTGAGACCCCAGGGTCTCTGAGTTAGGACACAGCAGAGTGAGGATGTGAGCCCACACCTTCTGATTCCCAGCCCAGTGAGGAGTGAGCGAAACAGTGAAAACCAGGGTCCAGCCCTCCTAAAGGACAAAGGTACTTCTGGAGTTCCTGAGGGAAAAATTGAATTAAAAGACAAGCTTATTTTGGTGCAAGAAATTTGCAATCTCTACATACAAGGGATCTTCAGACAGTTCATATGCCTGGATCTCTCTCTCTCTCTCTCTCTCTCTCTCTCCTTTCTTTTTTTCTTTGCACCAAAAGAAATTTGTCTTTTACTTCCGTTTTCCACAGACATTTGGAAGTCCCCTCGCGTTTATGGACGTTGGAGACTGGGAAAGTCTTAAGGGCAGTGCTTACAGTTCTACACTGTTTATTTCAGAAACCAGAGCTCTTAGCAGGCATTGCCCGGGCAAGGGGTCCATCCACGTCAGCAGGTCTGTGCCCCGACAGGATTGCTCTCTGTAAACTTTCCGTTTTTCTTTGTTTTGTTTTAAAGATTTGAACAGCCACGAGGGGGTAATTTCTTAAAGTAGAGCTTTACCCGCTTTTTTTTCCTGCATTTCATTATGCTTTCTTTTTTTTTTTTTTAAGATTTATTTATTTATTTGAGAGGCAGTGTGATAGAGAGAGGGAGAGACAGAGAGATCTTCCATCTGTTGGTTCACTCCCCAGATGGCTGCAACAGCTGGAGCTGGGTCGACACGAAGCCAGGAGCCAGGAGCTTCTTTTGGGGCTCCCATATGGAGAACTTGGGCATCTTCCACTGCTTTCCCGAGCCATAACAGAGAGCTGGATTGGAAGAGGAGCAGCCGGGACACAAACAGGTGCCCGTATGGAATGCCAGCACCACAGGCAGAGGCTTCACCTACTGCACCACAGCGCCGGCCCCAGTGTTCTTCCTTTAATGAAGGATTCTTTTTCTCCAGTAATAGCAAATCTAAATCATGCCGTAAATGGAGCCTATGTTTTGAGAAGTCATTTGTTCTTTTTTTAAAAATTATTTATTGGAAAGGCAAACAGATAGAAAGCCAGGCAGAGAGATCTTCCATCTGCTGTTCCATTTCCCAAATGCCCACAATAGCCGGGGCGAGGCCAAACCAAAACTAGGAGCCTGAAATTCCATCTGGGTATCTCACATGGATTTCAGGAACTCAAGTGCTTAAGCCATCATCTCTTACTTCCCAGAGTGCACATTAGCTGGAAGCTGGAATCGGGAGCAGAGCTGTCACTTAAACCCAGGCCCTCTGATAAAGCAGTGTCTTAACTCCTTAGCCAGACTCTTGCTTCGTTAACTCTTTCAAACACCCATATGAGTATACTTCAAAAAGTTCACGCAAAATGTACTTTATCTTTTAATATCATGTTTCCGCAAACTTCCGAAGTACCCTTGCATTTTTATTCCTACAGTGTTCCTATTCCAGGCTCTGGCAATACAGAAATGGAAAGTTGTTCTCTTTAAGAAATCCACAGTTCCAAAACCTCAGCTCTACCCCCACAGTCAAGGTCATTCGGGAAGTTTCAGTGTCAGATAATGAGAAGAAGGCCAAGACCGCCTGTCCTGGATGCGTGGTGGTGTTTGTTGGGAGTTGGTGTCTAGCATTCACTGTAGAATCAGGAAGTCAAGGTGCAGGTCACAGAGATCCAGCCACAGAAACCGAGAGTCTGGCACAGGACTTCTGTTACTGAGAAGGCCTGGATGAGAGACCACGAGAGGGACCCCATTCCAGCAAAGGAGGCAGCAGCAGGGACTAGACGCTGCCTTGCTCCTAAGCTTCCTCTGATGAAGCGCAGGACTGGGCCTGGAGCAGGGGGTGCTGATCCTGTAGAGAGCTGGTTAAGCTGAGATGGAAAGGCTGTAGGGCCTTCGGGGCAGCCAGCCAAGCATCCACAGCAGCTAAAACCCAAGACAAATAAATAGCGCTACTGTCATGCCCACAACGGATGGTACAATCTCAAGTTTGTGTTATTTGAAGGCAAAATGGATACAACCCCAAGTTTGTGTGATTTGAAGGCAAAAGATTTCAGTTCTGAGTCTTACAGGCTGTTCCTAGATTGTTGGAATGCTTATGATACAAGTTTGTTTTATGTGATTTTTGTGGGTGTAATGATAGAAACAAAAGGAAATTCTCTTACTTCTTGTTATTACCCAAGGATAAGATTTCACGATTATCTTTCCAACAAATACTTACCAACTATCTATTATGTGTCAGGTACAGTTCTTTGTATAGGAATTCCAAAGAAAAATAAGGTAGTTCTTCCCTCAAGGTTTGTCATCCACTGGGAAGACAGATAAGTAACCCATGAATTAGAACAGAGGGTCTTTGGAGGGGGGCAGTGTTTCTTGTTACCCACAGAGGAATTTGGAAAGGAGAAAGTGTTAAAGCTGAGTCATGGAAGAAAGTAAAGGTAAGGAAGGCAAACAGAAGTGAAGATGCGTGATTTGTTCCAGAAGCAAGAAGCTGATGGATGGCTGGAGCTGAGGGGAAGTCATGGAAAATGAAACTCCAAAGAGGGGTCTGAAGACCCTCATGTGCTAACCCAAATCCGTGGGGAGCCATTGGGGCAGTTAGGTAGGAAAGCAGTGTCCTGAGGAGTGCGTTATAAACCCGGATGCAGAAAGTCCAGTTACGCAGGAAAGGAATGCTGGGAATGGCCTAACGCTTGCATTTTCCTCACACCATCCCTTGTAGCTTCCTGTAGACTCAGCCGTGGAGAAGTGGCTGGTGAGCCATGTAGGTGGTGCTCTGCTCCTTGGGAAAAGGATGTGCTAGGGTCTAGAAGTGGGGGAGATTGGGGGTCCCGCCAGAAGAAAGTAAGGTCAGTTAGGCCCACGGAGTTGCTGGAAGGTCTAACGTCTCAGTCACGTTGTAGCTGTGTCATTTGTAGAAACCAGCATTTGACGAGAATATTCCGAACTGCTCTGAAGTTGGCTTCCGGAAAGCCACCAGACCTTCTCTGTGAGTTCGGCATCAGATGCAGATGTGGTATGGCAGTGTGAGTGGCGTGTACACTCTCAGCCATCTCGGGTCTCTGGTCCATTTTGCTACTATTTGTTTTCGTTTGAGATAGCGGTTAATTCAGTCACACTTTCTTCCCCTAACAATAACTGCACTTTCCTGCCCCCCGAGGTCGCTTTCTCGCCAACGGTTTCTTGTTGTTCTTACTCAAGACCCGGTATCTGCCAAAACAAATGTATGTGAGTGATAAACGCTGAGAGGAATGTCTGTTGGACCACAGGAAATTTCCTGTTCAGGAAGAGATCTTGGGAACTTCCTGTGGAGGGGTGCATTGTGGGACTTTTGGCTGCAGGCCCCTGACCACAGCTGCAATTAACCAAAGGCAGAGGAGGAGGGGAGAGGAAGGCGGGGAGACGGCTACCCGCAGACGTTTTTATCCGTGTGGCGGAGGAGAGGTTGGGCTCGCACAGGTTCCCCACTCTCCAGGGGAACCAGACGTGCTGTGCACAGCAAGGTCACTGTCTCCTTTGTGACTCTCCATCTTTCATGGCATCTCAATGCTCCTGTAGGGTTCCTGAAAACAAGCACTTCCATGTCATCCATGAGTGTCCTCCCGTCCCCCGGTCCTGGGAAGGCCTGCATGAAGTGTCCACATCCCTGTAAACCCCACTACAGGTTAGAATCTCCTAATGAGCTTCTGGACCTCTGGCTAATGGTGTCCGAGTCTTGTACAATCTTTCTCTATCTCAAGTTAAGTATGGAAGAGGAAGAAGGGAACCCTGGGCTCCGTGACGTGTCGCCGTGTGACTTGAAAAGCATTAAGGAAATGTTGCAGAATTGCAATGAAAATCTAGTTTAATGTCAAAGCCAGGCGTTGTTGCTCCTCAGTGCCATTCAGGGATGAAGTCCTGGCTAATGCCTCATACCCTGCCCCTTGATCTGCACTCAGCATGCTTCCACTTTGTTTCCAAGGGCTTGTTGTTCCTTTGTAGCCTTCTTTTTGCTTTTGTGGAGTCTGTCTCTATAAAGAGCAGGGTTTATGTTTGAGTTTCAGAATCAAAGTCTTGGCGTGGTAACAAGTTATCTCTGATAATACGTGTGACCCTGGAGGTCTCCAGCTGGAGAGGGAGCGTGCAGTGGCCATTTAAGGACTGAAAAATAAACCTAACCATTTTCTGGGCCATGGAGAGGGCACCTGACCTTCCTGTCCAGCCCCTGTGCATCATCCATCTCACCTCCCATCCCGTCACTGTGTCCTAGCACGCACATGCTCTGTCTGTAGCTGGGGCTGCGTGCTAAGCTAAGTTAGCCTTTGTGTCTCTATCCCCAATTAGAGAGAAAACTCTTTGAGCACGACCATGTCTTCCACAAGGTATGTGCTTCATGCTTGTGAAACTGAATCAAATCCACGTTAGCCGAAAGATTCTGGGGGAATCTCTAACACAGGACTTCAAAGACACTGGTGCTGTATGACACCAGTGACCAAGCTGAATGTCCTTTATTATTAAAAACATGTGCCTGTGTTCTCTGCTGACTGTGTCTATGTGTGTTTTCTATTCCTTTCTCATTTGACTGACAGGCTTATCACATTTTTAAGATTCCATTGTCAAGGCCCCATTTATTCTTTTTCTGGCTGTCCTGCTTTCTGTTTGCAGATGCTGAAATACAGACTTGTTTTTGCGACAGGTCTGTAAACAAAAGGCAATGCTATTGACCCTTGATAGAGTGAGCCCAATATTACCTTGAAAGATAGCATTTAAATTTAATTAATTATTTTTAAATTGGCAAATGATAATTGTCAATATTAATAGATTGCATATATTTAATTTGTACATGACTTTTTTAGAAAAGATTTATTTATTTATTTGAAAGGCAGAGCTACAGAGAGGCAGAGGCAGATGCAGAGAGAGAGAAAGAGGTCTTTCATTCACTGGTTTGCTTCCCAGATGGCCGCAATGGCCAGAGCTGCATTGATCTGAAGCCAGAAGCCAGGAGCTTCTTCTGGGTCTTCCATGCAGGTGCAGGTGCCCATAGACTTGGGCCATCTTGCACTGCTTTCCCAGGCCATAGCAGAGAGCTGGATCGGAAGTGGAGCACCTGGGACTCAAACCAGCACCCATATGGGATGCTGGCACTGCAGGCAGCGACTTTACCTACTATGCCACTGCTCCAGCCTGCATGACATGACACTTTTATATATGTATCCATTGTGGGATCGCCAAATCAAGCTAATTAACATACTCTTTAACTCACATACTTATTTTTTTTTCCTGTGGCAAGAACATTTAAAGTCTTAGTAATTTTCATGTGTACAGTACACTCTTATTAACTGTAGACACCATGATATACATGAGCTCTCTTGAACTTAGGCCTCCAGTCTAATTGGAATTTCATATCCTTTGACAGCCATCTCCCTAATGCACCCCCTACCCCTAGTAACCTCCGTTGTGCTCTCTGCACCTTCAATTTTGACTGGTTTAAGATTCCACGTGTGAAGCCATGCAGTGTTAGTTTTCCTGTGTCTGGCTTATTTCAGCTAGCACAAGGTCCTCCAGTTTCTTTCTTTCTTTCTTTCTTTCTTTCTTTCTTTCTTTCTTTCTTTCTTTCTTTCTTTCTTTCTTTCTTTCTCTCTCTCTCTCTCTCTCTCTTTCTCTCTCTCTTTCTCTCTTTCTTTCTCTCTTTCTCTCTCTCTTTCTCTCTCTCTTTCTCTCTCTCTCTCTCTCTCTCTCTCTCTCTCTTTCTACAGGCAGAGTGGACAGTGAGAGAGAGAGAGAGAAAGGTCTTCCTTTTGCTGTTGGTTCACCCTCCAATGGCCGCCGCGGCCGGCGCACTGTGCTGATCCGATGACAGGAGCCAGGTACTTATCCTGGTCTCCCATGGGGTGCAGGGCCCAAGCACTTGGGTCATCCTCCACTGCACTCCCAGGCCATAGCAGAGAGCTGGCCTGGAAGAGGGGCAACCGGGACAGAATCCGGCACCCCAACCGGAACTAGAATCTGGTGTGCCAGCGCCACAAGGCGGAGGATTAGCCTGTTGAGCCACGGCGCCAGCCCCAGTTTCTTTCATCATGCTGTCACCCATAGAGGGTTCCAATCATAAAATATTCTTCAAGAATCTGGAATTAGTTGTTCCCCAGAAGCCTTAACACGCAAGAATATTACGCAGCAGGTATTTTCGAGATAATTGGCAGTTTAGTCCACCCTCCAGAGTAGTGCAGCTTTAAAAATAAAAACAGGGGCCGGCACTGTGGTGCAGTAGGTTAATCCTCCACCTGAAGCTCCAGCATCCCATATGGGTGCCGGTTCTAGTCCTGGCTGCTCCTCTGTCCATCCAGCTCTCTGCTACGGCCTGGGAAAGCAGTAGAAGATGGCCCAAGACCTTGGGCCCCTGCACCCACATGGGAGACCGGGAAGAAGCACCTGGCTGCTGGCTTCAGATCAGCACAGCTCCGGCCATTGCGGCCATCTGGGGAGTGAACCAACAAAAGGAATACCTTTCTTTGTCTCTCCCTCTCTCTGTCTGTAACTATGCCTCTCAAATAAATAAATAAATCTTAAAAAAAAAAAAGCAAAAGTACAGGTGAAACAGAGAGAGGTATTCACTAAACGTGAATACAGGGAAACATGAATAAAGAGAACACAAAAGACCTCTCAGTTGACCACTTTTGTAAACCCTGACCTTGGCATTTGAAAGATAAAAGCAAAATTTTAAAAAATTTATCTGATTTAGTGCAAGAGACAACTCTCTCGCCATAGTTTAGGGCAATTATGCCTAGTTCCTACATTTTGAAAATGTTTCCTATGGTCATTCAAGTCCTCAAATGCCCCGTTTGCATAGGGTTCCAGTGGGCCAGATTGACAACGATTGTCCTGACAAAGACTATGAGATGTAAGGGTGTTTCCAGGGACATGCTCTGTACCTAACATAGTATCTTGCAGGATTTGCTCTACTGAAAATATTCTCATGCTGAGCCATCTGTGCCTTAGATCACATGATGCCTTATAGTTGATTCGTGTTAACTAGTATTAATTACTACATGAATGTTAACATTTCTCAGGTAATTATCACAGTCCCCCGTGGTATACAAGTAGGAGGCAGACTTAGAGAGGGCAAGGGTGAAGGCCGACTGGCAGCACCTGCTCTCATGTTAGATCTTCCCTCCAAGTTCATTCTGGCTCAGGGCGAAGCTGCTGGTCAGGAGGTGAAATCCAGCTCGTGCCGGTGAGTAAGCGATGCTTCGACAAAACCCAGGCCGAGGGAAAGTGAAATAACTCGTGTTCCCCTCCATTTCTTCCTGGGCTGTGCTTCCTCAACCCCATCACCTCCCACCCCTACTCACATCACCCTCTTCTGCCCATGCTGCCTCGGCCCTCTTGGGCAGTGTCCGTGGAGGGCTGAGGGGCTCTTTGTTTGTGCAGTAAGGGCTTCCTCACAGGAAATTTCCTGTGATGGAAACTCCGGGGAAGCTTCCTGTTGGTTAGGCCACTGCAGGGGCTGATAACATGAGTCACTTCAAGCCTCAGTCGCTGAAGAGGATGGGATGGTCCTCCCTGCTCGCTCGGGTCTGGGAGGGCAAGTGCAAGTGGACAGAGCCTTGGGACGCTCACTGGGGTGGGTCTTTCTGGAGGCTAAGGCTACAGCTGTCATCTGCATGTTCGTTCTTCTAGAAGATCCCTCCTCCTGGTTAAGTGAACTGCTTAGATCTCCTATGAGAGTTACGTAGACGCTCCATGTGGGGTCTGTGAATAGGGCTCTGGAAGCTATCTCAGGTCTCCACATCTGTCAGTTTCTGCACCATTTTAAAACCTGTTCCTGTTATTCTTCAATGCTGGGTTTATGAGTACTGCAGACACTTAATTTCGGTTATCGCTTATGAACAGGGATTTTTAATTAATCTCTGTCATTGTCATACAGAGCTTGACTGTGTGGTGTGGTTCTCTGGACACCAAACCTAAGTCACAGGACGACCAGTCATAAGCCATAGCACACAATGCTCGAATAGACTTTGTGATCGTTTGACGCAGTCTGCACCTCTAGTGGATTATTTTGTTGATTGCCAGCACTTGGGCAAAGATAATTATTCCTAAATCATCCCTTAGGGTTGAATTCAGCTTTCACTATCTCTAATGTTGGGAATTCCATAGATTCCCTTAGTAACTCTCATAGCCCAGCTCATAGCTTAGAAGTTTGATCTTCTAATTACTCTGAATTTTCCCTGGTGCCCATTACTATTTGCCGTGACCTTGTACAATAAAAATAATTGACCTCTTGTCTTCTAGTTCCATACAGGTAGACAGTTCCTTGAATGATGTCTTTTAATCACTTCATTTGTCCCAAGTCCATCTCTCTATAGGTTTCTTAATAGGCATTGTTTTCCTGGTGTAGGGATGCATATAGCTTTCTTCCTAAGTAGATTTAATGGAAGCTTCTATTAGTTCAGCTCTCCAAACTTCTGCCAGAACTTCATGTTCTTTCTTGTTTATAAGAAATGAACAATTGAGCATCAAAATAAATCAATGAACTGAACTTTTCTTTAGGTGGCCTTTTGTGGTTATATCCCTAGTCCACGTTGCAGACTGGGGTGGCATGAAAAAAAAAAGTTACGATTAACCAGGAAGAAATTTGTTGATTGATAAGAAGTCCGCCTTTTAGACTTCTAGGAGACAAAGATTGTTATTCATCTTTGCATCTGCAATATCTTACAATCTTTTGGCACTTAGTCTCAATACATGTTTGTTGAATGAACAAATCCTGAAAGTCAAGGGAACTTAAGTTGTTTCTAGAACATTTAATAGTTGTGTGTTTTCAGCTTATTTGTAAGAATAAACTGTCCTTGTGAACTAAATATTACCTTCAAAATGGTGAATTATCAGTGATAAGTGTTGCTGAATGTGATGTACTTAAAAGGCTAGGACAAATATCTCTGTAAAAACACCTTGAGTTAAACCTGAAATATAAGAATGCAAAATACTGATTTCCATTGAGGCACTCAGAATAAGAATGGGGCCTGTTTAAATGTTCTGCAATGTGAGTATTTGGGGTTTTACATCTGATTCTATATTATAGGATGGGATTAACTGGAATATGTTATAAGTATAGAGGGACTGTCATAAACACTAATTAGCACCTTGTCTACAAACAAATAACTGCCATCTTCGATGCATACTGCTCTAAAATAGATCACAGTGATGTCATAATGTTTATAAACTGAGCTATTATCACCACCATCATTGTCGTCATCGTTATCTCCTTCATCAAAGTTGTATTAAAGTACCTGGGGACTCTCTTGCTAGGTATGGTTATCTTTTTTGAAAGTTTAGTTGGAGTAGTAAAAAGATTAGAGACTTCATACTCTGCCACCTGGCTTCTAGTTCTATTTTGCTGTCCTGTAAATCAGTGGACATTTCTTGGGTAACGACAGCATACTGTGAGGTGCTAGGATATGTCAATGATTGAGACACATGGCTCCTGACTTCATGTTGCTTACAGTGTAGTAGGAGAGACAGACCATTACCAAGAGCCACGTAGTCCGTTTCCCACACATCCACCAGCAACATCTGTTACCCGCCAGGTTGTGTCACTTCCCTGCTCCAAAACCTCCCTGGCTTTAGTTAACACTTAGAAACGTTCAGAGTTCCTGGTGGAGACGGCCATGCCCTGTTTGACCTGGACCCTGTGAACCCTGGGGACCTCTCCACCCTTTTACTCTGCTCAGCCCTCCTCAGCCCTCCTGGTCATCTTGTTATTCTTGGAGCGTTCAGCTCCGTTCTTACCTCCGGACTTTGTGCTTGCCGTGCTTCTGTTGTTAAAGCTGTTCCTCCCCTCACCCAGCTCTCTGATTAAACACTTCTCTGTAGAGGAGCGTACCTGGAAGCTTTCGTCAAAATGACATCTTCTTTTACTCCCAACCCCTTCCCCATGTGCTGTGTCCTTCTCAGCAACAGTCACCACCTGGTTTGTAATTTTTTCTTGGGTTGATGACCCCTAGATGTCTA
The DNA here is from genome assembly GCF_051225735.1 of Oryctolagus cuniculus. NCBI lineage: Eukaryota > Metazoa > Chordata > Mammalia > Lagomorpha > Leporidae > Oryctolagus > Oryctolagus cuniculus. Next base: position 109,705,483 of record NC_142875.1, read on the forward strand.
CTCAGAATGGTGGGTCCAACTGTGAGTTTAATTGCATGGGGGCTGGCTGTCTCCAGAAGTCTTCTCTTTGGAACAGGTGTGTTTACCCAAAGTGAAACCCTCTGGTCTCCTGCCTGGAGGAAAGCCAATATGGGGAGGAGCTTGAGCTTTGATCGCTTATCACGCAGATTTCCACTGTAGTCCCTAGCTCCTTGCCCTTGCTCCCTCCAGGACCTGGTGCTGCAGGACTCAGGCTGACTCCAGCAAGTCTGTGTTCTGCCATCTGCCAGGAGGGGCAGTCACTGGGCGGGAGAGGTTGGGAGATTGGCATGCCACTGTCGGTTGGTTAGCCTCCCTGATCCACTCCAGCCTTCAGGGACACTTGTAGCTCATTTCTGAGGTTTTTTGAGATTCCCTTAAGAAAACCAGCTCGTTTCTTGGTATCTCCCCCTGCAGGCAGATGGAATTCATTATTTTCCACTCTGCCAAGTCAGTGACCACTTGCTCATCTGCTTTCCATCCTCCAAAATTGCATGTATCTGTGTCAACTGCCATTGTTTCCTCTTCCATTCTTGTCCCTTGTACACTGTACATTTTCTGTTCTTCTGCTTTGGTTTAGCAGGACCATAGACAGAAGCAAATTTAGACACCAATGTCTCTCAGTTTTTTTAGTTTCATATGTTGCTTGAATGCAACAATAATGGAAGCAGAAAACTGGCTTAGTCTGCGGCATAGGTTTAAGGGGAGACTTGAGATTAGCTGAGTAGGAGTTAATCAGGTAAAGAGCATCATTGCTGGAGAGGGCAGTAGGGTATAAGAAGGCCCTGAAATGGGAAACGGATCTTTTTTTTTTCCCTACAAGGAAAAGAAAGGCCAACCCAGCCAGCATTTGATGAATTTGCTGTGGAAAACCAGAGTGACACATTATAGGTAGAGATGGTGAGGCAGAGTGCCACAGTCACGTTAAGAATTTTGGCCTCTATCCTGGAACAATGAACAGCCTTAAGTGTGTTACCTGTGTGACACTGGACCTCATAAACTCATGGTTCTTTTATAAGCCAGGCATAGAAATACCTAGCTTTTTGAGTTGTGGGCACAGTCTACAGCTGTCACATTTGCTTGCCGAATCCAATCTTCTTGGACAATGACAAGTCACGGTAGCCCCTCAAGAGAAAGAGAGCACAATCAAGATGTCAAAGTGAGGAATAATCCCTGTGCCCAAAAAAGTCAAAAAATTTAAAGTAACAAACAATTGAGAAGCATTGTTCTGGGCCCCATAAGTCTAGTGGCAGATAAGTTCCCCTTGTCTACTTTTTTTTTTTTTTTTTTTTTTGGACAGGCAGAGTTAGACAGTGAGAGAGAGAGACAGAGAGAAAGGTCTTCCTTTTCCACTGGTTCACCCCCCAAAATGGTCGCTGCGGTCAGCGCACTGTGCCGATCCAAAGCCAGAAGCCAGGTGCCTCCTTCTGGTCTCCCATGCGGGTGCAGCACCCAAGCACTTGGGCCATCCTCCACTGCCCTCCCAGGCCACAGCAGAGAGCTGGACTGGAAGAAGAGCAACCAGGACAGAATCCGGCGCCCCAACTGGGACTAGAACCCGGGGTGCTGGTGCTACAGGCGGAGGATTAGCCAAGTGAGCCGTAGCGTCGGCCCCCTTGTCTACTTTCAAGATAATGTAACGATTAAAGGACAAGAATTTGATGTTTGGGGCAGGTGTTTGGCTCAGCAGTTAAGATGCCACTTGGGACACCTACATCCTGTTTTGGAGTGCCCAGATTCAACACCTAGCTCTGCTTCTGATCCAGCTTCCTGATAAGGCTCAACTTGGGAGGCAGCAATGGATGGCTCAAGTACTTGGGTCCCTGCCGCTCATTTGGGAGACCTAGATTGGATTCCAGATTCCTGGCTTTGGCCTAGCTCAGTCCCAACTATTGTGGGATTTGGGGAATGAATCAGTGGATGGAAGATCTCTTTGTCTCTCTGCCTTTCAAGGAAAGCCAAAGATAAAAATTTAAAAATTAAAAGAATTTAATAGTATTCCAGCTATGCTACAAAATGAGTACTGTGTAAAGGTGAGTCAGGAAGCTTATCACTTGTTAGCTGGAGCTATAGAGGAAGCAGACACCCAGGAAAGATGCATAGCTTTGTGTCTCTTTATTTTATGCAGTTTAACTTGGTAATGAGGCCATCATTTTAAGTTTTCGTGTTAAAAAGGGTGTCATGATATTTGCCCAAGAATGTGCTAAACACCATAATAATACCAATGAAATATTAAAGAGTTGACTCTTTTCCTTAAGGAACTTTCAAGAGTTAATACCTTTTTATTGACATATATTCACTATTTTAAAACACTGGACTTGCACCTTCCATATAGGAATGAATTGGTAAGTTTCTGGTCTCTGAACTCACTAGAGGATATTTCAAGAAGTTCATGTAAAAATGAAATTGAAAGAAAAGTACATAATTTATTAACTGAATAATTTCAGCTTAGGTTTTCAGAAAATTTTGAAGTTCATACATACCTTTTTCATTATATATACTTTCCATGAACATTTTTATATATTCTAATAGTCTTTTGCACTGAGGTAAACTTAACTTTTTTGTTAAAAAAAAAGGTTTATTTTTATTTATTTATTCAAAAAGCAGAGTGATGGAGACAGATCTTCAGTTAACTGGTTCATTCCCCATATAGCTACAATAGTTGGGGCTGGGCTGAGCTAAAGCCAGGGGCCTGGAAGTCCATCTGGGTCTCCCATGTGAGTGGCAAGGACTCAAGTAGTTGGGCCATCTGATGCTGCCGTCCCAGAAACATAAACAGGGAGTTGGCGCAAAAGCAGAGCAGCTAGAACTTGAACCAGTGCTCATATAGGATGCCGGTGTCATAGGTGGTGGCTTAACCTTCTGTGTCACAACACTGGCCCCTAAACTTAGCTGTTAATTCCACATTCCACAAACTAGTTGATTTTCCTTTGTACAGGGTGCTCATCCTGCCCGTTGCCCATCAGCAGCAGAGAAACAACAGAATATTTGCACTGAAGACTTGTCTTGGGTTTCCAAAATTCAGCCTGGGTTTGAAAGACAGAGCCTGATTCCCCCAGATTTCACATTGCCAGGTGTGTTTAGGCTGTGAAGTTATCCATGAAAAGGCAGTGTGGTTCCCGGGAGATGCACGTGAGGGATGTAATTGTATTGCTTTTTACAGCTCAGTAGAAACTTGCAGCTGTAAATTGTAGCAGAAACAGCATCAACTTAATTTTGATTTTAAAGAATTTCAAAGAGAGTAAATGCACACTGGAGAGTAGGTGGATTTTGATAGCAAGTTTCAGTAGCACTTTTTATTTAACACATGCAGAAATGTGCAATAGAATGGAAATGGGAAGTGCAAATTAAAGCATAGGCAGCCCCACATCAGCTTTCAATGAAGACATGCATGGTCAGGCTTCCCGTTAGGAAACGCTGGCTCTGGGCAGGAATCTTTGAGCTTTTAGGGCTCATTAGGTAGTGAGCAGGTAAGGCTAAAGGCAATGAGGCTGACAACTGTGCCGTGAAAACTCAGAAATGCAAGGATTTTTTTTTTTTCATTTCTTGAGCCTAGTGAAAGGTGAATAAGGAGGAAAGGGGCTGCCTTGTAATAAAATAATATGCAAAGACCAATCAAATGATCACTGGCAGGCAGCATATGTCATATTTAAAGAGGGGAGGCTTTACCTAAATGCATCTATGTAAACGATGTGCTTCTAGGTGAAACAGGATGCACCTGTCTGGAGGTGTCTTTGTTCCAGAGCAATAGGTGCTTTGACTGGACTGACAGATTTTAATTTCCTTTTTAGTAAAAGAAAAGGTAGGAGCTATCATCACCTTTTCTCATGCTCCAAGAAGTTTTGCAAAAATAAGAACTACTACTTGAACTTAAGAACCAGCTATTTGACCTGCCTTTTATGTACTTTCCTGCATTCTTCTGAAGTCACTGGCGCATATATTTGTCTCTTCTGAACCCTGCAGTCTCCTTCCTCTCAGTGTTCATCATTAAAACACCTGCCCATAATCAATATTAATAATTAATATTTATAAAATATTTATAAAATCAATAATTAATTTTTGCCAGCAAAGCTAATTGTTCTGAAATACTTGATAACAAGGATGGCATACATAGCCCATTCCAAAATCTGTGTGACAGGTACAAAGGGATTGAAGTTGGCTCCCACACACTATTGTTGCCATGTCAGTAACTCCACATTTCATGCGAATTTCATACTTTTCTCCACAATGCCAGCCACCACCACCACCTCCATCTACCACTCACTTGCCTCATGAGAGACAATAAGAAGAAAAAGTACCTGGCAAGGCACAGTGGAATGCCAAGTAGAGGTGCACCAAAGAGGCTAGGAGCGGCCATGAAGTTCTGAGAGAAGAGAGTAGAGTACCGGTGAAAATTTGCAGAGTGCTTGGAAGAGGAAGGCTGAGGAGAGAATTGTGACTTCATAGAATTTGTTGCTACCTGGATGACCTGCTTAAACATGGTCAGAAGTAGGTGAAAGAGAGGCTGTCGGGCGGGGATGATGGGATGTATAATGGGAGAAGGAAAGGATGAGGAGCAGGGAGAAATACATAAAAGGAGAAGGAAGGGCACAGAATGAGCACTGAAGAGAAAATGGGCGGAGGTCACAGCAGGAAAGGTGAGGGAGAGGAGGTGTGAGTGAGCGAGCAAAATGGGAAAGAGGTGCCGACGCACTCAGCCGTGGCGATAGCAGGAGGCCATCAACAGTTGCCTTCTGTTCTAATGAAGAGGAGACTGATAGGAATAGGATCTTTCCAGAGAATTCATTTGCTTCACTTAAGGTAAATTTTTATATTTGAGTTTGTCTTTTTAATGTGTGTTTAAAATTTTATTTATATATGTGAGAAAGAGAGAGAGTTTCCACATCCACTGGTTTACTCCCCAGATGCCTGAAATGGTCATGGCTGGGCAAGGGCTGGAGTCAGGAACCTGGATCTCAATCTGGGGGTCTCTCCCGTGAGTGATGGGGACCCAGCTACTTGGGCCATCACCACTGCCACCCAGGGTTTGCGTTAGCAGGAAACTGGAACTAGGTTACAACCCAGATAATACAGTATGAGGTGTGGGCATCTTAACTGGTGTCTTAAATGCTAGGCTAAATGCCTACCCCTAAAATTTTATGAAAATAAAGCAAAGAAGCCCAAGGTACATACAGGACCCAGGAGAACCAGCTGTTTCTGCTAGTTCAGCTCCTTCCTGCATCCGTCCTCGTTTGGGCCACAAGGGAACATCTAAAGGTATCCCTTAATCCATACTCACTTCTGCTCCCTGCCCGCCATAAACCCTCATCTCAGCTGGCACTTGGAGATTGTGGAGGATCTGATTCCAGATCACTTAAAGACCTCCGTGAACTGCTCCTGAGTATGGGTAGTGAACCCCTACCTTCTTTTCTCCTCATCTCTCCTGGACTGTGGTGCCCTCCAATAGGAGTAAACAGACCAGAGGGTCCATCCAGAAAGCCACGAGGAGAAGCCCCTCTGGAGAGAGAGTGCAGAGGACCAGTGAGTCAAATGCATTCTGCAGACCTCACATGAGCTGGGGATGGCCTGGCTATGGAGAGTGTGTTGAGTGTCTGTGCTTATTAGCAGTGCCCGTGCAGCTCCGAGTCAAGCATCTGTGATCCATGATCATTTCTAAATATCATAGAGTGGGAAAGCAGTGGGATAATATCAGAGAAACCACACTAAACAAGAACGCCAGTGGTGTTTGGGGATCCTAGTTGGTGAGACCCAGTCTAGAGCATGTGTAGCTGCCAGGGTGAGCCCCACGTGTCTCTCTTCTTCTCTGTTCCTGAGGAGAGTTAACCTGAAAAGGTAGACTGGGTTCATCTCTAATCATAGCCTATACCTTCTGAGAGATTTGAAATTATCATTTTCTTTTTCTTTGCTTCTGATTTTATAGATTTTTTAAAATTAGTTTATTGGGGGAGGGAGGAGTGGGTGATTGGTGGTTAGGAGAACATGAACAAAAGAAAAAACTCTCCTATCCACTGGTTCACTCCCCAAATGCTGGCAACAGCTGAGAGAAGGCCAAGGCCAAAGCTGGGACCTCAGTTTGGGTCTCCCACAGGGGCAGCAGGAACCCAGTCACTTGAGCCATTGCCGCTGATTCCCAGGGTCTGTGTTGGCAAGAAGCTGGAGTTAGGTGCTAGAGTCGGGCATTGAACCAAGGCACTCCCATATGGGACTCGGGTGTCTGAACTAGTGTCTTGACCACTAAGCCAAAGGCCTGCTCCTTACAGATTTATAACAAGGCCCAAGTTAGATGGCCATTCCAGGCCATCCAGTGCAGTCTCTTCCCCTTGCCAGCATCCCACCTGTGGTATTTCTGAGTGATGGCCGCCTACTTCTGTTGGACACTTCTAAGGATGGCACCTTGCTAACTGATAGGCAGCCCTTGACATTTTTAAACAACACAATTTCCAGCAGGTTGTTGAAACTCTTAGATAACGTTAATCAGAACAAAGCCTCATACCACTTGCATAGTGGTGAGAACAAACCATTTACCCTTTTCATGGTTTTTCCTCCTCTGTTGTTTTTCTTCTGCAACTCTGACCATTGCCTGGATATTGCTTCTCACAGGATCTCACCCAGGCTTTCTGCTTTGACCTCATGCTCTAGCAGCACACAGATTACTGGACTCATTTAGGATCTAACTAGGAATGAGAAATACTCTTTTATATAAATATAAAGCTTGGCAATCAATAGGAAAAGAAAAGGTGATTTAGCAAAAGCCAGTGATAATTCCAAGAAGCAGTGTCTTCTGGAACATTTTATGGTGACCGTGCCACTGGTGCCAGCTGCTTATCTGTCTCATTTCAGTTTCCAGGAAAGACTTGCTGCCTTCAGAATACTTCCTGGCCCTTTCTTTCGTGTCTGACTTTCTACCATTAGCGGTTTACTCCTTGAGCATGAATTTGTCTAAGACCCCCCAAAAAGGGACATAGACAGAAAAAGATCATTAAGCTGCTGGTGGTCATCTCGCTAGAGCATTCGTCATTTTTAGATCCTTTCCTGGAAGCTTGTTTAAATGGGTGGTGGTGGGGAGAGGAAAAGGCAATATATGTCAGTGAGTAGGGTGCAGGCTTCTGGGGAAAGAAATGGCAGAGAGGGAAGAAAAAAAGAAGAGAAAGTTAGCGTTCTGAGCCCCTGAGGAGGACGCACACATTCACGTGTATAACTTTCACAACAAGCCCTGTAAGTTGGGATTTGTTCTTGCAGATGAGGAAAGAAGGAACGGGGAGACTGAGCAACCTGCCCAGGTCGAAGGCTCATTAGGGACAGGACTGGGATTTAAGCAAGAGCTGCCTCGTCCAGAGCTCTCTCATGACACCTTGTGCCAGCCTGGGAGGGAAGAGAGTTTTTGCATAAAGCAAAATACCCTGTCCAAAAGCATCCTGTGAAATTGCCCACATGCGCTGTAAAAGGACCTAATCCAAACTCGTTTTAAGCCTGGGCTTCATTCAGCCTAGACTTGATACAACCATGTAAAACTGTTTCAGGTACCAAGGTGTTTCTTTATAAGCAGGCTTCCTCTACTTGTCCAGAGTATGTCTTATCGTCTTGTTCACTTTCATTGATGTTCCCCCACTGTGTGAGTCTTGCACAGGTCCTGTGTCATTTACCAGAAGGCTGGTTCCGGTCATCCCCAAGGCCCCTCCCACCTCTGATTCCTTGGGGCAGGCGGCCAGCACAGCGGTGAAGATGCCACCGGAGACGCTGGCATCCCACGGTGGAGGGCCTGGGTTCCAGTCCTTGCTGTGCTTCTGATTCCAGCTTCCTGCTCATATGTACCCTAGGGGTCAGGAGGTGATGTCTCAAGCAGCTAAAGCCGTGCCACCCATCTGAGTTCAAGGACATCTGGAGAGTGAGGCAGCAGATGGAAGAGCTCTCCCTCTTTCTCTTGACCCCCTTACAGCAGGGGTTGGAGCCTTTTTTCTGCCAAGGGCCGTTTGGACATTTATAACATCATTCAGAGGCCATACAAAATTATCAACTTAAAAATTAGCCTTGTATGGGTTTATTGAATTTTAAGTTTTGCCTTTGACTGCCCTGGCAGGGCCAGAACAAATGATTTCCACAGCCTTATATGGCCCGTGGGCCATTCATTCCCCACCTCTGCCTCTGACACAGGGATCATTCTTGGCTTCCTCCCAAATTGGCCAGGGCAACCAATGCAGCCAAAGCCGGGTAACTTCCTCCCCACCTCGTCCACTCCTTGCCGGCGCCTCACCCCCCATACTTGCTGAGTGTTAGGGATCATTTCCTGCCTCTCTGACACGTGCAGGGGAGAATCCTGGGGGTACTGGGGTGCTCTGAAGTGGGGTAGATTTCATGCTTTCCTGAAATGCACCTTGAGAAGATCTTGCCAGAGGCAGGTCCCTTCTCCCAGCCCTGTTGGTATTCTTTCCCCTTAACCACAAAACCTGGATTTCTCTGTGAAGTACACATTCCTGGGACCGTAACAAAGTGGGGCTGTGAGCTGGGAAGCAGCAGGGGAGGGACTGCGAGAAGCCCCTAAGATTTCAGAGGTTTCCTTTCTTCTGTGCTGGGCTCTACATTGTGTCTGGAAGCAGTTTGGAATTTGCTTCTCCACCACACAGGGAAATAGATGTGTGCCCCAAAGCTGCATGGGGACCCCAACCGCTCTTCATTCTCTTAGCTTAGCGATTCCCTGCCACCCCTGTGCCTCCCTGCCACTCGGTGGGCCCCAAGAAGCCTGGGGAGGCTGCCCCTGCCCGGGCTCTGGCCCCGGAACCCACAGTGCCCCCCCCAACCTCTTTGCTTTGTGGAGTGGCTACTTAGCCACGCCTGGTCTTTCCAGCCCCACCCAGGGCCATAGCCAAGGCGAATCTGCCCTCCAGGGACAGTGGCTCTGCTTGTTTCAGAGGAGATACAGGAAACAAGAATTTCCCACCCTTCTCCACTGGGGAGAATTAGATTCTACAGAGAAAGCAGCAAGCATTAAAAAAGAAAGTCCCCTCCCTTTTCCTTTTGTCCAAACCCTCCCCCAGCCCCAGCCTGCCAGGGCTCCACCATCCTCCTTTGCTGTGTTGGAAGGGAACCTTTCTCCCCGCCTGGTAGGCGTGAGTACTGGAGTGGCGGTGCTGCCACGCTCTTGCATTTGCAGTAGCAGAGTTAATGTGGTCATGACTCAGGATGATGGGACCCCAGATGCTGAAGAACTGAACTGACCTCTTTTTGGGCTCACGGTGGACTCAGAGTCAACAGAATTGGTTTGTGGGTCTAATAAAACAGTGTAGACACTGTCCTCGGTGACCAGCTGGCCACTCCAGTGCCCAGTCACTCTGTTCCTCAGAGCTGAGCGTCCAGACCCAGTTTGTAAGCAAAGAGCCCTCCCAGATGGGACCTGGAGGAGGGTTCTTCCTACATAGGCCCACCTAGACTTGTGTGCCGCTGCTTGGGTTTCGGGAAGTCAGAGAACTCACTCACTTTCATTTAGGGAAAACCTGTGTGGTTAGTAGATAGGACCTTGAGGCCAGGGCTGACACAACAACAGTAACAAAAAGTACACATACAAAATGAAACTGAACACAGAAGAACAACCACGATAAGCGCGCATCTTTCTTCCAGGGAGTGCCAAGCGCTTCCTTGTAAATTCTGCTCTGTGCTCACAGAGCATGAATTAATTCCTAGAAATGATTTAGACTCCTTTGGAAAAACGCATGGCTTCTTTTAACTGCCGTGATCCCAGTTACAGTAAAACCTCTGTTATCTGATTTTCTGTGAATTGTAAAGCTATTATTAACAGGCACGTTATATATTTTACCAGCACAGCGGCAGCTGATGTTTAGCATGGTGACCCTGAAGTTCCGTAAGATTCTGAATTACCTCACTGAGGACTCAGATATTAAATTACATTCAGTAGAGTTTTTCATGTGAAGGGTGTATTTTATTATATTCATATCTTCTTTGGAGGAGTCCAAGTAAATGTCTGCCACCATTTTCCATGGCAATACCCATTTAAAATATTTTATCCTTTCTTGACCTTGTAAAGAAAACCCTATAAGCATTTTTTTTCAGTGTTTTGGGTCAAAACTACAAGTAGTTTTTTAAAGACTTTCTTTCTTCCTTCCTTCCTTCCTTCCTTCCTTCCTTCCTTCCTTCCTTCCTTCCTTCCTTCCTTCCTTCCTTCCTTCCTTTCTTCCTATCTATCTATCTATCTATCTACCTATCTATCTAACTATCTATCTATATCTGCCTATCTCCATCTTTCTAGAAGAGAGAGAGAGAGAGCACTTCATCTTTTGGTTCACTTCCCAAATGGCCACAAAATCAGGGCAGGGCTAGGATGAAGCCAGGGCCAGGAATTCCGTCTAGGTGTCCCACATGGGTTGACAGGAGCCCAGGCACTCAGGCCATCACCTGCTGCTTTCCAGGAGCATTAGCAGGAGGCTGGATTGGAAACAGAGCATCCAGAACTCAAGCCAAGTCTGATACAGCATGCCAGTGTTGCAAGTGGCTGCTTAACCTGCTACACCTCAACACTGGCCCCAGACTACCAGGTCTTAAACCTGAGAGAGGAACACAATTTCTTTATCAGAGCAGGCATTACAGATATGAAATATCATGACTATAATTACCAACGTGTGGGACAGTTCACTGTCAGCATCACCACTACTGCTCTTTGAGGTCTTAGCCCAGTTATATATGTCTGAGTCTTGCCTGGGCTTGACATCATCATTCAGGCTGGCAAGAGTTTAGTATCTGTGCAACAAATGGCTCAGATTGGTAACCCCCTGTTGAGCTCTGCAACCCTTGCTCAGGCTTTACAAGATGGGGTTTGCATTATTTTCCTTGAAGGAAGTGTTATGTAGAAAAATAAATGCAGTCGATAATGAAGAGGGGCCGGTGTTTTGGCACAGCTGTTGAGACACTGCATAGGATGCCTGCATCCCGTATCAGAGTATGTGGGTTCAAGGCTGATTCTACTCCCAGGTCTATCTTCCTGCTAATGTACAGCAGGCAGCAGATGATGGTTCAAGTACTTGGGTCTCTACCACCCATGTGAGTGAGCAGGAAGGAGTTCCAGGCTCCTGGCTTAGTCCTGGCAGCCCTGGCTGTTGCAGGCATTTGGGTAGTGCACCAGCAGATGGGAGATCTCTTTCTTTGTCTCTGTCTCCCTCTGCCTTTGAAATAAATGTTTTTAATTTAAAAACTATACAAAGAGAATACGTTAATCAAGAAATTAGAATTCTACAAGTACCTAGGTAAAGGGTTAAGATAAAAATGCAATAGGGATGGGGGAGTGGGCAGGCTGTGTTGTAGAGCAGCAGATTAAACCTTCTGTAATGCCACAACCCGTATGTATGAGGGCACTGGTTAAAGTCCTGGCTGCTCTGCTTCTTCTGATCCAGCTCCCTGTTAATATGCCTAAGAAAGCAACAGCAGGTGCCCCAAATGCTTGGGTCTCTGCCACCACTGTAGGAGAGTCAGTTGGAGTTCCAGGCCTGTGGCTTTGGCCTTGCCCAGCCCAGGGAGTGAAACACCTGATGGAATATGTCTCTCTCTCTCTCTCTCTCTCTCTCTCTCTCTCTCAAGTATGTGTGTGTGTGTATATGTATATATATATACACACACACACACACATATATTATATATGTATATATATACACACACAGCCTTGTAAATAAATAAATCTTTTTTAAAAATGCACCAGAGGGGGCCGGCGCGTGGCACAGCAGGTTAACACTCTGGCCTGAAGCACCGGCATCCCATATGGGCGCCGGTTCGAGGCCCGGCTGCTCCACTTCCGATCTGGCTCTCTGCTATGGCCTGGGATAGCAGTAGAAGATGGTCCAGGTCCTTGGGCCCCTGCACCCACGTGGGAGACCCAGAAAAAGCTCCTGGCTCCTGGCTTCGGATCGGCGCAGCTCCGGCCGTTGTGGCCAAGTGGGGAGTGAACCATCGGATGGAAGACCTCTCTCTCTCTCTCTCTGCCTCTCCTCTCTCTGTGTAACTCTTTCAAGTAAATAAATAAATCTTAAACAAAACAAAACAAAAAAAGAAACTGTTAAAAAAAAGAAAAAAAAATGCACCAGAGGGGAAACAATGTGAACAGAATCCCTTCCTTCCCGGCTGCCCCTGTTTTGCATCAAACCCTCCTGAGATGCGAAATGCAAACTTCCATCCAAGGTAGGTATGGTACAGGGGCAGGGACCTAGGGGCTGCTTCTGCAGGTTAAGCTCAGAGCTTAACCCAGTAACAGCCCAAAGGAGAAGCAAACAGAGGGCCTGAAACAACAGAAGGGATGCATGCACTCTTCTGTTTCCTCAGTTGACACCCCTGGCTGGGGAAGCCAAACCATGTGGCAGGATAGGCACTCTGCTCACTGCTCAATGCTGGTTATGGTAGTGTCAGAAAGCTTTCGTGTTCACCGCATCATCTGATCTCACAACAGCCCTGCTGGTGGCCGTGACAAAAATAGTTACTCCCACCTTGCAGATGAGGAAACGGAGCTCAAAGTCAGAAAGAGCCTTGGGTAAATCCTGTCCAAGCAAGGCAGGGGACGGAGCCATAACTGAAGCACATGGCTGTTACCTTCTTGTCTGTGATTCCCTGCTTCCCATAGTTCCTTGAGAGAAAAGGGTCACCTTTGAGGGGACTTATCGCCCAGAATGTCTGGTTGTGAACAGGTTGGATACATATGCAGGACACTGACCACAGCCACCTCTACTTCAGGAGCCCAGTGTGTTGGATGAGCCCTGGACTGATATTCTAGTACTGGCCCTACCTCGGACTAGATGTACATCTCTGATCAAATCACTTACTCTCCTTCCCTTTGGATTGCTCAGCTGGAAATAAGAACAAGATGGGCTGCGCCGTGGACTCCCCTGGCTGCTGTGAAGGCCAAATGGCATCATGCTTGGGGAAGAACTTTGCAAACTGTTGAGAGGTACCAGCCATTTCTCACGATTTGGCTGAGAGTCGAAGGACATTCAGATGAAGCACTCAGTGTGTGTGACAACGCAAGCTTGCGACCATTTATGAACAGACACAACAAATAATTCATTGGATGGGAGCAGAGGACAGTGTGCTGGGTATAATAGAACCTCCTGGAGTCTGCAGTCATTAAAGGGTTTGAAACTCCAAACTGATGCAAAAAGCAGTTCTGATGCACTATCTGGATGTTTGCTTTTCTTTGCTGTTCACCACCTCTGAGGATGGTGTTTCCAGTCCTTCCTGGGGTGGTGGATTCTTAGATACTTCACAGAGAAAATGACTATAGTAACAGCTTTTTGTTACTACAGTAAAACCCCTATGGCAAGCCAATTAGGAAGGAAGGAAGTTTACTTTGGAGGTTCACAGGCTAAGATCAGGTGGGTCCATTGGTTCCACTTCATGGTGAGGATGGAGGGTGGTGATGGTGGGGCATGTGCAGAGGAAGGGTCACTTGGTGAGCCAGGAAGCAGAGAAGGAGCACACTTGTCCATGTGTCTGTGTGGTCTCTTCTTATAAAGCCACCATGAATGGATCACAGGGCCCCACCCTAAGAACCCAATGTAGCCGGTGCCTCGGCTCACTAGGCTAATCCTCCGCCTTGCGGCGCCGGCACACTGGGTTCTAGTCCCGGTCGGGGTGCCAGATTCTGTCCCGGTTGCCCCTCTTCCAGGCCAGCTCTCTGCTGTGGCCAGGGAGTGTAGTGGAGGATGGCCCAAGTACTTGGGCCCTGCACCCCATGGGAGACCAGGATAAGTACCTGGCTCCTGCCATCGGATCAGCGCGGTGCGCCGGCCGCAGCACGCTGGCCGCGGTGGCCATTGGAGGGTGAACCGATGGCAAAGGAAGACCTTTCTCTCTGTCTCTCTCTCACTGTCCACTCTGCCTGTCAAAAAAAAAAAAGAAAAAAAGAAAAAAAGAACCCAATGTAGTCCAGCCATCCTGCAAAGGCCCCACCTTCAAATGCCACTGTTGGGTCATGTGTCTACTCATAATCCACTAAGCAATAACATAAGGCTTTAGGAACCAACCCTCTGACACATGGGCCTTTGGGGACAGCCACAGTAATATCCAAACCACAGCAGTGACCCTTAATGAATAGTCATGTATTTTGGAGGGAGTGTGACTCACCAGATGGAAAATAGGAGCCTTCGATCCCAGTAGCCTTGTGGAAAGGCCAGAGAATCCAGCACCTCTGGGATTGCAAACCCCTTGGTGTGGCTGGAGTCAGGTCTTGCAGAGAGGTTGAGAAGTTACACAGGCGGCTGGGCTCTGAGAAGCTTCCGAAAATGTATAAGTAGCAGCACAGTCAGATCTTTTTTCTTTTTTTTTTTTTTTAATTAAAATCACTGCTGCCTCATACTCAGTTTCCAACTACTTGACCCTTTTGGTTTTATTGGATAGAGGAGAGACCTCAAGGTACACAGAGACGGATGAGCTAGGACAAGCAGAGTCTTCCTGGCTTCCTCCTCCCCTGTGCCTGCAGTGAGCCATCTTTCTCTGTCTGACCCCAAAGCATGCAGGGTGCCATGGAGCAGGGAGCTATGTCAGAAGGCGTGGGAGGGAGCTGTCCGGTCCACACTGCAGTTGACAATTCATTGAGTTAAAGTCATTCAGATTAAACCAGCTCCTGCTTTCCCTTTGATATTTCCCTGTAGCAAATGGGAACCAGAGATCTCTCTTTTCTACTCTTCCATTGTACTTCCAGCCCACTTAGATTTGGATGTTCAGAGTCCCAAGCCAGGGACTTCGTTTGCCGTCACCGTCGCTGTCCCAGCATTTGGAAGCACCTGGTGATGCAGTGAGGGAGCCTGAACTTTGGGGTCAGCCAGGCTGGGCCGCAGGTCCTGGTTCTGCTATTCTCTCGGCTGAGGCCCCTCATAAATCATCTAATCCCTCGGACTATGTCTGCACTTCCTCATATGGAAAGGGGGGATCGTAAAAGTGACCTTCCATGGTGCTGTGAGGATGAGCTGGATGGTATCTCTCAAGCACAGGGTAGACTCTCAACCTATGGTTTAGCCTTTGATTCTTATTTACTTTCATTGTGTTGAAAGGCAGAGAGACAGAAATCTTCCATCTGCAGGTTCATTTCCCAGAAGCTGTAACCACCAGGACTGGACCAGGCCAAAGCCAGGAGCTTAATCTCATATGGACTCAATCTGGGTCTCCCACATGGATGACAGGCACTCAAGTCCTTGAGCCATTTCCTGCTGCCTCCCAGGGTCCACATTAGCGGGAAACTGGATTAGAAACGAGATGCCAAGACTCCAGTCAGGAATTCCCATATGGAATTCAGATCTCCTAAGTGGCATTTAACCTTTGGACTACCAACCCCAGTTGTGCCTTTAAATGCCAGAAATTAATAAATATTTTTTTCGGGGCCGGCGCTGTGGCGTAGCAGGTTAAAGCCACCGCCTGCAGTGCTGGCATTCGATATGGGCACTGGTTCAAGTCCCAGCTGCTCCACTTCCAATCCAGCTCTCTGCTGTGGCCTGGGAAAGCAGTAGAAGATGGCCCAGGTCCTTGGGCCCCTGCACCCATGTGGGAGACCAGGAAGAAGATCCTGGCTCCTGGCTTTGGATCGGCGCAGCTCCGGCCATTGCGGCCATCTGGGGAGTGAACCAACGGATGGAAGACCTCTCTCTCTCTGCCTCTCCTTCTCTTTCTGCCTCTCCTTCTCTGTGTGTAACTCTTTCAAGTAAATAAATAAATCTTAAGTATATATATTTTTAATATGTATTCCCTTAGAGGCAAAAAAAAAGCTAAAACCCTGTGTGATGCTCCTGTAGCACTTGCTGATCTGTGTCGTAGGAGCTCAGTACAGAGTAGTTACTGAGAAAACCTGGCAGAAGGAAAATGTCTCGAAGATGCCAAACAATGAATCTTTAGGGGGAGAAAAAGAGCCAGTAAATAAATTAATTGGTCTGAAATGTTCTCTGCACTGGCACTGGCCTTTTAACCCTGAGGGCTGACTTCCACTGATGTCCCTTACTGTGTGCCCCACTAACCGTATGCTTTCTGGCCAGAAAGATGGCATTTGGAAGTTGCGTTCCATGTAAATGCACAAATCATTTTTGCGTATCAGAAAGTCATCTTGCTCTTTTCCGTGGCTACCAATAGCACTGCTTGGCCTGGGCAGCCACTGTGCCAACTCAGGGGTGTAGGCACCAGCCAGGATGGGTCCCACAGAGAATACAACGTCAAACATACAGAGGTTTGCCTTCGGACCTTATTGCTTAGTGGGGGGAAAAGAAATGTTCTCTGTTAACTCTAATGCAGAGTTCTAGAAACTTTGTATACATGTTCAAAGTGCTCTTGAAGCTATAGACAGGAGGAAGCACGTTTTTAGGAGGCTTCATGGAATCAGTGACTTTAGTGCCCAGACTTAAAGGAGAAATGGTTTGCATCAGGGAAGGGTGGAGGAAAAGTGCAGTCTGGTCCGGCCGAGCAGGTGTTGGGGCAGAGGCCTTCGAGTGGAAGACCTGGGAGAAGTGCCAGGGTCCAGGCTGGAAGGCAGAGTGCCTCTGTGACAGTGTAATTTCACTCAGTGTGCCTTTCCTGGGGAACCCGGAAGGATTTTCATGAAAGGTTCTGAAGGAAGAGTTCTCTGGGAACACTGTTCTGGCTGTTCATGGTTTTCATTTCATAACAGTTACACCACAGAGCTTGGGATCTGGGCCCAGGCTCTGTGCTTCCAGAGTAGGGAACTGTCAATTTTCACTTGGTTCACTACGGTCCCCTCCACCAAGCCCCCAACACTGCCCATCAAGCTATTGGGGACCCTGGTCAGCTCAGCACTCTCCCACCCTATGCCATTGTCATCACAGTTGGACACCATGTTTTCTTTTTAAAAGATATTATTTATTTGGAAGGCAAAGCAACACAGAGAAAGAGAGACACATAGAGGAAAAGTGAGATCCTCCACGCATTGGTTTATTCTCCAGATGGCCACAACATCCAGGCCTAGGCCAGGCTGAAATCAAAAGCCAGGAACTCCGTGAGTGCAGAGGCCCAAGTGCTTGGGTCGTCTTCTACCTTACCATTAGTGCATTAGCAGGAAGCTGGATTGGAAAGAGCATCCAGGACTGGAACTCTGATATGGAATGCAGCAGCTTAACCTGCTGTGTCACATGGCCCCAGGCACCATGTTTTCTAATCTGCAATCCCAGCCTCTGTGCACATCTGCACAGGGCCCAGCCAGCACTCCTTGTTCCATCTCACCACTCCCTCTGGTCAGGCTGGGCCTGCTGTGGCTGTAACAGAACCCCTGTGATGGGAAGTTTGTAAAGAGTACAGCTTTGTTTTGGCTCATCCATCTGGAGGTCTGGGAAGTCCAAGAGCACGGTGCTAGCGTCTCCTCGGCTTCTGGTGAAGGCCTTAGGTAGCTTCAGCTCATAGCTGAAAGCAGAAAGGCAAGTGGGCATGTGCAGAAGAGAGAAGAGGGGGCTTGACTCCTGCTGTAGCCAACCCATGCGTGTGCGAAAGGCATTAAACCATTCATGAGGGCTCTGCTGCAGTGACCCACACACCTCCGGCTTGGGCCACGCTTCCCAGCACTGTGCAGTGGGAACCAGAGCCCACTGTAAGCTTCAGAACAGAGAAACTGTAAACAAACCACAGCAGTGACAGATTTCCCTTCCCTGAACACAAGGCCTCCTTTCCTCTGAGCGCGCTCTCGCTCTCTCTATACACACACACACACACACACACACACACGTATATATGTTTAATCTCTAGCCTAGATCTTTCTGTTAAATATCAGATGCATGTATACACCTGCCTGAGGGTCCTCTTTACCTACATGTCCCATAGTCGCCTCAAGTTACACAGAATGGGATCGTCCCCACCACTCCCCATCAGCCCTCTGTGGCTGGGAAGGATGCATGCCAACAGCCATCAAATTGCAGGCATCAGAAGCCGGGCTTCTGTCATCGGCAGCCTCCTCCACACTGAATTAATCTCCAAGTTCCATCAGTTCTGCCTCCTTGATACCTTGAGCCCGTCTCCCTGCCTCTGTGTTAGTTCAGCTGACCAGATCTGTCTCCCCACCCCCCCTCCCACCCCCAGCCTTCTGAAGGGTCTCCTCGTACCAGTCTTGCCCTGTTCTGATTCATTCTCCACTCCGCAGCTGGAGCAGTCCTTCCAAACAATATCTGATTATGTTAGAATCCTTCCATGACTCCATCTAGCCTTAGGAGAAAGCCTGAACTCCTTATTCCCACAGACAAGGCCCATCCTGATAATAGCTACATTTTGTCAAGTGCCTCATCCGTGCCAGCTACTCTTCTAGGGCTTTGCACGTGCCTCAAGATACCTACGGTTCACAACTTCCTGGTCCAGGTCCTGTTGCTGTCCCGGTTTTACAGTTGAGGAAACTGAGGCACACAAAGGTGTGTATACTGTGCCCAGGATCACAAAGCTGGTAACTCAGGAGCCAAGATTGAAACCCAGGAAACCCGACTCTAAGGTCACGTTCTTAACCACATTGCCACACTGTCTCCTTCATGCCACATAGCTTCTAATTCATGTATATATTTGTAGGGTTTCTATGATATACCGGATGCTTGAGGCATTAGAGATATGGCAGAAGTCAAGACAAATTTTGGTTTACTGTTTAGTGAAGTGATAATGTAGTGATAAATGCTAAAGGAAAAACATAAAGTGAAAAGGTAAGGAGTTGGAGAATAGAGATTGTAGTTTTAGATTTTAGTTTTAGACATTTGGAATGTTCAAGGAAGACATCGAGGAAATAAGACTATTCAGGAGAGAAAGATTCCAGCTGACAAAACAGCAAGTTCAAAGGCCCTGGGGTAGGGGATGCACCTGGCATGTTTGAGGAACTATAAGGGGGTCAGTGGGGTTAGGGCAGAATGATAGGGAAAGGATGGTAGGAGAAAGGTCCAGACAGGAGTCAGGTCATGTAGGGCCCAAAAGGTCATTTCATGGATCTGAGTGAGATGGGGAGCTGCTGGAGGACTGTGGGCAGAAGAGTGACATGATGTACACAGAGAACTGACAAGTTCTAGGAGGGTCCTTCTGGCATGTTTATAGTGTAGGGGAACAGTGGTAGGAACTGGGGGGGGGGGTGCAGCTAGGGATCAGGAACAGTGATTCAGCAGAGAGATGGGGGCTGGGACCAGTTGGGTAGCAGTAGAGTTGGCCAGTGTGGGTAGATCTGGATACATTTGGAAGGCCAAACCAAAAGCCTCTGCCAGTGGGTTGGAGGGGGGTGTGAGAGAAAGAGTGGACGAGGGTGATTGCAAGGTGTGGGCCCTGGGCAGCTGAACGTGTGGAACTGGCCTTCTCTGGGGAAGCCTGGGAGCCGCAGACTTGGATGAGTGCTGTCCAGTGACCAGTTTCCGGAGCCTTCTGTCTCACGTGCCTGTGAAGCATCGCACAGAGATGTTTTGTCACTGCCTGCCTGCACCCCCATGTACTCACATGCATCACGTGTTCTCATCCTACTGAACTACTCAAGGGTTACCAAACTGGCTGTGTGTGCGCTCTCGTACGTCCAGGCCTTCCTGTGCACTCTTCCCTGTGCCCGGCAAGCTGCGGCCCTTCCTTCAGTTCAGAAACGTCCCCAGTGTGCTCCTGCACTGACCTGCAAATGTCTCTCTCGTCCTTTCTTTCCTACCGAACCGTAAAGCTATGAGATCATGCACCTTAGTGTGCCCTGTCCCCGGTACGAGACGTGATGCCCCATGGGCGCCTCGCAGTTAGCTGGATGGCTGAGCCGGTGAATGAGCAGAGAGGTGGACAGAGGTGCTCTCTGCACATTTGGACCCAACTGTGTTTTTTTTGTTATTGTTTTTGTTTTTGTTTTTGTTTGTTTGTTTGTTTTTGGACAGGCAGAGTGGACAGTGAGAGAGACAGAGAGAAAGGTCTTCCTTTGCCATTGGTTCACCCTCCAGTGGCCGCCACGGCTGGTGTGCTGCGGCCGGCGCACCGTGCTGATCCGAAGGCAGGAGCCAGGTGCTTCTCCTGGTCTCCCATGGGGTGCAGGGCCCAAGGACTTGGGCCATCCTCCACTGCCTTCCTGGGCCACAGCAGAGAGCTGGCCTGGAAGAGGGGCAACTGGGACAGAATCCGGCGCCCTGACCGGGACTAGAACCCAGTGTGCCAGTGCCACTAGGTGGAGGATTAGCCTAGTGAGCCGCGGCGCCGGCCCCAACTGTGCTTTGATGGGAACACTGGGAATTCCCCTGGAACCTCTCCAGGTGTGATGAACACCCAGACTGAAATGGAAGAAACCGCAGACGTCAGGAAGTTCGTGTGCTTGGCCTGTCTTGCGCCTTAGAATGCTCCAGCATCAATTCCCCGTCCCCACTTTCCTACCCTACTTCTGGCTCCTGGTCTCGCCCATCGCAGGCATTGGCAAGCACATCCTCTCTCCCCGTTGCACATGCAGGTCTGTAGGGGAGATTCTGATAATGAAGCCGGAAGAGCGTCGAACCTAATGACGTGCTGCAGACCTGCTTTCCGCGGGCCTGCGGGTCTGCCAAAGCGATCAGGCCTCATTATTTAGGAAGCCGCGGCAGCCAGGCATCACTAATTTGGGCATTACTAATTCGGATGCCTATTCAGGCAAATGAGCAATGAATGTAAAGTGCTTTTGTCAGTGAATTGCAATGAAGAGAAGCGGGGGGAGGGCCCGGGGAAAGTGATAGAACGCTGGAATCTCGCTACGTTTCCAGAAAGGACAGCCATGGCTTCCTGGAAGCTGCACTTGGCAACAAGGCGTGGGGAACGGCAAAGATTTATTTCCCTTTGCCAAAGCTCAATAATTTCAGCACGAGTATCTCAAATCAATACATTTCTTGCGGATTTTCCAAGGGCTGCATTAGGAAAGCCATTTTTAAAAATTACCAGTCCACAACAGCGTCCCTGATGGGACCGGCATAGCAGGGGAGGAAAGGGGACTTGCAGCCAGACGAAAGCCTAAGGAGCAGAGAGGCTGTGGAGCGTGGAGCCGACAGAGAGGCCAGCCGCACCTGCAGCGCCCCTGGCGTCCCACACCGCACTGGTGTTGTGGAGCTCCTTCTGAGACAAGCAGCCGACTTGTTCCTCCCGAAGGCTTGCTTGGGGAAAGCTGTGACTAAAGCTCCCATGTGTTTCATTTCATTTCATTTTTGATATTTATTTATTTGAAAGGTAGAGCTACAGAGCAAGAAGGAGGGAGAGAGAGAGCATGTGAGCTTTCATCTGCTGGTTCACACTCCAAATGACTACCACAGCTGGGGCCAAGCTGAAGCCAGGTCTCCCACGTGGGTGCAGGGGCCCAAGCACCTGGGCCATCCTCCGCTGCTTTCCCAGGCATGGTAGCAGGGAGCTGGACAGGAAGTGGAGCAGCCGGGACTCGAACCAGCAGTCATGTGGGATGCCAGTGTTACAGGCAGCTGCTTAGGCTGCACTGGCCCCTCTGATCCGTTACTGAGCAGGGGCGGGCCTCAGCCCATCTCGGATTATTGAGGTATCTAGCCAACAGGTGGAGTGACTCATATTTTGATGATTTTTTTTTAATTCCATAATCTGGTTTTTGGGGTTTTGTTTGTTTTTGTTTTGTTTGGCGACAGGGAGTATAGGAAGACAGTGACAGGGTGTGTGTCTTTGTTGTTGTTGTTTATTCCCCATTAGTAATTCTTTCCATTGGGAAATTGTATCTCCTTTAGTTCCTTAAGTGAGGGAAGCCCTGCATTCCCTCCCTTGACTCCTGATGGCCTCTGAGACTCAGGAGTTTCTGGGTGCATTCCCTCTGGCTACTGTCCCTGTGTTTCCTGAGTGTAGTGCTTCCTGCACTTTGGGCCACAGCCCCTCTTGGTATGGACAGAGACCCCTTGACTTAATTAGCTCACCACTTTTTTTTTTCCATGAAACCCAGCAGCGGTTCACCCAGAGATGCCCTCTTTTCTTACAAGACACTAGAGGGATGTTGTTCTTTCAAATATGAAACCGTCTGGGACAAAGTCTGGGAGACAGCACCAGTCTCAGAATCCCCGGGTAAGAGCAGATCGATAACAAAACCAAAAGCCCATGGGCGTGATACGGAGAACAAAACTAGGTGACAGGACATCCCCAGGATGCTGTGGGGCTTTTGATGGACTTCATAATAGGGAAGCCCCCAAATAGCTGAGCAGGATTCCCCAGAAAGCACGGAGGAACGACTGAGAGGAGAGCGCTCGTGCTCACTCCAACAGCAGGCAGAGCAAGAGCCCTACAATATTGGCGTGCAGGGCATAGAATTCTCTGGTGGCCACTTCGCCTTCCAGTCCTGTCCTCCACTGTGGAGAAGCCACTGGGAGGGAAAGCCTGTTGAGCAAGATAGGAACAACAGAGACGCAAGGGTAAGGTTCCCAAGAGGAAATGGAGCCAGGAGATTCCAGAGAGCCCACCACCAGGCATCTGACCACTGCATGAAAACAGGCATGACCGTGGTGAACTTGGAACCATGCTACTTCCTAAAAATTCAGGAAAGCTCAGTGCACGTAGAGATGAGGCACAGGAAAGCAGCAAGGTCAAATCCCAGTATGAGAAAATAAGGAGCAAAGCAGTGTTCCCAAAGAAAGCATTCAACGTGACTCTGAAACACTTCAGAACTGCAGACCACTTCCAAATGAGCTCAAAGACATTAAGAAAAAGAAATACAACGTGGGGGAGAGAAACATGCTAATTCAGAATTAGAAAAGTTTATAAATGAGATGACAGAATTCAGGAAAGGATTAAATGTCATTTCAGAAAGGAAGAGTGAACTAGTAAGCATGCAAGATAAAGCTATACAGAAAGGAATCTTGGAAAAGAAACAGACGGTTGAAAACAGAAAAATCAATAAAAAAGAAGGAGCTACAAAACAGTTCAAGAGAGAGAGTGACAAATATTGAAGCAGGCAAAGAAATGTCCATACATGGATAAAAGCAGTCTGACGAAAAAAGATAGGCGGTGTATCTGTGCATCGCCAGTCTCTGTTGCTCTCTGCACATGGCTCTCTCTTCTGTCTCTGTTCTCTTGCAAGCATGCTTGTCACTGGAGTGAGCCCACTTGAGTACACTGGGATGATCTCATCTCAAAATCCTTAATTAAGTTACATCTGTGAAGACCTTTTCCCAAATAAAGTCACATTCATTTGTTCTAAGGATTAGGACCTGGACATTTATTGGGGGGTAGGGAGAGTCAAGGAGGGTCACCATTCAGTCTTCTGTAGTTGCCAGGCTAACAGGTGACAGAAATAGAATTTGAGTTTCATTTTGGAATAAAATGGTTAAAGGAGATTTTTTTAAAATCATCCATCAATGTATCACTTCTTGCCAAGAAACAAAAGTAGACAGCATGCTTTTGTAAGTCACAGCCGGCCTTTCGTACCCACAGATTCAAACAACCACAGACCAAAAATATTTAGAAAAATAAATTGTGTCTGTACCAAGTATGTAGACTTTTGTATTATCCCCTAAACAGTATAGCATAACAGCTATTTACACAGCACACTGTGTTAGGTGCTATGAGTCATCTGGAGATGAAGATATGCATAGGCTATTTGCAAGCACCGTGCCATTTTATGTAAGGGACTTGACCATCCTCGATTTTGCTATCCTCAGGGGTCCTGGAAACAACCCCCTACAGATTCTGAGGATGATGGGCGGTCAGCCTACAGACCACCCATAGCCCTCACCTACATGCTTCACCTGGCTTCTGAGCAAATGCTACTTGGACCGTCACTGATGCAACACCTTTCCTCTTCCCGGTCTTTCCAGATTCGCATGCCCAAGTTAACACACAGACACCAGCTTCTTTCTAGAACCCACAATGCTCCTGGCCGTATGGTAACACTCGCACCCTTGCTTGTGCAGAACTGAAAACCTAAGTGACCACAGGCAGAAGTGGGTCAGCCCTCCCCCCTGTTGGTGCCCTCTACCATTCTACCCTTGCCTGCTCCGGTCCCCACCTGCTGTGGAGTCCATCCCTGGCACTTGAGAGTCCCTGAGACATCCCATCCAACTTTTTCATCCAGCTGTCTGACAAAGCTAAGAGTGGCTGGGCTGTACTTGGGCTCCCTTGCCCATGCAGGTCTTTTTGCCTGTGTCCGCAGGGACGAATCTTAGGAAAAGGCCAGCAGGATGACAGAGCAAAGAGAAAGCAGTTCTGCAGCCCACAAGGGCTTCCCAGTTCTCTCTTTGACTACTGAGCAGGCCCAAAGGGGGAATGGGACTTTTCTTTTAATGTTTCTTTCTTATTTGAAAAAGAGAGCAATCTTGCATCCACTGGTTCACTGCCTGAATGCCTGCAACAGCCAGGACTGGGCCAGGTGGAAGCCAAGAGCCAGAAACTCCATCCTGGTCTCCCAAGAGGTGACAGGAGCCCAAGTCTTTTCCTTGTTTTGTGTTTGGAATTTTCCTGACCCCAAATGACCATCTTAGGCTAGAGGATTCTGACCTTTAAACTCTGATACCAGAGACTACAGCTGGTAACAGAAAGGATTGCAACCTTTTTTTTTTTTTTTTTTTGATAAATCTATGAAAACCCATTTTTGTGTGAATAAAGAACAGGGAGTGAGGAATAGAGATAAGTTTCTGTCTCTCAAACACACACTCATGCGCTCTCTCTCTCTCTCTCACACACACACACACACACACACGCAGGCACAACATAATTCTCTTTAAAATAGTTGCTTCTCCAAATTTGATTTTTTTTCCTTTCGTAAGGGTCAGCAGGGCTGTGAGAATGATTTCATCCTGTCCAGGTTGTCAGAGTCAGGCTGCCCATGTCCTGCTGAGCCAGCCTTGGTTCTGGGCCTCTCAAAGGAGAGCTGGTGCCACACAGAAAGGCCACCAGCCAGGAGTCTTTGCAGGCACCTGGGGTCATTGCCCCAGGAGTCAGGAAAAAGAAAGGAGAGAGAAGAGGGGTGGGGAGGGAGGCCTGGAAATCTCCGTAGAAGAAGACATTCCCAGGATAAGCACTGTTTTGGAAGTGGTTTAGGTGGCTTTGTGGCCCCAGTCTTATCTGCCTTTGGCTCCTCTCTGTATTTCCTGAGGTCAGTGGCATTTTGTGAAAGTTGAACACTTTTGTCCTGCTTCCGTCTCCTGCCTCACCTCCTCACCTCTGTCCACAGCAAGGAGTCCTCCATCCTGAGCAAAGGCAGCTTTCTTTTTCAAATTCTACAAGAATCAAGGGAATTCCAGGATGGGAGGGAGCAGGCACAGTGGGCCACACAGAGGAAGTGCTCTCCTGTCCCGGGGGCGGAGTGGTCAAGTCCCATCAGAATGAGAATGAGCTTTACTCTTGTTCCACTTTGCAAAGGGACCTTCTGAGGAGTGGGGCTGTGGTGGACATAGAGATGGTTCTAGTCCCGGTCGGGGCGCCGGATTCTGTCCCCGTTGTCCTTCTTCCAAGCCAGCTCTCTGCTGTGGCCTGGGAGTGCAGTGGAGGATGGCCCAAGTCCTTGGGCCCTGCACCCCGCATGGGAGACCAGGAGAAGCACCTGCCTCCTGGCTTCAGATCAGCGCAGTGTGCCAGCTGCAGCGTGCCGGCCGCGGCGGCCATTGGAGGGTGAACCAACGGCAAAAGGAGGACCTTTCTCTCTGTCTCTCTCTCTCACTATCCACTCTGCCTGCCAAAAAAAGAGAGAGAGAGAGAGAGATGGTCTGTGTGTGGTTGAAGAGATAAGTGATTCAGACTGCCTTGTCCTTCCTCTGCTCCAGGAATCAGGCAGGTGCCACAGGATCTCTGTGTTCTCTGTACTCGTCTGTTTCCACCAAGAATGAGGAAACCGTTCTTGTACCAGCTCTCCAAGAGCAGCTTTTTGATTTGCTCACTACATGTGTTTGAGGAACATCTCAACTCCTAGTATCTGTTCCCACATATTATTTACAAAACAATTTATCCTTTTTAATATGAGAGGCAGAGAGATACAAAATGACAGAGAGACAGAGATCTCTCATCCTCTGGTTCACTCTCTAAATGCCAGAAATGGCCAGAGCTACACTGTCCTCCAGGTCTCCCCATGGGGAGCAGGAAGCCAGTCACTTAAGCCATCACCTGCTGCCTGTTAGGCTGCACATTAGCTGGGATTGGGAGCCCAGACTCAAACCCAAGCGCTCAGATATAGGATGCAGGTGTCCTAAGCCACGTTTTAACCCTAAGTCAAATGCTCACCTCCCCCATCTACATTTTTTTCTTCTTGAAGTTGAAATTCTTTGTGGGCACCAATACCAATAGATTTAATAATAATATTTATTTTTATTTCCTGTAGTGTGGAAGATTCTGTCCATTTTTGCCTCTCTACTGTAGAAGCTAACTCTTTAAGTTTTATTTATTTATTTGAAAGTTAGAGTTACAAAGAGAAAGAGGGAGAAACAGAGGAAAAAAGAGATCTTCCATCTGCTGGGTCACTTTTCTAATGCCCACAACAGTCAGATCTGGGACAGGCTGAAGCCACGTACCCAGAACTGCATCCGGGTAGCAGGAACCCAAGTACTTAAGGGCTGTCAACTGCTAACTCCAAGGCACGTCAGAGCCAGGTGGATCAGAGCAGAGGTGGGATTCAATCCTAGCTGACTAGATATGAGATGCAGGTGTACTGAGAAGGGGCTTCACCCACTGTAACACAGTGTCCGCCCCTAGAAACTAATCTTACAAGTATCTCCACCTTCACCACTACAAATAAAAGCTCTTTGTATGTTAGCAATGATTGCCAGGATGTCTGAGGAAGAGATGTTCCCCATTTAAGGTCACGTGTGTGCATATCATAAGGAAATGACACCGAGAGTCAGCTGTCATCATTTTATTGTCCCCACTTCCAAGTGACAAGAGGACACCCTCCTGCCTCTCTCACCTGATTTCCTCCTCAGAATATCAGGAGAGATGTGTGCACATTCCTCTTCCCAAACCTCATTTGGCTTTTGCATTCTGTGTCACAGCTACCTACTGTCAGACCCGTATGTGTACATGAAACTAAAAAGTACCAAACTGGACCTGGAGCTTTGGCATAGCGGATAAAGCCACCACCTGCGACACCGGCATCCTCCTTGGGCACCTGCTCACGTCCCAGCAGCTACACTTCCTTTTTTTAAAAAAAAGAGAGGTCTTCATCTGGTGGTTCACTCCCCAGATGGCCGCAATGGCAGAGCTGCGCCAATCCGAAGCCAGAAGCCAGGAGCTTCTCCTGGGTCTCCAGAAGGAAATGCACGCGGGTGCAGAGGCCCAAAGACTTGGGCCGTCTTCTTCTACTGCTTTCCCAGGCCACAGCAGAGAGCTGAATCGGAAGTAGAGCAGCCAGGACTTGAACCGGCACCCATATGGGATGCCCGCACTGCAGGTGGTGGCTTTACCCGCTATACCACAGTGCCCTGCTCCACTTCCAGTCCAGCTCCCTGCTAATGGCCTGGGGAAAGCAGCTGAGGATGCAGGTACCCAAGGACAATGGGTACCTTCCACCCAAGTGGGAGGCTTCTGGCTCCTGGCTTCAGCCTGGCACAGCCCTGCTCACTATGACCATCTCAGGGGTGACCCAATGGATGAAAGAGCTCTCTCTCCTTCCCTCCCTTTCTGTAACTCAAAACTTTCAAGTAAGTAATATCTTTAAAACAAAAAAAAAGTACCACACTGATTGGACAAGGGTCCATGGACCATCTTGAAGGGTTCTCTAGGCTTTGAAATTGCAGGCAAATCTCTGTGTGTGCCTGTGCATTTTAAAAGAGGGTTTATGTCTCTCCCTGAATTCTCGAAGAGATCCTTTACTTCCACAAACTGGGGCCATTATCACTGTAACTTCCCATTCTCTCTCTTTTCAATATGATTTTTCTTGGGAATTTTGTTTTATTTTGATTTTCCAAATACACCTGTCTCTTGATATCCCTGGGGACTGGTTCCAGGCCCTCTTATCATATCAAAATTTGTACAGGATCAGTGCAAATGTAAATTTTTTTGTAATATTTTCCATCCATGTTTGTTTGTATCCACAGACATAGAAGCCACAGATACAGAGTCAGCTCTATTGTGTTAAACTATTGTTTCTTATCTTTATTAATGGGTTTTTTTAAAGGCACCCCTTACATTTTGTGCCTGACACAGATGCCTCACCCTTGACCTGAAAGGACTCCTCCTCCGTCTTCAGTCTTCCAGTCTCTCCCGCTCACCTGTTCCAGGACATTCTTTGTGTCTTCCCTGGAACCATTTCCCAGCCTCACATGGATAATGCTAGCCCCCTTTAAGCGCTATGCTGGTCTCGTAGCTCCTTCCAGAGCTTCACACAGCTCTCAGGAACCCTTGCTCCAGCTTTTGAGATCCGTGTGAGCTGCGTCAGGTATCTCAGTCTCCTGGAGACATGCAAAAAGTGCCACCACTCTGTCGCCCAGTCTGTCCTACCCAAGTCCCAGAAATGCAGCAAGCGATTTTGTTGTATCGGGTGTGCTGCAGTTATCCAGCCATCATCTCATTGCACACTTCAACTGTTCCTGGGAGATAGGGATGATTCTGGGCCCCATTTTACTGCCAGGGAGACAGAGGTCCGAGATGTAAGTGACTCAGGACCACTGAGCTTACGGATGGCCTGGAAATATTGTAAGCCTGGACAGTCTGACTCCACAACCTACATTCTTACCTGAAATGTCCCATGGCTCTTTTCACCTTGGGCTTGGTGCCCAAAAGCAGAAATAGGAAGGAATATGCTAAGTCATGTTTGTGAGGGCTCATGGGAAAGCTCCCGGCCAGTTTTACCATCAGCAGATTCCCTGCTAAAAACCCCATTGTGGCTAAAACTAGGTGAAAGCTAGAAAAATCCACGAAATGAAGTTCATGAGAAAAATCATCCAAGGGAATTGCATGTGACTTTGGACCTAAATATGAACATACAATATTCTTGTTTTTGGAGTTCTAACCTTCCAACCTCCACTTGGAAACTGACTGCTGAGAGTGACCTTGAGGACAGATGCTTTGGAACTTCCAATTCCCTGGAGGCAAATTTTGTGTGCAGAAAGCAGTGCTGGCCTTAGGCTCATTGTGACTTCGGGAAAATCCCTCAACCTCTCTGAGCTTCCGTTTCTTCTGCAAATGACGGAACAGTGGCTGGGATGTGCACAAGGAACCCTGGGATAATGGCACAGATCTGAAGCATCTGTCAGATGCACAGCTGAGTACGTCGTGAGGTTGGAGTCGGGGAGGAGAGTAGTGCCAGTTGCAGACTGCAGAGCTGGTCCAGAAGTGAATTACCTAGTCCCAGGGTTCTTTGGCTATACCATCTAGCATTACCTGGGGGACCACTGTGTTCCATGCACCACGTGCAAACCCACTACCTGCATGCAGATTTGAACTCTGAACACATTTATCTTTTAGTGATTAGCAATTTTACCTCCCAGGAGGTGGAGGAGGCAATGAGGGATTCTCTTAATTTGGACCCAAGTTTAACCACTAAGAAGGATTGGTTGGCAAAGTAGAAATAATGGCAATTTTCATGGAGAATGACAACATCATTTAGTGTTAGGAAGAAGAAATGAAAGGCATGATCAGATGTGTTTCCTGAACACACAGAAGGCAAATTAGTAAAAATCGGGGAAAATACCTATAATCCCATGACCTAAAATGATAAAGGACAGCTCAGGAGAGTCAGGGTTTTCCTGAAAGTGAAATTCTGATCTTGCCAGGTGCACGTGACGTACTGGCATGAGGAGGGAAGAAGACGGCTGGAGAATCTGAGGAGTCTGTATTAGGGATACTTCTTCACTGATGAACTCAGTTACTAAATAATTTTGACAACTATAAAAGTAACATGCTTAATATAGAAAATGAGAAAATAAAAAATGGAGACAGTAAACATCACCTATCATCACCAACATCACTTTTGAGTGACTTGCTGTTTACTATTTTTAATTTTATTATGGGGGCCAGCACCGTGGCTCACTTGGTTAATCCTCTGACTGCAGTGTCGGCATCCCATATGGGCGCCGGGTTCTAGTCCCGGCTGCTCCTCTTCCAGTCCAGCTCCCTGCTGTGGCCCTGGAGTGCAGTGGAGGATGGCCCAAGTGCTTGGGCCCCTGCACCCACAAGGGAAACCAGGAGGAAACACCTGGCTCCTGGCTTTGGATCAGTGCAGCACTGTCCATAGCGGCCATTTGGGGAGTGAACCAATGGAAGGAAGACCTTTGTCTCTGTCTCTCTCTCTCACTGTCTATAACTCTGCCTGTCAAATTTTTTAAAATGTATTATAATTTTTTGTGTACTGTTCAAATTATATGTACATACACTTTTCAGTTTCAATATGAGTAGGTATTCTTTATAAATATTTTCTTGGCTGCATGATTTTCTATCATACATGTTGTCAATAGTTCACTATTGCCTTATTGATATTCCCAATTTTTCATTAGTGAAAATAATGTTTACTGCAGTGCACATCTGCGCATAAAATTTTTTCAGTATACTAATTTCTTTAAGGTAGAGTCTCAGAAATTAGCATTTATAGGACTCTTAAAATATTACCAGCTCATTTGCCAGAAAAATCATGCCAATTGGACCCTTACTGTGTTGTATCAGCCTAATGAGTTGAAATTTAAAATACATATGTATATATTTCATAATATAATAGATGAAAGAGAACTTACTGGAAAGAAAGATACAAAAGAGAGTTCTTAGATCTTCAATGTTAAAACTGAGTGAGTTGGGCCGGCGCCGTGGCTCAATAGGCTAATCCTCCACCTTGCGGCGCCGGCACACCGGGTTCTAGTCCCGGTCGGGGCGCCGGATTCTGTCCCGGTTGCCCCTCTTCCAGGCCAGCTCTCTGCTATGGCCAGGGAGTGCAGTGGAGGATGGCCCAGGTGCGTGGGCCCTGCACCCCATGGGAGACCAGGAAAAAGCACCTGGATCCTGGCTCCTGCCATCGGATCAGCGCGGTGCACCGGCTGCAGCGGCGGCCATTGGAGGGTGAACCAACGGCAAAAGGAAGACCTTTCTCTGTCTCTCTCTCACTGTCCACTCTGCCTGTCAAAAATAAAAAAAATTAACAAAAAAAAACTGAGTGAGTTGAAAACTATGGATGATGCTTAAGAAAAGAAGTGTTGAGAGGGGCAGTTCATGTGGGGTTCACTGGCTGAGTTGGGTGGGGAACCTTAAACACAAAGAGAAAATGAACCTATTCAACTTCTCTCTTCCATGGAAAACAGAGATTGTTGGACTGAAACAGGTAGTGCACCCACTGGCACAAGGGAATTGAAGCCCATGATGAGTGAACTGATCGTAAAAGCGAATCTAAGTTGTTCTAAGTAACTTCAGTCTCTTGGCTCAGACATGTCTTCCCAGAGTAGAGAAGTCGTGGGAGTAGAAGATGATCTCCTGCCAGTGACCCATAAGGGAGTGGGAAATGGAAAAGGAACTAAAAGAAAGAACATGAGCCGTTGTGTGCTTCATATCGGGAATAAGAAGGGGAGGGAGAGATGTATGTACAGACTAAAAGAGCTAACCTGCTGGAACTTCTAGATGAAATTCAGAACAGATTTTCAAACGTACTGGTGACGAGCACTTAGGAAAGAGTTATCCCTTTGTAGCCAACTACCTGCTCCTTCTCTTCAATGAGGTTGCTCTAAGTTTTCTGGTTCCTGTATTTCTGGATATCAGAGAGGCATTTCATTGACTTCTGATGGAGCTTTTTCAGATGAACTTCACAAATGTAGTCCAATACCAGAGCACAAACAGCTCTTCCCAAAAAGAGCAATCAGTTATTCAGTGTCCCTGTGGAGTGAAGTGGCTGTCAGCAGTGCTCCCATCTCAACCCTATTTGGTCAGCACTTTGTGAGTGACCTGTTGAGGTGAAAAATGCTTATCAAAGCTGGAGATGACACGAAAGTCCAGAGTGTAGATGATGTCGGAAATAGATCCAACTCTAGAAAGACTGCAGCATCCCAAAATGATGGTCACAAACAACAAGATGGGGCGGGTGTTGTGGCGTAGCCAGTTAAGCCACTGCTTCTGACACCTGCATCCCATATCAGTGCTGGTTCAAGTCCCAGCTGCTCTGCTTCCTGCTAATGCATCCTAGAGAGCAGCAGATGATGGCTCAAATGCTTGGTTCCCATGTGGGAGACCTGCACAGAGTTCCTGGCTCCTGGCTTCAACCCAACCCCATGCTGACTATTGCAGGCATTCGGTGAGTGAACCAGCAGATGAAAGATCTCACACTCTCTCTCTGTCACTCTTGCTTTTCAAATAAATGATAATAGACATTTATTAAATAACAGAAATGAAATCTAATATTGATTAACAAAGATTATTACTGTTACTTCCAAGCACTATCTATATACAGGACAGAATGAAATTATGCAAATGAGCATGGTAATAACAATAGTAGAGGGCTGGCGCCATGGCTCACTTGGTTAATCCTCTACCTGCAGCACCGGCATCCCATATGGTCGCCGGGTTCTAGTCCCAGTTGCTCCTCTTCCAGTCCAGCTCTCTGCTGTGACCCAGGAAGGCAGTGGAGGATGGCCCAAGTGCTTGGGCCCTGCACCCGCATGGGAGACCAGGAGGAAGCACCTGGCTCCTGGCTTTGGATCCATACAGCGCCGGGCCATAGCGGCCATTTGGGGGGTGAACCAACAAAAGGAGGACCTTTACCTCTATCTCTTTCTCTCAGTGTCTATAACTCTGCCTGTTAAATAAATTAAAAAAAAATAGGAAAACAATAGCCAATATTTATCAAATATTTGCTCTGTGCCAGATACTGGTCTATGCGTTTCATATCATCATCATTTATAAATTTTATTCTAGTTTCATGTCATCTGAAAACTTGATAAACACATCATCTGCGATTCAGTACTACTTTACAGGTTGAAAGTCGTCCTCATTTTTCAGTTGAGGCAAGAAAGACAGAAAGGGTGAATAACTTGTACAAAATCACCCTGCTGGTGGTTCGGGCCTGCATGTTTAACCACTGTGCAGTTTCTTTTTTCTTGTTTTAAATTAAACCACACATTTAATTGGTGTGCTGCCAAAATGCCAAATCAACTTATACAGACAGGCAAATGGTTAATAACGTAGACCTTAGGCCAGACCACCTGGATTCAAATGTTGGCGTTCCATTTCCTGACTGTGTGCCTTTGACTGAGTCGCTGAAGTACTCTGTGCTCCAGTTTGCTCCTCTGTTAATGAGAATAGGGGTCATTCCTATCTTACAAGAATGGGGATTAAATGCGTTACATGGGCAAAGCATTTAGAATGATGCCTGCCTGGTTTGCAGTGCTTTCGATGCCATTATTTTCAGGGTACTTGTGAAGCAGCTGTTGGAAGTTGAGTCAGTGGAGCCAATGATTGTGGCTGCACGACTTCCATTTCTGGGTCCTGTAGTTTCCTTGTCTGTAAAACTAGAATAATAATCACTGTAGTGATTCAGTGTAAGTGGCCAGCAATTGGTAGCTGCTGTTGTCATTAGAACTATATTGTCCAGAGGAAGGAAGATGCTGGTCCTATTCCTGGTGCTGTGTTTGGGAATGGGTGCCAAACAGGATCTCCGGAGGAGGCAGCAGGTTGGTGAGGGCCTACAAAGGACAATGCAGGGATTATGTTTGGACCAATTTGGGACACGTAATCTGAAGGCAAGATGACGAAGCAAGGAAGTAATAACTGTCCCCACTATGTCAACGGTCATGAAATGGTGTCATTGAAGCAAGCCAGGCGATCACGTGAGATGTTGGAAAGAGGGCTCACGGCTCAGTTCTCAACTTTTCTGCAATTCAGTCTCCTGGTTGGTAAAGTGGGGTGGGGTTTACATGGTATGAATCTGGAGCAGATTCCTCTTGATACAGAAAGCTTGAGATAAGGGGTATTTTTGGTGAATGGACACTTTCTCAGTTCTTGAGCTCAGCATTGCTCAAACCAATGTTGTCTGATGACTCTGAACCCTCTGGCTTCCCGTCCAGTAAACCAAATACAGAATCCAACTGACTTTGCTGGGTTTTTATGAGAATTACTTGTGGTATAATACATGGGAAAGTACTTCATCAATTCCAAAGTGCTGCACAGATGCCAACTTAAGTTTATTATTCGTGTAGCTGGATTATACCTTTCCCAAGAGTTGGAATATAATGAAGGACTCTCACGCACTTATCCGTCCCTGTTGATACAGAAGAGCCTGCAGGACATGGATGGGGAACACTTGGCCCACAAGATGTATAAGTCCTGTGAAATCGTTGGGTCTGGCTCTGCCAAGGCAACTGCAGGTGGAACTCGAAGTTCAATAAATCGATAGCAGGGTAATTTTTAAGTTGGTAATTCTGTGTGGCCCACAGATGATGTTGTAAATACCCAGATGACCCTTGGCAGAGGAAAGCTTCTCCACCCCTCCTCTAGGAAATTACAAAATCTCAGGGCCATGGTCATGAGCGTGGAGTAATTCTGTAGAAAAACGTCCTGGCTATTTGTATTCGTGGGCTTTTAAGATCCAAATTAAATAGAAGCATATTGACTATATACAACCCTGAAGGGAATAGAAATCGCATATTCTGCACCCTCATTTTGCAGATGAAGTCACTGAGCCAAAAAGAAGCTGAACAGCCGACCCTGAATCACATGTTAATTAGTGGCAGGTCCGGGAATAAAATCCATCCTCCAGAATCCCAGCACGCTTTGCATCATCAGTTTAAGCATTACTCGGAAAGTCTGAAATGAGTGTGAGGGTGTCCTGATGAATGTGGCCCCTTACACGTAGAACTGAAGAAAATGTAAGGGCTGGAGCATGCCATTGGAGAGTATGATACCACACACTTGACCAGCTTGGGGAAAAAAATGCAGTGGAATTCCTAGTAACTGTCATAATCATAGCGGTTCCTCTGTATAAAATTCTCAAAGATTCTCTGAAATTAATTGGTATTAAAAAGGCTGATCCTATTAAATGGCTGTCACGAGGTTAGGTCTTCAAAGGGCTCACAGAAAATTGTAAAAAAGCTATGCATGGATTTCACATTTTATGTAACAAAATAAACACCTTTGAATTCTGTTTTCATATAAACTTTTTGAAGTATACCCTCATAAATGCAAAATTCTCCCTCTCTTTTTACTTGTTCCTAATAATTACTAAACCTGTATTCATCAGCGTTGCTGAGTTAAAGTTGAAAGACTTCACTACAAAACAATTTAGATATGTTCCTCCCTCTCTCACCTTCCCTGTGCACCTGCTGTGCCATTAGCAGCTCTGAGCCATGTAGAGTGTCTGGTCCAAGCCTCAGTGAGCCTCTGAACAAGTAGTCCCTGAAAGTAGTGCTTTATTCCTGGATGCTCTAAAAGCAGAGTCCCACCTACACCTCCCTCCTCTTCCCATTTATAAATCTATTTCTCCTGGGATCTACAGATTTTTTTTTTTCTGTATTTTTAGCCTGTGGGTAACTTGAAAAAGCTTCCAAGGATCTAAATCTTGATTGGGGAGGAGTCAATTCACCCAGCCTTTTTTGAATCCCTAATAGATGTTGAAAACCAGCCTCAGTTCTGAATCTGGATAGGAGATGCATGGGTAAGCAGGGACACAGGCTCTGGAAGAAGGTTTCAGTGTCATATGCTCTTGTTACTAGGTTCGTGCAACCTTATGCAAATCCCTTAGGTGTGCTAGGCCTCAGTTTCCTAATCTGAACTCCTGTTCCGTAGGTATGTGTGTGAGCAAGCAACTAAATGCACTGATGTGTATGAAGTGCTCAGAACAGTGCCAGGCACATAGAGGTTCTTAAAAAGTGATTATTGAGTAAATTAAATTGTTCTGACTAGATCAGAGTTGCCTCAGGGTACAAGGTTCTTCCTTTCAGATGCTGGAACACAGAAGGCCTTAGGGTCCTTAGATTGTAGAGAAAGGGGCTTCCTTTTCCTCCATTAGAATTGCAAAGCACATCCTACACCATGACCTTTATTCCATTGAATTAAAAAGGAAATAGCAGTGGGACTTGACTTTGAACACCTAAGTATATCAGCCTCTTTCCAGCTCAGTGAACTGTCCCCTTTCTCCGCTTATGCTAATGGAGGAGCAGTGACTGATCAATTTATTAAGAGGCCTAGAGCAGGTGGCCTGCTCCACCAGGCTCCCGTTTATCACCTTGCTGGGCTGCCGCAGTATTCCCTGTAACTTGCTGGGTTCCTTTTGTACAGGCGCACAGAGCATTGGCGAAGGTTCCTGGTGAGGGGGTTTCCAGGCCGTGGCCCCGGTTGCTTCAGGGGTTGGGCTGTGGGAGAGATTAATGGGAAGTGAAAAGAGAAACTGTCGGTTCTTAACCGGCAGAGCTGTTTGGAGTCTGTGACTCTTCTTGTATTTAGGGAAAAGATTACTCATGAGTATTTTCTTCCATAGAATATAAAGAGCCTTAAATTACTACTTGCGGCCCCCGCCCGCTTCTCACCCGCCTCCCTCCGTTTCAGTGTGTCCTCTGCACAAACTTCAGCATTTTACTCTCAGTTCCCCTCCCCAGCAGGATTCGGTTCTGTATTTGTTTGACGTCCGCACCTCCCAGCAGCTCCCCATACTTTTTCCTGTTTCCCACTGAACGTCTTCTGCTCCTGAGTCCTCTCCCCACCAGGTGCTTTCCTGGGCCAGTCCTGCCTGGAACCTTGCT
Source organism: Oryctolagus cuniculus (assembly GCF_051225735.1). NCBI lineage: Eukaryota > Metazoa > Chordata > Mammalia > Lagomorpha > Leporidae > Oryctolagus > Oryctolagus cuniculus. Next base: position 109,742,040 of record NC_142875.1, read on the forward strand.
TTTGCCTCCTGTGGCTAACTCCTCACATGCCTCCCTGATGACACATCCCCTCCATCTCCCCATTCTAAGGGGACGCCATGGAAGGAAGTCAGGTTTTCACAGTTCAGAAGCCGGGCTGCCGTTCACTGCCGCTGCCACCTGACTGAGGTTTGGAATATGCACCATCAAGGTCAATGGGGAGAGCCGGGCACCTCCTGCCTCCGTGGACCATGTGGAATCAGCACAGGTTTCTGCCCCCACCAAGAGTCCAAAACAAAACCCTGAAGCCTGTAGAGGCTGAAGATCATAGAGCAGTCACATACTACAACCTGTTTGTCTATAATGCAGTATCTTTGATGTGAAAAAAAATTATCACACAACTTAAAAACCAAGGAAAAACTCCTAAATACTCATCTGTAATTATCCCAGCACCCAGTCATTCTTTCTTGGTGTACTACAAGATGCACTAGTTTTGAGGGGACTTCCACAGGGTTAGAGCAGGCCAACAACCGTTCTTTAAAACTGTGTTTGGAAGACAGAGCCAGCGTCTGTGCCCAGAAGCCATGGATGTTCTCCAGGGGATCGGAGCCATTTGATCCCCACTTCTGCAGAAAGAAAGGCTGCCCGTCCAGCAGGCCAGAGACAGATCTTTGTCGTGCCTGGTTTTGGGTAAAACGTGATTCTTTCTAGAACTCCGTGAAGGATACTTCGGTAACACATTCATGGAGTCTCCTTAGCAAGCTTACGGGCTTAACTGATACTCGGGCCAAAGCTGCTCTAAGTAAATAGTGATTCCATTGCCGACCTTGTGAACTATTGGTTTTCCCCATGTGATTTTACAGAAGGAAGCTCTTCGTCGACCCAGCAGTTCTCAAAGTTTTCATCTCAGAACTCCTTTTGGTCCTTAAACATTATTGAAGACTCCAGGGCCTTTTGCTCATGTGTGTTATGTCTGCACTCATTTATCATGTTACAGATTAAATCTGAAACTTTAAGAAGAAGCCAGCTGTGTGTTAATATAAATATGCACTTAAAATATTTTCCCCCCAAAAAATTCAATGGCTAGAATAACATTGTTATGCATTTTTATAAGGCTCCTTGATGTCTTGTTTAGTGGAAGATGGTTAGATTCTCATATCTGTTGTTGTAATCTGTTGCAATCTCACTTGTCATGTAGCCTCTAGAAAATTCCATCGTACACCCATGTAAGAATGGGAGTGAAAAATGCAAATAATATCTTACTGTTATGAAAAGTTTTTACTTCATAAAGACTCTGCAAAGGTCTTGGGAACCCTCAGCAGATCCCAGGATCGCACACTGGGGATCACCGTTCTAACCACTTGAATGATACATCAAAGAGCGCCTATCAGCTTCTGCCCCAGACTTCCCCTCCAAAAGCACAAGTACCAGCCCCACCAGGAAGTTCTAACATCAGCAAGTAGAATGAAAAGGCAAAAGGTCTGTTAGCCTTACCTTGCCCTCTCCTTCCCAGAGCTGGCCTGCTGGTTTCCCAGAGGCAGAGTGCATTGCTTTTCCTGGAAGAAGTTTCAGGGAACACTTCATTATCTGGCAGCTCTGGGAGGTCAAGGCCAGCTCTGGAGCATTCTCATTTCCAAAGGATGCTGGGCTGCAGTCAGATCAGCTCTGATTCTCAGATCCAGAGCTCACTGAAACAGTTCATGATTCTGAGCCTTCTCAGGTTTCTCAAGCCCCCTCCTAGAAATCCTGGAATAAAAAGGGGCAGGGCTCTAAGACCCACCATCCCTTAAACACTCATTTTGCCTCTAGGTAAAAAGTGAATCTGGTAGCACACTTCAGCTTCTATGAAGCTGGGGTTTTGACCTGGGACTTAGCGTTGAACCTAAAGTCTCCTGAGACACAGAGACTCAATTTTGTTAACTATTCAGAGATGTTCCCCTTTATTCCAGCTGTCTAACTGACAAAGCATTCCTCCCAACCCCCTCTCTTTCTCTCCAACAGGCTTGCAGCCGGTTTACTGGAGCAGGGATGATGTAGCCCAGTGGCTCAAGTGGGCTGAAAATGAGTTTTCCTTAAGGCCAATTGACAGCAACACGTTTGAAATGAACGGCAAAGCTCTCCTGCTGCTGACCAAAGAGGACTTTCGCTATCGATCTCCTCATTCAGGTGAGAATCTGGACCCTGGATGTGCGCTCAGCTTGCAAAATCTGTTAAGTGGTTGGTCTTTTCGGCCACACATCCTGCCCTCGAAATCTCCATGGTAGGTCAGCCCAGGTCCAAGGACAAGGGCAGCTTAGTAGGAGATGTATGTTGCTGATGTAGCCAGTTTGAAGGGAGAAGAATTTCCAGATCAAGAAGAGGAGCCCTTTATGGATAGTAAAGGGAATCTACCTATGACCCACTGATATTGGAACTTAAGGGATCCAGTTGTGCCACCAAATAAAGATGAAAATGGCATTCTGGATCCTTTGCCTTGCCCCTGACCCGTTAAAAGAGATGCCTGAGGGTGAGTGTGGGTCATGGAAGGGGAATGAGCATTGCTAGGGGAGGAAGAAAGTAGAAAGGACAGATGTGGAGATAAGGATTGGAAAACATGGAGCTCCCAGGAGCCAGGGCAGGCTGAGTAATAGACTCCGGGCTTTCAGGGATTTCCTTGGGAAGTACTGACTTTTGGAAGTCGTGCACCTGGTAGCTTGGAGGGATCCTGGGAAGTACAAGTGGAACTTTTTTGAGGCTCATGTAATTGGGAAGATCTGTCAAAACAAGGGCCACTGAGACCACACTGGGAGACTGAATTCAGAAACGAGCATTTGTTCCTACAAAGCCTATTGCTGCCCTGATGAGCCTTCAGATCTGCAGCTCCATGTCATTGCTTCATGGTGGGGATACTTAGAAGATGGTCACAGGGCAGACTTTGGTCTCAGGTTTGTGCCTCTCAAGGTGATAGTTATGGAGGTGCCAAAAGGCCCTTGTCCTGTGGAGTCTCATGAAGACCCTTTGAGGTCACTTGCTTGGGAGAGCCTCTTTCTCCCTTGGCAGGTGCCAGAGGCATGATCCCTCCCAGTGTTCCACCCTTGCCTCCTCCTGGAGGCCCACCGGAGTGAATATACTAACCATCGTGAGGCAAGGAGGCCGTGGCAGGATGAGATAAGGCGTTGGAACAGCATCTCCCCGGCTTTTCCCAATTGCAGCAGACCGTTGATATGAAGAAATGCTAAAGAGGAAGTTACCCCCAGGGCACACATGTTACTGAAACTTGAAAGTTCCTATCTCTGAAAACAGGTGATCTTAAGGTCTTTATAAGAGGACACAAAACAGACACAAAACAGACCTGAAACATTTTGTCTCCAATCATGAATTCTTTCAGTAATCTCAGAATCAGAAAACTATAAACAACCATATAAGTAGATGAAACTATTTTAAATACTTCCCTTTTCTGTTCCAGTGGAAACTCAGTGATATTATACTCAAAAAGACAAAGTTATAGATCTAGAAGAAAACAAACAAACAAAAAAACCCTCTCCTGTTCCAGTGAAACCATTCATGTTGAGCAAAGGAAAACTCATTGTTGTGTTTGGACTTGATTTGACTTAGACCCTGGGCGAGCTTTCCCCCTAAGGCTTTGTAAATTCGCATTGTATCTCAGGTGCTCCTTTTCATGGCTGTTTTTTTTTCTCCTCCTTGCTTACCTTTCAACTTTACTTATGAAACTAGGTTCTCTGTGCTCAAAGCTAGGAACAGAGAAGTGTGAAAGCCACTTTGTCAGGTCTTCACAGGGTGGACCGTGCAGAAAAGAACTTTGTTCTCAAGGAATCTGCCAAGTAATTAGAGAGCAGGATTGCCTTGACCCTGAAGGCTGAAGAAAGCCTGAGAAGGGTGAACAGAGTGGGGTGGGTCTCACAGGAGCAGGGATGGCCTTGGTGAGTCCAATTAAGCAGACTCCTTTCTGGGAGGTCATTGCAACAGCATCTGGATAACAAGGGAGCCCACATACGGAGTAGAAGCAGCAGGAGGCAGGAAGGCCAACTCAGGCAGATGCACTGTCCAGACATCCAGACGCAAGGTGCTGTGGACCTCAGGAAGGTGGTGGCCATAGGAATTCATTGCATAAGGGTTCACTGAGCAGCTGCATGCCAGAGGTGCAGCAGCACATGCGGTCTGAAGAGCTTAGGGCAAAGAGAAGCCATGTCTAAAGCTGGATTGTCAAACCAAGCTCAAGGGTATAGTCATGGAGCTGGACTTGGAAGACATTGAAGGATGAATGAGAGGGAGATGTGGAAGGATGGAAAATGGTAGGTGTAGGCCAGTTAGTATGGAAGAGGAGCTCAGGACTATATCCTCCATCTGAAATACTGCTTGTCATTCCTCAGCACGCCCTGCCCTCGTATTTCAAATTGTGCCAACTTTCTTCTAGAAAACTTACTGAACTCCCTTCTCTGCTTCCCTAATTCCACCTTCCCTTCATCTCCTTACCCTCTGACAGGGTCAGGTGCTGTTTTTGTCCCTCTGTCAAGGCCACATACACACAGACACACACACACACACATGCACACACACACAGTGTTCTATGGGATTCTTTTCTGTTCTGTATTCCACCCGATCCCACCTTCCCCAGAGTAGGAAGCTCATTGTGGGGAGGGACTGTGTCCTGTAAACAGCCCTATCTCCCAAAGGAACACAGGGCAGAGCATCCAGTTGGTGCTCAATAACAATTGGTTGAATCATGACCAGATCAAGAATCCCTTGAAAGCTCAGGTAAAGACATTTGGATTTTATTTTTGCAGGTAATGGAACATACTGGAAAGTTTGGATTGGGAGGCTATAAGTGGAGCTCTCTCTTTGGAATATGTGTTTGCCATCAGAGCCTAGAATGCATTCATTACATTCTAGGTCACTAACAGCAGGAAACCTGTTAGAGCACTGTTGCTACAATCCTAAAGAGAGACAGTGACATCTAGAACTGGGCCCACGAGACCAAAATAATAGTCCTCCCAGGATTTGGAAATAATGGGAAAGGTTCATGTGAGGGCAGGCAAGTTCCAGGACTCTCAGAGAGACCTGTCCTGTTACTCAGTAGGAGCCTGGCCAGAGCTGGAAGTACTAGATATGAACGTCATCCCCGTTACATGGATATTGAGGGGCAGAAATAAAGATGAAGGTATGACGTGGGTAATCCAGTTAGTGCACCAACCAGAAATCCGGGGACAGAATTCCAAGCCAGTAGGACCACAAGAAAACATACCACAAAACACAAAACAGGAGAGTGTTTCCAGAGAGTTCAGAGGACAGATTTAAAAAGGAAAGGAGAAGGCCCTTCCCAGTCTGTGCTGTGGCCGCCCAGCAGGTGTTGAAGGTAGTAGGAGCCACTGGTGTTCTTAGAGGCAAGGTTTAGATTGAAAATATTTTTTTTATTTCTCAGGTGTAACACTTGCCACCGTCTCTTCTGCTCTCACGGTTTGGTGCAGAGGCCTGGGTTCTATATCTGGCTGGTCACCAATCACATCACTTTGTCTGGCCTTACTTCCCTCATCCATAAAATGGGGTTTTCACCATGTGGATCTTCGGGTTCCTTAACTGTTCAGTGGCTTGGCCCAACTTCTACACAGATACAGCGTTAAACCTGGTGAACAGGACGGCCTCCCGCCAGCCTCCTTTGGCCTGCGCATCTTGCAAAACTTAGGCTTCGCCGATTGTTCTCCTCTTGCTTTTCCTTTCATCTTTTTTTTTTTTTTTCCCTGCATAAGGAAAATCAGCAGAAACTTCTCAATAGTCATGGCCGTACTAGAATAAAACAGAAGTATCTGGCTGTCCCATCACCATGAGAGAATGTTTGTATCTTCCATCTGGCCTTATCCGAAGGTTCCCTCCCTGTGTATAGAAATAACATCCCTAACACAACTCATCTCCAGCAGAGAGAGGAGAGAGCCAGACTCCATCAGTTATAATTAGGCAAAATGTCAATATGCCCTAGGTTCTAATACAATAGCCTCTCTGAACGCAGAGGCTTTGACCAGTTTTACAGACTTCACTCCTCCTGCCCACTCCCAGGAAGAGTCCTCATTTTCCATTCACTAGAAAACTGTGGTTTATATAGCTGGAGGGTCTCTAAACTGACCTCAAGGTTGAAGATAGATGAGGTATTTTTCTTAATAGTGTACCAGTTGGAGGATACAGCTCAATAATAAATTTATGTCATTTGCATAGCTAAAGAATAAATGTAAGGGGATTCCAGTTTTATAAGTAATCTTTCCTCATCCTGAAGCTACTAGACAGTGACCATATTGAATGGTTCTGGGGTAACTAAATTCAGAGAAGTATTTGATTACTAGGCTACTTTGAGACTCTGAGAAAGCACATTAATAAGAAGGAATAAGGTCAGGCATTGTGGCGCAGTGGGTTAAGCTGCTACTTGGGATGCCTCCATTCCATACTGGAGTGCCTGGGAGGGAATCCTACCTCCACTTCTGATCCAGCTTCCTGCTCATGCACACCCTGAGTGACAATACGTGACAGCTCAAGGCCTGGGGTCCCCACCATCCACATGGGAGACCCAGATTGAATTCCTGTTGCCTGACTTCAGCCTGGCCTAGCCCTGGCTGTTGTAGGTATTTGAGGAGTGAACCACAGAATGAACATGCCCCCACCCCCCGGGGTGGGGGCGGTGACTCTGCCTTTCAAATAAATAGATAAACTTTAAAATAAGGAGGGAAAAAAAAGGAACAGACAAGTTAGCATTTCTGTTACCTCGTTGGAGTTATCTAGTACATGGCTACATGGCATTCAGGTAAAATGGATTTATATGCCCATTATTTTCTATGAACAAAATAATCTGTTATTTTAATTTAATTCATTCTACACTCTCTGTCAGTGCTGAATAAGCAACAGAAATATGTTCTCAGAGTTGCTTCAATTCAGCAAGAACATATTGGGATTTACTAATTATATGGGGATTGAGTATACTAAAATATGCAGTCCTTTGACAGTACAAGAGTGCGATTTGGAAAAGTCTCTTCCCTTTCCAGGATCCCAGAACCTTCATCTTAGGAAATATGCTTTGCTCGTAGTCTTCAAATACAGTAAAATTTCCTCTCAAAGTGAAACTGAAAATACAGGTCTGTATCTACAGACGCTTTCTTGGCCCCGTTTGCCTGCTGGTTTCTGGGAGGCAGTGGTTGGTGGTTTGCTGGACTGGCTGTCGGCTGTTTGAGGCTGCAGTCCAAGGAGCTGAGGAGGGTCCCAGGGCAGGAGTTATAGCCCTGCCGCGTGGGGCTTGCAGCAGACGGGACCTCAGACTGAAGACCCGGAGTGGCTGCTGCCGTCTTCCTGTGCCTTTGACCAAGTCAAAAAGTGTGCGCCACGCATCAGAGACCTGGAGGAGTCACCTAGGAGAAAGGCATTTAATTTTTTAAATCTCATCGTATGTATGAAATTATGATGGTGACAGATCCTTCTGTCACATTAGGCGATGCTGTATTAGTACAGTCAAACTACGTAGCACTTCCTTTAATAAACACGTGCTAATTTCACAGCATTTCTATTTCCCTAAAAATATACTATTTTGTTTACTATCTGTGTCCATCGAAGAGTAATTAGTTTTCTAAGTAATTCTGTTTTTTTTAAATTTATAAATAATTTTATTTTGGTGCAAGAATTTTTGAAATCCATGAATTATTTTTTCATAATATACATTTTTAAAATTTTCAAATTTTATTGTTTAAACATTTTATCGAAATACACTATAAATAGCAAGAAATACACACATGTGTACAGATCATTGAGGATTTTTTGTTTTTGTCCTCCGAGCATACTCATAACCAACATGCAAATTTTTTTTAACTTTTTTACAGGCAGAGTGGACAGTGAGAGAGAGAGACAGATAGAAAGGTCTTCCTTTGTCTGTTGGTTCACCCCTCAATGGCTGCTGTGGCTGTCACACCACACTAATCCAAAGGCAGGAGCCAGGTGCTTCTCCTGGTCTCCCTTGGGGTGCAGGGCCCAAGCACTTGGGCCATCCTCCACTGCACTCCTGGGCCACAGCAGAGAGCTGGCCTGGAAGAGGGGCAACCAGGACAGAATCCGGCGCCCTGACCGGGACTAGAACCTGGGGTGCTGGCGCCGCAGGCAGAGGATTAGCCTATTGAGCCGCGGCGCCAGCCCCAACATGCAAATTAAGCACAACACATTACTAGTACTCCAAGAGCCTTCCCTATTCCCCGCTCCATTTTTTTTTTTTCCCTTAAGGTGGGGAAAGGAGAGTATGTTGTCATTTACTTTGTGTGGCTCAATGAAGCAGTATTTGTAACTAAATACCAAGTGATAGGACTTCCACACGCTTTTTATACTCTATATATTAACTTCCACAAATAAGAGAAAATACACGGTATTTGTCTTTCTGGGTCTGGCTTATTTCACTTAGCGTAATGATTGGCATTCTGAAGTATAACATCCACATTTTCCCACAATCTGCCCCCTTTTTCTCGGGGTGTTGGTGTCTAAGACATAATTATTAAGCTAAATTTCAAATTTTCGTTCCTAAGTAAAATGACTAGTGTATTTTTATGCTTAGAGGGTATTCTGGACTCAATAAAAAGGGGTCTGCAATTCAATCAGCCTCCAAGGATGGATGGGGTGGAGTGCTTAGAAGCCAAGATGGAGCGGAGCTGGAAAACCGGACAGTCCCATTGCAGGAATGGCCTGCTGGGGCCACCAGTGGGCTCCCCCTTGGGCTGTACTGCACAGGTGTTGTCACTGAGTGGATGATGAAACTGAAAGGACGCAAGCCCCGGCTTTCATGCCGAACCCCACAGGCAGGAAGGACCTGGCACAGAGTTTCCTGACAAATCTGAAGAGTATCCCTCCCACACCACGCATGCTTTGGGTTTTTTTTTTTTTGGTTTTGTTTTGTTTTTAAAGAATTAGAAGGAAACTAAAGTCTCTGAATAAAAATGAAAGAACAGTTTGCAAATTTATTTAGATAATCTACATGTGAGACTATGCACATAGCAGGTCATTACCTGAAAATGCAAATTTTAAAAATGTTAAGGTTCTGCTTTAAACCTACACTTGAGAAATTAGAAGGGGGTGGAGCCCCATGGGAGAGGCTGTGGATGACACTAAGCATGGGGCTCGTGCCTTCTGGAACAAGAAATGTGTAATAAGAACTTTAATCATACCCTTTCACGGATAATTCCATTCCTAACAGTCTCACAAGGAAATAATCCAGCAGTGAGTGGGGGAAAAAGATGCCCTTAGCGATTCTATTTATAATAATACAAACTGGAAATTCCCCAACCACCCCCAGCATGAGGCCAACGAAACAAACTCTTGGGGGGAAGAAATATAATGGAAGGCAGTGTCGCTTTACAACCATTCATTCAGTCACACCTTTATTGTTTTTTCAGTAGAGTGTCCTTGCAGGGTCATGTTCAGGATTTTAAATGTTAAAGACAGGTGGGTACCATTCAAGATTCTGTAAGGACAGGATTGGCATGACAAGGTGCAGAGGCGAGAGAGGGAGGTGGGGCCATTTGTATGGCAGGTGTGTAGGAGCAGTGGTGGTGACTTGAGCTATGACAGGGCCATCAGTGGGAAGGGAACGATTTGAGTATCATTGAGAAGGCAGAGTGTGCAGGTCTTGGTGACCCATTAGGTATCTGTTAGAGGAGAGGGAGGGGAGAGTTAAGGGTTGCTCCCAGGTCTCTGGCCGCCTGACACCTGAGCGTCCACTCAGCGAGGGCACACACTCTGGCTGGGAAAGACTTTTAGACACATTAAATGTGTGATGCCTGTGTCACATCCCACAGGAAGAACCTAGCAGGACTCTGAGTGTGGTTCTGGAGTGCAAACGTATGTCTGTGTCTGGCTAGAGTGATTTTAGCCTAAACTAGCTGGTGAGGTCATGGGTACCCGTGAATGACCCCAGCTTCCTATTGAAGGTCTGAAGACGGAGGAAGAGCAGAGAGGTGGAAAGAAAACTGGGAAAAGCAGGAGTCCGTGCACCCTGGAGCGTTTGGGGGCAGGGGGGCGATTCCTAGGGCTGAATGTTGCCAGGGGGTCGGGTAGTTCCCCTAGTACCGGCCATTGCCCTTTGGGTTAGGCAGCAGGGGCGGTGGGGAGGTGGCCTCAGGGAGAGCAGTTTGCAGAAGGGGTGGTGTGGAAGCCAGGATGGAGGGTGAGGAAGGAGAGATGACAGAGTTGGACAGCTTCTCAGGGAAGTTTGGCTGTGATGGATGGAGACAGGCAGGAGCAGGGCCCTGAAGCGAAGATGAGAACAAGGTGTGTGTTCATGCACGTGCACACAAACGTGTGCAGGAGCAGGGTAGACTTGAACCTAGGGGCGTGCCAAAGAGAAGAAGCCTGCAGAAAGAGGTTGAATGGTGAGAGATGCCTGTAAACTGGAAATGACGGTATCCACCAATGTCAGATGGGGTGGGGGAGGGTCCCATACATATGAATAAGACTTTGTGAACCTTCTACTTTGCCTCAGTGCTTTTGTATTGGAAGCACATGCAAAGAAAATCCGTGCTGCTTTTTGGAGACCAGTCTGTTCATTATCATACTTACAGGCGACACTATCTATTGAGTGTATCATGGTAGACATCGGAGGGGTGCTTTGTACGTATCGGCTCTTTATCCTCATAACAGCCCTACCAAGTCTGTGGCATTATGCTTATTTTATATAAAAGAATACTGAACTAAGTCTTGAATTAAGACTCAAAGACAAGAAGTACTTTGCCTGAGGGAGTGCAGCTGACAAATACAAGAACCAGATTTCGAACTTGAGACTTCCCTGCTCCAGAACCGAAGATTTTTCCTCTAAAAGGACCTTCAATCAACCAAAACTCCCAGATAGCCCTCCCTGTTCTTGGTCTTCAGACCCTGTGAGGTCAATAAGGCAATAATGCAGCAGTATTGCTTACTCTCCCTACAGTCTGTTTGAAACAAGGAGAATTTAGGCACCAGAGTAGGTGCCTGGCTTCCCACATCAAGATCACCAATACAGAACTGCATGTGTGTCTTGTGTGTGTGCACGTGTATGTGTGTGTACATGCGTGCACCAGGAGGATATCTGTATTTTAGTGGCTGCAGCTTTTAATTTGGAGGCTACAAATATTCCTAAGACTCCTCTCAGGAGCTATGCAAGTGAAGGACCCTGAAGCTCCCTTGCTGTATAGCAAATCCACCTTTGCATATGCGTTGTACATTTGAACTCTGCATATGTGCATGAAGATACTGGGTCTATCATCCCTTGACCAATAGGTCTTGCTTAGTATAATAGAAGCCTCAATTACTATTAGTTATTCCTTTCCTGGGAAGACAAGGGAGATGTGTCAAGAATCAGACAGGCTATGTCTGTACTTTCTGAAAAGTGCCTCTTAACTTTAAGCCAGTGGTCACTAGCTAAGCTAGGTACCCAGTGTTCATGCTATTTATTTTCAATAGGCAAATAGATAGCACTTACTTTGAAATATCCCCTTTATATCAAAGATCCTTTTGTTCATGGTATTTTTAGATGTGATCTGCTGCAGGTAGGGATATTTGAGGAATGCATCAAGAGAACAGGCTGATGTTGGACTAAGGGACCATCTTCATTTATTTAGAAACCTGTTGTAGACAAGATACACATCCCGTGCTACTCCAGATCACAGAATTAAGGACCAAGGAACAGGGATTGCAGGGGAAAGCCAGGTTCCGGCTCAGCAGAAGAAAGTGGTTTGCTTATGTCGTGGCAGGCTGCCCATCACAGGAAGCACTCAATGACTGCTTGGTGGGGGATGGGGAGCTGGGGTTGGAGTCCAAGAATCCACTTGGTCTAGGATTCCAAGCTATTATGGGCACACGCTAGCAGTCATGCACATACTGGGCATGTACAGTATGTTGGTTCCCCAGCCCTCCCCGGCTCCTCCCCCATGCCCCTCCCCAGTCCTCACCTTGGGAGTGATACATCTATCCACACAGCACATTCCCCAGCCACGCCTCTGGTTGCTGAGGAAATGTGTTCATGAATGGACTGATCCAGCTGTGGCCACACTCTAGGGTCTTAGAGTTCAGATTTTACTTGGCCTAGCACCTGGGGCCGTGGATCCTGGCTGTCCACTCATTAGCTGTCCCTCATGGGTGGCACTTAGGAAAGTTATCGCACCAGGACTCATGGTGGACTTAGGGTTGAAGGTAGAAAACGAAGACTCCCCCTGGACTTTCCCTCCACTGCCTTCCCCTGTACACTCAGAGAGACCCTTCCTCTGCCTGGCCCACTTTGCAGCGCCCAGATGAGGCTAAAGTGAGCAGCAAAGCAGGCCTGGGAAACATGGCAGGGCACATGGCGGCTCCAGGGACGGCCCAGCCTCCCAGCAGAGGCGTCCTGAGAGAGGGAGAGTGGTCTCAGCTGACCTTCCTGGGCCTCTCTGGAGCCATGACCCTGGCCTTCCTCCTCTGTTCTCCGAATGTAGACCCTGAGAAGGTCTACAAATCTGTCGTGAAGCACTGCTGTAGCAACAGTAGTAATAATCGTGCTGAGTGGTCGTGACAGCAACAGCCAGCTTTTGGTTGACACGGTAATGACCCTATTACATGAGTCAACCTACATCAAATCCTCACAAAAATCCTACAGAATAGATGCCATTAACAGTGCCGTTTTATAGACGAGGAAACTGAGGCCTAGCAGAGTTCAGGGACTTCCCTGAGAATGCACCAGTCTGACTCCAGTGTATAGACTGTCTGTCTGTCTGTCTGTCTACCTACCTACCTACCTACCTACCTATCTATCTGACAGGCAGAGAGAAAGAGAGATCTCCTGGAACATACAGGGCTGGGCAAGACCAAAACTAGCAGCCAAGAATTCCATTCATGTCTCCCATGCAGTGGGCAGGGTCCCAACTATTTGAGCCATCCCATGCTGCCTCCCAGGGTATGCATTAGCAGGAACTGGACATTGGCAGCAAAGCCAGGACTCAAACCCAGTCTCTCCAATATGAGATGCAAGCGACCCAAGTGGCATCTTAACTGCTGCACCAACCACTCACCCTGGAGGGTGCAGACTCTAGGGCAGTGCTATTGCCTCCATTGCCCTATGTATGAAGAGGAATGCAAACACAGAAAACAGCGTGGTTACCACACTCCCAGGAGCTTCTCCAGCTCCAGAAACAGTCTCTCAGCAGGGCCAGGGAGCAGCCTGCAGCCTGCTGTGTAGATATGCCTTGGCACTTCCCTTTCTTACCCTCCCAGCTGTGTCTGACATAGGTGTTACTGCACGCATTTTGCATAGAGGCCCAGGGACTTGCTCAAGGTCACTGCCTCTGCCATCTGTGTGTGCCCCTCACTGCCATGCCAGAGTGAGCAAAGTTGAACACCCTCACAGACACTAAATTTGTATTTCCTGGCCTCCCCATCCAAAACGGATACACTAATTACTGACCATTTTTTTTAGGAATAGTAATCATCAGGAACACATTTTTAAGTGTTTTCGCCTTCTATTCTGCATACTACTGAAATAAAACATTGATCAAACCCACAGGATGAAGCCCAGTGAGTGTGAGGCTCTGGAAATTAGGAAAAGTTCAGGAAGACATTGCACTAAGCCAAAAAACCCAAAGTGTTGATTTGGGGCTTATTTTTATATGAGATTAAAATATGAATCATTAAAATAGGACGGTATTTCGGGCTCCACATCCCCGTCTTATCAAAGACATCACCATGACTACTAGGTTGGGAGTCCATAAGTTCCAAAACTCCTTCCTGCCCTGAGATGCAGTCATGTACCGTGTTTCTATCTGGTACCCAGCGTTTCCAGGCGTCCAGCTCAGAGCACCTCTGCACTTCCTTGCCCATCTCCATTCAATGAAATTCCCAGGAGACACACTGTCTTCAGCTCTTTGATGTCTGTTGGCTCCTTTCGTCATTAACAGCAAGCAAGGACAGTAAGACCGCCCAAAATGCAAAGGTAGAGGGAGGGACGACGTCGAAGTGAAGATGCACAGTCCCTCAGGAATTGCTTAGACTAGGGTATCCGTGGAACTTACTTTGGTACGGTTGATGCAATGGGGCTTTACGAAAGGAGAGAAATTAATAATGGCACATTTCTCGGGTTCATGCTGAGTTTGAAAGAAAAAATAATATGACAATATCTACAGCCCAAAATATGCAGTTAAGTTGTTAATTAAAGCCTCTAAGAATGGCTAAAATAAGCAATAAAGGCCCATTGTTTGGTACAATTGTTGACTGCATATCTGTGTGGGGGGACAGTCAGAGGCCTGTGATATTTTAGTAATGCACCCCTAATGGATTTTGAGGCACCCACCTGCGTGTGGAACTTGGATCTAAGCCAGAGGTTTGGGACCATACTGCGACAGTTGTTTTACTCATTAACTCCAGGGTGGACACCTCAATACCAAAGATACCAGAACAGAGGGCCTCAGCTCAGAGAAGCCCCCACCATCCCCTGCGAGGGTGACATCTCAAGATGATTTCTAGGAATTATAGATGCTGGAGCCATGCCTGTATGTATTTTGAAAGGAGGGAGGCATCCTAGAGTGTGCCAGTTCCTTATAAAGCATCTTCAGTGTTTAGAGTGTCTGACCTTAGAAATTTTTTTTTTCAATTTTCTCCTCTTTCTGCCTGGGAATGTGGTGAGTTAGAAAGGTATGTTGTCCTCTGTAAGGACTATTTCTATGAAGCATCTATGAGTTGTCATTAAACATTAAAAACACTAATGCTTAATAACTCATAATCCTTGGACTAATCTAAAGCACAAACAAAGCTCTTAAATTTTTAAAACTTAAAATTTAATTTTTATCTGTTAAAAAATTAGGATATTTTGACAAAAATTATAGCAATCAGCTGGCGATTTAGATTTCCGTAGAATCTTGCATATGCCTCTGATGGGCTGTTACTACGCAGCTACTAAGGCAGTCAGGAATATAGGAAAGTCTTTAAAACATGATACACAGGGAAAGGGGATGCTGAACAAGTCAAGCCTGATTGTAATTTACAGGGAGACTATTAACAGGTTGTCTTTCTGTCTTACTGATGGATTGTAGGTGATTTTTGTTTTATTTCTGGTTTTCTTCACTTTTTAAACTCTTTGTATACCACTAGGAGTCTTCAAAATATTCATGGAAAGTGCGTATTATGAAAAAACTAAACATGAATTTCAATGTTTGTGCCAAAAACCTTTTTAAATTTTTTTTTATTAATTTGAAAGGCAGAGTTATAGAGAAAGGAGGAGAGAGGGAGAGAGAGATCTTCCATCCACTGGTTCACTCCCCAAACAGCCACAATAGCTGAGGCTGGGCCAGGCCAAAGACAGGGACCTAGAGCTTCCTCCAGGTCTCCCACATGGGCCCAGCAGCCCAAACACTTGGGCCATCCTTTTCTGCTTTCCCAGGTGTACTAGCAGGGAGCTGGATTGAAATGGAGCAGCCAGGATTCAAATAAGCATCCATATGGGATGCTGGCATTGCAGGAGGAGGTTTAACCTGGCACACCACAGTGCCACCCCCTAAACTTACCTTTTAATTGTTTCCCTGTGAACCTTTTAAAGTACCCTTGTATTCATAATTTTTAAAGTTTGATTTATAAAACCATATGACTGGGGTACACATTTGGCCTAGTGATTGAGACACTGGTTAAGATACTTGTAACGGGGGCGGCGCTGTGGTGCAGT
This sequence comes from Oryctolagus cuniculus, assembly GCF_051225735.1. Taxonomy (NCBI): domain Eukaryota; kingdom Metazoa; phylum Chordata; class Mammalia; order Lagomorpha; family Leporidae; genus Oryctolagus; species Oryctolagus cuniculus. The sequence continues at coordinate 109,757,659 of NC_142875.1, forward strand.
GGGTTAAAGCCCTGGCCTGCAGCACTGGCATCCCATGTGAGTGCTGGTTTGAGTCCCGGCTGCTCCACTTCCAATCCAGCTCTCTGCTATCGCTTGGGAGACCAGTGAAGGATGGCCCAGGTCCTTGGGCCCCTGTACCCACATGGGAGACCCAAGAAGAAGCTCCTGGCTCCTGGCTTCGGATCAGCTCAGCTCTGGCCGCTGCCGTCATTTGGGGAGTGAAGCAGCGAATAGAAGACCTTTCTCTCTCTGCCTCTCTCTGTAATTCTTTCAAATAAATAAAATAAATCTTAAAAAAAAAAAAAGATACTTGTAACCCATGTTGCAGAACCTGGGTTTGATACCTGCCTCCAGCTCCTGATTCCAAGTTCCTGCTAGTGCACACCCTGGGAGGCAACAGGTGATTAGGTTCCTGCCACTCACAAGGTCGAATGGGATTGCATTCCTGGCTCCATACTTCAGCCTTGATTGAGCCCAACCATTGCAAGCATTTGGGAAGTGAACCAGTGGATGGGAGATCTTTGTCTCTTTGCCCCTGAAATTAATGAATTAAATTACTAAGTTTATTAAACATTTTAAATCGCATGGCTCTGCTCTTGTGAGTTTCAGGTGTCATGCCTTGTGCCCTGTCATCTGTTTATTTGGTTCACCTTCCTATCCTTAGTGTAGTGCCAGAGACACAGCAGTGGCTCAGTACATGGGTGTTGAGTAAGGTGTTTCGTTTCTGCATTTCCCATTCCTTTTTCGTTCCAGGTGATGTGCTCTATGAACTCCTTCAGCATATCCTGAAGCAGAGGAAACCCCGGATTCTTTTCTCACCATTCTTCCACCCTGGGAACTCTATCCACACGCAGCCAGAGGTCCTACTGCACCAGAACCATGAAGAAGGTACTGGAGGAGGCTTCTCGCCTTGCTTAAGGTTTAGCTAAAACCAGAAGGCTTAGTTGTGAATTTGATAAGCTGCTCTAATTCATGTAAATTCGTTTTTCATTCAACTAAAGTATAGCGAATGTTTGCAATATCTAAGGCACCATGGGACATGCCAAAATGAATAAGACTCTTGGTTCTTGAAGCTCACAGTCTAAGTGAAGGGATGAGATGAATTTGGACAGAAGCATAAAAGCATCCCCCTAATGGTAGGTCCCCTAAAGAGGTAGTGGCAGGAACGATTACATCCAGATACAGGAAGCAGGGTCAGCTTCGTAAAGGAAGAGTGTCTGAGGGTTCCTGGAAGATCCTGCAGGATTCTGATAAGCAGGCACATTAGCTTTTTTTCTTTACTACAATGAAATACCTAAGAGAAGCTACTTAGTAATAAAGGGGCTTTATTTTGACTCTCAGTTTTGGAGGACCACAGTCTAAGGTCAGACAGGCCCCTCTGGTTCAGCCATCTGGTGAGGTCAGAAATGGCAATGGAAATGGCAGAGATCACAAAGTAAGCCAGGAAGCCGAGAATAACTGGGTCCCGCTCAGCTTTTCTAAGCAGCCCTCTCCTGAGCATTACCTCCCAGTGGCACACTCCCAGTGCCCTAAGGACTTCTCCCTACCAAAGACCATAACTGGATTAAATGTCCACCCTCACAGTGCCATGGGAGTTTAAATGCCTACATGAATTCCAGAGCCAAATCTTACTCCAACCATAGCTGTAGCAAGGAAGTGAAGAACGTTCCAAGCAGAGAAAAATGACACGAGGGTAGAGTAAAGCCTCGGAATAGAGAATAGACTTGGACTGTAGAACTGAGCTTCCTCCTCCCCACCCTTTTGGTATGAAGAATCTCAGACATAGCCCAAATGGGATCAGATAATCACCCCCTGAGAGCCATCACCTGCCTCAAGAGTGATCAGCGTTTTACTAGTGCAGAGCTAGACCAGGGAGGTTAGATTGGAACCAGAGTGTGGAGAACTTGGATGCACTCACTGTACATCGTTCCAAAGCAGGTGTTTGGGTGCAGAAAGAGGGACTAAGGTTCTTAATTTGAGCCGCATTCTATTGATCCCCTGAGTATGCAATGGCATTCAGGGCTGAGTCCTGCCTCGGTGAGGTCCATCACGCCCATGGTTGCTGCCCAGCATTGCTCGCACAGCAGTACGTACACACGCAGTAGGGCTTTTCCACACGTACTTGCCTTAGAACGGACAACTCGGGGCCTAAAACCCCCTGGCCCTTTGGGACATTTCCTTAAATTACTTGATCATCCCCAAGAATGGGGGATTTGTGTTTTATTATTTGCCAATTAAAAAATGATAACTTTTTTGTGTTCTTAATTAACACTTCCCAGAAGAGAGCCTGACTCCAGGCGAGCAAGGGACACCACCTCCTGTGCAGGCGTTTCACAGCAGGTCCTCTCCCTTCCTTGATAGAGAACAAACAAGCATTGCTTGCACGCGCCCTGCCTCTTTCTCTCATCCTTTCCTCCCTGGCTTTACCCTTGCTAAATTTAGCAGCTACCCCCACCTTGTACATTTCCGACTTGCATAATAGCCAACAGCCACTATCAGAGGAGGTGGGTTTACTGAAGCTTGACATTAAGGCAAGAAATATATTACCTCGCCTGCCCTTTCAGTTATAAAGAGTATGTGATTTCTCTCTCTCTCTCTCTCTCACTACGGGGGGAAAAAATCCTACTTGGAATTTCTGTCCCCAGAAATTCTGTGTGATTGGAGGCCATGGTCTCACCACATTACATAGACCCTCCCTCCACGGCCTGATTTGACTCATAAGTAGGTGTGTTTGTTGTTGTTCTCATTGCAGGAGCTCATCAAGAGAAAGCTAGCTTATTCTGGGAGCTGCTCTCAAACCAAATAAATACAGATGTGCCAAGGCATATGCTGTAATGAGCTGTGCTCTCAAGCGTTACGGTGTCAGTAGTGGTGAGCCCCGTAGGTAAGAGAATGAAGCTAATGAGGCCAAGGTCAAGGGCTTCATCGCTCTGTGCACCAGTTAACTCTGCTTCAGACCCAGCTCTTGAAAGTGCCCGGTACGTTGCCAGAGACCACTCTTTAAAGCTGACAGCCAGGAAGCAAGATCTGAGCGTACAAGCCCTGCCCCATTGTCTGTTCAGACGCCCTGCAGGCTCCAGATGGACAGGGAGGCACCGTGAGAAGGGAAGTGTGGGTGTCTATCAGGTGGTATCTAATAGGATCCCCTTTAAAGGCTGGGATCTGCCATCCAAGGCACACAGGAGGTAAGAAGAGGGCGCCCTTTCTCCCAGAATTTGAGACAGCACGTGTGTCCTTAATGATAAAGAGACCATTTAGTAAAGAGGTGAGTGGATCAGTTCAAGTTCCCCACCTCAGCCACCTCCTCCCACTTACCCTTCTATACTGAAAAGAAAAAAACGCACCCCCAAATGAATTACCTCTGCAGTGAGCGCAGTTGTATCCCACTGTGGAGAGTAATGGGATGATGTGGGCATATGTGAACACACAGACAAATGAAGTACTCATAAAAGAGTCTGTAAAGGGAAATTGCACCTAGCAAATATGACTTCCTGGGATTTCCTTTACAGAATTAGGGACACAGTAGTATGTAAAAGTGTGTTGGCCCAGGACTACTCATGTTACTACTAACATATATGAACATACATGTAAATGGCAGAATGGAAGGAGCACAGGGCCAATCCAGAGAGGGCCAGCTGACTCGGGAGCAGCCTTGCACAGCAGGGTGTGCAGAGGAAGGTGGAAAGCCGTCCTGTGACTCCACCCCATCACAGCCACCAGCATCAGCAGTTCAGACACTAATAATTTCACAGTAGGAATTGATGCCACAATACAGATGTGTGCTGTTTAATCCAGCAGCACTTCCTCCTGACCACACTGGAATCTCCCCTTCTTACCAGCAGCTGGGAGGCGTTGCCAGGAGCTAGGGAACTAGTGGAAGCTCAGGGCTTCCCCTCCGCCCTGCGGGAAAGGATGGCCACACCAGCTCCACCCTTTATTCTGTAAGTGCTCGTTATCTCTGTCCTGTACTCTAGTCTGAAATCCCACCCTGCCTAGGGCAAGGTAGTCCTCCGATTACCACCTTCATCCAGGAAAACCAGCATTTCCACTCTCTTCCCTTACCTATTAGTTGTGGGAAAGGAGGGTGATGTTATATAATTAGGTTAACCTTATAATTTTTCAGCCAGAGACACTGATGATAGCGACGCAGGGCTCCATTGGTAACTAAGCCAGGACAACAGCCATAAACCAGAACTATCCCACACAAACTGGGATGTCTCTGTGTTTATAGAAGTTTTTGAAGGATGGCATCTGTGAGTCAGGGAATCAGGTTCCAATCTTGCATTCTGCCCAAACAAGTCCTGAGGGCTAAGTGTCTCTTCTCCCTGGCTCTCAGTTTCCCCAGTCGAAGAAGGGGGTGTTACGCAAAATATGTCTCAGATCTCGCCCAACTTTAAAACACGAACATTAGACTCAAGCTTTCTGAGTCTCTCGGGGGCTATGAAGGTGAATAAGACGCACCCTCCACCTCCTAGATGTTGGGCACCTAAAGTCCAGAAACTCCTAACAGTGTCCTCCCGCGTGGTCTTGTCACAGTCAAAATCCTTGTGTCCTCATTTGTCTCACAATATCAGAACTCCTGATATTGTTGCCCTTAGTCAGCCCAAAGGGGGCGTCACTCATTTATTTCATGATAAAAAGCTCAGTTTAAGCAGATTCCTTTTGTTTGATGGTTATGACTCATTTTATCTGCATGGTGGTAGGTGGTAGGTAGGTAAATTAGAGAAGAGACAAAATAAATAGTGATCCGACTTCTTTCACAAAAACCCAGAGACAAAACAGCTTTGTAAGTTTCAGACCAGCAAGCAATGATAAGATCAGTTTTGTCACATGCACTTGTAATGACAACCTCTTTTGATGCCTTAAGTTCCAAAATAAATTACTGATTTTAGCTCTTTTCTGAAGAAAGACTTTGTCCCCAAAACATACTCAGTTGCCACTGATCCTTTGGTGTTGGTACTGCTTGAGTAGTGATTCCTTAAAAGCTGCTTGGGCCATGTGAAATAAGCCACAGGTGGGGACTGAAGTCTCCAAATGGACCCAGCTCAGCCCGATCACCTCTGCAGGCCCGGACTTGCATGTAGTCTACAGGGAGAAGAACAAGATCCATGTATCTCAAATTCTCACATTTCATTGCTTGCTGGGTGCACCCTCCTGTAATTTCTTTCTTGTTTTAATTTTATTTGAGAGACTAACTCCCCAGACACCAGCAATGGCCAGGAGTAGGTTGGGCCAAAGCCAGGAGCCAGGAACTCAATCCAAGTCTCTCATTTGGGTGAGAAGAACCCAGTTACTGGAGCCATCATCACCTGCTGCCTCCCAGGGTCTACATCAGTAGGAATTTAGAATCAGGAACTGGAGCCAAGAACTCTAATACAGGACATGGGTTTCCCAACCAGCATCTTAACAGCTAGACCAAATGCCTGCTGCTCTCCTACAATTTCAGTTCTTCAATTCCACCCTTTCCTGTGCCCCATCGAAGGGACTATACGAGGTCATTTTTAATCATTTTTTAGTACCTGTTACTTTTTTAAATTTATTTTTAAAGATTTATTGATTCAAAAGGCAAAGTGATAAATAGAGGAAGATACAGAGAGAAAAAGATCTTGCATGTATTGATCGACTCCTCAAGTGGCCCCAAGGGCTGGCTGGACCAGGCCAAAACCAGGATCCTGAAATTCCACATGGATCTTGCACACATGCGGCAGGGTCCCAGCCACTTGGGTCATCATCCACTGCTTTCCCAGGTGCAATAGCATGGAGCTGGATCAGAAGCCGAGTAGCTGGGACATGAACTGGCATTTCAACCTGGGATGCCAGTATCACAAGCAGTGACTTAACCCACTGTGCTTCAATGCTGGCCCCCGTTTTTAATCATTTTAATTTGAGGATATTTAGATACCCAGTGCTGTGATTGTTTCTGCAACCATGGACACAGTTTTAAGGTGACTGTTCTGCTGGGGTGAAAACTTCACGTCACAATGGGAAGCTACAAGCATTGTAGAGCTCTGCCTTGCAGCTAGCACATGGCAATGGCCCAGATGCTAGAGAGGTCTCATTTCTTTGTTGCAAGTGGGGAGGGAGCGTGGATTCTGTGATACTTCACAGAAGATTCATTTATAGGATTGCAGGATTGAGGGGAACAGTCCCCCTCCTGGCCCTCCCCCACCACCAAAAGCGACTTTGGAGGTATAAGTCTCATACAACTTTAATGAGATGATTAAATAAGATGAAGTACATGATTCTGCATTGCAGTAACAAAGTAATAGGTAGCATTTAGTGTGGTCTTTGTTGTATGCCCAGCCCCGTTCTAAGCTCCTATAGGTTTAAGTCATGTAGTCCTCACAAGCTAATACCATTATCCCCGCTTTGTAGATGAGGACGTAGACACTAAGAGCAATAAAGTAACACGCCCCAAAGTCAAGTAGCAAAGTTCAGGTTTGAGCCCAGGTGGGGCTGACACCAGTCCTTTGTTCATTCCACTGCAGAATGAATGAGCAGACCACAGATGACAGTTTGGTACCTTTTTGTTCTGCACGTGTCCTGAAACTAGGAAGAAGTTGAGACAAGGACAGCAGGGCAATTTTCAGGCCCCCTGACTCAGATAGAGTGGCACAGGTCCCAGCATGCCTGTTTACAGTACTGCCAGATTTAAACAAAAGAAAGTCGAAGATCTTTGTCTCTCCATAAATAAAAATTTTTAAAACGAGTTAGTGGGCATTTGATAAAGCAGTTAAGACACCACTTGGGATGTTAGCATCCCATATCAAAGTGCCTAGGTTGAAGTCCCAGCTCCACTCCTGATTCTAGCAAATAACTAATGCACACCCTAGGAGGCAGCGCATGATGACTTCAGTGCTAGCGTACCTGCCATCCCCATGGGAGACCTGGATTGAGTTCCTGTTGGCCTGGCCTGGCCCAGCCCAAGGTGTTGTGGGTTTTGGGGGAGTGAACCAGTGCTTGGAAGAGATACTCTTTCCCTCCCTTCTTCCCTCCCTCCCTTTTAAATTAGTTAATTTTTTAAAAAGAATGTCAAGGACACCTTTTGAGAACCAAAGTATGGCCTCAGTTTGTGATATTAAAATCTCATACTAAATTGGACTAGATTAATGTTGATGAACGGTTGACTCCCTTAGGATGAATTGACTCAGCATGCTACTCTCCAGCCTATGAGAAATGGGGGCTCCGGTTGAGACCCTGCCCTCAGATCACAGCTGCTGAGTAGACAGCAGGTAGAGGAAGTATTCAGCTGCTCAGGCCACATCCTGTTTCTGGTTGTTGTAAAAGCCACCCTGATTCTTTAGTCGCTGGAATCATGATGATAAATGAACTGTCAAGAAGGCCATCAACTGGGTTTGATATTTCTGTTACACATTTTAGCTGTGTAATATATGATGGAGCCAGAGAATGTATTGTACATGGGTGCTGTGGATCTAGACCTCCTGGTTCAAATCCCAGATCCCCAGTTTAACTTCCTTGTGTTGACCTTTCCATATGTAAAAGAACGAAAACGACTATACCTGTCTCATTCAGGGATGCTCCAAAACGTTTGTAGAGAATATAATTTTATTTGGACCAAAAAAATTTTATATCCATGGATAATTTTTTCTTAGTACACATTTTCTGTGAACTTTTTGAAGCCTCCCTAGTAAGGTTGATGTAAGAATGAAAAGTGTTAATATGGGAAATGCCCTTGGAACTGCACCTTGCCAGACAGTAAGCACTCAATCAATGTTATTCATTAACATTATTCAGTAGTTCTTACCATTATTTGGTTAGGTTTTTTTTTTTTTTTTTTTTTGCTTTTTGTAAATTTTCATTGTGATAAAATACATATTATATGACATTTTCCACCTTAATCCTTTTTAAGATTTATTTATTTATTTATGGGAAAGGCAGAGTGACAGAGCGAGAAAGCGAGACAAAGAGATATCTTCCATCTGCTGGTTCCCTCCCCAAATGCCTGCAACAGCTGGGGCTTGGCCAGCCCAAAGCCAAGAGCCAGGAACTCCATCCAAGTCTCCCATGTGGGTGGCAGGAACAAAAATACTTGGTCCATTATCTGCTGCCTCCCAGGTGTGTTAGCAGGAAGTTGGACCAGAAGTAGAGGAGCCAGAATTCGAACTAGCTTTCTGGTATGGGATGCAAGCATGCCAACCAGCAGTTCAACACACCAGACCACAATGCCCGCCTCCCATCCTAACTTTTTTTTTTTTTATTTTCAAAACTGTATTTATCTGAAGGTCAGAGTTACAGAGAGAGAGAGAGAGAGATCTTCCATCTGCTGGTTCACTCCCCAGATGTCTAAAACAGCTGGGGCTGGGCCAGGCTGAAGCCAAGAGTCAGGAGCTTCTTCTAGGTCTCCCATGTGGGTACCAGGAGCACAAGCACTTGAACCATCTTCTGCTGCTTTTCCTAGGCCAATAGCAGGGGGCTGGATTGTAAGTGGAGCAGCTGGGACACAAACTGGCGCCCATATGGGATGCTGGCCTTGCAGGCGGCAGCTGTATCTGCAATGGCCCCATCATCCTACCAGTTTTTAAGTGAACAGTTCAGTAGTGTTAAGTATATCCACATACTTGCGTGATGGTGTTGCTTCTAATTTTCTTAGCTATTCTTGTTGCAACTGCACATACTTTGTGCAGATACTAGATTTGTGCATCCCATTCATAGGAAGGCCTGTTGCCTCCCCACACCATTATTCTAGAACAGCTTCATGGATTAACTAGGCACCATCTGCAGCATAATTTCTATGGAAAAATATATTTGAAGTGCCAACCTTAATTATGTTCAGAACACAGCCTGTTTTAAAGCCAACACTCCTTGCATTTTATGTGACCTTGTAGTACCTGGCACGTGGTAGGTCCTTCATGTTCCCTTTGCAAACTTCCCATTAATCTTCCAGCCGTCTCTTCTCAGATTTAACAACCAGAGGATTAACCCTTTGTACCCCTGTGCATTCTGCAATTCTTGGATCTGACAGCAGGTAATGAGAGTGCCTACCAGAAAAAGAGCAGGCCCAGATCTTGACTTCCCATTCTGCCTGGTAGTAGGGCCTCTGGGGCACCTGTTAACACCATCTTGCTGTTACCAGACCTCATTCCACTCTTGTGCAAGCTCTCCTTTCCTCTCTGGAGCGTTTTCTTCCTGCTTCACGTCCTGCGTTTCCAGGTCTGGGGCAACGTGATCTTTTGCCTCTGATCCTTGTCCCCACTGCAGTTTGTTGGCCAAGACAAAGTATAGAGCGCTGGATGGTTCGGTGGGCCTCTTTGTGTCTGGTGATCCCATCACCCTCCCTGCCTTCTCCGGCTTTCTCCAGTGACCTGGAAGCCCCGTTAGCCCTAGGGCTAGCTTGTTCTCTTAGGCCAGAAGTTTTAGGGGCAAGAGATTCCTAATATGCATGAGTAACTCTCCCAAGATAAACAGGAAGTCTCCAAAAACTTGCTTTTGCCCCTAAGGAAATGCCATCTGATCGCCTTCAGATAAAGGGACTGGGGCAGTTAGATTTTTATCTGCAGAGAAGGAAGCCCTCAACTAAGGGGTTATCTTGCTCTTTTCCCCACACCATTAAATTCTTCTGCCTTATCTTTGTGCCACGCTGACCCTACTCTTTACAAATGATTGAGAGGTTTACCACCTTCAGTCCACTTGCTACATTTGAAATCCAGCCCGTGACTTCTTCATTTACTTTTGTGCTGCTTCATTAAGACCAAGGAACTCGACCCTGTAGAGTCTACAGCCTGGCAAGAGCAGGAAGCTCCCTTCTGTCTACAAGCTTGCATGTGCTTTCTTGCTCACCCACTGGCAAGGGCAGCCTGATTGGAGTGGTCAGGCCTGCTGCACAGTAATGAGGATTCAGCCTCGGAGTACTCAGAGTTGCCCATTTTGTTTATCTCATTCCCTTTCATCAAGTCTTATCAAATTCTAGGAGCTTACCTGCCGTTCATTGCTTATGACCTTGAGCGTATGCAACTTGTGCATTCAAACTAAGTCAGTTTATGACTCAGGCCCTGCGTGAGAGTTCAGGACCGTTGGCACACTGGTGAAAGGGGCCATGGAAGGTCTCTGAGCCAAGCAGAGGTTGAACCTCACAGAAAGTGGGGAGTGATGGATGTATTGGTTTCCTAGCGCTGCTTCCAGAGCCTAACACAGACTGGGTGGCTGGAGCAACAGAAATGCAGTAGCTCAGCATCTTGGAGGCTGGAAGTCAGATTAGGGTTGTGCCGGGGTTCTCTGCTAGCTTCTGTAGTTTGCTGGCCATCTTTGGCATCCACTGGCTTAGACAGAGATCTCTGCCTTTGTCTTCTTCATGTGGTGTTCTCCCTATGTATGTGTGTCTGTGTCCCAAGACTGCTTTCTGTAAGCTTTCCATAGGCTTAAACGGACCCTTTCTGTAGCTTAAACTGACCTCACCTTATCTTACTAACTCAGCAAGGATACACTGTGCAAAGAAGGTGACATTGTGAGACTCTCTGGAGGTTAGGAATTCAACATAGGAATTTGGAGAGACACAACTCAACCCATAATGGGGGTAAGAGAACTTGAGTATACAGACTGAACTTTTTAAAAAGATTTATTTATTTATATGAAAGTCAGAATTGTAGAGAGAGAGGGAGAAAGTGAGATCCATCTTCCGTGTACTGGTTCACTCCCCAGATGGCTGCAACAGCCGGGCTGGACCAGGTTGAAACCAGAAGCTTCATCTGGGTCTCCCACTTGGGTGGCAGGGGCCCAAGTAGTTGGGCCATCTTCTGCTACTTTGCCCAGCCCATTAGCAGGGAGCTGGATGGGAAGTGGAGAAGGTGGAACATGAACCAATGCCCAGAGGGGATGCCAGCGTCACAGGTGGTGGCTTTACCCAGTATGCCACAGCACCAGCCTGTATATGGAATCTGGTTTGAATTCCACTTCAAAACCCAATTCTGTATTATTCACAGTTTCCATTAATCCTTTTTAAAAAAAACTGCACTGTGGGCCCAGTGCTGTGGCATAGAAGGTAGAGCCTCTGCCTGCAGTGCCGTCATCCCATATGGGCCATGGTTCAAGTCCCAGCAGTTCCACTTCTGATTCAGCTTTCCGCTGTGGCCTAGAAAAGCAGTACAAGATGGCCCAAGTGCTTAGGCCCCTGCACCTGCATGGGAGACCCAGAAGAAGCTCCTGGCTCCTGGCTTCAGAATGACCCAACTCTGGCTGTTGCGGCTATTTGGGGAGTAAACCAGTAGATGGAAGACATTCTCTCTCTCTCTCTCTCTCTCTCTCTCTCTCTCTCTCTCTCTGACTCTCTCTCTCTCTAACTCTGCCTTTCAAATAAATAAATAAATCTTTTTTAAAAAAACTGCAGAGATAGGATCTCTTCTAGAAAATTGTGAAACAGTGGACTGAGACAGATGAAGGAGGTACCGCAGGGCCTGTGGATTTGCATCTCCCTCTCTGACATCTTGGGTCACCAGTCGTTTCAGGGCCCTTGGGAAAGCCTAATGGTGGAAATGCAATCCTGCCTATGAGATGTAAAGTTCACCTTCACCTTTGTTCCACCCTGGAAATTTCCCAGCAAAACCCATGACTTTCACCAAAGGCAGGATTTTTTTTTTTTTTAGGTTTACTCGTTATTCAATATTTATAACATTATTAAATTGGGTCAAACTTTGATGAGATTTAAGTAGAGAAACTTTTCTAGGAAGTAAAAGAGGATGAGCAGTCAGACCTTTTTTGAGTTACTGCAGTTAACGTATTGATTTACTGGCTCTTAGGTGGTGAGGAGAAGGGACTATTTGAGTCTGCAGGAGAAAGGTTTGGGATCAGTAAACACTTTCAACCAGAAGGGCAGCTCCGCACCACAACCTGAGCTTTCTTCCTCCCTCTTGTCCATACCGGCCAGAACTCATTACGTGGGGCTTTCTCTCCCATATCAAGACCTTCAGAATCAGGGCGGTGTGGACAGTTTCCCAGTTTTCTAGCTGGGCAGCTCACCAAGAAAAAACCCAGACATCAAGGCCACAGGCTGAAAAAAAAAATCATCTTGTTGTAGGCAGAAGACTCCCACAGTCTGGGGGATTTCATGCACCCACTGTCCGCTCAGTGCATTTCCTGTGTCCGGAGCTTCTCTGCCTGCCGGCTCTGGTCTCGTAAAGTTTCCACACCCTGCTGCCAACTTCTAATAACAGAGGCAGCAGGCAGCAGCGTAGCAGTATCAGAGCCCGCTGGATACGTGGGTGCATGCTTTGCAAAGTAAAACAAAGCTCAGAAAGTCTCCTTGCAGGCCTGCCAGCCTTGACTGTGGTATGCCCAGACCACCAGGAGCCTGGAATTAAATACCCTCAGATCCAGTTCTCTACCATTAATGTTATCAGCTTCATCAAATACTTCCTCTTTGAGTGGTGTCTGCAGAGAAATAAATAAATCAAGCTCTTCCAAGCTCTGGTCCCGCCCGGATCCTGAGTCAGAAGTAAAATTTGAGTTGAATTATTATCTCGAGTACTGTCTCCCTCCCTCATTGTTCCCCAAGCTCTGGGCAGGAACGGAGAGTGAAATCTCTCCAGGACATTACATCAGTTCCTCTTTTACCCTTGGCATGAGAGTTCTTCCTCTCATAGTCTTCTCGGACTTCCTAAGGCTTGCCTGGAGTGCACACCCACACACTGAGCCTTGAAGCGCAGCACATCAAAGAGTGCCTGCAGGTAACCAGATTACTGACCAACGCCTGTGTCCGTTTTGAAATTTATAAGACGGGAAATGGATTCAGGAAATGGGATTTTTCAATACATGGTCTTTATCATCCTTAAGCATTTTTAAACCTTAATAAGCTTTTAAGTAAAGAGAGACATTCTGGAAATGGCATTTGGAAGAAAATATATGGAAGTTTAGAATGAAACTGTCTTATGGTTACTTATAATGATCCTATGCTGTGACAAATGAAAAGTGAACCATGGACAAAAGGTAAATTTGTTTTTATGGGCATCAGAATTGAGATCCGTGTTAGCTATAAAAAGAAAACTCGCCTCATCCCCCAAAAGATTGTAGATCATTTCTATCAGACTCATCTTAGCCATTAAAGTTAACTCCATTGGCCTAGTCAGTCACCTGTAAGCATTTATATGCATTTCAGCTGAAGTGAGGAAGTTACTGCTCATTACACCAACCTGTTCCCTCCCAAGGTTGATTAAGCACTTTACCAAAAAGACTTTTTATAATGGGAAATATCAAACCTATGTAAAAGTAGAGTTGTATAGTGAGCCACCATGTACCCCCTCACCAGTTTTGATTAATCAAGTCACAGCCAACCTTGTTTCCTCTGTGCCCTACCTAGAATCTCCATCATCTTGGATTGTGTTAAAGCGAATCTAAGATAAATCAGATATACGCCCAGATATTTTATAGAAATTATAATCACAGAGCCAGTGCTGTCACCTGAAAACTAGTCTCATAAATGTCATCTGAGCCAGAATCCAAGCAAGGGCCTATATGTTGCAGATGGTTACAGTGTCTCCTAAGCTTGTTAGAATCTTAGATTCTCCTCCATATCTTCCAGTGTGTTTGAATGCTGTCTCTCTTTAGCTGTAGTTAGTATAACTTTTTTCCTGTGCTTAAAAAAATTCAATTTTCCTTTTCTAAACTGATTAGGAGCAGAATTGTTTCAGATTTCAGATTTTGGAATACATACATATACATGACAAGGTATGTTGGGGACAAGACCCAAGTCTCAACACTCAATTCATTTATATTCTATATACACCTTGTTCACATTATAGCCTGAGGGTAATTTTTTTATTATTTAATTTTTTGCATGAAACAGAGTTCATGGGAAAGAATTTTCTAGTTGCAGCGCCATGTTGGCCCTCAAGTTTCAGATTTCTTGAATTGGGGTGCTCAGCCTATAGCTTTTTTTCCCTCTGGTTGCTCTCAAGATTCCCTCTTGGTCTTTGGTTTCCAGCAGCTGAACTGAGATGTGCCTCAGTGTGCAACCTGCTTGACATTTGCTGAGTTTCTTGGAGCTCTAAGTTTGTTGTTAACAAAAATGGGGATGATCTGGCCATTATTTCTTCCTTTTTTTCCTACCCCATTCTTTCTATGCATTTCTTCTTGGATTCCAATTATTTGTATATTCACTTTGTGATATTGCTGTACAGGTTCTAGGATTTAATTTTTATTTTTATTCCTCTGTCTTCAAGTGTATTAACCCATTCTTCCCTCTTCTCCACTCTTTTGTTAAGTCCTATCCAGTCTTTCATTTTTAGATATCGTACTTTTTACTTGTGGAATCATTGTTTTAACAGCTTTTTTTTCTTTTTATCCACTTTAAGTTTTTATTTGACAGAGACAGGCACAGGCAGAGAACACGCCCACCTGCTGGTTCAAGCCTCCAATGTCTACAATGGCTAGGGCTAGGCTGAGGTTGAAGTTGGGATCCAGGAACTCAATCCAAGTGTTCCACATAGGTGGCAGAAATCCAGTTACTTGAGCCATCACCACTGCCTTCATGGGTCTGCATTGCCAGGAAGCTGGAGTCATGAGCTGGAGTTGCATATTAGCTGGTCTCCTCCAGTGTGGGATGCAGGCGTCATGACTGCTGGCCCAGATGCCCAGCCTCTCAATTTATTTGTGCTTGACAGTATCTGTTATCACTCATTACTACCATCATTCAATTAAGTACTTAAACTTATTTATAATATCTGCTTTAAAGTCCTGTTTTGATAATTCCAATATCTAGACTATGCCTGTTTCAGTTGACTACCTGTCCTCTTGATTATAGAATCCATTTTTTTCTGTTTTATCTCATGTCTAGCAAAGGTTTTTTTAAGATTTATTTATTCATTTGAAAAGCAGAGTAAAAGAGAAAGAGAGGGAGAGACAGAATCTTCCATCTATTGGTTCCCTCCCCAAATGGTCATAATGGCCAGAGTGGGGCCAGTCCAAAACCAGGAGCCAGGAGCTTCTTCCAAGTCTCCCAGGTGGGTGCAGGGACCCAAGCACTTGGGCCATCCTCCACTGCCTTCCCAGATGCATTAGCCGGGAGCAGAATTGGAAGTGGAGGAACCGGTACTTGAACTGGCACCCATATGGCCACAGGTGCCAGCCCCCTAGCAAAATTTTATTGGATTCTGAACATTATAGGGAATACATTGCGGTGTAATTTGTGGAAGACCAAGCTTCCATAAATCCAGAATGACTGGCTAATTATCTGTTCGAGGAAAAGGCACTCTCTTCAGAGGAATGTAACTTAATCCACTCTTCCTGCAATGTATTCCTGCCTCAGTTTTGTCTTTAGCACTCAGCCAGTTTCCTTTGTTCTGGGGTGGACTGTTTACCCATAAGCTGGAACCATTCTGGATAACGGACAGCTGAAGTGTTTACAGAACCTCCTGGCTTAGTGAGACTCAGACTCTGAACACTGTCCCCGCCATGGTGGCCAGTAGCTGAGCTTTCTCCTCCTATCTTTTGACGATCCAGCTGTTGGTTTTCACTGTATCCTCTAGTCTCCCAGTATGTGTTATTCGGGAGTCAGACAGGAATTCGAGGAATATTTACATGCCGATTTAGCGGGTTGGTCCCTCCTTTGTGAACTTCACTGCTTCAATTTTTTCCCACTCTAGCAACGCTGTCCCCTTTCCTCTGACATCTCAAGCAAGTTTCTGTTCATTTCCCATCCCGTGGTGGAAGACCTAGAGAAAGCTATATAAATATGGATCTTAATCTGTTCTAGGTCCCTCCTTTCCAGAGTGAAATCCCCTTGCATTTTTTCTAAATTTATTTGAAAGGTGGAGTTAGAGAGATCTTCCATTTGCTGGTTCACTCCAAAAATGGCTGTTATGGCTGGGGCTGGGCCAGGTCAGAGCCAGGAGCTTCTTCCAGTTTTCCCACATAGATGCAGGGACCCGAGCACTTGGGCCATCTTCCACTGCTTTCCCAGGAGCATTAGCAGGGAGCTTGATTGGAAGAGGAGCAGCCAGAACTCAAATCGATGTCCATATGGGATGCAGACACTGCAGGTGGGTGGAGGCTTAACCCACTGTGCCACAGTGCCGCTCCCCCTTCCATTTTTGTCTGCTTTTGGTCACTCTCCAGAATGTTCAAATGGCTTCAATGTTTTTTTTTATCCACACTCTATCATTTTTGTCTGCAGCAAGGCTGGTCTGGTACAAACCACCCTACCATTATTGAAACTAAAACTTACCCTATCACATACTTGGTAGCTGATCATAAATACTCCATCTTGCTTTTCTTAATTAATACCAGTCCATAGCAAAATGGGAGATACTCTCCTCTCCTTTTTAATGCTTGCATACTACTCCATTATTTACAGACACCATATTTGAACCAGTCTCCTGTTAATAGACATTCCAGTGATGAAGCACTTGTGGATTTATGGTAGGTTATACAATAGTAAAAAAAAATAAATAAGTCCATTGCCTTCAAAGTGACTTTTTAAAAAGGTATATGTATTTTGAAAGAGGAGGAAAGAGAGAATCTTCCATCTGCTGGTATACTCCCCAGATGGCTGCAATGGCCAAGGTTAGGCCAGGCTGAAGCCAGGAGCTTCATTCCTGTTTCCCATGTAGATGGCAGGGGCCCAGGCGTTTAGTCCAGCTGCTGCTGCTTTTCCCAGGCCATTAGCAGGGAGCTGGAGCAGAAGTGGAGCAACAAAGATATGAACTGGTGTCCACGTGGGATGCTGGCATCACAGGTAGCAGCTTTACCTACTACGCCACGACGCCGGCCCCAAGAAATGATCTTTTAATATCATAAATAGTGTTTGTGTTCGTGATCTAATGGAACTTTAAAGTCCCCATTTTCCTGTTAATTCTGTATCAAACTTGAAGAAATCACAACCTCCATCTATATTAACCCTGCCAGATTCTCAGATCCCCTTTATGTGTTCTTCATGGACCACAGATGGTACCTTTGACTCACTTTCTCTAGAACCAAGAACAAGAACCATGAGCAAGGACCAGCAAGCGTGCACAGTTTTGGGGAGATGGCTCTGAGAACAGACATGGCCAGGGATACCTCCTTGGGGTAGATTTAAAGCCCTATAGAAAGCTGCATTTTCCCAGGCAGACACCTGTCCTTCTGAGCCTTAGCAGGGATCCCTGGAGCCACCTGTGTTGCTCGGTCCCTGCGTGTGGCTGCTAGAGCCACTCTATTGCTGAGCCATGTACACTTGTGATGTCCTTATTCACATGTCACCATCTTGAACCTTCCAGTGGAATGGGGCGGAGGTGTTGCTGGGTGCCCCCCCGTCCTCCTTCTTACCCGGTTTCCGAGCATTCGTAGGGCCTGTGCCCTGAGGATCTAGGTGCTCCTGAAAATTCTTTCATGCACAGCGAGATTATCACTCTGAAAACACCACAGTCCGTGGTGAAAGCAGGTTGTGGTGTGATTTTGTGCCCCGGTTTTTAAGTGGCAAAGTGACGGATGTTGTAATGAGTACACAGATCGTAGAATTTGACCAGAGTCTCACTCCAGTCCTCTAACTGGCTTTGTGGCCTGGAGTAAGGTCTTTCTGCCTTAGTTTTATCATCTGTAAAATAGGGGATTATTAGTGGTATCTCCTGCTTAGGTGTGGTGTAAGTTTTAAACAGTGAAACTCAATACCTAGGATATAAAAATTGTTCATCGTTATCAATAATACCAACTAACCTGGAGATAAAGAACATGAAAATTTGGTTATGGATGGAAGTCAACCAAAGCGTAAGAGAGAAACCCCTGAGAACGCTTCCCCCTCTGACAGCCACGTACAAGAGTCAAGTGGGAAAAGAAAATGCAGACGGTGGGCTTCGTTGTGTTTCTCCATCGGGGTGGAAGGAAGCTTTGCAGGCTACTTAGCTTGTCTAGTAGCAGGAAACCAATTTCAAGTGTAGGTACTTGGATTTTTTTTTTTAAGCAGTGAAACAGACAGTATCCTGGGAAGACTGAGGCTACGTGCACACCTGCATGTCCCCCGGTTTACGCCTTTAGAGCCACAGAGAGGTCCCTGTTGTGCTAGTTCACTGGATCTGATGGTCTCTCCCTCTGCCCCACAGATAACTGTGTCCAGAGGACCCCCAGGCCGTCCGTGGAGAACGTGCACCACAACCCTCCCACCATTGAACTGTTGCACCGCCCCAGGTCGCCCATGACGACAAACCACCGGCCTTCTCCCGACCCCGAGCAGCGGCCCCTGCGGTCGCCCCTGGACAACATGATCCGCCGTCTCTCCCCGGCCGAGAGGGCCCAGGGGCCAAGGCTCCACCAGGAGAACAACCACCAGGAGTCCTACCCCTTGTCAGTGTCTCCCATGGAGAATAACCATTGCCCACCGTCCTCCGAGTCCCACCAGAAGCCATCCAGCCCCCGGCAGGAGAGCACACGGGTCATCCAGCTGATGCCCAGCCCCATCATGCACCCCTTGATCCTGAACCCCCGGCACTCCGTGGATTTCAAACAGTCCAGGCTCTCGGAGGACGGGCTGCATAGGGAAGGGAAGCCCATCAACCTCTCTCATCGGGAAGACCTGGCTTACATGAACCACATCATGGTCTCCGTGTCCCCTCCTGAGGAGCACGCCATGCCCATTGGGAGAATAGCAGGTGAGTGAGCGCGCCTTCCCTGTGCCCCCGTGCCCCTCCAGCATCAGGGGGGCCTGACAAAGCCGTGCTGTCCCCTTAGAGCCCGCAGCCAGCCCCACACCATTCCCAGTTAGGTGCTGCAAAGGCCCTGGGAGCGCAACTGGAGACTCCTGCCTGAATGAGGCAAAATCCCTATGGTCTGGTTAATGAGCCTACTAGGGTGGAGTGGTTAATGAGCCTCAGAAATGTGAAGAAACAAATGTCCTCTGTCCAGCTTACTAGGAGAGTCACATCAGAACCAAGGCAAAGCAGACACACTGAAAATAAAAGGTTTATGAGCATGCTAATGGCCCTGTCCTGAAGTTTCCAGCAGCTAATTAACAAGTAGACACAGCACAAAGGACCTCTGACTGTAATCTCACTCTACGGGCGGGACTCAGTGGAGCTTCACCTGGGTAGATAGAGAGGAAAACAGGACCACGAGGTCGCAGGCACGTGTTGCTGCATTATTTGGACAGAGGAAACCACTCCAGAGTTCTTTTGATGACGACAAGCCCAGCGATGCTTAGCCAACATGAGAAACCAGTGCCAGCCGGTGAAAACAATCTACACATTGCATTTTGCTGGTGTGTGCAGGTTTACCGGAGGGCATTCTGCAGAAGCCTAATCCTCTAACCATTTGGCGAGGTGACCGCTGTCTCCTCACAGGACGTTTGTTGAGCACCTGCGATGTTCCGGGAAGTGCTCTAAGAGTACAGGATACACAGTTCCTTACGGGTTCGAGAATTTAGTGGGTAAGACAGATGTGGAAGCCTCTGCGATTTAAAGCAGAATAAAATAAGCCCTCCGTCTCATCTGTTCAGGGTACACGCATTCGTTGAGCACCTACTGTGTGCCAGAATAATGTGGTGTGGAGGCAGGACACGAGGAAGGTGCATTTTGCCTGGAGGAACTGAAGGTGGCTTTCCTGGCAAGAGAGCTCAGCGCTCAGCGGTTTTGTTTTCAGTGGTGTAGGGAGGAGAGGACAGATCCGCCCAGGTGAAGCGGGACGTGCCCCTCCCTGCGTGAGGAGGTGCTCCAGCGGGGTGCCCCGGTGCTCACGATGGCAGGTGCTCCCACAGGCCTACCTCCCCTCTGCCCTGACTCACTGCCCCTAGATTTTTTCCTCTGGCCCCAAGTGCATGCACCTCCAATGTTGCTTGTTTTTGTAATAATTTACATGAGGGATGCATTTTTTTATTTTAAATTTTATTCACATAATGTGAACAGATTTCAGTATTTTTTATATATAGGTTCAAGAGCATAATGATACTTCCCACCTACCCTCCCTCCTTCCCTGTTCTTTTAATATTTGAAATGATGTACTCTGTTAGAGGGATGTGTTTAAGAAAATCCTTCTGACAGATTGTATGAGGGAATCTCAACAAGTTCATGGAAAAGTGGAATTGAAAGATGAATTTATGTGGATGCAAAAAAACAAAGCCTTCCATAGCTTTTTCATAATATACATTTTCCTTGAACTTTTTTTTTTTTAAAGATTTATTTAGTTGAAAGAGAGGAGAGTCAGAGAGAAGTCTTCCATCCGCTGGTTCACTCCCCAATTAGCCGCAACAGCCAGAGCTGTGCCTATCTGAAGCCAGCAGATTCCTCCTGGTCTCTCATGCGGGTGTAGGATCCCAAGCACTTGGGCCATCTTCTGCCTTCCCAGGCCACAGCAGAGAGCCAGATTGGAAGTGGAGCAGCCAGGACTCGAACTGGCGCCCTATGGGATGCCGGCACTGTAGGCAGTGGCCCCTCCTTGAACTTATAAAATATCCCTTGTGTGTTTGGGATTCAATTCAAAATGATCCCTCAGGGCTGAGGGAAAGGGCAGGATATACAATAGAATAAGGTTAAGTGAGCCAACTCATGGTTACATTGGGTGGGTGATGGATGCCTGAGGCTACATCATTGTCTCCACAAACATTAGACTTTTAAACATAAATTTTTAAAAAGAGGAAAAAGCAGCAAAGAACTTTTAGGCGTAACATGGGAATTTCTCCCAGATAATTGGAGAAAGATTTTGAGATCTGTGAATAATACAAATGACCTGTCTTATGCTTTCTAGGCAAGATGTTTTTCTTCTCCGTGTATCTTCTTGTCTTGTTGTATGCATGGCTTGCACAGTAGTTGAAACTCTGCAGATACTTATAATTCTCCAGACAGCCCTTAGAGGTAGCTTATCACTGCTGTATTTGTTTCATGTGGGAGAGCCATCTGTACAGGGGACCCATGAGAGGCTCGGGCCTTTGCCCGGGGCGGGGAGCGGCTAGGGGGTGGGGAGGGGCTGCAGGATGATCCCCGCTCGCCCTGGGCAGCTGTCTGTCATTCTGCCCTCCAAGAGCTTTGGCTTCTTCACCAGTCTGTGTCACCTCCTGCATGACACTGTCTTCACCCCAGACTTCTTGGGAATTTAAGAGCAGCCTGAAAATCAAGAATGATAGAGCTATTGTTACTTTCTTCAGTAAGTTTGTATGTTGTAAGATGTGAGTCTCTTAAAGTTATACCCCGTTTTTTTCAAGTCTTGCTCCCCAGCATCATCATTGTTAGAGGATAGCTGTGGGGCCACGAGAAAGTCCCACGGAATACTGAACCAACCATGTAAGGAGTCTATGGCTTCGCTCCCTGACAGCAGTGGGAACGCGAGGCCATGGAGTTGGTAGGTTCCCGAGAACAGCACTCGGCAGAGATCTTCTGGAGGGTAGGGGTTCTTCACGACTCTAATTGTTGCTGCTTTGCTGGTATATGACAGGTGTAGTTATGGACTTAACCCAGTCCATGGCTAATGGAACTGAGAGACACTGTTTCGCTCGAGGGGAAAATCAGAGTTGCTCTCAGAAGTTCTGTCCAGCTTTGCACGCCTACACTCTCACACTCTGGTTCTGTAACCCTCCGTTCTGAGTGTCTTTGTTTCTTGTGGAGTGCCTCTGCCCTGGAACGCCTTCAGATTCCTGCTAAGTAGCTGGTACCCGGAACAGCTTTGCTCTTTAAGGCACTGTGAGTGAGTACGGCACACAAAGCAAGGAGGGTGCTACAGAATGTCGCCCCACTGAGTTACCACTGCTGGAGGGTGCAGGAGGAAGCACTGCTCATGAATGTGGGCCAAGAAACAAAGCCGGAGTCTTACCATTCAGGTAAATGAGGAGTCTCCATGATGTTCATGGGCGATTAATATTACGGCAAAATTATGCATGGTTTTCAATTTTTTGAACTAAAGTAAACATGTTTTAATGCTGTTTTCCACAGGTTTTTCTGAAGATTTGAAAGGCAGAGTTACAGAGAGAAGGAGAGACAGAGAGAAATCTTCATCAGCTGTCTCCAAATGGCCACAACAACCTGGGCAGAGCCAGGCCGATTCCAGGAGCCTGGAACGCCATGCAGGTCTCCCATATGTGTGGCAGGGACCCAGGCACTTGGGCCATCTTCTGCTGCTTTCCTAGTCAAATCAGCCAGGGACCTGGATCAGAAGCAGAGCAGCTGGGACTTGAACTGGCACTCTCATTTGGGACACTGCAGTCACAAGCAGCGGCATAGCCCACTGTGCCATGATGCCAGCCCCATTGTCTGCAGATTTTTTGAAGTATCTGCCCTGGTTATCTGCTCAGACACACTAGGATTCAGGAACTCAAGCACCTTCTATGTTTAAGGCACTGTACTGCTTTCTTACAGGAGCGAGAGCAGGTACAAGAGGTCTGAGATAGTCCTTATGAAAGAACGTAGCACATTTAGCTACAAAAGTAGAACACATGATATGCATTTCACAGAGACTATTTGGTACCTTAGATCAGAGTAGGGCTGTCAGGGGAGGCTGCCTGGAGAGGCTGGCTTTTAGCTGAGCTCACAAGAGTGCTTAGCAGGTAGACTGGTAGAAATTAGAGACATGGAGGTGATTCCAGATGGATAAGACTTCCAAAAGCAAAGCAAGATCAGGCCTGGTATATTTCAAGAACGAATCTAGGTCAATTAAACACATCATTTTTCGTAATGTTTTTTAGTTTTTACTATCTCTGAAGTTGGGATGCACCCTACAGTTAACTGCAGGCCAAGTGAGGACAGAGTACTTAGGCATTTACTTTGTGGAAAAACAAAATAATCAATACAGGAAAGTCAGATTGTTGTCAAATTGTTGGTTGACAGTTAACTACAAAGCACAAATGAGATCTGAATATAGCATCCACTTCATTTGTAGAGGTGTGACTTACTTTTCCAAGGATAGGGAGGACTTGCAAAAAGATTCCAATGAGGCCGGCGCCGCAGCTCAATAAGCTAATCCTCCACCGCCAGATTCTGTCCCGGTTGCTCCTCTTCCAGTCCAGCTCTCTGCTGTGGCCCGGGAGGGCAGTGGAGGATGGCCCAAGTGCTTGGGCCCTGCACCCATGTGGGAGACCAGGAGGAAGCACCTGGCTCCTGGCTTTGGATCAGCACAGCGCGCTGGCCATAGTGGCCATTTGGGGGAGTGAACCAGCAGAAGGAAGACCTTTCTCCCTGTCTCTAACTCTGCCTGTCAAAAAAAAAAAAAAAAAAAAAAATTCCAACGACTTGGAATGGCCTGCCTTTATGGGATGAACTTTAGCATGAAACAGAAATCTGAGTGGTGTGCGTAGAAATGAGCAAGTCGGATCTTTCTAGGTAGTATTTTCAGGAAAGGACACCTGCAAGGAGAGAAGTGTCTGTGTCTTTTAGAACTTCTTTTCTATCCACAGAAGTTTGAGCTGCGTTCCACCAATACGGCTTCTAGCCAGACAGCTTGGCTTTGAGCACCTCTCCGTGGATGAGGTGTCACTTCAGTGATGCCAGGAGTCCCTGATCCTGGAACCCCCGTTTCCAAATACGTTCGTGCCCTGCTTCTCTGTCCAAACCTTCTGCTAGCTTTCTGGACTATTCAGCTGCTTCTGAAGTTGATCCTGTTTTTAGAGGTCAAAGACCAGGGGCGAATGCCTGTGAACAGTGTAATGTCCCACCTGGGGTTCCAGTTATCTGCAGTCAACTGCGCTCTGAAAACATGCATCCTTGTTTTTGCCCTTAATCAGTCTAAAGTAATTTCTATTATGTTTCTATAATTCTGGTTTTACTAGTAATCTCATACTGTGCCTAATTTATAAACTAAATTATCACAGGTATGTATAGGAAAAAAAACACGTAAAAGTCTACTTCCAAATGTTCACAGGAAAATGGAATTGAAAGATAATTTTGGAGCAAAAAATTTTGACCTCTATGCATACAAGAGGTTCTCAGAATGTTCATGAAAAAAAAAAGGCTTACTATGAAAAGGCACTGCATAAATTCCAAACTTCTTTTACATCAAAGTAAACTTTAAATTTCATTTCCCATAAACTTTTTTCAAGTACTCACTATACTGTGTTCAGTACTAACCTTGGTTTTTCAGGTATCTCCTAGGGGTCTTGGAATATATCCCTCATGGATCAGGAGTGACTAGTTCTATGGCAAATTTCTTCTTAGCACTAAAGTGGTTTCAAAGCTAGAAGTATCTTGTACAGGTGAAGGATCTGAGAGTCACCCAGGTCCAGAGTCCTTTGTACTTCACAAAGCCTTCTTTCTGGCCTGGGTAGGGAAAGAACCAGAGATTAGGGATTAGAAACAGTAGCCTTTGGACCAAATCCACTCACCACCCATTTTTGCAAATTAGGTTTTATTGGGAAACAACCACACCCATTTGTTGAACATTGTCTTTGCTTTCATGCTGCAACACAAGTACAATTGACTTACTCCAGAGAGTGTAGAGCCAGAAAGCCTAAAACATTTACTAATTGACCCTTCACAGAAAAAGCCGGCCATCCCCTGCAACTCAGCATTAGTTACCTGTGTGGTCAGAATGCTTGGAATCATAGGCAGAGCATAGGCCAGGGACCGAGGAAACGCTGCCCCTGAGCTCAGAGTTACTTGAACTTGAAAGGATGAGGCGTGTCTAAGACTTGTGAAGGAACATTAACAACTGATGTCAGAGAGGAGGCAAGTTCTGGGCTGCAGGCTACGTTTGCAGACAGGAGAACAATCCAGAATAGTTGCAATAACTTCATGAGCATAAATGCAGCTAAGGAAAAGAAATTGTTTCTTTGCACATTTGAATTATGGTGTGACTCACTCATTTGTTCAGAAACTACCGTGTGTGTGCTGTTGTTGTAGGTGACAGAAGAACGGGGCCTCTAAGGCCAGATTTTATGTCTCTGGTGCCCTTGCCTCACGCAACAGCTAAGTGTTAAAGGAACATTTTTAACTCATTTTGGTTCTTCAGTTCCCTTAAACCTGAGGTACCGATTTCCTTTTCCTTGTCCCTTCTGAAGCCTTAATCCAAAAATCTGCTAATAAAGCAAGATTTGTTGATTAAACGAAGAATTGTCTTAGAATACATTGATAGCCCCTCAACTGCTACGCAGAAGTGGGGACGTTCATGATCTGCACAGAGCTGGGTTGGTGCAGTTCATGACTGCCCCCCGCCGAAAGAACATGGCCTTCTGTGTTGAGCTCTCAAGTTCTGCTGCTGTCCCTCAGTCTGTTTTGCAAACGTGATGGTGAGGGCATCATGGGCTGGTTGGCTGATCTGTAGCAGATAGACATATAGAATTCCCTCTTCACTCCCAACACCCTCTTACAGCAGATGTCACAATCAGCTTTCAGATCTTTGACGGCAGCCTTCTGGGGTTTCAAAAGAAAAAAAATAGGTTTATTATCTGGCACGGTTACATCTTTAATGGGCACAAAAGGATTCTAATGAAGGAGACATTGAAACTCTTGCATAGCTTATGTGTCATCTGACCAAACAATGCTTTCTTGATCGTGTATAACTGGCGTGGCCAATAACACCAAAAAATCAGTCCTAGAACTCCAGGGAGAGTAGTTCTAGGACCAGGGGAAATCTCAGTGGATTTTGACCTCTTGCTTCCTTCTCTACTCCTTCCTCAACAGTATTTAGTGCTGGTGAAATGAATTTCTTGGTTTTTTTGTTTGTTCTACCTTTTGTAAATGAGCCTCCACAGCAGCCCTAGAAGCACAAAGATGGCATAAAAGAAGTCAGAAGGGATTAGCACGAAGGTGATGGGGACAGTTCTCATCCCTGGGCCTGGTGGTAAGCAATGAGGCTGTGCCTGCGTGTGCCTTTGCATGCATGCACAGATGTGTAAATGTCAGTTTGCAGGGAAGAAATACCAAGTTGTACAAGTCAAAAGAATTCTGTCAGAAGTTCAAAAGCCAAAAGAATTCTGACTTTTTAGTACAGGTCAGAGAGTCACTTCCTCTGGCACAACCTCAGGGAAATAACCCGCAGGTCCCTGAAGCCCAGGGTCTAGTCCACAGGCAGTGTGGGCCTGCAGGAAATGCTGGGACTGTGGAGTCAGCCTGGTTTAGAATCCACGTCTTGGCTCGCAAGCAGAGCTGTTTCATGTCCCTGCAGTCCTGTTTCCTCACCTGTAGTATTGAGATTACTACTCAATTACGGGCACTTTTGACTGTTAATGAGGTGACATGGGAATATGTAGCCCAGGTGGATTAATTGCTAAAAGTTAATGTCCTTCCTCTGCTTCACTGTGGAGCTGTGATGCTATGGAGCTAAGAGGGAGTTGAGGGGGCAGCTCTGTGGTATAATTGATACACTGCCATTTGCAACATCAGAATCCCATACAGCTCCCTGCTAACGGCCTGGGAAAGCAATGGAAGATGACCCAAACTTTGGGCCCCTGCACCCACTTGGGAGATGCAAATGCCATTTAGGGAGTGAACCAGCAGAAGGAAACTTGCTTGCTCTCCCTCTCTCTGTATTTATATATAACTGTGCCTTTCAAATATTTCTAAAAGTTGAGGGGAGAGCCATGAGGACCCCTAGCACACTGGCCACCTGGAGCTGGCACAGGGCACTGGTAGGGAGAGCCTGTATTTGGTGCCTTTGTTTCAAGACTCCTGTAATGTGCACCCCTTAGAGGCCTCCTTAGTTTCCGCACCTTGGAGAGGTGCTTGTGCTCCCCACTGCCTCTGAGGCTTTGCCTGTGGTCCATACAGGAGCTAGGGTCTGATGAGCCTAAGGGAGGGAAGGACTTTCATTCCAACCAGAATATTCCAAGTGGCTGTGACTTCTCAAACTCTGATCCTGAACAGACTAGGCAATCAAAAAACCCTAAAGAAAAGGAAATTCAGGAGAGTATTAGGGTGGAACAGAATTCAAGTAGCTTGAGGAAACTAGAAATCAGAGCGCCCGGCTCACTAGGCTAATCCTCCGTCTTGCAGCGCCAGATTCTGTCCCGGTTGCTTCTCTTCCAGGCCAGCTCTCTGCTGTGGCCAGGGAGTGCAGTGGAGGATGGCCCAGGTGCTTGGGCCTTGCACCCCATGGGAGACCAGGATAAGTACCTGGCTCCTGCCATCAGATCAGCGCGATGTGCCGGCCACAGCGCGGCGGCCGTTGGAGGGTGAACCAACGGCAAAAGAAAACCTTTCTCTCTCTCTCTCTCTCTCTCTCTCTCTCAATGTCCACTCTGCCTGTCAAAAAATAAAAATTACAAAAAAAAAAAAAGAAAATCAGAGTCCCTCCCTTGCTGCAGTGCCCAGGTGTGAATTCCCAGGCCACACTTAGCAGCCAGAGCCTAGGCATGATGGCTGCCAGTCACAGGCTGGATCTCAGCTGTCAGGCTCAAGTGGCCCAGCCTTCTCCGCACCTTAAGTAACCAGAAGTGGGAAGGTCTATGTTGATGGCAGCTGTGGTTCCCCTGCCCCATCAGCAAGTGTCCATTTGTGCTCACTCCCCAGCATGCCACTGTGCACATATGGTTTCTGTTTTCCTAAGCCACAGAAAAGCACACGCAGCTGCCCAATGTAAACAGCATTCATATCAGCACGGAGTTGGCTGTGCTAGAGTGACCAGCTTTCTGTTTCTAGGTGGTATCTGATCCAGAATGGAGGAGGGGTAGTCCCCTGAACATTACAAACCTGTGTTTCCATGAGCAGAGTTTCTCAACCTCAGCATTCTGGATATTTGACCCAAATACCAGCTGAGTATCTTTTATACCAAATGCTTGAGGCCAAAAATGCTTCAGGTATTCTCAGATTTTGGAACATTTACATATGCATAATGAGATATCCTGGGCATGGGACCCACATCTAAACACAAAACTCATTTATGTTTCAAATATGAGAGTGCTTCAAGAAGTTTGTGGAGGGGTGGGTGTTTGGCACAGTGGTTAAGATGCCACTTGGAATGGCCACATCCCATATTAGAACACCTGGGTTCGAGTCCTGGCTGTACTCCCTACTCCAGCTTCCTGTTGCACACCCTGAGAGGTCGCTGGTACATGATGGCTCAGGTACTTGAGTCCCCGCCACCCATGTGGAGGACATGGAATAAGTTCTAGGCTCCTGGCTGCAGCCTGGCTCAGCCCTGACTGTTGTGGGCATTTGAGGAGTGAACCAGTAGACAGAATATCTGTCTCTGCATCTGCCTTTCAAGTTAAAAATTATCACATATATTAAATGTAAAATATATATAAGCGTTAACCTCTGTAAAAGTTCATGGAAGTTAAAAGGTACAGAAAAATTTTGAAATCCATATATATGAGATCTTCAAAAAGCTTATGAAAAAGCTAAGCATAGGTTTCAAAACATTTTGGCACCAAAATAAACTGTCTTAATTCCACATTCCACAAACATTGGAAGTACTCCCATTCACCTCATACACATAGCCTGCAGGTAATTTTATACCCTGCTATTTGTGCACCAGCATTCTGCCTGCAACCTGCCCTGTGAAGTTAGCTGTGGGTCTTTGCCGGGGTGGCATCACATCAGTGTTCAGCCAGACTGAGACTTTGGATCACTTTGGATTTCTGATGAGGGATGCTCTACCCGTACTTCTTTGTGGTGGGGGCATCCTGAACAGACCAGAAGCACCTTCTTCCACCCCAGAAGCACCTCTGAGCATCACCACCTGCCCGAGCTGAGAAACGCTGTTGGCTACCACAGTAGCAACTTTTTATTTTCTATGTGACTAGCTGTTTTGTCGTTGAACCTGAACTCTTAGGTAAAAATTAAACCAGGACCCACAGCCTCTCCCCATCGGTGATTATATTCATAGAATCCCGGTTTACAGACATTCATGTAAAATCCCACTGGGGCAGTTAAAATGACATCAAATGGCTTTCTTAGCTCTCCTGAAAGCTAAATTATGCACCACCATTAAACATCCCCTTTGTCAGTAACTTGACTTGCCTACTCAAATTTTGTAAACATCAATTTTGTCTGGCAGGGTTTTTTCTTCTGAAACCATGTTGGTTATGTGTGCACTGCCCAGCTTTCTGCAATCTCTGCTCAGTGAGACGGACGTGGGAGAGAAAATATTTCTCCCTGACCACAGGAAGGGATTTTTTTTTTTTTTTTACAATGCCTTTTAGCTGCAGATGCCCAGTGTAGCTCACCCAGTAGGAAAGAGAACTCTTTCTGCAGTTAGGAAAGGGCATTTACTGGACTTAAACCCTTTCATAAACTTCCTCTCATGGAAGAGAGACTCCAAGTAACAGTTTTCTAAAATACTCACATGCATCAATACAGAAGTCCTGCTAATTTAAGAGAAACACACTTAATACCTTGTGATTTAAAGAAATTTTTACTCATGCAGGTTCAAGAGTTTTGTGGGATTAACTCATTTGTAGAATTTGGTGAATTTTTCTATTTAGTAGTAAGCACTTTCATTGTTGTATCCGTATGAGCATCAGCTTCAACAAAGCTTAAAAATTCCAGGTAGGCCATGATAAAAGCCTCCAAAGGGGATAGAGATATAAAGCTATTTTTGAAACAAAGATTAACTGTTGAAGCTCAAGCATGTTAAAAAAAAAAAAAAAAAACTGTTGTGTGGCCAGGCAGTTATTCATATCACGTGGGCATCATTTTTAAAGAAATAAAACAATCCATAGTGCTATGAAAGCCACTTACACTCTGAACTTGAAACAACCACTCTCTGCACAAAATGCCTGTCGCTCTCTCCATTAGTGACTAATGCTATCTGTCTTAAATGCAAACATTTTTATTACTCAGGTAAAGTTGGCTTTGCTGAATTAAATGTCACTGATCAGTTGGTAGCTTGGGTGGGGTTATGTGAGGGAATAAGTTTCCAAGATACCAAATGTACTCGAAGCGTAAGATACAGTGTGGTCTCTGGTAAGCGCTGTTCCTTATTTGCCTTCTGAACATTCTAGATCCCAGTTTGATGCCTCTGAAAAACCAACATAGTGCCCAGTTTGGATTAAGCCTTTACTTGGAGAAATGGTCTAGTTTGCGTTTGTGTCTCCTGAGAAGTAGACTGTGCCGTGACAGTAAAAGAGAAGTGACAGAAGTAATGCAGTGAAAAGCTTTGTGCAGATGCAGGGGGGTGGGGGAGTGGGGGGATATCATCTAATACAAGGTCCAGCTCCACAGTAGCCATAGGAGTAGGCTGCGGTACATTGCCCACTGTATAGGGGCACAATTTCTTTATCTAAAACTGTAAAAGACAACCAGAGCGTTCTTTTATTACTGAATATTTAGATGAACACACTGGAGATTGCAGTTCCCAACCCGGAGGAATGCCAGGGTGCTGCCTGTCTCTTTGTAACCCTGGAGGGGGATGAGGGAGGGCTTACACACAAACCGCCTGTGCTCCTCCTAACTCACTGGCACTTTCTGTGAAAATATTGAGCTTTGTCAGTGTTTTCCACTAGAAGTTCAACATGCATCTGCCATTTGGCTGTAGGACACGAACTGAACAACTGACTGCAGCTTTGTTTTTGTCTTGGTCTATGCTGGCTGCTACAACAAAAATGCCCAAAACTGGGCAGCTCATTAACAAGAGACAGTTCTCACATGGAGGCTGGAAGTCCAAGATCAAAGTGCAGGCAGACTCAGCGTCTGGGGCCAGCCTGCGTTCTGGTTCTTAGCATCGACTTGCTGTGTCCTCAAAGGTGGGGAGCAAGGGGTCTCAAGCCTCATTTACAGCAGTGCTTATCCCACTGGTGAGGATGGGAACTGACATGAGCTCTTGCCTTCCCAAAGGCCCAGGCTCCTAAAATATCTTCACCTTGGATGTTGAGGTCAATCTATGAATTTTGAGGAGAGCATGAACATTATGAACTTAGCAGTTCCCCATTTTCCATGAATAGTGAAACTGATGCAAGACAAGGAGGTGGTGTGATAGACAAGGAGATAGTGCACACCTCTCTGCCTTCCGTAGACATCCGAGCCATCCTCTCTGTAACATGAGCTAGACTCTTAGTCTGCAGTAGTGACACTGACTCCACAAGACTCGTAAAGCTGGGAGAGGTGGCCCTGCTCTCTCCCCACAACCAGCCCACCCTCTGGCAATAAAAACACAAGTAGGGGTGGTGATGGAAGTGCTAACGGGCTTCTGCTGTTAGGATGGGGTTCCAACCCCATTATCGTAGGCGGGACACCATCATCCCTGTCCAAAATACAGCAACTTACACTTAACATTAGCTTCCAGACACAGGCATCCTAAAGACTTAGGATCCTTGTAAGCAAAATGAAAGATTAGGCTTTCTGGGAAAGGCCAGTTTTTATGCCAGTTCCTTCTGCTGTTCAGAGAGCGAGCTGGATTTCAGAAAGGGTGTTCTAAAGCAGTCAGACTTTGCCCTGTGAGGCCTGAAGATGGCACAAATACACAGCTGCTCACTCGTTTCTCCGAGAATAGAAATCATATCAGGAAGTGTGGCTGAGCCTGGGCTTCAGGGTCACACGGAGCCTAGCATCCTACATATGCCACTCATAAGCTGTAAGTAAACTACCCAACCCTCTCACTCCAGCTTCCTGGTCTATAAAATAAGAATAGCAACAGCACCTGCTCCTAAGGTGATGTAAGGGTCAAGTGGAACCGTGCTTCTTGAATATACAACCCAGTGCATGCAAATAGCACACAGTAAATATCATACTTATTTTTACTGCCTTCTTTGCACTTGCATTACCACTAATACAGTAATCCTGTAAAGTAAGTGTCAGTATTCCCATTTCATAAATGGAAATGGAACCTCAGGGAGACTCAAACACTGGCACAAGGTTGCCTGACTGAATTCCTCTTGCAAATCTATCCCAAAGAAGCCTGTATTTCTTTTTCAGGGATACGAATGTGTTGGCACTAAGATATCCCAGGTCTCAGGTTGGACACGCCTCTGCCAGGTGTGCCTGTCCCAGCCCCCACCCAATATAAGAGATAATACTCTGTAGTTGGTACGAAAGCCCAGAGTTCAAACTCCAGTGGCCTCAAGCAAGTTACCCTAGCCTTTGTGAGGATTAGAAATAATACAGTCAACCTGCAATAGCCATGGGCAGTGGGCTTTGGGACCCCCCTGGATGCCCAGATCTGCAGATGCCCAAGTCCACTATATAAAAAGACATAGTATTTGCATATAACTGAGACACATCCTCCCCCATACTTCAGATAATCTCTGGATTAGTTACAATGCCTAGCGCATGTAAATGCTATGTAAATGGTTGTTACACTGTATTGTTCAGGTAATCATGACAAAGAAAAACACCTCTACACATGTTCAGTACCAACACAGTTTTCCTCCCAGTATTTTCAGTGCACGGTTGGTTGAATGCACACAGGCAGAACACACAGACGTGGAGGTCCAAGTCTGCGAGTCAAGTGCTGAGCTCGTCCTTGGCACTCAGTATCTGACCTGGTACCAGCCACTCTGGCTCATGCCTGTCAAAACTAGGTACTCCCAGAATCATCCAGTGACTGCCTGCAAGCTGGTGCCCCTTCTCATCTGGGGGCCCGTCCAACATCAGCTAACTCTAGGAGGTACAGTCTAGCTCCACCTTCCTTCAGGGTCCTGCTAGAGGGCAGACCGCACACGTCACAGCAGAGAGAGAGCAGGGGAGCACTGCAGGTCTGCATCTCACATCTTCTGTCTTATTTACTGAAGTACAGTCAAAAGCACTGCGCCCGCCGTACTAACCTCACTAAACAAATACTTGTTACCTAACCACACGGCAGAACATCCATTCTGCAAGTAGAGAAAGTGATTTTTCGGGCCGGCGCCGCGGCTCACTAGGCTAATCCTCCGCCTAGCGGCGCCGGCACACCGGGTTCTAGTCCCGGTCGGGGCGCCGGATTCTGTCCCAGTTGCCCCTCTTCCAGGCCAGCTCTCTGCTGTGGCCAGGGAGTGCAGTGGAGGATGGCCCAGGTGCTTGGGCCCTGCACCCCATGGGAGACCAGGAGAAGCACCTGGCTCCTGGCTCCTGCCATCGGATCAGCGCGGCGGCCATTGGAGGGTGAACCAACGGCAAAGGAAGACCTTTCTCTCTGTCTCTCACTGTCCACTCTGCCTGTCAAGAAAAAAAAAAAAAAAAGTGATTTTTCAAACAGACTTCTTCACCACCACGAGTCCATCCTAATCCAACAGCTCTAAAGATCTCCAAAGTGTGATTTCATAGCAATATCAATGCTGTGGGGCTGGCACTGTGCTGTAGTGGGTAAAGCCGCTGCCTGCAGTGCTGGCATCCCATTTGGGTGCCCGTTCAAATGCAGGCATCCCGTATGGGCACTGGTTCAAGTCCTGGCTACTCCACTTCCAATCCAGCTCTCTGCTATGGCCTGAGAAAGCAGTAGAAGCTGGCCCAAGTCCTCGGGCCCCTGAACCCGTGTGGGAGACGGAAGAAGCCCTCAGCTTTTGGGTTCGGAATGGCCCAGCTCTGGCCATTGCAGCCATTTGGGGCATGAACCAATGGATGGAAGATACCTCCCCACCTCTGCCTTTGCCTCTTTGTAACTTTTCCTTTCAGATAAATAAATCTTTAAAAAATAAAATAAAAGCCATGCCAGCCACAGTTCCCACAGCCAACGTCACCAAGCCACAGAGTGTGTGTCTTTTCCTGCAGTTTGTCATTTATCTGTCTTCCTTTCTTGGCTGTGTCACAGCCTACCCCCGTCTTCAAATCTTTATTCATTCAGTATCTCCCATTAACGCCAACATAATGGTTTAACTCTACCATTTTTTTTAACCACACAACTCCCTTTGGAACACTGAGACCATTTCTGTCTGTGCTCAGCCCACTTTCTGAGCTGATTCAGAGACAGGACTGGCTCCCTTTCATATGGGCTCCTTCCAAGTTCAAGTTCAGGTCATGACAGCAGACAGATTGCTTCCTTTTTCTCCATTGCTGTGTCCTAATTTGTGTGAGGCGGCAGTTGGCCTAGATGACCTGTAGGACCTCCATAGGTCAAACGTTGAACTTCCTCAACACAACTCTCTGGATCTCTTTGGACCTTGGCTTTCTCCCTATAAACGAGGAAGTTGCATAATCGATCCAAGTGCAGTTGCTGGAGTCCTTCGGATTCTTGCCCATGCCTCAGCAAGCAGCATTCTCAACAGTGTTCTCTTGCCCTTTTCTCTGTAGACTGTAGACTGCTGTGGGATTACGTCTATCAGTTGCTTTCTGACAGCCGGTACGAAAACTTCATCCGATGGGAGGACAAAGAAGCCAAAATATTCCGGATAGTGGATCCCAACGGACTGGCTCGACTTTGGGGAAACCATAAGGTAAAAGGGCACCAGATACGTGCTGTGCACACGAGGGCCAAAATTGTCTGTCCCTGCACTGGAGGATGACTGTCTCATGCTCCCTAAGTCTGTCCATTGTCATTTAGTGGATTCCTCTCTGGGCAAGCAATCAGATAGCTGCAAGAGGAAGGAAATAATTAAAGATGTCTCTCCATTTGTCACTTAGGCCAGGTTCCCGTTCACTCGGCATATCCCGGCCTGATGGGGCTGCATGATGAGTAACCTGTGTTTCCACTCCCCTTGACCTGGCCCTGCCACCCGCGCTGTCATTAGGCACTGGGTGACAGGGAAGTTCTGCGGGACTGACTCCCAAGGGGCCTCTGGGAAGTGTCACTTCTGCTCGGGTAGAAACGCCCATGTTCACAGAAGCCAGTTCCTACTGGGAGCGTGCCTTTTCAGACTCTGACTGTGAAACATCCCCTTTACAAGTAAGCGGCACAAGCAGTTCAGTTGCCCAACCGTCTTCCAAGCTGGGAAGAGGGAATAGAAGTGAAAACATCAAGTCTTTCCTAGGAAGGAAGACTGATCAAATGTGTGCAGAGGTAAAACACGGGGAACCCTGAGCTGGACACCAGGCCAGTGGGTCACCTGGAGGTGCCATGGTGGCAAACCCCGGATCAGCAGAGAGGGTGAGGAGCTGTAAGCCCAGGCCCACAGCCTCCCAAGAAGGCAGCCTGTGTGCTGGCCCGGTGCAGGAGGACCTGCTGCAGGCCATGGCCAAATATGGTATAACCACCCCCAACCCCCCCACCCCCCTCCCATGCTCCAAGTGTGTGTGAGTCACTGAGAAAACTCCTGCAGCTCTCACATGGTGCCGCAGCCCCAGGGCTCAGCCACTGTACTCTTGCTGCTGCAACTGGCATTTCAACAACAACAACAACAACAAATCTCATCCTTAAAATGACGGGCCAGAAACACACGTTTGAGACAGGTCATTGCAACCTAAAGAAAGGTCACGTGCGGTTAGAAGGAGCAAGACCCAAAGACGGGGGACTTGCAGGAAATGCCTTGAGCACAGCGGAGCCTGCCGTGCGAGGAGCTTTCTTAGCCACAGCTCTGGTTCACGGCAGCGGGAAAGCTCGGCCCCAGTGTGTGATAAAGCAGAGGGAAGGACCTGGAAGGTGGTGGATTAGCAGGTGCAGTCCCCCAACTGGCAGGGCCACGGGAGCTGCTCAAGAGCTTTTATTTTCCTAGCTCCCCCCATGCCTGTTTTTGAGGTTCATTTCATTGTGTCTTTGTGCTTTTTTTCCTCTTCCTCCTTTGAACAAACAGAACAGAACAAACATGACCTATGAGAAAATGTCCAGAGCCCTGCGCCACTACTACAAACTAAACATTATCAGGAAGGAGCCCGGACAAAGGCTTTTGTTCAGGTAGCACTTCCTCTCTCTCCTTTCCTTCTTTTGGGAGGACATTGTTTTCTTTAAGGGGGAGGCGGGACTGTTAAGATCTCTACCTGTCCATCTGATGCCCACAGCCATCACTGCTACAAACTAGTACCAAGTGCTAGTTTGTTAGGATTTTAGGGGAAAAACTTTTTTTTTCCTTGTATAGCCAAATCTAAATAAACCCAGTCTGACTCCCCTGTAAAATCATGCAAACAGTATTACCTGGCATTGCAGTCCAGTGTGGTTAAAGGGAACCATCACAGTAACCTGGCCAATGGCAAAGCAGGGAATTAAACCTGAACTTCCAGATTATCAGTGCTATAAGCTACTTTCCGAACCAGTATTTGTGAAACGGCAGGTAACGCCCCATAGAAAGTCATGAGCTAGATGAGCAAATCACTTGCAGCTTTTCATGAGATAGAGCTTAAGATGAAATAACACTGTAGCTGCTGCAGCTCACACTGCCTGCAAAGTTCAGCAGTAACGGGCAGAACAGCAAAGCAGTAGTAACTGGAAATGTTGTGGGCTTCCCAGAAAAGATTTTCAACAAGAGCATTATCCAGCTATTAGGGGCAGATGCAGCATTTCTGAAGAAATCGGTCTTGGAGGCCAAATTTGCCACAGATGCAGGCTTCTTGGGGCCAGCCCCGATGTATGGTCAGGTGAAGTATGAAATTGTGGGTACCTGTATGGGTTTTTCGGTGTGGAAGGAAGGCAGATCGCAGAGTGGACTGGTGGCATAAACTAACTCTTTGATGATGAGCCCGAACACAAAGAATGGACAAGACTCCATGAGGAAAGCAGGCAGGAGGGCTCCAGATAAAGATGAAGGTAAAGATTTGCAGGAAGATATGAGCCATGATTTGTAGAAGAAGAAGACTGGTGCACGAGAGTGGAGGGTTCCTGCTGGTGAAGAACTGAGCCTCTTCCAGTACCCAAGGGTAGCAATGATAGGGTCCTGGTAGGGTGGTTGGAATTAGTTCATCTGGTACAGGGCAGAGGAAGGGGGAAGGAAGAGGTGTGCAGAGTGTCTTGCATAGCCAAGGCAGGACATTTGCAACCAGGCTCTCTTCCTTAACCATATGCACCATGTCTGCAACCTATTACTGCGGTGATTTCCAAGTGAACCAGCTGAACAAGAACGAGACTGCTGTCTGCACTCGCTGTTGGGTGGCTCGGGAATAACTGGGGCAAAGATTCTCTTTCTTGTTGCCTTTCTAATTTTCCAGAAGCTCCACTCACTAGCCCTGTTATCGAAATTTTCCATTCGACATTCGGTTGTGTCTTTTGAGTTGAGTTCAAGTTTTGAATACCACTGCCTAGGCTCGTGGTCTGGAATGGAAGTGGATAGACAGCTCTCACGGGTCTTTGTAAAATCGAACTCTCTAAAAACCATAAACACACATAAGTGGGCAGCTGTTCAGGGCTTCCCCGCGTCATGCACCACACAGCCTCACAGGGCGCTGGCTGCCTCATAATCATGCTAGGCTTTTGTATAGTCTTTTTGCCTCTTTTTGGGTAGAAGAAGGGATGGCTTTCCCTAATTTGTGTTATTTTTAGTCCATGTCTCAGTTCAGTAGATCCCCAGATGTATAGGAAGGAGCCTTTGCAAAGTTCATGAGGGAAAAAAAAAAGTTGGAATTAACCAGATTATTTTTGGTGCAAAGAAATTTTGAAATCCTAGTTTTTCCATAACGCATATTTTAGTGCAAAATATTTAGCAATCTGTACGTAGTTTTTCACAATACGCATTTTCATGTGAACTCCTGGCAGCCCAATCAGACATGAGGAGGAGGCCTGGCTTTATAGGTGAGAGCCGAGGGTTGGGGCACCTGCAGGAGAACGTAGGCTCTTGACTCTTCCTGTCTCCTCTTGCCAAGGTTTATGAAGACCCCGGATGAAATCATGAGTGGCCGGACAGACCGGCTGGAACACCTTGAATCCCAGGAGTTAGACGAACAAATATACCAAGAAGACGAATGCTGAGGGGACCCACGCCCCACCTCAGGGGCCAGCATCCAGGAGGCCTTCGCCCAGGCAGCACTGCCGCAGGCCTGACGGAGCCGGCGAGCCGAGGAGCTGGAGAAGGGAGAGCCCCAGAAATGGCAGGGATGCTTCTCTTGCAGACCAAGAGGGACCCCACTGCACCTTAGACAAACCTCCCAGCAAAAGCGGGGCTGGGATGCCAGCGGAGGGCCAGGGCCTGGGACTGTGTCGAGTTTCCTTCTCATTTGCAACCTCCCCCTCTGTGATTCCTCCCTGCCCCCTTCCACCTACTACCTGTTGTTAGTTTCATGGTGTTTTGTTTTTGTTTTTTAACAACATGCAGTTTGATTTTTCATCATTCATACTGGGGAAGACATCGGATGTTGTTTTCCTATGGAAATATATATCTATTATATATGTATATCTTTTTTTTGCAAGTCTCTCAAAGTATAGCAAGCCCAACTGGTCAGGAAAGAGAACACTTGTGCAAAGGTTTAGCTTCCTCTTTGTCCTGCCGTGTGGATCAGGTGTGTTCCTGTTGCAGTTGGGTCTTGGTTGAGGGAAAAAAAATGCTTTTAAAAAATATGACGTGAAAAGGAGGGCGCTCTCTCTTGCTCGCTTTCTCTCCTTCCATGGCTTCCCTCTGTCCTCCCTCCCTGCCCACTGGTGAGTTTCAGACAGCTTAGAGTCTTGGGGGATTGTTGGCACTAAATGGAGTCAGGGGCCTGGGTGCTTGGTCACCAGCAACACAAAGTCAACCCTATCCCGTGGCCTTTGGCCCCCATCTGATGGAAGCTGCTGGACTCTCCAAGAAGTGCTCACGTGGCAGCCATCCCTGTGAGGGCTGTGAGAACCACGCAGCTCTGGCGAAAGATGGGGGGAAGGCTGGCCAAGGTATTTGCAAGGCCCCGGCTTACAAGTGCTGCAAAGTGGAAAACAGGAAAAAAAAAAAAAAAGAAAAAGAAAAAAGGCCCACGCCAACCTGGCGGCCCAGAAACTGGGCAAAAAAGGTTCTGCAGAAAGGATTTGTTTTTCCAAAGTAGGCCATTGAGGTGAGTGAGAGCGCAAGCGCCCCTCAGCCGCATTCCAGAGGCCGACTTGTGGTCAGTGTCATGCCCTCGCCTGATGCTTTCTTCCCAGTGCCTCGATTTGTTTAAAGTTTTCTGGTCTCCTCTGAACACAGAAATGCGAGGAAGATCCCGGAGCACGGTGTCTGTCACCAGTGTCTGCCCAGCGTGGGCCTCATGGCAAGTCCGTGGGTGCATTGCACTGTGCTCTGCCATGACTGTGTACCAGCAAGGACCCATCCATGGCTCTCCTTCACCCCAGATATGCTCGATAGAACCTTGGAAATGAGGATAGTACCACCTCTTAGTACTTGTGATGATAACATAGTTTGCGAGCTCCGTTGTAGATTTCTGTTCCTTTCCTGGGCCCTTCCAGTGTAGGTTCAGACAGGCGATATTGGGAGTCCTTTTTTCAGTCCAGAAGGTTAGACCTGCCTGACAAAGCACCCTGTCCTTGCTCCCCTCTGTTTTCTCCACTCAGCTGAGTGAGCATCTCCCAGCTCCTGCGGGGTCCTCCTGTGCAGTTCCCAGGTGAGGCTACCGCAGCCCAGGCCTCTCCGCCAGCCATCTGTGAGCGGAGTCGGTGCATACAGTTGGAGGCACACAGGCAAGAGGAATTCTCCCAAGGACTCCAGCCTGGAAGGCGAGTCCATAGACTTTGGTTCAAAGACACTGGAATTGAGGAGCTGCTCCAGGCTCTTCAGTCTTGTTCTGTCCACAGGGAGGCACACAGCGGTGGCCAGCCAGCTCCCACGGTCACAAGCTTCAGCCGTTCTGCCTTCCGGAGGCCAGGGGTCTCCCGTGTGAGGCTGGAGGGTCTCACGGGGAAGGTGTTGGTCTCAAGCTGCTTGAATGGTGGTGGTACAAGTCAGCTGAACCCCAGCACACCTCGGGTGTCCTTGGGCAGGAGAGAGTGACACTCTTTTTTAGCCTCCATAGTAACGGATAATCGGTCTATCTCAAATGAAGAGATGAAGCCAAATACTTGGTGTGTTGTGAAAGCCCTTGAGTTTAAGAGCTGGAAAGGAAGGGTGGATTTTTTTGAGGTCCTTTGTGGGAATATGGAGAGCAGGGCACAGGGAGGCTCTGCTCTGAGATTAGGTTGCCTGTTTCTGGCCACTCAGATTAGAATGTCTCTTTTTGGCCACCTGACCCCAGAATGAAAATCCTACCCACCCCCCCACCCCCCCGCCCTGGCCTCCTACTGTTTAGTTATGGAAGGAAATTCCTTTTGACCCAAGGATTTCTGAATTTAAAATAATGTCCTACGAGCACACACAAGACTTGGGATGACACCATGAGCCACTTTTTCTTCAAAGTGGAGATGCTGATCCCAGTGCAGTGAGAGTTGGCTAGACTAGCTATGTTGGAGGTATCCCAAGGCAACCTTGCCCAGCCTACGGCAGCATTGCCAATACTTGGGGGCTGTTTGGAACCCTTGGAAACATTGTCTTTTCACCGATACCTTGCCCATGTGAGAGTGTCACTTCAGCTGAAATTTAAATGATGGTGACAGAACTCCCCGAAGTGAATGACAAGCCACTACCATGTCCACCTCTCACAGCCTAGGCTCCAACCCTGAATACCTTTTGGAAACATTCACTCCCTTTTTGTCAGAGGGAAACCTGAGTCTCAGGGAGGTCCTGTGACCTGCCCCAGGAGTGGACGGCACACTGCAGACAGAATGAGCATTGAGCCACACCTGGCCACACCCCCACCTGACCCACTGCCACCCAGGAAACTAAGGATGAAAGATCTGGGATGCTGTGCCCAGGCATTCGGTGCTAGTCAGAAGCTGTGCGCTCGCTCTAGCCTGCCCCTCCTCTGATAAGAAACCTGGATTAAGGGGGTGAAAGGAGGAAGCCAGTGGGGGGTGTCGGGATACAGTAAGCCCTGCCTGCCCGAAAACCACAGGAGACTAACCTGATGCTCTTGGCCCTTCTGCGTCAACACTAAACAACGGCAAACTCCCCGACTCTTTCACACATGCCAAGTGAACATTCTTGAAGGTTTCTCTTTGTGACTGCAGCCACCTACAAACCAGAACGAATCTAGAATTTCTTTCCCTTTCCTTTTTTTTTTTTTTTTTGTTTGTTTAGTTTCTAATCTCTTATTGTTTATGAGGTGTGGGGTTTATAAGGGACTGAATCAAATGAATGTAACAAAAAAAAGAAAAAACAAAAAAATGCCTTTTCTCAGGGCCAGTGAGTTGCAAATAATTTTTAAAGAAAAGCCTATAATTACATCATCTCAATAAATTTTTTATAAAAAATGAAAGTTTTGAGTCTGTTTTTAATCATATGAACTGGAGTCAGCGGCAGGGTGCTCTGATGAGGTAAACACTGTCTCCACTCAGTTACTGGATAAAATGCCGTCACGGTTTTGAACTGGCAAGAAGCAAGGCCCCATTACAGGGCATTGTGCAGCCAATCTGTAGATAAGTGGCACCAGGAAGGCCATCGCCAGCCACTCAAAGCCAAAGGAGTCGCCACAGGTGGCCAGGTCCTATGCTGTGCTAAACTGTATTCATTCACAAAGCAGTAATGCCAAGGGGTGAAGGACCATAGGTCCTCACGCCATAGAATTGTTCCTTAAATCTGCTGGATTTGGCATGGGCATTGTGATGCAGTGGATTAAGCTGCTGCTTGGGATGCCCTCATCTCGTATCCGAGTGCCTGGTTCAAGTTCCGGCTACTCCATTTTCAATCCAGCTTCCTGCTCATGCGCCTGGGAAGCAGCAGATGATGGCTCAGGTACTTGAGTTCTGCCATCCTTGTGGGAGATCCGAATGGAGTTCCAGGTTCCTGGCTTCAGCCTGCCTCAGCCCTGGCTGTTGTCGCCATCTGGGGAGTGAACCAGTGGATGGAAGATTCTCTTCCTTTCAAATAAATCAATCTAAATATGGTGGACTGGAGTATATGGTATTTGGTTATATGGTGGACTGGAGTTGACAAGGTAATGAGGGCATCAGAGCTGGGAGAGATCACAGGGCCATCAGCGCCAGCCCATGTGCTCACTGTCTCAGCCACACTGGTCAGAAGAGTCACCTGCCAGTCACTGGGCCCTTAGGACTTCAAGATCCAACATCCAGCAGGGGCTATCTTGCCATCAAGCGTAGGTAGCAACAAGTAGGATGAAAAATAAAGCAACTCAGATGTACAAGAGGACTTCAACAAGTTCATGGAAAATGGAATTAAAAGTTATTTATGTGCAAAAAAAGGTTCAAGTCTGCATCTTTTGCAGTGCACATTTTCCATATTCACTTGGCCCTATGCTTTTTATATATGTATAAATTTAAAAATTTTCAACTGATAGCTAAAGATTCTCTATATTTGTGGGCTCCCATGTTGTATCCTGATACATATACATGGTGTAGAATGTCCATAATCTCAAATATTTATGGTGCAAACATTTAAAATCCTTCTAGTTTCAGAAAAATATACATGCATTATCATTATCCATGGCCGACCTACTAGACAATAGGACACAAGAACCTCTTACTGCTGTCTAACTACAACTTAGTACCCAATACGTAATATTTCCTCACTCCTCCCTACCCCTCAACTCTCCCCAGCCTCTAAGTTCCATCAACTGATGAATGGATAAAGAAAACATGGCCTGATATTCAGTATCATCTGGGCATAATATAAAATAAAGTTCTTAGAACTTTTCTGTGGTACTGAAAATACATTTAAAGCTATTTCTGGGCTGGCGCCGCAGCTCACTGGGCTAATCCTCCGCCTTGGCGCCGGCACACTGGGTTCTAATCCCGGTCGGGGCGCCGGATTCTGTCCCGGTTGACCCTCTTCCAGGCCAGCTCTCTGCTGTGGCCCGGGAGTGCAGTGGAGGATGGCTCAGGTGCTTGGGCCCTGCACCCCATGGGAGACCAGGAAAAAGCACCTGGCTCCTGGCTCCTGCCATCGGATCAGCGTGGTGCGCCAGCCGCAGCACGCCGGCCGCGGCCATTGGAGGGTGAACCAATGGCAAAGAAAGACCTTTCTCTCTCTCTCTCTCTCTCTCTCTCACTGTCCACTCTGCCTGTCAAAAAAAAAAAAAAAAAAAGCTATTTCTGTAATGTAGCGTTCAGATCATCTGAGGATTGCTAGAAAGGCGAATTATCAGTCCCCACCCCACAAGCTGGGAGGAGGGGCCTAGCAGTCTGTAGGAACAAGTGCTCCTGTTGATTCTGATGCACACTGAAGTTTAAGAGCCATAAGAGCCAACCAATTTGGGCATCTTATGAAAAAAAGCTGTGGCATTTTAAACAATACAGAACCAGAATAACTGATGGCCACAAACCAGCATTAACACAACTTCCACACAATGATGCTGCATTTCCCTAATATTTTGCAGATGTGCTATGGATTGAGGCTAATTGGACATAGAGCCATAGACCAAGTTGTCTCATTTTCTCCAAGCCTTCATAGGTTTGCTGTAAGGATGAACTGTCCTAAAGGGAAACAACTAACAGTTGACCCACCCTTGCAGATTAGAGCACAACAATGAGTCTACTCACGTCCACTTATCCGCCTGACCAGCCTGATCCAAAAAGAAAAATCAAAGGCTGCTTCTGATCTTCTCATTGACCTTGGAGATCTGTCCCTGGAATTATTAGAGTCCAAATGATAATTTAACCAGGGCGTTTGCAGAGGGATCCAGAACCACTGGATAGGGTGATGCTTCTCAAGCTGGGACATGCTTGCAAATCACTGGAGACCTTGATTTTTAAAAGTAAAAGAAACTCTTGTTTCGTAATGACATATTGGGATACAAAGGCACATCTGCTTTTCTACCACACTCTGAGTGGGGCCTGAGATTCTGGTTTGGGGCTTTTTTAGTTTTTTTTGTTTGTTTGTTTTTTTAATTGACAGGCAGAATGACAGAAAGAGCTCCCATCCACTAGTTCATTCCCCAAATGCTCACAGTGGCCAGGACCGGACCAAGCTGAAACTGGGAGCTGGGAACTCAATCCAGGCCTCTCGTGATGGTGTCAAGCACTCAATCACTGTTGCCTCCCAGAATGTACAGTATCAGGAAGCTGGAATCCAAAAAGGATTCAGGACTTAAACCCAGGCGCTCCAATTTGGGATAGCAGCATCTTAGTGGCCATCTTAAACACTAGGCTGAAATACCCACCCCAGAAGATTCCATATTTCTGACAAATTCCCTGTCAATGAAGCTGCTGCTGCTCCTGAGACCACATCTCCCATAGCAGGAGCCAGAGATCTCCCTTTAAGCCCTGAGATTCAGGCCTTCACTGCAGAACTTAACGCCTGCCTCCCTCTGTTGCTCTATTCCCTGGTGTTTCGTCCCTAGAGCAATCCCTGGGGCCAAACCTGCCCTGTAACAGGTTTGTTCTCTTTTAGGGCAGTAACAAGAGTAAACACCAGGGCACTAGGGCAGTGAGGGTTAATCTCTGGCCTGAAGCACCAGCATCCCAGCTCTCTGCTATGGCCTGGGAAAGCAGTGGAGGATGGCCCAAGTCCTTGGGCCCCTGTACCCGCGTGGGAGACCCAGAAGAAGCTCCTGGCTCCTGGCTTCAGATCAGCGCAGCTCCAGCCGCTGCGGCCAATTGGGGAGTGAACCAACGGATGGAAGACCTCTCTCTCTCTCTCTCTGCCTCTTCTCTTTCTGTATAACTCTGATTTCAAATAAATATATACATCTTAAAAAAAAAAAAACCACCATGATCAAACGCCTCCTTGCCAAGTGAAGGAACAGCCATCCACATACGGGAGCTTCATACGGACATACCAGGTGCCTCCTGGTTCCATCCTTACAGGGAGGAATGTGAACACCAAGAAGCACTGCCTCCTCCTCTCATCCCCAGAAAGACCACCTGGGCTC
The DNA here is from genome assembly GCF_051225735.1 of Oryctolagus cuniculus. Classification (NCBI taxonomy): domain Eukaryota; kingdom Metazoa; phylum Chordata; class Mammalia; order Lagomorpha; family Leporidae; genus Oryctolagus; species Oryctolagus cuniculus. The sequence goes on from NC_142875.1 coordinate 109,802,079, forward strand.
ACTGTAAGGCAGTAGAAAGCTAACAACAGCATCTGTGATGTTCCAAAAGGTACTAGGATAGATGAGCAAATTGTACTTCCAGCTCTTCAAGATACTATTTTTTAAGATTTTATTTATTTGAAAGTCAGAGTTACACAGAGCAAGGAGAGGCAGAGAAAGAGGTCTTCCACCCGATGGTTCACTCCCCAATTGGCCGTAACGGCCAGAGCTGAGCTGATCTGAAACCAGGAGCTTCTTCCGGGTCTCCCACATGGGAGCAGGGGCCCAAGGACCTGGGCCATCTTCTGCTGCTTTCCCAGGCCATAGCAGAGAGCTGGATTGGAAGTGGAGCAGCCGGGACTAGAACCAGCGCACATATGGGATGCTGGCGCTTCAGGCAAAGCATCAACCCACTGCACCACAGCACCAGCCCCCAAGATACTAACATTAAAAGCAGACCTCTTGGGTCAATATCCGCACAATCAATACTCACAGATTCATTCCTTATTTTTTAATTAAGGCTCTCAGCTCCGGCTAGACTGAGGAAATAAACCTGCTAGTGAAAACCACTGGGGAAGTTCTGCCTGATCTCAAGGCACTAAGAAACTGTGCTCTCCCCCAGACTCTCAGCAGTGCTCTCCCAGAGTTCTTGAGGGGCCTCACCTTGGCCTTCTACCAGAGTTTCGGTTGGGAGCCTCAATATCCATGTGCACTGCTCCTTGCTCCCTCCAGTGCCTCTGCCTGAGTTAAGCGTCCCCACCTACAAGCACTTTCACAGAAGCAACCGAATGTCTCCAGCAATGAATGGCTCAGATGTGTGTGTGCCTTCCCAGAGCTGGCCCAGAAAGGATCTTACTAACTTGTAAAAATCTCCAGCCCCGAGGCATTGTGGCATAATGGTTAAGCCGCTGCCTGAAATGCTGGCAGCTGGTATCCTGGCTGCTCCGTTTCCCATCCAGGTCCCTACTAACGTGCCTAGGAAAGCAGTGGAAGATGGTCCAAGCCTCTAGATCCATGCACCCATACGGGAGACCCAGATGAAGCTTCTAGCTCCTGGCTTCAGCCTGGCCCAGCCCTGGTCACTTGGGGAGTGAACCAGTGGATGGAAGTTCTCTCTCTCTCTCCTTCTAACTCTGCCTTTCAAATAAATAAAATCATATTTTTTAAAAAATCACCAGTCCTATGTATAGTACCTGGTACACTGAATATCTTAAAAGTTTTGAATGAGGGAATGGAACCAGATAAAAATCTTTGTGACCTTGGCAGAAAATAAATTGGACTCCATCCAAATTAAAACTTGCTCTTCAATAGCCACTGTTAAGAAATTTTTTAAAACAAATTACAGATTGGGAGAAAATCTGCAAGTCATCTGTTAACAAGGACTTTTATCTAGGATATGGAAAGAAGTCTTACAATTCAAGAATAAGATGAATTGAATCACCCAGTTTTAAAATGGTCTTCAAATGTGAAGCTGGAATGACGCTCATGTCCACAGCACCTACCTTGGAAAGGATTGAGTTCCTATAGAGAAAGGGCTTAGAAAAGCACACAGCACATTAAGCACTGTTTTACCCTGCATCTGCTGAGCCACCAACTGCTGCTGCACTCAGAAGCTCTGCTTTTATTATTTCTACACACTGGGATTCCCCCAAAGTACCTTCTAAACAAAGTTTCCACTGTTTTTGTCTTCTGTTTTAGTTTGATCAGCATGCAATGCCTGCGATCGCCTCATTTTACAGCTAAGAGAGCAGAGTCCTAGGGCTATCAGGAGCCCTCCCACACCTGGGTTGTCTGAGCCCAGGCCCCTGCCTGCCTTGCTCACTGCACCTCCCACTGTGGGGCCAACTTCTTGGCCTCGACGAGTAGCTGAACACTCAGTGAAATTTATTTGTGGCAATGGACTCAACCCAAGGGAAATATTGGTTTGATTTCGGATTACTGAGAGTATTTCGACCTGGTTTTGTTCCAGTTCAATAGCTTTAGGAAATGTGTAGGTTTCATTCTATTTAAAATGCATTTGCTAGTTTCCATTTTCTCTTTTTATGGAAGTCTGGCTCAGTTGTCCTACACACATTATTTGGGTTCAGCTGGGGACTAGGATATTAGAACATTGTTTTAATTTTTGAAGATTTTATTAATTTTTTGACAGGCAGAGTGGACAGTGAGAGAGAGAGACAGAGAGAAAGGTCTTCCTTTTGCCGTTGGTTCACCCTCCAATGGCCACCGCAGCCAGCTCGCTGCGGCCAGCGCACCACGCTGATCTGATGGCAGGAGCCAGGTGCTTCTCCTGGTCTCCCATGGGGTGCAGGGCCCAAGGACCTGGGCCATCCTCCACTGCACTCCCTGGCCACAGCAGAGAGCTGGCCTGGAAGAGGGGCAACCAGGACAGAATCCGGCGCCCGGACTGGGACTAGAACCCGGTGTGCCAGCGCCGCAAGGCGGAAGATTAGCCTAGTGAGCCGCGGCGACGGCTATTTTATTAATTTGAGAGAGGGAGAGACGGAGAGAGAGGTAGGAGGTAGAGAGGTCTTCCATCCACTGGTTCACTCCCCAAATGGTAGCAAAGGCTGGAGCTGAGCAAATCTGAAGCCAGAAGCCAGGTGCTTCTTCCAGGTCTCTCACATGGGTACAGCGGACCAAGCACTTGGGCCATCGTCCGCTGCTTTCCCAGGCACAATAGCAGGGAGCTGGATCAGAAGTAGAGCAGCCAGGACTCAATCCCCATATGTTTCACCATAGTGCTGGCCCCATGTTTTAATTTTTTAAAAGGCTTTACTAACCTGCAAAATCTGCATTCTTTTTAACCTGCAAAATCTGCATTCTTTTATAGAGTACAATGCAATATTTCCACAAGCACATAGCATAACTGATCGAATCAGATAGTCAGCCTTCCTAACTCCCCATCCTTCTGTGTTGGATCCTGCCTGCCCCTCTCTTCCATTTTTTCCCCCAAATTTAGTTTATTTGAAAGGCAGAGAGACAGAGAAATCTTTCATCTGCTGGTTCAATTCCCAATTATCTGCAATAGCTGGGACTGGGCCAGGCTGCAGCCAGGAGCCCAGAATTCAATCCATGTTTCCCACATGGGGGGCAGGGACCCTACTTGAGAGGCATCACTACTGCCTCTCCAGGTACACATGAGCAGGGAGCTGGAGTCAGGTGCGGAGCCAGAATTTGAACCCAAGCACTGTAACATAAGATACAAGACTCCCAAGCAGCATCTTAACAACTGCACCAAATGCCCCACCCTACCCCATGTGTTATTTAAAAGCAGTTTCTTACTGAATTTTTTAGAGTAGCAAATATTTATTGACTCCCTATTGTCTTCAAACATTGCTGTTTGATGCTACTATTTTGAAATGTGCTAAACTCTGTTATGTCCCTGTAGGCGATCAACAAACTTTGTATAGAAAGGGCTGGTTTGTAAATATTTTAAGCTTTGCAAGCCATATTCTCTTGACATTACTAATTTTTAGTCTGTGTGATTTAGTACTGTTTTATTAGATGCATAAAAAACTTGGGATTTTTAAAAATTTTTATTTATTTTATTTCCGAGAGAAAAAGACAGGCCAAGGGCAATCCACTGGTTCACTCCCCGGAGACTGGGCCAGGCTGAAATCAGGAGCAAGGAACTCAGTCTGAGTCTCCCATATGAGCGGCGGGGACCTGAGTCTGCTGCCCCCAGAGTGTGCATTGGCAGGAAGCTGGAATCTGAAGAAAGCCAGGATTCAAACCCAGATACTCTCATAAGGGATGTGAGCATCCCAAGCGATGTTTTAACTGCTATGCCAATGCCTACACTTTATACAGCAAATAATACAAGACGGTACACTACAGTCACCTCTGTAGTTTCCTACTTCTATTTGAGTGTTTTGGTTACCCATCACCCAACTTCCCCCTCTCTCCCACTGCCACCTTTCCTAGCAGTCTCTAGTAATCACTGTTCTACATTCAGATTGACTTTTTAACTTCCTCGCGTGAGAGAGAACACGTAGAGTTTTCCGAGTCTGGTTTTTCCACCTAACACAATGACTTTCCCACCAAAATACTACTTTTGAAAAGAGCCCCAGTGGTGAGGTAGCCAGGTCACAAAGCCTTAGCAGTCCCATCATTTCAGAAACCAACAGGTCAAGCTGTGAGACTCCCCTAACCATCTCGCTCTGGGCAGGACTCCTGCTTTTTTTCCCTAGAAGGAAATCGTGCATGTGACCAGGTTGAGAATCTGCTCCTCTGGTCTGAGATGAAGCTTCCTGCAGATCAACAGCGAGGCTCTGGTCCCTGCAGACTGCTGCCTCTGGCAACTCACCTAAGGTTTGAGCCTTGGCTTATCGCAGCATTCTTTTCTTCAAAGCACCATGGAAATGATTCAGGGAAGCAAATATGGAACCCTGCTAGTACATTTGCAGTGCTTCCCCTCCCCTCTTGGCTGCCTAAAATTCTCCCCTCTCAACCCACATGCACACGGCTCCTCCAGCACAAAGTTTCCGTCTCCTTCGTCCTTCTGACTTCTCTAACACAGAAAATCACCCAAGGACAACTGCTGAGTGTCTTAGACCTCTTGTTCATCAACTGGATCACACGTTACTCCTCCAGGACACAGCATTTCATCAAGACCTTGACCTACACACAAGGCAGAAGTCCACAAGGCCTTCTCCTCCCAGCCTCTTCCTCCTACTAAAACTCTGTGTGCCATTTGCATCAGCTTGGTGCTGGCTAGTCAAATCAGTACCTGAATGCAAATTCACCAGGGAATTTGGAATCAGTTTCAAGCAATTCAAGGATGACTTCCTGTCCTTTCCCTTACAGCCCCACCCCACCCCACCCCAGTCCCAGTTCCCTGTCTGAGGAAAACAGGGGCAACTCCAGAAACAGCTCACTCTCCTAACCCAAGACTTTCCATTTACAAAGAAATTTTGATGTCGGCTGGCATGTTTATGTACCACCTCCCTTGCTAGTAGGTAATTCATTCTCTCTCTGCTCTGTGCATTCACCACTGTGGTCACCTTCAAATATTGCTCCCATGTCAATGACGATGCAGCTCCTGGCCACGTGCCAGGGAAAGCCACCCTTGAGGACCCCAGAGCCCTCCCCGTCAAAGGTGTGTACTTAGACTCATATTCAACATGCATGGAGACGGAGCCAGTTCAGGGAAGTCCCAGACCAGACCACTGGGCTGAGACATTGGCCACAAAGAGGACCTCACTCAGTTCTGTGCTTGCCTACAAAGGCTTCCTTCTACTGCAGGTACATGCTGTGGCTTAACTAGCAGTCAGGAGGAATTACACCAATACAAAATAATTACACGGTGTCATGGCGTAGCTCTCCTTTCGTCTCCACTTCACAATTTTGGGTACTAACCTTTGCATGGGCTCAGACTTGCCAAAGCACATTCTTTTCCCCACTGGGTACTACATGGAGAATCTGGTTCAGGGGAGGTTACCCAGTCCACAGCACAGTTCTAACAGGTGTAGCCCAAAGGGCTTCAGGCCAGTCACCCTCAAATTACCTTGGAAGAAGCCTGTCCTTTGTTTTTTGAACACATTTTGAAGGAGATCCAGGTGCCCTGGGTGGTGCGTGGCTCCTCGAATGGATCAGGAGGCTTTCTGAGCAAAGTCAGGTCAGGGTGGTCTTGGGGGGACAGCACAGGCTCTGGAGTCAGAAACCTGAGTCCGGAAACCAGCTCTACCTCCCACAGCAATACAGTCTTAGGAAAGCTGCTCATCCCGAGTAGTCGTTTCCTTCTCTAAGGTTCTGAAGGGCTTCTCTGAACAGTAGACACACTGTGCATGAAGTACTCGGAGCACAAAAGATGACATTCATAAACAGCACTCAGTACTATTCAATTGGGTGGATCCTTTCTGCACAAAGTGGAGGGAAAGATGGGTAAAGGATTTGATCCAAAAGTATTATTTTCCACTCATCAAATCCTACCCAGCTTCGCTCTTCACATTTTGCTCTCTTTTCTCATCATCAATCAAGGAAAAAAAATTGTTTAAAGATTTATTTGAAAGAGCTACAGAGAAAGAGAAGGAGAGACAGAGGAAAACAGAGAAGCCTTCCATCCATTAGTTAACTCCCCAATTGGCCGCAACGGCCAGAGCTGCACCCATCCGAAGCCAGGAGCCAAGCATTTCTTCTGGGTCTCCCATGCAGGTGCAAGGGCCCAAGCACTCGGGCCATTTTCTACTGCCCTCCCAGGCAATAGCAGAGAGCTGGATAAGAAGTGGAGCAGCCGGGACTCAAACCCGTGCCCATATGGGACTCCAGCACTGCAGGCTATGCCACAGCACTGGCCCCAGTTCAATCGATGTTGACAAATCTCATGAAACCACTCCCACAATCAAGATGAAAAAAAGACTGTCAGAGCTGGGAATCACTTAACAGCAGTTGACAGAGGTCTTTCACATTCTTTTTCCTAGTTGCCTAATATTTTGTGTAATTGTACCATAGTTTATTCAACCAAAACTTTATTCAAGATTCATTTGAATAGGAATTTGGGATATTTCTGGTATTTTGTTACTAAAGATAATACTACAGTTGGATAACCATACACATAGATTAACACAAGCCACTGTATCTGTTGGTTTCATGTTTGTGGTTTTAACCCACTGTGGACCTAAAATAGAAACATAAAATGTTAGAAATGGGGGCCATGGCATAGAGGGCTAAACCTACATCTGTGGCACCAGCATCACATATGGGTGCTGGTTTGTGTTCCGGCTGCTCCTCTGCCGATCCAGCTCTCTGCTATAGCCTGGGAAAGCAATAGAAGATGGCCTAAGAGCTTGGGCCCCTGCATGTACATGGGAGACCCAAAAGCAGCTCCTGGCTTTGGATGGGCCCCACTCAGGCTATTGTAGCCATCTGAGGAGTAAACCAGCAGATGGAAGACCTTTGTCTGTCTTTCCCTTTCTCTGTAACTCTACCTCTCAAATAAATATTCTAAAACAGGTTAGACAAAGAAGGAATCATAGATCATGTGTCATAAATAGAACCTCACAGGAACCAGGGACTGACCTAAAGCCACCACAGCTCCTAAGCAGCATTGCTGTTATGCTTCTGTATGGTGTCATTGCCTCAGAGTCACAAGGATACCTCAACAGGCATAAGAAAAAACACAGAACAGTCTTCAAAAGCTACAAAGCAACAGCATAAACCTGAAGGCAAAATGAGGAGAGAAAAATGCTCTGACAGCGCGAGTTCAAATATGAAAAGTGCCACCCCTTAGAAGACAACTTAGTCTCAGGAAAAGTAGACGCTGAAGGTGGAAAAGGCACGAGACGCTACCTCGGAAAGAAATGAAAACACACAAAATTGATCAACTTTATAGACAGCTTGATGCCAGAGTGCTGTAATAATAAAGTACATGCCATCGCTATTTGATGTGCATAAAGAAATCCAGAGCACTGGAGGCTTGGAGCTCACCGGAGCTTAAATCCTTAGCTTATTAGATCAAAGTCTGCAATCGGTCTTCTAAGAAAGTGGCTTCCTGTAGGCTTCTCCGTGCTTTCTAAGCCATCATGAACAGTTCCAGACACACTGGGGCTGTAACGGCAGCCTTTGTTTCCAGTCACCCCAGAAACGATCAGGAGGCTAACGCCGACTGGTAAACTGCAAAACTTTCAATAAAGTGAAATCACAGCGAAACTTCTAACACCGCAGTGTGGAATTCATAACATACTGACGTGTGATACACAGGATAACTAAGTCCTAAATGACAGAGGGGAAGGTGCTAAGTGGCTACCAGGTTCTTTCATATTTTATATCACAAAATGGAATATTAACCCTATCGCTCTCCAAAGCTACAACACTCATTGTCATATTCAAGTAACCACTTTGAAAAATGAAAACAAGCTGGTAGACAAATTAATTGAATTCAATTAATCCTAAGGAAAGCAGGAAAGGAGTAACAGGGGAAAAAGATTGGAAAATTAGAAACAAAATATAGTCATTAATTCAATCAACTCAATAATTACATTAGATATAAAAAGATTAAGAATTCCAAATAAAAGATTTTTTCAGAATGTATTAAAAGAAGAAAGATCCAAGAATATGTCGTCTATAAGAGACATACTTAAATAGAAAAGGACATTGATAGATTAACACTAAATGGACAAGGAAAAAGTATGCCATGTAAGCTCTAGATATTAGTATAAAGCGGTTGTATTCAGCTTCAATACAAAATTATTAGAGATAAATAATGGAAATATCTAGAAATGGTCATTAGTATGCTGATAAAACCTAAAAAGTTTATAATAAAATCAAAAGGAGGGGCCGGTACCGAGGCACAGGTTAATCCTCCGCCTGCGTTGCCAGCATCCCATATAGGCAACAGTTCTAGTCCCGGTTGCTCCTCTTCCAGTCCAGCTCTCTGCTGTGGCCTGGGAGGGCAGTGGAGGATGGCCCAAGTGCTTGGGTCCTGCACCCACATGGGAGACTGGGAAGAAGCCCCTGGCTCCTGGCTTCGGATCAGTGCAGCTCCGGCCATTGCAGCCATTTGGGGAGTGAACCAATAGAAGGAAGACCTTTCTCTCTGTCTCTCCCTCTCACTGTAACTCTACCTCTCAAATAAAATCTTTAAAAAAAAAATCCAAAGAAAGGCAAGATATAGTATGTACAACCACTCCTCAAATGCCCGCTAGTTAGTTTTATTCTCTTGAAAGATTGGGGGTAGGGCAGGGAGGGAGAGGAATAGGGAGAGAGGGAGAAGGATAGAGACAGAGAAAGGGGGAGAGGGGAACAGGGAGGAGAGAGAAATCTTATGTTTACTGGTTTGCTCTCCAAATTCCCACAATCAGCTGAAGCCGTGAAGTAGAATTCAATCCAAGGGCTCCACGTGGGTGACAGGGACTCAGCTCCTTGAGCACCACCTGCTACCTCCCAGGGTGCACACTAGTGGGCAGCTGGAATAGAGTGGAGCCAGGTCTCAAACACGGGCACTCAGATAGGAGATGTGGGCATCACACGTGGCACCAAACCCCATCCCTCGGGCTAGATTATTTGTAAGAGAATACATGCCAACCTGTTTCAAGCACACTCAGGTATCCTGAATTACCACTCGTACAGATAAAAGGTACAATTTTTTGACAATAGGCTCTTCAACTACAGGAGAAACTTGGGAACTCTGAGCTTGTGGTCTTTCCAGCTTTATATATAAGAAAAATAAATGGGGTGTAACCAACTACTTGTCTAAGTAATGTTTATTAAGTTTTGGCCATGTGCCAGGCATTGGGTCTAAGATGTAAGCACAGCTCCTGCCTTCATACTGGAAAAGCAAATAAGCCATTATTCCAGTTATAAATATCTCTGTGCCATTATTATCAAGAAAATACTCATGATGCTGAGGCAGAGAATAAAAAATGAGGGAGGAAACCTGCCTGAGATAGCCTGATCAGAGAAGGGACTTGGTACAGGTGACACTGAAGATCACCCTTCACAGGGAGCCAGAGCAGGGAGGTCAGGGGAGTAGTATGTGCAATGGTGCTCAGGGAGGAAAGGGCTTGGCGGGGCCAGCACTGTGGTGTAGTGGATAAGGATGCTGCTATAATGCTGGCATCCCATATGGGCACTGGTTCAAGTCCCAGCTGCTCCACTTCTGATCCAGCTCTCTGCTATGACCTGGGAAAGCAGCGGAAGATGGTCTAAGTCCTTGGGCCCCTGTACCCACATGGGAGACCCAGAAGAAGCTCCTGGCTCCTGATCTGCACAGGTCCGGCCGTTGCAGCCAACTGGAGAACCAGTGGATAGAAGACCTCTCTCTTTTCCCCTGCCTCTCCTTCTCTGTGTAACTCTGACTTTCAAATAAACAAATAAATCTTTAAAAAAAAGAGCTCAGGAGTTTTCAAATTATTAATTTTTAATTATTTGAAAGGGGTTGGGCAGGGCAGGGAGATGGAGAGATCTTCTATCTGTTGATTCACTCACCAAATGCCTGCAGTAGCCAGGCTGGATCATGAAGCCAAGAACACGAACTCAGTCCAAGTCTTTCACAGGAGTGGCAGGGATCTAAGTACTGAGCCATTTCTGCTGCCTCCAGGGTGTGCATAGCAGTAAGCTGGGACAGGGAGCAGAGCCAGGACTCGAACCCTGGCACTCCAACGTGGGATGTGGATGCTCCAAGTGGGGTTTTCATTGCTGTACCAAATGCCCACCCCAGCTTTGAAATTCTTAAGGAACTGAAATAGGCCAGACTGGCTGGAGCTCAGAGTAAGGGAAACAAGGATTAATCCATCTACCAGATCGTCAAAGAACATAACATCCAATCTTAAAAAAAATTTTGTATTATTTTTATTTGAAAGATGGAAAGAGACAGAGAAAATGATATCTCTGTCCACTGACTCACTCCCCAAATGCTACAACAACTAGGGCTGGGCCAGGCTTAAACCAGAAACCAGGAATTCCATCTGGGTAACCAACATGGTAGCAGGGGCCCAAGTACTTGGACCATCTCCTGCTTTCCCAGGCACATTAGCAAGGAGCTGCACTGGGACAGCTAGGACTCAAACCAGCCCTCTAATACAGAATGCTGGTATTGTAAGCAGCAGCTTCACTCCCTATGCTACAATGCCAGTCCCCCAAATCCAGTGTTACATAAAACTGGCCCTAAGGCAGAAAAAGAAGTAACACTTTCCTAACACTGACAAGCTAACATAACCTTGATACCAAGATCCTATAAGGATACAAAAATGAAAATGGAATAACCTCCCTCATTAAAGAAAGATCCCCAGTCCAGCAAATAATGCTAACACACTTATGTACGTACTGGGATGTATTATGAAATAATCCAGAGCATTTTTGAAAGCTGGCATGACATTTCATTGCTGCTTTTCCTAACACTGGAAAAGCTGCACTTGACCGAGATGCAAACAAGCTTGCAAAGGGCCACACGTATGGTCCTGGAAACATCCACCTTTCAGATTTCACAATGTTGCACAGAACTGCCCCATGCAAATCCACAAATAGGGCAATTTTGCCTTTGGAAACTAGTCTGCCCCTTCCCTCCCCTCGGCCCACTCTGTCACCTTGAACGCTCCTACATTTCCCTTTGGGGAGATGGCTTTGAGGTCAGCGTTGACCATTTAAAACAGTGGTAGGTCATGGTCATGGGTCTGTCACTGTGATATTAATGTCTGATTTCAAGAAAAATGGTGTATGTGTATGTATCATGTCTACATTTGAAGTGATGTTACAAATGTTTTAAAAAATACAAGGAAAAAATATAATTGAGTACACAATACAATTATTCCAGGTATATACCTGTGAAACACTATTTAAAAAGACCTTTTCCAGAGAAAATAAATACTACTCTGGTTGTTTTTACCCTCCCCCGTCCCCTAAAGCAAATAATGAGCAATGCCTCATTCCTGCGGCATTGAGTAACAAGCAGATGAAATGCGTTGTAGGCGTCTACTCTAGCCTTGGAAAGGAGCAGAAATGCAGCCACTTTGGGGGATTTGTAGGTTTGCTTTACGGTCTAGGACTTCTGGTCTTTCAGGAGCACAGAGAGGGATGATAGCCAATAGTGTCCCTGATGGGAAACCTCATTGAGCAATAGAGAGAGTAACAAACCCACCAGATTCTGAAGCAGGCTTTGACGGACAAGCATGAGTCCAGAGCTGGATTTTATGTATCCCCAAGTAGTTTGAATTATCTTCGATCAGTCTTTCCTATCCTTTAAACAGTCTGTTTAATAAACCTTAGCTGCTCCTATCCAACCAAGTAAAAAAATCTGATTAAACCTCAGACCTTCTCCTAATGACTCAATAAATATTCATTAGATTGAATGAATCCAATGTAAACATACTGCTTTCAAAAGAAGTCTTTTTTAAGGCCATCCTTTTGTCCATCTACGTGAGCATCACGAAGTTCCTCCCAAAGTTATCTGTTGACATCTCGGGAGTTAAAAATTCAGAGCCAGAAAAATTTCTCCACTCAAAACAAGGAGTCCTGTTAGTCTGTTTCACAGTTTAAGAAGCTTTACTGAAGCCTCTGTGGAACCCTCCGTGCCTACCTTCAACTCTATAGTAGAGAGGAAAGTGCTGACCTGTACTGGGGATGTCTGACCTAGGTAGGGTATTCAGCGGGGGGAGTTAATGAACAGGATAAGCTGTAACTCATTATTTCTCAATCATTTTCCATAGTTCTGTCCACTGCATTGGGCACTCTGAATATCTATCAGCCACAAAGACAGACGACTATGTTTTTCTTAACACACCCAGAAACCAAATCCCAAACCACAGCTAACCCAAAATTAGCTCCTAGTGACAGGCTGACTGATTGACTTCCTACGTCTATGAATCTACTGATTCCCCATGATGGCTGTTCGGATTCCAACTTAATGTCTACTGTGTGTATTTCATAGCTGCCTCCCATCCCACCCCAATCTCCTAAATTCTGGAGAGGCATGGCCATGATGTCAGTGTCTCATCATCCTTGGAGCTGAGAAATACTCTCGGGGGACAGGGAATAACCCCACGCTGTCCCTGTGGGAATTCTGGGGAGATGAACTGGAGCAGAAAGGCTGATCAGTGGAGATAAATAAATCTTAAAAAAAAAAAAAAACCCTCAGTTTATTTATTTGAAAGTCAGAGTTACACAGAGAGGAGAGGCAAAGAGAAAGATCTTCCATCAGATGGTTCACTCTCCAATTGGCCACAACGGATGGAGCTACGCCAATCCAAAGCCAGTAGCAAGAAGCTGCTTCCAGGTCTCCCACGTGGGTGCAGGGGCCCAAAGACTTGGGCCATCTTCTACTGCTTCTGAGGCCATAGCAGAGAGCTGGATCAGAAGAGGACCAGCCAGGACTAGAACCAGGGTCCATATGGGATGCCGGCACTTCAGGCCAGAGCATTAATCCGCTGCACCACAACTCCAGCCCCGATAAACTGAGGTTTTCAAGGGAAACTTCCTCCATGCTCAACTTTTTTTTTTTTCTAAAGATTTATTTGAGAGGCTGAGTTACAGAAAGAAGGAGACACACAGAGAGGTCTTCCATCCACTGGTTCACTCCCCAGATGGCTGCAATGGCCAAAATTGGGCCAATCAGAAGACAGGAGCCAAGAGTCTCTTCTGGGTCTCCCACATAGGTGCAGGTGCCCAAGTTTTTGGGACATCTGCTGCTGCTCTCCTAGGTGATCAGCAGGAAGCTGGATCAGAAACGGAGCAGCCAGGACTCAGACCAGCACCCATGTAGAATGCCAGCACTGCAGGTTGAGGCTTAATCTACTATGTCACATGGCCAGTCCCTCCATTCTCAACTTTAAGATGTATGTGCTGGGGCAGGCGCTGTGGTACAGCAGGTTAACACCCTGGCATCTCCTATGGGCACCATTTCAAGACCCGGCTGCTCCACTTCCAATCCAGCTCTCTGCTGTGGCCTGAGAAAGCAGTAGAAGATGGCCCAGGTCCTTGAGCCCCTGCACCCAAGTGGGAGACCCAGAAGAAGCTCCTGGCTCTTGGCTTCAGATCAGCACAGCTCCAGCTGATGCAGCCAATTGGGGAGTGAACCATCGGATGAAGGACCTCTCTCTCCATCTCTCTGCCTCTTCTCTCTGTAACTCTTTGAAATAAATCTCAAAAAGAAAAAAATTATGTATGTGCTAAAAGTTCTGGAGTGGGACTTGGGGTCCCTTCTGAGTAGCAAATCACCCTTGGAAGCTTTGGATTCAGAGACATGAGCTGAGGACAACTGAAACCCAAAATCCTCCGCTCCAGATGGAAGATACAATTTCTGATCCAACAATAACGACAACAGCAATTAGCAGGCAAATACTAACTACACCTTTTGTCTTCAAACACTCAACTTTTGGGAAATTTCCCTCTTCCTTTCTGCTTTCCAACACTGTTATACAACTTGAGCTTCCTCAGAACCATTACAACTATGTATTAGACGTGAGCTGGTGTTTGCCCGGGCCATTAGGACACTGATGGTGACATACAACCCATGGTGTAGGACTTGGGTTGGAGTCCCAACTCCACTCCCAATTATAACTTCCTGCTAATGTGCACCATTGGAAGGCAGCAGTGATGACTCAAATACATGGGTCTCTGCCATAAATATGGGAGACCAGGACTGGCTTCCTGGCTCCCAGCTTTGTCCTGGCACAGCTCTGGCTGTTATAGGCATGTAGGGACCAGGGAGTAGGAGCAGTAGTGCTCTCTCCCTCTCCTTCTCCCAAGAAATAAAGAAAAACCTGTATCAGAGATATCACCATTGTACTAGTCTCCAAAGCCTGCCTCTATTAGTGACGTATTCCTCTTCAATGCCCTAGACATATGAAGGCTGAGATACAGTAAAGGCCAAGCTTGGGAAGAACTGCACAGTTCAGGGATTAGAACCGATCTGATGAAAGTCAGTAAGACTCGTTTGCCTGGGGTCACTGACTTGTAGCCAAGCCCAGCTCCGCAGGTCCAGTTTCCTGCTTATCACTTTCCACCCTCCATCAAGAGCAGGCGCTGACGGGACAGCTGAACCCACAAAGCCAGCATTGTCGATTGTGATTTAGGAGTGTGGGATTCACTTTCTCTAACACAAGGGGGAAACCGAAGCTGACTCAACCAAGAGGAGGGCAAGAGACGCCTGGCCAGCGTCACCTCACCTGGAGAGGGAATCCAGGGAAGACAGGTTTCCATTGTGCAGTGTCTGGCGAGAGCTGAGGCAACAGTGACCTCATTGTTCTACTTCCAGCATTTGACTACCCAAAATGAGAGCTTCCTTTCTGCCCATTACCTAGGGTCCAGAGTTGCTGCGAGAGGTAACCAGACCACACTGTCACATCCTTTGTACTCCCTGGAGGGCGTGTGCTACAGTGAAGACTGGAGAGCCCGATCAGCGCTCTCTGAGGTCCTCTGTCATCTTGGTCCCCTGTGCACGGCTACTCATTCATTCTTCATTCTTTGCTGTTGCTCTTTGTTTCAAGTCCATTAAACGCTCACTCCAGGAAGTAGAGACTAGCATAAAAACCACTGTCAGCCTTCCCAGCTCCCAAGCACACCCTGAGGGTGGGGAGTTCACATGAAGTCAACCCCTTTGCAAATACGAGAGTAATAACGGCACACACAGATTCTGCAGACCCGAAACCACCCAAAGAGGCCTCGGGCTGCAGTCAGCACTCTAGTGCCTACATTAACCGTCCCCGGAAGACAAAACTACTTTCTCTTCTACATTCTGCCTCTCCTTCATTAACTCACAATCAGGAGTTTTAATACTTTTCACATCAAAACAGAGGCTTGACAAAAGGATCCATAAATGTCAAGGCTGCTGACAGGAAAGCAAAGGTGAATGGAAACATTTGAAAAAAAATGTATTTCCTTCCAGGAAGATCTGAGCGGCACCAGCAAGAAGAATCATCTGGGGTCATTTCACAATAACCCACACTGGATCTGGCCCCCAGTTACGAGCTGAAATTCAGTCCGAGAAGGAGCTATGCCACACAGAAATGGATCCCCCTGGCCAATGAGTAAGCACCACGTCACTGCAACACACCTCGTTCAGGAAAAGCTCCCCGTTACAGCCCAGCAATCACACTGCTATCTGGATAACACCTCTTTTTCTCACTAAACTCTCCTCTGAACTGTTTGGATTAACTCTCATCTGTCAATAAATCTGAAATATAAGAACATCATTTTGGGGCCAGCGTTGAGGCAAGGCAGGCTGGGCTGCTGCGTGAGGTGCCAGTTGCAGCCCGGCCACTCCACTTCTGATCTGGTTCCCTACTGATGTGCCTGGGGAGGCAGCAGATAAAGGCCCAAGTGCTTGGAGCCCTGCACCCACGTGGGAGACCTGGAAGGAGCTCCATCTGGGGAGTGAACCAGAGGATGGAAGATATCTAACTCTTAAAAAAAAAAAAAAACACCTAATTTTTTAAAAAAAGAACATAACTTTATTTTCAAAGTAAGGCTTCTAAGTCAGGCTCTTGGTGTACTGGATAAGATGCTACTTAGGACTCATCCCACATTGAGTGTCTGGGTTCAAAGTCCCAGTTCTGCTTCCAATTCCAGCTTCCTGCTAATGCACACCCTGGGAGGCAGGTGATGGCTCAAGTTGTTGGCTTCCCACCACTCACATGGGAGACCTGGATTATGTTTTGGCTTCTGGCTTCAGCCTGGCCAGCCCTGGCTGTTGTGGGTATTTGTAGAATGAATCATTGCATTGAAGATCTCTCCGGTCTTTCAAATAAACTTTTAATAAAAAATAATTTTTAAAAAGCAAAAAATTTCTAAAAAGGCAAGTCAAAAATTCTTAACATAAAAATAGATGAATAGTTTGACAATATTAAATATGTATACAGACGAGAAAAGAAATAAATATTTATTCTCTTTCAATTCACAAATACAAAGCCATCAACTATCACCATTTCTATTTACCATTCTTCCAGAAGTTTTATTCAAATCAATGAGATTAAAAAAAGTGTCACTGATACTATACTATCTGCCTATAGAACCCACAAAAATCCACTAAAAACTATTTTAAGAAATAGAAGTTATTTTGATATAATTATCTAAAAGTCTATGTGCAAACAACATCTACTTAGAATTTATAATAAAAGGAAATATCTCATTTACAACAGTAAAACAGAACACCTTGGAGTTACACTGAAAAAGTATGTAAGAAAATTCTAAAGTGCCACTGTGGAATCACCTCACCTCTCCAAAAAATCTACAGCAAATGCAAAGTAGTATATGTTCTTAGGGACACTGATTACAAAGATGTTCATGGCTAATTTCTAATTTGTATCATCCTCATGAAACATCAATAAAATTGTTTAAAATAGACAAAATGACTTGAAGTTTATTTGCAAAAGAATCATGCAAGAAATACCAGGATAATTCTTTTAAGATTTATTGTATTTATTTTTTAAAGATTATTTTATTTATTTGAAAGACAGTTACAGAGAGGTAGAGACAGAGAGAGAGGTCTTCCATCCAATGGTTCACTCCCCAGAAGGCCACAATGGCCGGAGCTGTGCCAATCCAAAGCCAAGAGCTTCTTCCAGGTCTCCCACGCTGGTGAAGGGGCCCAAGGACTTGGGCCATCCTCCACAGTTTTCCCAGGCCATAGCAGAGAGCTGGATTGGAAGAGGGGCAGCCGGGACTAGAACTGGTGCCCATATGGGATGCCGGCACTTCAGGTCAGGGTATTAACCTGCTGTGCCACAGCGCCGGCCCCTATTGTATTTATTTGAAAGGCAGAGTTACAAAGACAAAACGGGAGAGACAGACTTCTTCCATCTACTAGTTCACTCCCCAAATGGCTACAATGACCAGTGCTGGGCCAGGCCAAAACTAGCAGCCAGAAGCTTCTTCCAGGTTTCCTACATGGGTGCAGGGGTCCAAGCACTTGGGCCATCCTCTGCTTTCCCTGGTAAGTTAGGAGGGAGGTGGATCAGAAACGGAGCAGCTGGGACTTGAACCCCCACCTATACGGGATGCTGGCATTACAGGCAGTGGCTTAACCCATTTTGCCACAGCACTAGTCCCTACCAGGAGAATTTTTTTTTAAAGATTTTTTATTTGAGAGTTAGAGTTATAGACAGAGAGAGAGAGAGAGAGAGAGAGAGAGAGAGAAAGGACTTCATTCTGTTGGTTCACCCCCCAAATGGCTGCAATGGTTAGAGCTGCACCAATTGGGAAGCCAGGATCCAGGTACTTCTTCCTGGTCTCTAATGCAGTGCAGGGGCCCAAGCACTTGGGCCATCTTCCACTGATTTCCTGGGCCACAGCAGAGAGCTGGATTGGAAGATGAACAGCTGGAACTAGAACATGCCTATATGGGATGCTGGCACAGCAGGCGGAGGATTAAACTACTACCCCACGGCACTGACCCCCAGGAAAATTCTTGAAAAAGTGTAGTTAAAGAAATCTATTCCAGCCGGCGCCGTGGCTCAATAGGCTAATCCTCCACCTTGCGGCGCCGGCACACCGGGTTCTAGTCCCGGTTGGGGCGCCGGATTCTGTCCCGGTTGCCCCTCTTCCAGGCCAGCTCTCTGCTATGGCCAGGGAGTGCAGTGGAGGATGGCCCAGGTGCTTGGGCCCTGCACCCCATGGGAGACCAGGAAAAGCACCTGGCTCCTGGCTCCTGCCAGGATCAGCGCGGTGCGCCGGCTGCAGCGGCGGCCATTGGAGGGTGAACCAACGGCAAAGGAAGACCTTTCTCTCTGTCTCTCTCTCACTGTCCACTCTGCCTGTCAAAAAAAAAAAAAAAAAAAAAAAAAAAAAAAAAAAAAAAGATTAAAAAAAAAAAGAAATCTATTCCACCAAAATTTAGCTAATTAAAATGGTGTGGCATTGGTTCACAAATATATCTGTAGAAGTGACTAATAAGTCATGAAATTTACTCAAATTCATACAGGAATTCTGCAGAAGATAAAAGTGGAATTTAATATTGGTCAGGACAAGAAGGATTACTCATTAAGTAATGTTAGGACAATTGGGTTTTTATCAGGAGATATATACTCTAAAACTAAAAATAAAAACCAAGTGGAACAAAGATTTAATGTGAAAAATTCAGCCACGAAAGAATTAGAAGGAAACACCGGAAAATTGTTTCTCTAATGTTACAGCATGAAAGCTCTGATGTTCCAGACACTGTGTCCTCTCTACCCATCACCCACTTCTATGTTTTCCCAGCTGAGCAGAACCCCAGATCTGTTCAGAGTGGCAAGAGGCCCAAACTCAAATGATGGGTCAGGGAGGCAGTATTGCTCTCCACCTTCCCAGCCTCCCTTGCGGCTACAGCACCTACGTGGCTTATTGGCCAATAAGATATTACTGGAAATATGCTCAGAAAATTCCTTCTTTTACCAATGAAAACTCACCAATACACAGGCACCCCTTACCCTTTGAAAGTCTAGGTCTAGGTTGGGCATTTGGCGCAGTGGTCAGGATGCAATCTGGCATGCCCACATCATTTATCAGAGTACCTGGGCTCAGGTACTAGTTCCACTTCTGATTCCAGCACTGTGCCAATGCACCCTCTGGAAGGCAGCAGCTTCAGGCTCATGTACTTGAATCCCTGCCACCTTCATGGGAGACCCAGAGTGAACTCTAGGCTCCTGGAATCAGCCTGGCCCATTCCCAGCTATTACAGGCATTTGTGGAGTAAACCAGTGGATGGAAATCTCTGCATCTCCATTCTTTCTTCTCTGCCTCTCAAATAAATAAAAATCCTCAGCCACATTTAAAAAAAAAAAAAAAAGACTAGTCACAAGTCACATAGAATTTGTCTTGGGTCTAGAAGGGAACAGTTAAGAGTCTAGGAGACATTAGCCCCGACTCTGTTGAACAGCTGAACTCATGCTAGCAATGTACTCTTTACTTTTTCATCCTGTTGTGAGAACTGTAGAGTCCTGTTGACTTGAGTCACCGTGTTAAGAGTTTTGGCCTCTTGAAGTTGTGTAATACTTGCAGTGCAGGCCCAGCCAACACACTAGGAAGGCTACCAAATTCAGAAAACCATAAAGGAAAGAAATGGAGCAATTTGACAAAACGAAACCATTTTTAATTCTTCAGGAGAAAAGGCACACCAAGAGGAAAGAAGCCGAGATGACATTTTTAATGGACCTTATATCCAACCACTTAATGTCTGTGCTGTATGAAGAGTTCAGCACAAAGAAAGACTGCAGTCCAGCAGGAAAATCGTGAAGGGGCCATAAACAATCATCGAATGCAAACATGTTCAACTTCACTCATGAAAGTAAATCTTGACCCAGTCACAAAACCATTAAAATGATAGCAGCATATAATTTCTATCGATTCGCAAGATTTAAAACAAAGTTCGACAAAACACTGCAGCAAAACTGATAAGGGATGATCTCTTGGGAGAGAAAACTGAAATAAGCTCTATGGAGAATAAGCTGTCTAGGTCATCAAAATGCTACCATAGCAATCATATTTTGTTTATAAATAATTGCAAATAGTTCAGCTGTCCATGAGTATAGGGTCAGTTATTTAAATTATATATGCTTAGGTAATAAAGTATTTGGCTATAGGAAGGGATGCAGTGGCTCTCTATGCACAAGGAAGCCCCAGCTAGTGGCAAGGTTGTGTGTAGCCACACTGATAAAGATGCCAGCTGGGGAGCAGGCAGTGGGCACAGCGGTTAGGATGCCCACATCCCTTGTTTGAGTCCTGGCTAATCTACTTCTAATCCACAGTCTCTATTAATGTGCACCATGGGAGACAGATGATGGCCCACAGCACTTGAGTACCTGCCACCCACATGGAACACCTAGACTGAGTTCCAGGCTCTTGGCTTTGGCCTGGACCAGCTGTTGCAAGCATTTGAGGAAGGAACCAGAGGATGGAGGCTCTCCGTGTGTTTCTCTTTGCCTTTCAAATAAACAGAGACAAATAACATTTAAAAGCCCTTAAGAATACTTTTTAAAAAAACGACATTGGCTAAATCATTGAAGCTTAGGTCCCAGACATGTGAGTGAAGAAACTTTCAGATTTTTCCAGCCCCTGACCACTTGACTCAAGCTCCCAGTGAACTTCCCAGCTGTGGTGCCAGACATTCACGAGCAGAGATAAGACACCCCACTGGGCCTTGTCCAAATTCCTGACCCACAGGATCTGTGTGTGTAAGAAAATGGATATGGTTTTACACCACTTAGCTTTCAGATGGTTCACCGTGCAATTACGCATAAATAGAACACCCAACTACTCAGTTCTGCTTCTCAGAGGCAGCTACCATTATCAGCTTTTTTGGGCATTCCAACAAAGATGGTTTATGCATTAAATGAGGATACATCAAAAACAGCATGGAAAATGGAAATGAAAGATTTCTTTGGGTTCCAAAATTTTTTGACATTCACTCACATGAGGGATCTTCAAAAGATTCACGGAAGGACAGGCATTTGGCACAGGGTTGAAGACTCTGCTCGGGATGCCTGCATTCCATATGAGGCATCTGTATTCGAGTACTGGCTCTGTTTCCAGTTCCAGCTTCCTGTTAACCTGCACCTGAGGAGGCAGCAGGTGACAGCTCAGGACTTGGGTTCCTGCCACCTGTGAGAGACCTGGAATGAGCTCCAGGCTTCTGGTCCAGATCTGGCTGTTGTGGCCATTTTGGGGATTGAATCAGCATGGAAGATCTGTGTCTCTGCCTTTCAAGTGAGTAAAAAATAAATAACTATTTTAAATAAATGTTTTAGAAAAATCACAGATGTCTCAAGATTCTCTTCTGTGCAATACAGTAAAGCCACGTTTCTTGAGGGAGGGAGGATGGGAATATCATTATGTTGTTAGAATTGTATATACAGACCATATTGAATGTGTTAAAAACTAATTAAAATTTAAAAAACTAAACAACTTTTTAAAAACCCATGTTTCTCAGGCATTTCCTTTGCAACCTCAAAATAGAGTTCATAAATGCATCCATACACAAGGACACATCAAAAAGTTCATAGACTATCCCATTAAAAGGTAAGTCTGAGGGCTGGCATTGTGGTGTAATGGGTTAAGCTACTGCCTATAACACTAGCATCCCATAGGGGCACTGGTTCGATTCCCAGGTGTTCCATTTCTGATTCAGCTTCCTGCTAACGTGCCAGGGAAAACAGTGGATGATGACCCAAGTTCTTTAGGCCTCTGCACCCACCGGGGGAGACCTGGATGAAGCTCCTGGCTTTGGCCTGACCCAGCCTTGACTGTTGTGGCTATTTGGGAAGTGAACCAGCAAATGGAAGATCTCTCCCTCCTTATCTCTTTCTCTCTGCCTCTCTATAACTCTTTCAAATAAATAAGTCTTTTTTTAAAAAAAAAAAGTCTGTTTTTTTAAAGTGTTTTGGTACAAAATTTTGAAATCTATGCATAGCTTTTTGTCATATACATTTTTCATGAAATTTAAAGACTCATATACATGAATCTCAAATATTTTTGTGCAAAAGTAAACTTGTATTTAAATTCCAATTTCCATGAACATTTTGAAGTACTCATGTATTTTTCATGAACCCTCTACACAGCGACACAACGTTCAATGCCTGATGATTCCACAGGGCTGTGTGAGCAAAAACACACCTCACTGGTTTGTAGCACGGTCACATTCACAGAATCAGGCTCAGCAGGTGCAATGCTGCTTCACTCTGCTCCACAGGGGCCTTTCCCAGCTCAGTGACATAGTTCTGCGGGACGTACATCCCGTGTCCTTGTCATCTGCCCATGAAGCAAGCCCAAGACACGGAGTGGCTGGCTGACCCGGCCTTGTGCCTGGCTGTCGCTCCTTTAGTGGGAGCTTTTCTCCCGTCTCTTGTTCCTTCTACTCCTGTTTTTCCTCCTCTTTCTGCTCCTTAGACTCCCAGGTTTTTCTTCCCTCACAGATTTCCTTTCCAGCTCTCTGCACTCCCACCTTTGCTTTTCCCCCTACATCTCACCTCCACCTTCACACGGAAGGTAAGAAAGCATCTTGGAGAAGCAGGGGAGGGGGTTGGGAATCAGACGAAAACAAACAGGTGGACCTGGCTTTGTCGTCATGGCTCAGCTCCCACTGGTTTCTCTGTTTTGCTTTTTTTCCATGTCATTCTATGTGTTTCATTATTGATCCTGGCATTGCCTGATACTTTGTAATTTCCCCCTTTCTGCTGTGGTGGTAACACACAAGCATATGCATGGATTTCAATTTTTTTTTTGCAACAAAATAAGTTTCTTTTCATCCCACTGCCATGAACTCTCGGAAGCACCTTCATACACATAACACGAAACCGACCATTCTAGCCGTTTTGAAATGGTGCAATGGCATTAACGACATTAACATTATAGTACAACCTTCACCACCAGACATCTCCAGAATGCTCCTCCTCTTACCAGACTGAAGCCCTGTCCAGGAAACACCAACTCTCCACCCCTCCTTCTCCCTGCAGCCCTGGTGACCACCATTTTCCATTCTGGATCTCATAGAAAATAACTGGATTCCCAGATTATAAGTGGAACCCTTCCATACTCGTCCTCTGGTGACTGATTTATCTCACATAGCATCATGTCTTCACGTCCATTCATGCTGTACAGCATGTGTCAGAACTTCCTTCATTTGAAAAATCTCAGAGGCAGGCAGATGTGTACACAAACACACACACACACACACACACGTCAGCGATCCAATCCCCTGGTTCACTCCTCAAATGCCTACAACAAGGGCTGGACCAGGCCAAAGCCAGCAACCTAGAACTCAATCTGGCTCTCACTCATGGGTGGCAGAGACCCAAGTACTTGAACCATCACCCCTGCCTCCCAGGCACATTAGCAGGGAGCTGTAATCTAGAGCAGAGCCAGGACTTGAACCCAAGTACTCGGACATGGGATGCAGGCATCCCAACCTGCATCTTCATTTCTACACCAAACACCCACCCCCTTACTTTTGAAGGCTAACGGCCATCATAAGCAAAATACATTTCGTTTATCCTTTCTTCTTTCTGGGAACATTTGGATTCTTAGCTCCTGGTTTTTCCCAACAAGAAGTATGTCTTTCTCTCCCCTCACCTCAAAGAAGGGGATACCCTCCTCCTCCCACCTCCTACTCCTCCCCTCATTCCCCACAAAGGCTCCCCTCCTGCACTGCTGGGACCCCCAGGATTGGGCCCTGCACCTTCCTCTTACCTCTTCCACACTTTCTGGAATGATGCTCTCTACTCCCATGGCCCCAAGGACCCACCCATGTGGGTGACTGTCAGCTTATTTCTCCAAGGAAGACTTCCCAGAGCCCCAAACCATGCACCCAACTATAAACCTCACGGCACTAATCACAAATATCTCATCACGTGCTCAAATCCAGAATTCTTGATGTTTCTCACCACCCACCCTCTAGGATCAGGGGACCAGAACCTTCCCTAAACCAGTCCAGGGACCAGGGCTTAGCTCTGCCGGGAAACTGGAACTCATCCTTTAGCTCTGGAGACCAACCACAGAACGTGACAAGAGTGAGTTTCAGAGCTGAGAATCCGGCGACTCACAGAAGGGCTCTATGCTCTGTGGGAAGCAGACCTGGTCCCCTTCCCCTGCCACACTCCCAGAACAATAGGGCCAGTTCTCAGGCAAGAGATTAAAATATTCTTTCCTGGAGAAGCCACAAAGCCCTAAAGAAATGACCCTCAGACACAGCGACTGCTCCGACTCCTACCAAGGAGCCTCCTAGTCGCCAGGGACAAGGCCCAGCCATGCCCATGAAGCTTTGACCCATGCACTGGGGTATCTCTTTTTCTTTTTAGTGCTTTTAAAAAATATTTTATTTATTTGAAAGTCAGTTACAGAAAAGGAGAGACAGAGAGACAGGTTTTCCATCTGCTGGTCCATTCCCCAAATGGCCACAACAGTGGGGCTAGGCCAGACTAAAGACTGGGTGGCTGGCAGGGGCCCTACTTGGGCTATTTTACACTTCTTTCCCAGGCACATTAGTAGGGAGCTGGTTCAGAAGTGGAGCGGACAGAACTTGAACCGGTGCCCATATGGGATGCTGATGCTGCAGGCAGTGGCTTAACGTGCTACATCACAGCACTGACCCCTGAGGTATCGCTTTCAATGCCAATGGACAGCCAAGGATCAACAGACATTTAAGGAAGCTAGCAATGTAAGCATATTATTTAGAAACTGAGAAACAAATACCAAAGAAATAGCTCAAATCGTTGACAGATGCCTTTCAGGAGCAAGACTTTTGGGTAGGACGGGACCATGAAGTCCAGTTATGCATTTTTAGTTCTTATTTTTAAATATGGATATATATGAATATACACATTTATATACACCTAGGACAGGTTAAAATAATTTTTGAAAGTCAAATACAAGTATGACTATCTACCCTACCTGTCTGCTCGACAGTGGAAGATCTGGAAGTGTCTGACTCACCCCTTCTCATCCTACATTATCTAATCTGTCACTAAGGCTCATCAACTTAGCACGCAAAGCTATCCTGGATCCATTCATTTCCTTCCTCTGCTGCCACCATCACCTCTTCGCATTTAGAAACAGCTTTCTACTGGTTTCCCTCCATCAAATCCTGCCTCCTCCCACTTGTTCTCCTCTAAGCAACAGAACTGATGTTTGGGAAGTCAGATCACGTAAAACTCTAAAACATGTTCCCACTACACTCTGCATAAAGGACGAACTCTAACAGAGCCCCAAGGCCCTGCCACATCTGGCCTTGCTCACTCTTCCTTGTTCATTAAGCTCCAGCTTCATGGTTTTTCTTTCCTCCAATTTTTTTTAAAGCCAAAGTCTCCTTTTTACTGTAATGTAAATTTAAAATGTTATCTCAAAAACTAAAAAAACAGGGAGCGAGAAGAAAGGTGGGAGGGACAAAGGGAGGAGGGAGGGAGGGATGGGAGGAGGACGGGAACATCATTATAAGAATTGCATCTATACGGCTGGCGCCATGGCTCACTAGGCTAATCCTCCTCCTGCGGCGCCAGCACCCTGGGTTCTAGTCCCAGTTGGGGCGCCGGATTGTGTCCCAGTTGCTCATCTTCCAGTCCAGCTCTCTGCTGTGGCCTGGGAAAGCAGTGGAGGATGGCCCAAGTGCTTGGGCCCTGCACCTGCATGGAAGACCAGGAGGAAGCACCTGGCTCCTGTCTTCGGATCGGCGCAGCACACTGGCCATTGGGGGGTGAACCAACGGAAGGAAGACCTTTCTCTCTGTCTCTCTCTCACTGTCTAACTCTGCCTGTCAAAAGAAAAAAAAAAAAAAGAATTGCATCTATAAACTATATTCAACCTGTTAAAAGTTAATTAAAAATTAAAATAAAAATCTTAGTAAACAAAAAGCCAAGGTCTTCTGGATTTCATATATGCCATGCTGTGTACATAGGAAGTCACCTGGTAGCTCTTTACCTGGCTGGTGCCTTCCTATCTGTCAGATTAAGATGTACTTATAACCTCCCTCCCCATCAAAAGCAAGCTGCTCCTATTATTCTTTAATTCTCCTCTTACTTCCCTTGTAACAGCTTTAGTTGTTTTTATTGTCTTACCTATTCATTTGCCTTATTTTTCTGTTCTCTCAGGGGAAACCTAGCTCCATGAAGTCAAGGACCATGCCCTATCTCTAGTACTTGTTTGGATAAATTGCAACCTAAAATGAATGCAAATATCATTTGCTTCTCTCTGGGCAGATTTTGCAAGTTGCACTGTTCTTCAGAGTAAGAACAAGAAACTTGGTTAAGAATTAAAGATGTATGACAACGTTCGCTCCCCAGTGTGTGACCCAGCCTAAGCCATGCTCCAAACTGTGAACACCTCTCCCTGACGGGGCTTGGGCTTGTGCAACATTTATGCATTTATATTGGAGGAAGAAGAAAACAGGAAAAACACAGGTTTTTCAGGGGAATAACAGTACTAAGAAAATTATCAAAAGGTAGGAAAGCTTATCTTGATAGGCTCTGGGAAGTGGGAGTAAAATACCAACTTTCATTTGAATTACATCAGTGTTGGTGCTGTAAAAGCTTAGAACTTCAGTCATGACGACCAGTAAAACCCTAATGATGCGAGAGCAGGAAACCAGATGGGGAAAAGGAATTGGCAGTTAAAATACCCTCAACTGATTTTTTTTTTCAGATATTATAACTGTGTCTACAGCATAATCTTCATCAAAAAGGTCCACAGGAAGTTGGGATAATGTTGGTGACAAGGTGTCTGTCTGCTTTGACTTGAAGAGAAGTATCTACTTTGTCATCTTAAAATTTAATTCTCATCACTTCTGCATAACACATCCTTATAAGTACAAAGTCATGGTGTATTGTTTCCAGCCCTGTTGGACACATATTGGAAAGAGAAGGTGTGTGCTGAGATGATGCTGAGATCTGAGACCATACAATCCTCTCTGCCCTTCCACTTAGAGTGGAGGAGAAACCCAAGTCGGCCTTGAGAGGAAAAGGAGCAAACAATTGATCGCTACACATCCCTTAAAGCTCTACAATTCACTAACTGGTGGCTCATCATTTGCCAAAGGAACTCAGCCTGGGGCATTGGGTGATAGTAAGCTGGTGAAATTATCCTAAGCCTGGTCATACTTACTGAACTGCTACATCTACACATTAGCATCCTTGGAAAAGGGAAGTCCAGAACAAAGAGAAAATACCCAATTGTTTGTAGCAGCAGAAATCAGGAAGGATGAAATCCCATTCATCACATTATTTGCTCATTAAACACACACTCATTTAATACTCATGATGTAACTGTCATAGTACTTGAAACTTCAAGCAGATGGGTAAAGTAAGTTCCTGGGCTCAAAGATAGTGGAAATGCCTTTCAAATAAACAATTACAGCACAGGCTAATGAATGCTGTTGTAGGGGTCAAAGCCACACAACTCTATAGGAACTCAGAGGGGTGAGCAGCTCCACCGAGAGAGTTAAGACCGACTTCATTCAGGAGATGAGGTTTGAACTGCACTTCCAAGTGTGGTTAAGAGTTTTGAGATGGGGACTGCAAGAAACAGGAGGGGCTTAAAGACGTATTTGGAGTGAGCAGAGCAGGGGTCCATTGGGATGAGAAGCTGAACTAAAACACACAGAGAACTGATCATAAAGTATTTTCCCATCGTGTTCAAAGTTTCAATTTTCTTCCTGTAAAAAGTGGAAAGGACTGAATGACGTTTACCAAGTGTCCTTCATTATCAAATTGCTTTTGTTAGAAAAATATCCTTAGTGGGAATGTAGAAAATTTTAAAAAGTACAAAATCAAGGAAAGCAGTCAGGGGGGCTACAGGGATCGTCCAGCCAAGAGAAGATGGGCCTCAGCATCTGGAGACACACTCAGCTTCACTAGAACGAGAGAAATCCAACCCACGTTCACGCTGGGATACCATTTTCTCATCTATCAAAGGGTCAAAAACCCAAATTCTTTGAGCACACTCAGCAGGTAAGGCTGTGGAAAAACAGGCCCCCTTCCATAGTGCTGGCTGGAGACAAAAGAGTTCAGCCATGTGAAGGAAAATCCGGCATCTCCAATCAAACAAGGCACGCCTGTACTCTTTGGCCTGATTATCCTACTTTTAGGAATTAACGCTTCAGATATATTTCTACCAATATGAGGGTTTTTCAAAATATCATGGGAAGTGGAATTAAAAGATAGCTTTATTTTGGTGCAAAACCAAAAAAAAAAAAAAAACCCAATACTTAGCTTTTTCTTAAAATTCATTTCCCATTAATGTTATGAAATACCCGCATACAAAATACACAATTGTCCACCGGTCTGCAGTGGTGACTGATTCTGGAATACCATGAATACCAAAATCCAGATGCTCGAGTCCTGTCTATAAAACAGTCTTATACTTGCATATAACCTACACTCTTCCTCCTCTGTAGTTTTTTAAAAAAAGATTTATTTGAAAGTCAGAGTTACATAGCGAGAGGAGAGAGAGAGAGAGGTCTCCTTTCACTGGTTCGCTCCCCAGATGGCCACAACGTACAGAGCTGCACCGATCCGAAGCCAGGAGCCAGGTGCCAGGAGCTCTAGCCTTTGGGGCCAACTGGGGAGTGAGCCAGCAGATGAAGACCCTTCTCTCTGTCTCTCCTTCTCTGTGTAAGTATGACTTTCAAATAAAAAAAATAAAAAGATTGATAGACATAAGTTTTTTAGGCAAAGACTAAAATTGAGTTCAAATACCAAAATATCAAATATCAAAAAGCAGCCAGAAGTTGTCAAGGCAAGAATATCCTGTCTTAACTGTGCTTTCAACATTGCACTGGAAGTCTTAATGAAGAAAAACAAATGAAACATACAGATTAGGAAGGAATATGAAACTGTCTTCGTTCCTACAACATATAAGCATGCATGCGGAAAATCCAAAAGACCCACAAAATGAAAAAGGAAAACAGTCCTTGTAACTAATATGTTATAGTAAGGTTATAAGTGAGGTTGCAATATACAAAGTAAGGTTGCAGTCAGCAGAGTTATAGTAAGGTTGCAATTAACAAATAACATACAAAGTCAACAGCTATTCCATATACCAGCAATGAGCAAGTGGATTTAGAACTTAAAAACAAACTATTTACATTAGCATTCTCAAAAGTGAAATATTTAGGTATAAATCTAACAAAATATGTACAAGATATGTATGAGGAAAGCTACAAAACTGATGAAAGATACACAAGAAAAATTAAATAAAAGGTGAGATAGTCCATATGCATAGATAGGAAGATGCAATGTTGTCAGACTATTAGCTCTTCCTAACAATATACAGATTCAATGTAATCCCAAACAAAATCCTCATAAGTTATTTTGTGGATGTTTACAAATTGATTCTATAGTTATTAAGAAAGGCACAAAACTCAAAATAATCAACACAATATTGAGAAGAACAAAGTCAAAGGAGTGATACCACCAGACTTCAGACTTGCCATGAGGCTGCAGAAATCATGACAATTTGATACTGGTGAAATAATAGGCATATCGAGGGAAAACAGAGCACCTAGAAAAGCCCCAAACAACTGAGCTTTGGCAAAGGCCATCTCAACAACCGGTGCTGGGACAACTCGGTGTCCACATGCAAAAAAGTTTTTGACACACATCTTTGATCCTTCACAATCGTTAACTCAAAACAGACATACTGTTCAGTGTAGAGTACAAAACTATCAATCCATGAAAGAAATAATGGGTATGATAGATTTCATTAAAATCAAAACTTGTGATTTTACATTATCAGGTGTCCATCATCGGGAGTCTGTTGTAAAGTAAAATATAGATTGGGGGTGATCATGATGTGTAAATGTAAGTTCACCAATTTTAACAAATATACCACAAAAGCAGGATGTATATAAATGGATTCATGTAAGTAAGTCAAAACTTGACATTGTGTAAAACAATGTCAAGAGAATGAGAAAAAAAGCCATAGACTGGGAAAAATACTTGTCAAGGAGACATCTGATAATCGATTACTATACAAATACACAAAAAGGTTCTCAAAATTCAACAATAAGGAAACAAACATGACTTAAAAGACCTGAGCAGATACATTTCTCAAGAAGCTGGTGAATAAGCATATAAAGAGATGTTCCATATCCTATAGTATTATGTAATTGCTAATACAAACTAGACACTATCAAACACCTATTAAAAGAGCCCAAATCCCAAACATTGACAAACACCAAATACTGGCAAAAATGTGAAGCAACAGGAATTCTCACTCATTGTTGCTGTGAATATGAAATGGTAGAGCTACTTTGCAAGACAGCTTGGCGATTTCACACAAAACTTTATATTCCTACCATACGAGCCAGCAATTGTGCTCCTTGGTTTTTATCCAAATGGATTGAAAACATGCCCACACAGAAATCTGCACATGGATGTTTATTGCTATAAACATTTGAAATTTAAAATCAAATGAGATTGCTTTATTTCAAAATTGCCAAAACTTGGAAGCCATAAAGATGTCTTTCAGTAGGTGAGTGGATAAATAAACTGTGATATATGTCTGACAATAGAATATTATTCAGCCCTAAAGAGAAATGAGCTACCAAGTCATGAAAATACATGGAGGAAACTGAAATGCATATTCTGAAGTAAAAGAAGCCAATCTAAAAAGGCTACATATTGTGTAATTCTAACTATATGACACTTTGGAAAAGTAAAACTATGGGGATAATGAAGAGATCGTGGTTGCCAGGAGGCAGGGGGCGGGAGGGATGAACAGGCAGAGCACAGATTTCTAGGGCAAAGAAAGAATTCTCAACACGACAGTGGTGGATCCATGTCACTGTCGATCCAGCTCAACCCAGGAAGTGTCCATCATCGGGAGTGTGTTGTAAAGTAAAATAGAGACCTGCGGTGATCATGATGTGTAAATTTAAGTTCATTGATTTTAACAAAGATACCACAAAAGCAGCAGGATGTATATAAATGGTCAGGAAGGTCGTGCATGCATGGGGACAGGAAGTATATGGGGAAATTTTCTGTACTTTTCATTAGAGTTTACTGTAAACCTAAAGCCAAACTAGAAAATAAAGTTCATTAAGTTTTGAAAAACAAAGCTAACTATAAGTTAAACAGCATACAATAAATTCAAATAATTTTTAAAAATTATATTCTATATTTATTAGTGGGCCATAAGTTTTATGGATGAATTGCAAATAAATAAATTTTACTTAGTTTAGTAGTAGTAGCAATGGTTATACTGTTACACTTCATATAAATATTTTTTTCTCATAGGATAAAGTCAATAGATACATTAATGTCATAGGAGCCAAGACTTTCACTGTGAGGAGAAAGGATAAAAAATTTTTAAATTAGTATAAGTTAGCATAAATTTGAGCTATAGGTCTCAGCACGGCCTTATGTTTTTTTTTAAATGCATTTTTAGGCCCACTGAAAGGGCCTAGGTCCAATAACACACCAAATGCAACGAGCACTCCTAGCCATCGTATCTTGGATTCTAAATACCATTTTCCATGAAAAGGGACAAGAACTCCTTGGAGAAACATGTTTTCAGGTCTGGGGCTGAAAAACGCAAGTTGATCCTACGAATTGTCCCCACCCTACCACATCCCACACCCCAATTTAAAGAAGTAACAAAGACCAAGAATCACATTAAAGTCACAGAACCCAGCCTGCAGGGGCTTTCCCTGATCACACGCAGGCCCACTCCATCAATTTCTAAAACTTGATGCAGCAAGGGTCCTCAGAGGATGCCAACATCAGTGGATGTCATCATCTTTGTCATCAGCTTTGGTGGATGTCAGAGTCACATTGCCTCAAAGTATTACTCAGAATGCTGGTAGTTACAAAGGGGGAAAGGGATTCATAACAACTCAGAGATCAGGCATATTCTCCCTCTCCCCCTCTCCCCGGCTTTCCTTTGTGTAGGGTGCTAACCAAGTTCATTCTGTGTGGTCACTTTATATTGTCAACACAGCTTAACTGGAACAATGTTTCCTGGAATTCCCTTTTCTGTGTGTCCTAGAGTAGAACTGGTCACAAGACAAATCTGTGACTTAAAAGGAAGTCTGTGGGCCAGCGCTGTGCCGCAGTGGGTTAATCCTCCACCTGCAGCACCGGCATCCCATATGGGCACCAGTTTTAGTATCGGCTGCTCCACTTCCGATCCAGCTCTCTGCTATAGTCTGGGAAAGCAGAAGATGGCCCAAGTCCTTGGGCCCCTGTACCCACGTGGGAGACCTTGAAGAAGCTCCTGGCTCCTGGCTTCAGATTGGCACAGCTCCGGCCATTGCAGCCATTTGGGGAGTAAACCAGTAGAGGGAAGACCTCTCTCTCTCTCTCTCTCTCTCTCTCTCTCTCCCTCCCTCCCCCTCTCACCATCTGTAACTCTACCTCTTGAATAAATAAATAAAATGCTTGCAAATAAAAGTAAACATTATAAAAAAAAAAAAAAAAGGAATTCTGTGAAGCATGCCTCAGGATTAAGGGCCAGTCCAAGCATTTCCTCTTCCACCCAGTCCCCACCGCTTCCATTTCTAAGACATGAGGTCAAAGACCTATCTCCCTTAGAGAGTAGATGCAGAAGATTCATTTTTTCTTCATTTTCCTCCTCAACTTCTCTCAACATACCAACACTTGTCCTGGAAGTTACGAAAAGAAAACCAACATCTCTTCTTTGGCACCCAACCTCATTCTCTTGTGGGTTCAGTGACTGCATAATGGCCCTATGTATTTGGTCATCAAGAAAAGTGCTCACTTAAAAATTTGTGACATCTGTGTAGCAGGCACCAACCAGACGGATGGACACTGGCATTTTTAATATAACATGCCCTATGAGTCTGACAGAAAAATCACTCAACCTGCCATCATGTTAGTGACACATGGGTGATAATGGCGACAGTCCGTAACTCTGCTAGCAAGACGGCCTACCCACAGATAGATTCCTACTTTGCCAAGTATGTGCACAGCAGTCTGTTGCAGCCTGGTTAACACTGGAGGCCTCAGCTTGTGTGAGGTCAGAGCTGTACAAAGTTATGTCAGGGGAAGGGGTTAAAATAGGTTATGGAAGAAACGGTTAAGGTGAAATGTTATTCATCAATGTCACCAAATATTTACTGATTATCTACCATGGTTAGAGCACTGCGTGGGCCAGGATTGATTCAAAATCTATAGAATAGGATCCCAGCTTCAGAAACCTCACAGTAGAGTTTAGGACACAGACCATAAAAAAAAAAAAAAATACACGTACTTGAGATAGCTGTGTGGCACAGTGGATTAAGCTGCCACTTGCAAGGCTAATATCCCATATCAGAGTACTGGTTCAAGTCCAGGTTGTTCCTGCTCCACTTTTTAAAATTTTATTTTTGTGCTAGGCAGAGTTAGACAGTGAAAGAGAGAGAGAGAGATACAGAGTTATAGACAGTGAGAGAGAGAAAGGTCTTCCTTCCGTTGGTTCACTCCCCAATGGCCGCTACGGCAGGCGCTGTGCCGATCTGAAGCCAGAAGCCAGGTACTTCCTCCTGGTCTCCCACGCGGGTGCAGGGGCCCAAGCACTTGGGCCATCCTCCACTGCCTTCCCGGGCCACAGCAGAGAGCTGGACTGGAAGAGGAGCAACCAGGACTAGTACCCGGCACCCCAACCGAGACTAGAACCTGGGGTGCCGGCGCCGCAGGCGGAGGCTTAGCCAAGTGAGCCACGGCGCCAGCCCCTGCTCTACTTCTAATTCAGCCCCCTGCTAATGTGCCAGGAAAATTAGCACATGATGGCCCAAGTACTGGGGCCCTTGCCATCCATATGGGAGAGCAAGATGGAAATCCAGGCTCCTGGCTTAGGTCTGGCTCAGCCTGGCCATTGTGGGCATTTAGAGAGTGAACCAGTGGATGGAAATGATGTTCTAATGTTTAAAAGCACCACATGATAAAGCAAATTATTACTCTTATATTACAAGTACCCCAGTGTGGTCTCCAATGAGTTATTACTCCAGGGTCACACGATCTGTAAGTAAAAGGACAGAATTCACATACAGGGTTTTCCAATTCATACCTCGTATTTGTTCTGTTTCAAGGCCTGGGCTCTAGGTTAATCCTCTGCCTGTGGCACTGGCATCCCTTATGGGCACCAGTTCTAGTCCCGGATGCTCCTCTTCCCATCCAGCTCTCCGCTATGGCCTGGGAAAGCAGTAGAAGATGGCCCAAGTCCTTGGGTCCCTGCACCCACGTGGGAGACCCAGAAGAAGCTCCTGGCTTCAGATCGGCACAGCTCCAGCCGTTGCGGCCATTTGGGGAGCGAACCAGTGGATGGAAGACCTTTCTGTCTCTCCCTCTCACTGTAACTATCTTTCAAATAAATAAATAAAATCTTTAAAAAAAAAATCCTGGACTTTCCTGTTTCTTCATTCCCTAGGAACATTCCACCTTTGTCACGTGTCACCTCCACTGTCTGTCTTCAAGGATCAAGTCACGTACACAAGATGGCACTGGGACAAGGACACGCCAAACTGAAGGGTGGCTGAATGTTGAAATATCTGGTCAAGAGCATTCATGTTGGGGGGGAGGGGTTAGGGGTGGGAAGGGTGCCTAAGGGTAACTGGTAAATGGGGAAAGGATTCCATTCTGGTAGTACCCGTCCCCTCTCCCTGCTTCCACAGAATTCCACCAGTGCTCCCCGAACAAACCCTGAGTGTAAAAGTTGTAAACTGGGGGCCAGCATTGTGGTACAGTGGGTAAAGCCATCATCTACAATGCTGGTATCTCAAATCAGAGCACTGGTTTGAGTCCTGGCTGCTCTACATTCCAATCCAGCTCCCTGTTAATGTGCCTGGAAAAGCAACAGACAATGGCACAAATACCTGGACCCCTACCATCCACATGGGAGACCCAGATGGAGCTCCTGTCTCCTGACTTCAGCCTGACCCAGCCATGGCCGTTGTGGCCATTTGGGGGTTGAAACAGCAGATGGAAGATCATTTTCTCTCTCCCTATTACATTTCAAACAAATAAGGTTAAAAAAATTGTGAACTACAACACCAGCTCCTCAAGAATTCTCTTTCTGGGGGGCCGGTGCTGTAGTGTAGCAGGTAAAGCCACCACCTGCAGTGCTGGCATCCCATATGGATGCTGGTTCAAGTCCCAGCTGCTCCACTGCCAGTCCAGCTCTCTGCTATGGCCTGGGAAAGCAGAAGATGGCCCAAGTCCTTGGGCCCCTACACCTATGTGGGAGACCCCGAAGACACTCCTGGCTTCAGATCAGTGCAGCTCCCGCCATTGTGGCCACTTGGGGAGTGAATCATCGGATGGAATACCTCTCCCCCGCCCCCGCCTCTTTATAACTCTGCCTTCCAAATAAATAAATATTTTAAAAAATTATCTTTCCCTGATGCTGCATAATGGAGCACTTTAATTGGGCTTTAAGAGCAGAAAGTGGTTCATGAGTGGCATAGTAGTGAAAGTCATGGACATAAGCAGTAGCCATCCCATCTGAGTGGTGGCAGTGAATACTCCACATGTTCATAATATGCCTAACTGGTGTCAATATTTACAGAGGAAACAAGGGACAACAGATGGATGGAGTGAACCACAAGACAGCCACTTTCCAGCCTTCACCCTGCTGTAGGCAATGAGGGTGGCTCACAGTGACGCTCCCTTTCACTTAAGCAAACCTGATCACCTCCTCAATGCTTGAGAAACTGTCCAGTGGGAGTGGACAGTAAACAGCCAGAGTCCAGTCATGTGTTTGTCTTTCCATCTTAGGACAAAACAAATCCTCTGTTCTCCCTTGACCGTAGTTTTCTTCTGCATCTCTCCCGGCAACACTTGGCAGGTTTGAGAATCATCAACACATGGTCATTAGCTGTAAAACCAACAGGCAATGATACCGAGAGTGTGGAGTAAAGGGAACTGGCCAAGACAAGCCCTGGGGGATGCCAACATCAGAGTCTGTGACGTGGAGAGAAGTCCAAGAACCAGATGGTGTACAAGTAACCATGGGTGGACATGAAGAGCCAGGGACTGGGGTGCTATCTTGAGTCCCGAGTGACAAAAGCAGCAGAAAAACCTGGGAGGAAAACTAAAGGGTGCTCCTTGTGGTTGGCAGGGGAGTCGGGAATGGTTTGCTGGACAGTTTTTGTGGAGAGATGGTGTTCAGACGATGCACCCAACAGGGACTGGGGAGTGAGAAAGCAGAGACAGGAGAGGTGAGTTTTCAGAGTAACCAGA
Organism: Oryctolagus cuniculus; assembly: GCF_051225735.1. Taxonomy (NCBI): domain Eukaryota; kingdom Metazoa; phylum Chordata; class Mammalia; order Lagomorpha; family Leporidae; genus Oryctolagus; species Oryctolagus cuniculus. Next base: position 109,838,123 of record NC_142875.1, read on the forward strand.
GCAAGCAGCTGGAGGGCTGCAAGGAGAAGACCAAGGGGAGAAGCTGCCCTCAGGATGGGGGTTACTTGAACCAGTGAGAGGACCCAATGGGAAACCGCAATGGAAGTGGAGGCACTGATGACGGACCCTGGGAGACATCACAGAGAGCGCCTGGACAAACGCTCCGCAGCCAGACCCAAGCGGACAGATTTTGAGACTCTCAACAACAGAAGCTATTTTCTTTGCCATCCCTCTTATACCTGTTCAAGGACAAGAGGCCCAGACTGGCCATCTTCACTAGCAGCCAGCGAGTCAGTCTGCCCCTCAAGAGTGCAGATAAGATTGACTGTGTACACTGCAGGTTTTCTTCAAGTTTCACTCTTTCTTGTAAATCTTTAACTCAACTTAGGACCTGATTCCCTCATGGACAAGGAGACAGTGTGCATATAAAATGATTAGCCAATATGCAAATGAAATGTCTGAGTTATTTTTTTGACTTGAGAAAGGCAGCAGGAAATACAGAAGTGACAGTGACTGATGGAGCAAGGTCCCCGGGAAGGCGGGAGGTGACGGGGGCAGAGGCACCATGATGAGGCGGCCTTTAGGCAGGAGAAGGGATGCCCTGGAGGAAGCTGGACAGGCATTTGGTGTTGCGGTCTGGGTGCACGGCTGGCAGGTGTGGTGGCCTTGTCCGAGCTTTAGCTTCATGAGGATGGCAGAGGCTCAGCCCGACGACGGGCCCAGTGCACAGAGGGGGAGAGAGTCATGTCACAGCTCTGCCAAGAGGCCGTTTCTTTCTGCCTCTCAGTAACTGTTTCTGAGCTAGCTATGTCCCTTTCTGCTTCAGCTAGCTGGCGTGGGTTCTGTTCCCTGTAGTATGAACACTGGCTTGCACCAGCACCCTCCTGGCCTCTGTCTCTCCCCAAGCCCAGCCCAAGTCCCATGATCCTCTGAGCAATGCTCCTCTTGCCAACTTCCATGTCTTTGTTTCCCTTCTCCTGTCCTTCTGCTTCACCCACACAACAAAATGTCTATCCTGCCTTCCATTCCTTTTACTCTGGGGCCACTGAGCCATTTTGGGGGAGACCTTAGCGTGCAGACTGCCACCATTCCTGTCTCAGCCTCAACAGGGCCTTCACAGATGCCTGGAAACCCTGCTGTTCCCTTTCCTGTCCACCTCCCGTTCTCTTCAGTGCCTGGAAACTTGCTTTTCCCTACTACACACGATCTTCTGCACTCTTAGCACACAACACTTGAACTCCACATTGTACTTGCTCTGCCCCTTCTTCATCAACACACCCTCTCCCCATCTTTTTTCTAAGAATTTTATTTATTTTTATTCATTTGAAAAACAGACAGCGATCTCCCATCTGCTGGTTCATTCCTCAAATGCCTGCAGTAGCTAGGGTTGGGCCAGGCTGAAGCCAAAGGTCAGGAACTCAATCCAGGTCACCCATGTGTGTTGCAGGGACCCATGTACTTGAGCCATCATCCACTGCCTCCCAGGGAGTGCATTAGCAGGAAGCTGGCATCAGAAGAGGATCTGGGCATTCAGATATGGGATGCAGGGCATCCCAAGTTGCAACTTAACCGCTATGCAAACACTTACCCTTCGTCTTCTAAAATGTCCTACTGGGCAGATGCAACTGCAGGCAGCAGACTTGGCAAGCCCAGTCCTTTAGAGGAAGGGAAATGTGTTCCTCCTGCCAGAAGCCACCTTGCCCCTGGGCACAGGTTGCTGAGTAAAGTGCAACTAGGTTTTAGCCCCGACCTGCAGATCCTGGGCTGCGTACAGAGTGCACAACCATGTATGACAACTCCAGAGCTGTCAAAGAGGGATCCTGGGACTCATGGCCTCCGAGAGCCTCTCTCCAAAGACACAGGGCATGCGCAGTGGGATTGAGGTAACTGTCAGGAGCCTATGGCTAAGGTCAAGGCAGAAAACCCAGGAGTCCGAGTGTTCTGAGGGGGAGCCCTGGGCATTGGAAAGTTTCCCATGGGAAAGGTGATGTTCAGTAGAATTAAGGAGATCTTAAAATGCAGGTAGCAGTTTGACACACAGATCTCTATTTCACATTAAAAATGGAGCTGGGGACCAGGCATTTGGCCTGGCAATCAAGACACCAGTTGGGATGCCCATTTCTCATTTCAGAGGGCCTGGGTTCGAGTCCCGGCTCCACTCCCAATTCTAGCATCCTGCTGATGCACATCCTGGGAAGTAGTAGATGATGGTTCAAGTACTTGGGTCCCTGTCACGCACATCAGAGACTAAGACTGAGTTCCTGGTTCCTGGCTTTAGCCTGGCCCAGCCTCACCTATCATGGGTACTTGCAGAGTGAACCAGTGGATCAGAGATCCGTCTCCCTACCTCTCAAAATAAATCATTTTGATGGAGTTGGATAGAGGAAAAAAGTCAGGTCCCAAAGTTTTCCACGAGATAGTGGCAAAAAGGCAGCAGGAAGGAGCCGGAGGAAGTCAGCCAGGTGGCGATAACCTGCTGATGCCAGGCAGGAAGGAGCTGCAGGGAGCAGACAACAAAGCCCAGCTCTCCTCTCCTGGCCCTTGCCACGAGAGGAATTCATTGACTCCTTTAAGCAAATATTTATTTTCTGTAGTTACGGTAACAATGAGCCTCTCTGTCTTAGCCCAGGCTGCTACCACACACCGTCATGGCTTCAACAATGGAAATTTATTTCTCACAGTTCTGGAAGGGAAAGTTCTGAGATCAGGGGTGCAGCATGGTGGGTTCTGGTGAGGGGTCTCTGGCTCACAAACAGCCACTTCTCAAGGTGGCAGCGGGCAGGCATGGGAATGGGGGAATCTGAGGGGCAGAGAGCAGGTGCTCTGGTATTGCTTCTAAGGTCACATCCCATGGTGACAGCTTCACTCTCAAGATAGCAGCTGGGGGGCAGCACTGAGGCATAGTGGGTAAAGCTGCTGCTCGCAGTGCTGGCATCCTACATGGGCACCGGTTGGAGACCTGGCTTGGTCCAATTCCAATCCAGCTCTCTGCTATGGCCTGGGAAAGCAGAAGATGGCCCAAGTGCTTGGGCCCCTACGCCCGCACTGGAGACCCAGAGGAAGCTCCTGGCTTCGGATTGACTTAACTCCGACTGTTGAAGCCCTCTGGAGAATGAACCAGTGAATGGAAGACCTCTCTTTGCCTTTCTGTAACTCTACCTTTCAAATCAATCTTTAACAAAAAAATACCCACTGAACCTGATCATCTCTCCATCTCCCATTTCAGAACCATCACAACAGGGACTTCAGCACGTGAACTTGGGAGAGACACAGTTCAGTTTGTAGTCCTGTACTACCTGTCAACTAAACTAAGTTCTCCTATGGAGCTATGTCCTAGAGGAGAGAGGCAGGTGATAAAAATAAATATAAGGTGTTACAGTAATAATTGCTATAAAGATGTTGGGTTAATGGGGCAAGGGAGAACCAGGGCATTACTATGCACAAAATGGGTATAGGAAAGGATGGGAGTAGGACATTGACAATCTGGGCAAAGAGAAGTACTCACCAAGATAGAAGTGGGAAGGCCCTACAGGACATACGAGGTTTTCCCTGTGACATCGGAGAGAAGAGACAGAGGAGGAGGAAAGTGGTAGAATGTTGTCAGAGTACAACAGGAGGCCACTTACAAAGCAATATCGAAATGATTTCAGCTTTTATTCCGAGTGAGTAGAAAGCCATGATAATTGGCTAACGGGAGAGAAGTGACCCAGAAATGGGAAAAGGAAAAACCTGCCGTGCAGCAGGTTACACTTGAGGACATGTGGGCTGCAGGGAGACACCAGGGCTCTGCAGAATCAGTGCCATCATCAGGCCAACAGCGGGGGAGGCCCTAGGTGAGGAGGAAGACCACCAAAGTGAGGAGGTAGCCGTGGAGCCAAGATGTGGAGAGCGAGATGATATTGGAACAAGATACCTTGAGGCAGGATGGGGTTAAGAGCCCGAGGCACAGTGGAACCCCCAGAGGTGGGCAGAGGGCAGACACAACTGCCCTTGGGAGACCTGCTCTGGGCTGAGGTCCAAAGTAGATGCCACCAGGAGCAAATCAAGTTCCCGGGAGGTTTCAGGGCAATTCAGGGGACACGGAGCAGTGGGCACACCTCTCAGAATGAATGTAGAGGACTTACTGGCCAACAATAGCCTCATGGAAAAGAAATTTTGACAGGCAGAGTTAGAAAGTGAGAGAGAGAGAGAGAGAGAGAAAGAGAGAGAGGTCTTCCTTTCACCCCCCAAATGGCCACTACGGCCAGCGTGCTGCACCGATCCGAAGCCAGGAGCCAGGTGCTTCCTCCTGGTCTCCCATGCGGGTGCAGGGCCCAAGCACTTGGGCCATCCTCCACTGCCTTCCCGGGCTACAGCAGAGAGCTGGATTAGAAGAGGGGCAACCAGGACAGAATCTGGTACCCCGACTGGGACTAGAACTCGGGGTGCCGGCGCCGCAGGCAGAGGATTAGCCTAGTGAGCCACGGCACTGGCCCCCATGGAAAATTTTAAAAGGAAAGGTAGACAAAAGTGGAAACCTGTCCAGGAAAAGCCCCCACCCCACGAGATCCAGGCTGCCGGAAGAATCTAACGACTTGGCAAGGCAGGAGGAAGAGTGGTCAAGAGAGATTCACCAGAAGGTAGAAGCAAAACCAAAAGCCAGGGACTGCCTCTGTAAGATACCCTCCCCTGTGGCTGTGCACTCCCGGTAACGGTCTACAGCAGACAAGGCAGGGAGGGGGCTACCCATGGTGACTGAGCATCACCACAGAGCAGATCTAATCAACAGCCACCCTCCATGTCCTGCTTTGCATTTCTGCTCTTTTGGCAAAAGTCCCCACACGGCTGCTGGCCTTTGCCAGGTGAACCAGAGGGCCTTGCCATGCCCATAGCTGCCAGCCTCATGCCTGGGACCAGAAGCTCTTGACTCCCGGCTTTCCCAACTCTGGCTGCTAGGCCAGGGGTTGCACTGGGGACAGGTGAGGGAGGCGGCGGAGGCAGAGGCACAAGCAAGGAGTGCTGGCTTTCTTTCCCTTTCCTGGTTGAAGCAAGACACAAAAGACTCTTTGATCTGTGCCCTCTGCCAGTTCTGGAAGGACTGTCACAGCTCCAAAAATAATAAAAATAAAAAAATAAAATAAAACCACAACCAGGCAGGAGGTTACTTAGGTATGAATGCATAACTGGGCATTTGTCTAATAACGCCTGTTAGACTAATGCATAATTAGCAGTTTTTACACTTGAAGCAAAAAACCTTCTACCTACATAGATGGTCTGTCAGCTGTCAGCTGGGCTCAAGGAAACTCAGGTAATCAAAAAGTGCCTTTGAAGTTCTGAAAAAGTAGTCATTATTAGGGTTAAGATGTCTGGGCAAAAGCTGGGAGAAGTCAGAGGTGGAACAGACCCAAATGGCAAGGTCTTTGCCTTTTCAGTACATAATAACATAAATCAGCTTGGCCTAACCTGAGGCATACAAGTGGCAGAAATAGCTACGGAAAACCCAGAGGCAACAGAAATAAACATAATAACTCAACTATACAGATACACATATATCATGGATAATGGTTATGACAATGGAGCGGGGACACCTGGAGTTTAATGAGGAAAGTGCTGAATTTGAGGGTCCAGACACCCTCATTCTACAACCTGGTACTTCTTGGCTGGGACTTTGGGCAAACTCATCCTCCAGAAATTTCCCTTTCTGCTTCTATAAAACAGGAAGACCACTACTTAAGCATTATGTTGTCCCATAGAGTAAGCAAGACATTGTTAATGCAAATAGTCGATAATCATAAAGACAAAAAGCAAATGCAGGTAATCATTGCTCAAAAATCAGAACTGAAGGTAAATGAGTCCAAACAACGTAAGAGGAGAAGTTGCATGAATCAAGACACTGAAGTAAATGGGAGGGGGGGGGCAGGAATCCATGTTATTTGGGTTGGATCACATGGAACTATCAATGGAATATCATATGGTTCAACTTAAAATCATAACAGGTAAATATTTCTTATAGTTATTGAATACTATTATATACATCTCTAGTATGAGCCACTTAAAAGGGGGAAACCTCTAAATGATTATGTTCATGGGAGGTTGCCAATGGAATTGATAGCCACCGGTAAATATTCACATAGTAGGAAGTGACCGTGACCAGAAGGGCCTATTCTGTCCCCTTTCTAAGAGTGTGTCCTATGCTGTAGAACCCGGATGAATGTCCTGACTCCCAGGAGGTGAGGATAATACTGCATGGAAGCAGTGCTTGCTCTTCCTCTGTGCTGTGACCACACCCACAGTGCACGACTCAAAATTCATGTTGAGAACCAAAATGTTGAATGTTTAAACACCCAGCATCTAGGGTATATTATCCCCTTTAATCCACACAACACTCCTGCATTCCCCATTTTACATAAAATTAAACTAAAAGACGGGTTTAAGTAACTAGCCCAGGGCCCCATAGCTACTTATACATAGATCCAGGATTTGACGCTTGTTTTTTTGAAAATCATCACAGCAGTCACTGGACTATTCTGTGCCTAGCCTTTTTTTTTTTTTTTTTTTTTTTTTTTGACAGGCAGAGTGGATAGTGAGAGAGACAGAGAGAAAGGTCTTCCTATGCCGTTGGTTCACTCTCCAATGGCTGCCGCGGCTGGCGCGCTGCAGCTGGGCATCACACTGATCCGATGGCAGGAGCCAGGTGCTTCTCCTGGTCTCCCATGGGGTGCAGGGCCCAAGCACATGGGCCATCCTCCACTGCACTCCCGGGCCATAGCAGAGAGCTGGCCTGGAAGAGGGGCAACCGGGACAGAACCCGGTGCCCCGACCGGGACTAGAACCAGGTGTGCCGGCGCCACAAGGCAGAGGATTAGCCTAGTGAGCCGCGGCGCCGGCCTAAACATCTGTGCGCCGCCTGGGAATCGAACCCGGGTCGCAAGAATGGGAATCTTGCGTGATACCACCACACCAGCGGCGCTGTTCTGCGCCTAGCTCTTATGGCAACTGCAGCATTGACCACAGCATGGTCTCTCTCTTCCAGTGTAATCTATCAGGAGAAATGATAGTACAAGAAGTCAATTCAGAAAGCATCTGTTGTGGATGTGTAAGGTGTTGGGAACGCACAGACAAGAATGAAGATCAGAGATCGGAAGCAACCCTGAAGTGAGCACTAGATACGTGGTGCCTCATGCTGGAGGCCTTACATGGCCACTCGCTAGCTCTTGGTAAATCCCCTTCTGTCCATGCCATGTGGGCATCCACAGATGCAGCCATCCCTCAAGCAGCCCCTACCAGACTTCAGTGTCTAGGAACTGATGGACAGCAGGGAGTCAAGGACGGAAATGGGACAGAATGGGGATTTGAAGGCAGGAACCTGGGTCAAGTTCTGGCACCATCATCACTAGGCCTGTGCTCTTTTGTAAAACCTGTGACCTTTGAATCACTTTCATCATTTGCAGATGGGTATATTGAGAGAACAGGTACAGCACACTCTGCACCATGAGAGCTTGTCCAAAAGTGCTTTGAAAATGATGCTAACTAAAGGTTAGCTTTCATTATCTCCTATCCTTCTGCCACCCAAGATAGTTAGTGTGTGCAGCAAACTGTTAAGTTCATTAAATAATGTATTTGAATATTCTAAACTATTCCTCCTATGCAGGAAGGATTAATTCTCTCCTGTGCTTCTGCTGTGAGGACAGAGCAGTGTTGCAGAAGATGAAGGGCCACAAAAGAAAACAAGTGCCAGGCATCTTCCCATGCCAGCTCTTTTAAGATTTATTTATTTATTCAAGAGGCAGAGTTACAGACAAAGGGAGAGACACATAGTCATCCATCTGCCTGGCTCACTCCCCAAATGGCCACAATAGCTGGAGCTGGGCTGATCCAAAGCCAGGAACTTCTGGGTCTCATATGTGGGTTTAGGGGCCCAAACACTTGGACCATCTTCTACTGCCTTCCCAGGACATTAGCAGAGAGCTGGATCAGAAGAGCAGCAGGCAGGATACAAACCAGTGCCCATATGGGATGCTGGTGCTGCAGGTGGAGGCTTAGCCTACTATGCCATAGTGCCAGCCCCATCAGCTCCTTCTATCTGTGGGTATAGATGTATATGGCCCATGCTGGAAGTCTTTAGTTTCAATTAGCAAATAGCTGGGTGGGTAGGTCTCATTCTCATTACCACAACAAAACACTTGAGGCTGCTCACTTTATCAAAGAGAAAAGGTTATTTAACTTGAGTTTCAGAGGCTCAACTCCAAGACCAGACAGCCCCATTGATTGGTTTTTGATGAAAGCAGTGTAGCAGGTGTAGAGGGGGCATCACAAGGTGAGCCAGAAAGCCAAGTGGCTATGCCCAACTCAACCTTTATAACTAACCCTTTTGTGGGGATCACCTTCCAAGGGCATGTCCCCACTGCACTGAGGACCTTCTACCACACCCACCTCCTAAACACCATAATTGGGTTAATTGTCCACCTTGTTAGTACCATTAAATTAAAATTTTGGAATTTAAACATCTTCATGAGTATGGGAGTCATATTATATTAAAATCATCTAAAAAGGAGGAATTTCTAGCGTTAGGAATTGCTAGGAATGCTGAACCATTTGGCTACACTGGAGCTACACACAGGTGCTGCCATCCTCTCTATCTGTCCAGCTCTGCCAGCAGGACACCACGTCTCCATGATTTGCCCTGACCACTGAACTCTAAGAATCTGGAACGCTGCTCCATACCACAGCATAAACAAGTAGCAGCTCTCCAGCACCTGAGTGCCCCTGGACATCCGGCTGGTGCCCTTCCAAAGGGCTGCATCCTAAGCAGTCTTCAGGCAAACAGTCCAGCCTTCTACGTGGACTTGGGCCAAGACTGTGCTCAGCCAGCTAGTGAGCTCCAGGAGATGCAGGACAGGAAGAGTTGAGTTGTTATCTCAGTCCTGTCTACAAACCAGATCAGATGTGATAGGTAAGCAGTCAGATTTCTTTTCTCAGATCTAAACTCTTGTACCTATCTGAAAGAAACAGTCAACCCCTAAAATGTTACAGAAATAGTCTTCACTATGACTTCATTCTTGATCATCTCAAGTTGTAGAAAGGGGATCTGCAGGCAACTTGCCCGCAGGTATCCAGAGATGGCCATCTAGTAAGAGTTCGTTCAATTGGTTTTTCTCCAAAATTCAACAACATTCATAGTTGGTTCATCTACATCTTCATGGTTTTCTTACCCTATCATGGTGGGAAGATTGGGATATTTATATTACTCACCTTTTGGGAGAATGCCATCCTATCCTGGTGCCCTTGGGGTGCCAGGGAGTGGATACAGGGCTGTGAAACCAGTGGGGAGAATTCCTAATGTGTCAAGAAGCCACCCTTCAAGCTAGACCTTGTACAACTTCCCTTCAAAGTGCAACCCTCAAATGGCTCGAGACCTCCTTGAGAGGAAGCCTCTAAAGTTGACTGTTTCAACTTCGAAGCCCATTGCACAAGGTAGCCTCTTGCTTTGACACATAATCAATTGCTAGAAGAAAACTTGTACACTGAAACCAGCTGTTCTATAACTTTCTTCCATTGTTTATATATATATATATAATTTTTTTGACAGGCAGAGTTAGACAGTGAGAGAGAGAGAGAAAGGTCTTCCTTCACCCCCCAAATGGCCACTACGGTCTGCACACCGTGCCTATCCGAAGCCAGGAGCCAGGTGCTTCCTCCTGGTCTCCCATGCGGGTGCAGGGCCCACGCACTTGGGCCATCCTCCACTGCACTCCCGGGCCACAGCAGAGAGCTAGACTGGAAGAGGAGCAACTGGGACTAGAACCTGGGGTGCCGGCACTGCAGGCAGAGGATTAGTGAGCCGTGGCGCCAACCTATATACATTTGTATCCTATCTTCAGAAAATATGGGGCAGGTGAAGGCAGAGCGAGTTGGTCACTGAGTAAGAAGCTCCAGAGATCATCTCCCCACAGAGAAACCGGATATGAACAGCTATTCACATACCAAGGGGCCTTCGCAAGAGCTATGGAAGCCAGGTGGGAGACAGAGTGTTTGGTTTTAATATAGCGAGAAAAGTTACATTCAGCAAAGCAGGAAGGAAAGAGTTGCCCACATCACTCCTCCCTCAGCTCCAAGAAGTATAGCATAGAGAGAGATGCCTCCTCTCCTTGTTAGAGGAAGGAATGGAAATAAATCCAGGATTGCTACAGTCAAACTCAGGACAGGACAAGGCCCCATGGCCGCTGCTCCCAGGCCAGTACCCACAGACTGAGCCCTTGGAACCTCCTCGGCCCGGCTGCCAAAGGACGACTGCCATTACCACCTCTGCCTCAGCCTCTAACAGATGGTGGAGAAAGACTCCAGCCACTGAGAGCAGGACAGGAAAGTGAGCTTAGGACTTGGCCAGGAAGCTCAGCGCTGGGCCTGCTGCCAGATAAAACCCAAAGGCCTCTATCCCCAGGCCAACACTTGCAGATGGAGCCTCTAGACCTGTCCAGCATCAGGTGGAGATCTGACTCCTGGGAGAACAGACTCTTGTCTTCTGCATCATCCCTTACATGGGCAGATCCCAATAGTCCCTGTTCCCAGGCCAGTGTCTACTGACACAGCCTTTGGACCTACCCTGGTGCCAAATGGAGATCCATAGCCCTCATTGACTGGATTTAGATTCCCACCGGCCTCAGCCCCGGTTAGTTTGCAGCAGCCTCAGGCCCCAAGTGCACCTTAGCAATGGGCAGCCCTAAGCTATGTGAGCCGTGGGTCTCCTCCTCCTGTACTGCATTGGTCTTAGCTGTGGGCTCCTGGTAAGATACGGCATTGTAACGTTGGCAACCACAGAACTGCTCACTCCCTAGGAATGCAACCCCTACACAGCAAAACATGAAAAAATTTAATCGTCTACTTAGGGGGGAAAAGGTAGATGAACGCCAAGACATTGCATAGAAGCTTGCAGCTGGAGCTCCAGAGACCCATGCATCCTCACCAGACTTCAGACCAGTTCCACCGTGACTCTGGGCGTACCGTGCCATGATGGGGACCCAAAAGACCTCTCAGACTCCAAGTGGGGCTCTCACAGCCTCAACCACTGCGGACTGAGGGACGGCCCCCACCACAACAGCCCTGTCCCACAGGCCACCATCAAGACTCTTGCACCCCCTGCTGGGACTGAGCAGAATCCCCCACTCCCCCACTGCCACAGCCATTGATCGAAATAAACTACAGGGAGATTACACTATAGCATTCAACTGAAACCAAAGCCTAAATGGCCTACCAAGCTGACACCTGAAAACACATCTTCAGGAGCAAGGCTTTAACCATGAAAGCCATTTGTTAAAAGGGATGAAACAATCTCCCAGATGTGGAAGTATCAACTTAGGGATACAAGAAGTATAAAAAGCAAGGCGATGTCAGGTCCCAAAGGATTACAATAATGCTTTAGTAACAGACTCCAAAGAAAAGGATGTTGATGAAACGCTGAGTCAAGATGTCCAGAGAAGGGCTGGAGTTGTAGCACAACAGGTTAAGCTGCTGCCTGTGGCACCAGCATCTTATGCTAGCACTGGTTCAAGTCCCAGCTGCTCCACTTCTGAAGCATTTCCCTGCTAACATGCCTGGAAAGCCAGAAAAAGTGGCTCAAGTACTTGGGCCCCTACCACCCACACGGGAGACCTGAGTGGGTCTTCTGCCTTCAGCCTGGCCCAGCCCTGTCTATTATGGCTATTTGGAGAGTGAATCAGTAGATGCAGGACCTCTGTCTCTCCCCCTAACTCTTCCTTTCAAATAAATCAATCTTTTTTAAAGAAAAAACGCAAGAGAATGGTTATAAAGATACTCTAAGGGATACAAGAGACTATACAGTTTAATGGAACTAGCAAAACAATGCCTGATATGAATGAGAAATTTAGCAAAGAGATATTGAAAAATAATAACACAAGAGTCTTGGAAATAATACTGTAAGTAAAAAATATATATAGTTGAAAGCCTATATAACAGGAAAGATAACAGAAGAAATAATGTCTACACCTGAACCTAGGTCTTTTGAAATATCTAGGACAAAAAGCAAGACCTGTAGAAATAAATGAAGTCAGTCTCTTTGGGACACCATTAAATGAACAAATATTTGAAGCTGAGAGGTCTCTGAAGGAGAAGAGTAATGGTACAAAAATCTATTTTACAAAACAGCTGAAGGGTCAGGCATTATGGTATAGACAAGCCTCTGCTTGGGTCACCCGTATCCAAAGTCAGTGCTGGTTTGAGTCCCAGCTACTTTGCTTCCAATAAAACCTGCTGCTAATGCACCTGGGAAGGCAGCAGATAATGACCCAAGTACATGAGTTCCTGCCATCTACAAGGAAGACTCAAATGGAGTTAAGTTTCTGGCTTCAGCCTGAACCAGACCTGGCCACCACAGGCATCTGAAGAGTGAATCAGCAGATGGAAGATCTGTCTCTCCCTCTCTGTGTCTCTCTGCCTTTCAAACTGTGGGGAGCAATCCGGACTAGACTAAGTTACTCGAATTAAGACTTATTCTATGCATCTGCTCTCCCACAATGTGGCGTTGGGAGAGAAGTAAACAGCTTCCGCACAGCTGCCTCCAGTTCAACTAATAAACTGTAGGACTTGCTCCTGATTGGAGGAGAGCAGCGTACTCGGCGTGTGGGCAGCCGAGTTGGGATTGGCGGAGGAGGACTATAAAGGAGGAGAGAAACGGCATGCACCAGGAACATCTATGGGGAACATCTAAGGGAACCCGTGCAGCCCCCAGAGAGCCGGCCGGCGGTGTGCCGCTCCCCTGCGGAAGTGGGGAATGCGGCCAGGGGGAACTGCCCTTCCACGGAGGTGGAAGGGATAGTAGCCAACCCGGGAAGAACCAGCAGCAAACCCGGGGAGGGCCGAGCAGACGAAAGAACAGCGCAGGGTCTTGTGTCGTTCCTCCACGAAGAGGGGGAGCGACATAATGGTGCCGTGACTCGGATATGAAGCCTAGGCAGGGTCCTGTGTTGCTCCTCCACGAAGAGGGGGAGCGACATAATGGTGCCGTGACTCGGATATGAGGCCTGGGCAGGGTTTAGTGTCGTTCCTCCATGAAGAGGGGGAGCAACACAAACAAATGAGCAAGTGAATAAATGAATATTCGGGGAAAAAAATCTGAAAACCTCCCCTCATCTTGAGAAAGATATGGACATGTGAGTATAGGAATCCATAGAACTCTATATAGGAATGGCCAGAAACGTTCCTCACCACATTACACTCAAACTCTCAGAACTACAATACAAAGAGCAAATTCTAAAAACTGCAATACAAAGCCATCAAATCACACTTATGGGGTTCTAGTTAGACTAAGAGAAGATCCCTCAGCAGAAATTTTACAGGCCAGGAGGGACTAGAAGTATAGCTACTCTAAATTCTGAAAGAAGAAAATACTGGCAATCAAGACTACTCTACCCATAAAAGCTGTTCTTTACAAACGAAGGGGAAATGAAGAATTCAAGACAAGCAAAAACTGAAGGAATTCATCACCAACATACCAGCCTTAAAAAAGATGCTTTCAGGAAACCTACATACAGAAGCAAATGAAAGGCAACAATCTTGGTGAAAATAGAAAACTAGAAAAAGAACAGTATACATTCAATATAAACAGAAGACTTGTTTTTAATGACCACAACTAAGCCATTACTAGTCAGTAATAACTAAACTTAAATGGACCAAATTTCACAATTTGAAGATAAAAACAAGCTGACTGGATTAAAAAACAAGATTCAATGATACATTACCTACAAGAAACTCACTCCACCAGTAAAGACTGGCATATTGAAAGTAAAAGGATGGGGGGCTGGTGCTGTGGCATAGAAGGTAAAGCTGCTGCCTGCAGTGCTGGCCTCCCATATGGGCACCAGTTTGAGACCTGGCTGCTCCACTTCTGATCCAGCTCTCTGCTGTGGCCTGGGAAAGCAGTGGAAGATGGCCCAAGTCCTTGGGCCCTTGCACCCACGTGGGAGACCTGGAAGAAGCTCCTGGCTCTTGGCTTTGGATCAGCGCAGCTCCAGACATTGCAGCCATCTGGGGAGTGAAGCAATGGATAGAGGACTTCTCTCTCTTTGCCTCTCTGTAACTCTGCCTTTCAAATCAATCTTTAAAAAAAGTAAAAGGACGAAAATGATATTCTTTGCAAACAGAAACCAAAAATAAGCAGGAATATCTTTAAGACAAAATAGACTTTAAGAGAAAAACTTAGAGAAGGTCACTATATAATGATCAAGAGATCAATTCAGCAAGAAGATTTGATTCTAAATGAATTACCACCTAATGCCAGAGCACCCAATTTCATAAAACAAGCATTATTAATTCTAAAAGAAGAGATAAATTCCAATAATAGTGCAGACCTCAACACCCCACTGTCATCAGCCAGATCATCCAGACAAAACTCAAAGATACAGAGTTATACTAAACTAGATCAAGCAGACCTAACAGACTTGGACAGAACATTTCACCCCACAATTGTAGAATCCACATTCTTTTCATCAGCACATGGAACATTCTCTAGGACAGACCAGGTACTAGGCCACAAAACGAGTCTTAACAATATTAAAAAACATCAAAATAAATGTCACATATATTTCCAGACCGTAATGGAATAAAACTAGAAATCAACAATGAAAGAAACTTTAGGAATTACACAAATACATGGAGACAGAACATCCCTCACATGGATGGGGAACGTCTGGCCTATGGGCCATATACAGACTGCAGCCTGGCCTAAAGACTTCTGGTCCTACCAAGGCAGCCACAGGCAGGACTCAGAATTCAGTAATCCATAGCAGGCTGTTAGGTTGATATTTTGTATGGCTTATAAATGATGCTATAAATATCCCAATTCACTTTGGCAGGAAAAAGTTTCCTCAGCCCTGTAATACATACAAAGGATCACTGGAGTCAAAGGAAAATTTAAAATCCTTCACTTAAGTGAAAATGGAAACTCAACACTTAAAACAAACAGTATCAAGAGGGAATTTTATAGTTTAGGCGTCTGTTTTTAAAAATATCAAACACAAAGATGAAATGCAAAGACCTAAAGAATAAACCCAAGTCAGAAGGAAAAAAAAGGTCAGAGTAGAAATAAGTGAAATAGAGACTATAAAATACAAAAAAAAAAAATCAATGAAATGGGAAGTTGGTTTTTTGAGAAGATAAACAAAATCAATAAAGTCTCAAAAATCAGGTGAAACAACAAGATATTACAACTTATACCATAGAAACACAAAGGATTATTAGGGACTATTGCAAACAACTGTATGTACAAAATGTGGAAAACAGACAGGTTTCTAGATACATATAACTTAAACCATGAAGACAGAAAACTTCATTATTGATTGTCAAAGCAGACTGGATCAGGGCTTACAGTCTCCCAAAAAAGGCAAGCCCAGGACCGGACAGCTGCACTGCTAGAGTCTACCATTTATGGAAGTACTAAAAACAATTTCTTCTCAAAGTACTACAAAGCATTGAAAAGGAGGGAAGCCTTCAAACTCATTCTACAAGATCAACATTGCCTTGACTCCCAAACTGGATAGGAACAAAATAAAAACTACAGATGAATATTCCTTTTAAAAATGAATATAAAAGATCCTCAGCAAAATGCTAACCAACTGGATCCAACAACACATCAAAAACATCATCCACCACGAACAACTGGGATTTATCCCAGGGATGCAGGGATGTTTGAACATATACAAATCAACATGTCACATCAATAGAATAAAGCATAAAAAGTATGCAATCATCAATAAATGCAGAAAAAGCATCTGATAAAATATTCATTCATGATTTTCAAAAAACTGAACGAAGAAATTAGGTACAGAAGGAGTATACCGCAACAAAATAAAGGTTATATATGATAAACCCACAGGCAATGTCAAATTGAATGGGAAATTCTGAAAATATTTCCTCTAAAAATCTTGAACCAGACAAGAATGCCCAGTCTCACTGCTCTTAACATAGAATCAGAAGTTTAAGCCAGGGTAATTAGAAAAGAGAAAGAAATAAAAGGCATAGAAATATGGAAGGAAGAAGCCAAATTGTCACTGGTTGCAAATGACACTATTCTATATACAGAAAAGCATAGAGACTCTACCATAAGACTATAGTACCTAATTCAGCAATATTGCAGGATAAAAATTAACACACAAAAGTCAGCAGGGGCTAGCACTGTGGCACAGTGGGTAAAGCTACCATCTGTGGCTCTGGCATTCCATATGGGTGCCAGTTCAAGTTCCAGCTGCTCCACCTCCCATCCAGATCCCTGCTATTGTGCCTAGGAAAGCAGTCGAAGATGGCCCAAGTTCTTGGGCCCCTGCACCCATGTGGGAGACCCAGAAGTAGCTCGGATACAAAAAAAAAAAAAAAAAAAGGAAAAATCTCCCATGTTCATGGATTAGAAGAATAAATATCAAAATGTCCATTCTTCCAAAAGCAATTTACAGATTTAATGAGATATCAACCCAAATACAAGGGACATTCTTCTCAGATATAGGAAAAATGCTGAAATTCATACAGAAACACAGGAGACCCCAAATAGCTAAAGCACTCCCATACAACAAAAAAAAAAAAGCTGGAGACATCACAGTGCCAGATTTCAAGACATACCACAGGGCAGTTATCATCAGAACAGTCAGGTACTGGAACAGAAACAGGTGGATAGACCAATGCAACGAAATAAAAATGCCATAAATCAACCCACACATCTATAACCAACTTATCATTGACAAAGGAACTAAAATCATCCCTGGAACAAGAGTAGTTTCTTCAAGAAATGGTGTTGGGAAAACTGGATTTCCACGTGCAGAAGTATGAAGCAAGACCCCTACCTTACACCTTACACAAAAATCCACTAAAAATGGATCAAAGACCTAAATCTAATACCTGATATCAAATTAATAGATAACATTTTGGAAACCCTAAAAGAGATTGGGATAGGCAATGAGTTCTTGTAAAAGACCCCAGAGGCACAGGCAATAGAAGCGAAAATTGATACATAGGATTATATCAAGATAAGAAGCTTCTGTACTGCAAAATAAACACTCAGCAATGTGAAGAGGCAACTGACACCCGCATAGGAGACCAGGAGGAAGCACCTGGCTCCTGGCTTCGGATCGGCGCAGCGCGCCAGCCGTAGCGGCCATTTGGGGGGCAAACCAATGGAAGGAAGACCTTTCTGTCTCTCTCTCTCTCTGTCTAACTCTGCCTGTCAAAATAAAAATTAAAAAAAAAATCTGAATATAGACCTACCATATGATCCAGCCATCCCACCCTTGGGATTTTACACAAGGGAAATGAAATCAGCATATCAAAGACTTACCTGTACCACCATTGTTTATAGCAGCTCAATTCACAACAGCTAAAATATGGAATCAACCCAAATGTGTGTAAACTGAAGACTGGATAAAGAAATTATGGTATATGTATACCATAGAATACTACACAGCAGAAAAAAAGTCAATTCCTGTCATTTGCAACAAAATAGATGAAACTGAAAAACAATATAGTTAGTGAAATAAGCCAAGCCTAGAAGGACATATTTTCTCTCTGATCTGTAGGAACTAATAAAGCACCTAGAAGGTAACACAGGAGTTAAAGTGATACTCTGAAACGTGACGACTTTGAACAGCCCTTGTCTAACTGTTGAGCAACAGGTTTTTTATTTTTTCATACTATTTGTTGATCTCTTTAGTATAGAGATAATCTTATGTGTATAAGTTTAATTGAAAATAGATCTTAGTAAAAAATTAGACTAGGAGAGGTAGGAAGAGGGGCAGGAGTGTGGGTAGGAGGGCAGGTACAGTGGGAAGAATCCCAATGTTCCTAAAGTTGTATTTATAAAATTAATGAAGTTTATATACCTTAAATAAAAATTTTCTGGGAAAAAAACTGAAAATAGATCTACCAAATGACCTAATTATTCCATTTCTGGGTATATTCACAAGAAATCAGCCTATATAAGAGAGATATTTGCACTTCTATGTTCATTGTAGTACTATCACAATATCCAAGATATGCACTCAGCCTGAACATCTACTGATGAATTAATGGAGAAAGCAACTGTTGCAGATATTTACACAATGGAATATTATTCAGCCACATAAGGCAAAGAAATCCTGACGTTTGCAGCAAAATAGATCGAACTGGAAGGTATTACAGTGAGTAAAATGAACCTTCACAGAAAGACATAAACTGCATGCTCTCTCACATGTAGAGACTACCTAAACTTAGAATAGTGATTACCAGGATATGGGAAGTTGGAAGTGGGAGGGTAGAAAATAGTTAGATAATAGGTACCCAAAGAGTTGGACAGAAGTAATAGGTTCTAGTGTTCCACAGGACAGAGGGGTAACTATCATTCACTAGAATGTATCACATACCATATGAAGAACTAGAAGAATGGAGCTGGCCCAAGTATAAAGATAATTAAATGAGACAATTAGCATTTCCATTTCATCAATTTAAACTATCTATGACTGTTAAAATACTGCACGATACCCTATCAAAATATGTAGTTTTTTTTTTTTTTTTTTTTTTTTTTGACAGGCAGAGTTAGATAGTGAGAGAGAGACAGAGAGAAAGAAAGGTCTTCCTTCCGTTGGTTCACACACCCCACCCGCAATAGCCACTATGGTCAGCGTGCTGTGCTGATCCAAAGCCAGGAGCCAAGTGCTTCCTCCTGGTCTCCCATGCAGGTGCAGGGCCCAAGGACCTGGGCCATCTTCCACTGCCTTCCCAGGCCACAGCAGAGAGCTGGACTGGAAGAGGAGCAACCAGGACAGAATCTGGTGCCCCGACGGGGACTAGAACCCAGGGTGCCGGCGCCGCAGGCGGAAGATTAGCCTAGTGAGCCGCAGTGCTGGCCTGTGAGTATAATGTTTAACAAAAACCCTTTAAGGAAATTGTAGGACAGCAAATTAAGAGAAACCGATGCCTCTGCTGTCCCTTCCAGATGCTCATCTTCCTCTACCCACGGAGAAGTTTCTTTGGCTTGGTTGCTTGGCTTCTTTCATTTTCTTAGTTTATTTTAAAGGCAGAGAGATAGAGACAGAGCAAGAGAGATCTCCATCTGCAGGTTCATTTTCCAAATGCCCACAAGAATCAGGGCTGACCAGGCCAAGACAAGAGCCCAGAACTCAATGAAGGTCTCCCCCTTGGCTGCAGGGACCCAACTACTTGAGCCACCGTTGAAACAAGAAAGTTTTGTCAGCTACCTACTGCCCTCTCCCTGGCTCTCCACATCATTTTTTGCAATAACATGTCCTGAAAAAGTTCTCTATACTCATAGTCTCCAAGGCTTTTCCCAAACTCCCTCAGTTCACCCCGTTGGGCTCATGTACCCCCAACTCATAGCAAGAGATGTGTTTTTATCGAAGAAATCCTTGTTCCCCAGAATTCCTCCTCCGTTTCCCGAGTAGCCACAAGCAGCTTCACATGTTACCTGTGGTGGCCTCTGTGGGAGCCAGCCCGCCTCCCACCCCAGCCTGCAAGTTCCTCCCTCAGCTTGTCTGTCCTGAACATTAGGACACAGGCCAGCCACCATTGTGAACTTGGGCCACCACAGGAAGAGCAGGCAATCCTGCTGCTCCCCCACCCTGATGCTATGGGATCATTTGAAGACACCATACAACAACAAGACACCAATCTGTGGGGCCGGCGCTGTGGCACAGTGGGTTAAAGCCTCAGCCTGCAGTGCCTGCATCCCATATGGGCACCGGTTTGAGTTCTGGCTGCTCCTCATCTGATCCAGCTCTCTGCTATGGCCTGGAAAGCAGTAGAAGATGGCCCAGGTCCTTGGGTCCCTGCACCCATGTGTGAGAACTGGAAGAAGCTCCTGGCTCCTGGTTTTGGATCAGCTCAGCTGTGGCCATTGCAGTCATTTGGGGAGTGAACCAGTGGAATGGAAGACCTCTCTCTCTCTCTCTCTCTCTCTCTGGCTCTACCTTGCTCTGTACCTCTGTCTTCCAAATAATTTTTTTTTAAAAAGATACCAATCTGCAAGTTCTTTCTTTTCTTCTGTTTTATGGTCCACATGGACTATATATGTTTTTTGTAACCTGTAGTGACTGCAGATAGTTATGAAGTACAACATAGTATTTCAAGACAATCATACAGCATGCACTGGTCAAGTCACCATGGTGAGCATTTGTTTTTTCATTTTAGTTGTTTTAA
Organism: Oryctolagus cuniculus; assembly: GCF_051225735.1. Classification (NCBI taxonomy): domain Eukaryota; kingdom Metazoa; phylum Chordata; class Mammalia; order Lagomorpha; family Leporidae; genus Oryctolagus; species Oryctolagus cuniculus. The sequence continues at coordinate 109,858,289 of NC_142875.1, forward strand.
GACTTCTTTATTTGAATCTTTCATCTGCAAAATGATCACAACACCTGGGGCCAGGCCAGGAGGAAGCTAAGAGCCAGGCTCTCCATCGGGTCTCCTACATAGGTGGCAGGGGGCCAAACCCTTGGGCCATCATCTGCTAGCTTCCCAGGCACATTAACAGGACACTGTATGAGATGCAGAACAACTGAGACTCAAATGCCAACATGGGATGCCGGTGTCTCCAGTGGCAACTTAACCCACTGACACAATGCAACCACTACCATAGTCAGCATTCCTCTCTTTTTCTTTGTGTTCTTAGAGTCTTTGAGCTCCTCTCTTCTGGAAGTCCTTTCTAACAATGCCTGAGGAGAGCTATAAATATTATGTTGAGCATTTCCTTCCCTTGTGTGCTCTGTGATGTGAGAGTAGGGGAAAGAGCCAAGAGCCACTCTGCAGAACCCCATCCTTGAGTCGCCCTTGACTTCCACTCACCTTGCCCCCGGAAGCCCTTAGCTGTGGGTAGCACAGAAGAGCCACAGTGTGGGCCAAGAATAGCTTTTCACCCTACGCCTTCCTCTCCTGAAAACACAGCTTTGTTGGAGCTCACCTAAGGGTCTATGAATGACTGTTTAGATCCCTATTAGGGCAAGGACTTAGGGCTCAGGAAGCAGCAAGAATATGCTGTTCTCAGAGCTCCTCACCCGTGAAAGGACACCTTTATCGTCCACCCATATGCTAACCACAACCTCTCTCCACCCCATTCATACCCTAGAAAACCTAACTATATTTATTTATAAGTTGCATAAATATGCAAACACCTAAGTCAAGCTCACAGTCGCAGAACATTTTTTCCCTTTTTGTCCTGTCCCATTACTTTGCATGTCAATTGATATTGAAATATCAGTCAGTCGCTATGCCCCAATTCTAAGAGCCTCAGCATCCTGCTCAGGAAATGAGGATAAAGATGACAGTGAATAGCCTGGGTGAGGATCCCCCGCCTAAGACCGGCTCTCAGAAGCAAATCACCTGGGCAGAATAGACTGCAGATAGATGCTGCTAGGCCTGGCAATGTGTTTCATGGCCTAGTTTTTATTTTGCATTATGATTTTCATACAAACTGGCTCCTAAAAAGATTGACAATAAACTGTGCAAATATAGTTATGGTTGCAGACAGAGGTAAATCAAATAGAGAGGCACAGAGGGAAATATCTAACAGATTTTGGAAAGAAGGGTTGTCTAGGACAAACAATTTCTTTACAGTGTGATGTGTAATTTAGGAGTCAGAGTACTAACTCCAGACCCGTAAATTGACTTTCTTCTCTTCTCTTGAGTCATTCTCCCTTGGATGAGACAGCCAGGTTCAAACACCTCTACCATTATTATCTGTGTGACTTTGGGCAATTTATTTCTTTTTGCCTCCATAAACCTCAGTCTCTTTGCACATAAAATGCAAGATAATGATGGCACCCGTCTCTTTGGATAATTCTGAATATTAAGTGTGAATGCAGCACCTAGCACATTCCTGGGCACACAGGAAGTATTCAGTGGCAGTAGCTGCTATGCATAAATATTTCCTCCACAAACTTCTTCATAAGCATTTCCTCCCATTTCAACCCTCCTTAGCCTCTCAATCTACCTGGGCTGCCTTCCACCCACCCCTTTACTGCCTTCATTCCTACCTTAGCCAGGTTCATGTTTACCTTCATAATCTGCCCCTTATCCATTTTTCCAGCCCAAAATGTTTCCCTTGCTCAGTATACTCAGCCCGGTGATGACCACACTGACTCCCTCCCGCCCCGATGCTTCGTGTTTCTCTGCCTTTCCTTTCTCTGTGTTCTCTCCCAGAATTGCCCTTCTCTTACTGGCCTATCCAAGACATCCAGTGCCTCTTTCCACTGCCCTTTGAACTCACCTAATAGCACCCTCGTCTCGTTGTATTGCCAAGTTTTGTTTATGGAATTTTTTGGTATATCAGTTATTTGAAAGGTAGAGAGGAGCCAACCTTGTGGTATAGTAGGCTAAGCTGCCCCCTGTAGTGCTGCATCCCACATGGGCGCCGATACATGTCCCGGCTGCTCTTCTTCTGATCCAGCTCTCCACTGTGGACTGGGAAAGCTGTGGAAGATGGCCCAAGTGCTTGGGCCCCTGCACTTATGTGGGAGACCTGGAAGAAGCTCCTGGCTATTGGCTTAGCCCTGGCCATTGTGTTCATTCAGGGAGTGAACTAGCATATGGAAGACCTTTCTCTTTGTCTCTCCCTCTAATTCTCAAATAAAAAGCCAGGTCTGGCTCTGAATTCGGGAGCTCATTCCTGTCCTCGGTGCCTTTGTTTTTAGAGGGATGAGGATCAGAGGAGAGATTCCTGGGATACCCTGGAGAGTCCTCATCATCTCTCCTTGTCAGTAGGGAACCCAGAAATAGTTCACAGCTGAAGCCTCTGTCTCCTATCAACACATCCCATCTTGTGGCCATTTAAGCTGGAGAGCCAACAGCCATCTGGACATGATTTATTTGTATTTTTGTAGAGCTGTAAAGACACAGTGTGTAAGAGGGGCAGATGGAAATCCTATTTCAATGTCGATGCTGGGATTCACGAACACATCTGAATAGACATTCCATGACCTACTCCCTATAGAGTCTGGGGTGCAGGATTCCCCAAGGGAAAAGTAAATCCAAAGGAGAGAAGCACTTCCCAGTGGGATTTTTTAAAAGATTTATTTGAAAGGCAGAGTTACAGGGAGAGGAGGAGAAAGATTTTCCATCAGCTGGTTCACTCCCCAAAAGGCTATAATGACCAACGTTGAACCAGGCTGAAGCCAGGAGCTTTATCTGGGTTTCCCACTTGCATGACAGGTTCCCAAACACTCGAGCCATTCTCCACTATTTTCCCAGGGCATTAGCAGGGAGCTAGATCAGAAGTGGAGCACCCAGGACACCAACTGGCACCCATGTGGGATGCTTATGTCACAGGTGGCAGCTTTACCTGCTACATCATAATGCTGGGCCCTCCAGTAGGATTTTTGCTTTTGGTTGCCAACTTTGGTTTGCTTTGTTTTGCTATAGATCGCTTCTATTGGTAGAAGAGTGGTATTCTACAGTTACTCTAAGTTTTATAAAAGATGTTTAAAAATGTATGGCCTTAATGGCAGACTCAGAAATGATGAGTCAAAGAAAAACAAGTGACCATCCCAAGGTCAGTTGGTCAATGACAGAGTATAGACCAGAATCCAGCTGTCCTGAGCACTCACCACCAGCCGCCTTCCCATGTGCAAGATCCCTTCCAGCTGTGAACTATGAAGATGGCACCACGTGGAGGGCAGAAGCATAAAGGCTAGAGTCCACACCAAGAGAAGCACTTCTGGCCCTAACTCCAAAAGCCTGGGCTCAAAGCCCAGCTCCCCTCCTGTACCTGAGATTCTACTTCAGTTGTTTCATTTCCCAGTGCCTCTGCTTCTTTGGGAAAGAGGAGAATGAGGATCATACAGGTTGCTGTAGGAACTGATACATTAAGCTTTGAGAATAGGGCTTGGCACACAGTGGGTATTGCATTAGCTGTTATCACTGATTATAACACCGAGTCTTCCTCAAGTGATACAGTATGAGATTTCTCTATTCCTTTATTCATGACCATGCGTTTGCTCTTGCCCTAGCACTTCAAAGTGGATCCTCTAACTTCCCCAGCACCATGACTCATCATCTCTGTCCAGAAGCTCAGTGGTCCTACTTCCCACTTCAAGAGGGCCCATTCCACTGTAAGACAACTACAGGTCTTAAGAAAGATCCCTCCTGCATTGGGATAAAATCGGATCTGCCTCTCTACACTATAACTTCTCCCCTTTGGTCTGAATCCTACTGCTTTACTTCTCACGCTGGAACAAATACCCACCCCTCAACGGGCACAACTGGTGATGTATGAGAAATCTATAAACCCATAAAATAATACGGCATGTTTTCCTAATGAGCCAAATTAAAACAAATACTTAGACTGAATTTAAACTTTGCATTGCATATCTATGCGTCTTAAAATACTTTCCAATTTAAAACATTTTTCACCAAAACAAGCAAGCATATTGTAGTGTATACGATGAAGTTCAAATGATTTCTTTTTCAGATTTGGCACAAGATTCTGCTTCAGGCAACCCCTGCCAGCCTTTCCCCAAGACTTCCCAGGAGTAACTGTCTACTTGTCTGTGACATTGGGGATCTCTTGATGGAAAAGGCCAAGAAACGCTACTCAACCGAACAGAGCTATGGAGAACAAATCTCATTTCCTTTCCCACAGGACTGCCCATCCAGCAAGATCTTACAGTTGGAAAGGGATTCAGAAGTTGTCTAAATCGATCTCCCTTCTGCAGTCATCCTAACAGATGGTCACCCAGCCTCTGCTGGATCTGGCTCAGAGCAGAGAAGAGACCACATGGCAATCATTGCCATTTCGTTGCTGGCCAACTCTAATTGTTAGAATGTTCTTTTCTTAAGCCTAGCAACATGCACGTAGGCCTGCAAGTGAAGCAGCCCTGAGCTGGCCTCTCGGACGCCTCTTAACTTCACTGGGATGCTGTGTCCTCAGTAATAAAATGGGATGAATGATGTTAGCTGCGTCACAGGGATTGTTGCATGGCAAGCACTTAGCATTCTGACACAAGGAAGGAGTCAGTAGATGTTCCCCATCATCATCACCGTTGCCCATGTAGCTCCCACCAGGTAACATTCCAAGGCCTCTCGACAAGGCCTCTGCTTCAAAAACCGCATGTTAGATATTTGGTGACTGTTAGGATACTCCTCCCTACCACACAGAAAAACACATTTCTCCCCTCAATAGAGTAACAACTAGATCCTTCGTTCAATGTACAGAAAACTAGTTGAAAGCATGCAGAGATTTAGAGATGAACAAGACATTTTAGAAAATGAAAATTGTCATGGAGAAAAGGGGTGAGTTATCAGAATGGAAAGGGCTAGGACTAAGATGGAGGTTGTGATTTAAAATACACAAGTTGAGGAGATCACACACAAAAACATAAGGCTTTCTCATGAAGTGGTTGGAGAACACGGCTTGGACAAAAATGGGCGGGGGCGGGGGATGGCATTCTCGCTCCTTCTCAGAGTTGCAGATCAATCTTTAAGGCAGCACTAGCAACTTCAGGGTCCAGCAGCAAGCTGAAAAGCAGGAAGACACCAGAGGTTTGGCCAAAGCAGCCTAAATTTGCTCATTCAGTGTGGTCAGAAGCACAACACTGGCCCACGGGGACTCCTGGGAGACGGTCGGGGAGCAGGAGGCAGGGCACAAGAAACCATCATTTTACATGATGCCCTAGCACCCCAAAATATGGCCTAATGGATATGTTGGGCTCTCACCCATGTAATCAACACCTCTTCTTTTTGTAGTAAAGAGTTACCAACATGTTAGGGACTAAAATGTGTTTTGCCAAAATTTGTATGTTGAAGTCCCAACACCCAATGTGACTGTGCTTGCAATTGGAGCTTATTTGGAGGCAGTTGAGGTTAAATGAGATCAGAACAGTGGGAACCTAGACTGATAGGAATGGTAATAACCTTATAAAATAAAAAGACAATTCACCAGAGCATGTATGTGCTCATTTGTTCTCTCCCTCCATGCCAAAGAGGAAAGGTCATGTGAGGACATAGCAAGAATGTGGCCATCTACAAGCCAAGAAAACAGCTCTCACCAGGAACCAAATCAACCAGCACTTTGACCTGGGACCTCCAGCCTCCCAAACTGTGAGAAAATCAATGTCTATTGAATCCATCCAGTATGGGATTTTGTTATGGTGGCCCAAGTAGACCAAGACACAAAGCAGAGAAGTTCTTCAAGACAGTGATATTGCCAGTGGTGTGTCTTCCTTTATGTGTTGTAGTAGACAATGGAGAAGAGTTTGCCACTATGGTTGGATTCCTAAAATAATTAAAAGCTAGAATTATTAAATAAAGGATAAAAGCACATTTAAATAGGGAGTTCAGCATTATGCCCCCAGCTATGTGTTCAATATATAGTCATCAAGGGGATTGGTTCCAGAATACCTCCCACCCTGTGGATGCTCAAGTCCCTAACATCAAACGGTGTAGTGTTTGCATTTAACCTGTGCACATCCCCCCTTACTTTAAATAATTTCTAGATTATTACATAGTATTCACAGTGTATAATCATTGCACTGTACTGTTCAGGGAATTGCGATAAGGAACAACATCTTCACATGTTCATTACAGGTGCAACCATCCTAGAACTAACTTCACAGTACAGCAATAATGCATGATGGGTGAACCATGCTCAGACCATAGGTGCTGGAGAGAGACTGAGGGGATTGAAGCCTGAAGTGGAGGGGGCTACAGCAGCCTATGCCTACTCAGCACTTTGTGTAGTGCTCAGCATTGGCAAATGTAGGTGTTGCCTTGGGGAACTTTCTGGATTTCCCTCCCCCAAACACCTTCAGTCAATTGGTTGAATATAAGGTCACAGAACCCAAAAATATGAGAGCTGACTGCATTAATTTAGTCTTAGAAATAAAGCAAGCGGGCAGTCACCACAGCTCACTAGGCTAATCCTCCGCCTTGCGGCGCCGGCACACCGGGTTCTAGTCCCGGTCGGGATGCCGGATTCTGTCCCGGTTGCCCCTCTTCCAGGCCAGCTCTCTGCTGTGGCCCGGGAGTGCAGTGGAGGATGGCCCAAGTACTTGGGCCGTGCACCCCATGGGAGACCAGGATAAGTACCTGGCTCCTGCCATCAGATCAGCGTGGTGCGCTGGCCGCGGCAGCCATTGGAGGGTGAACCAACGGCAAAGGAAGACCTTTCTCTCTGTCTCTCTCTCTCTCACTGTCCACTCTGCCTGTCAAAAAAAAAAAAAAAAAAAAAAAGAAAAAAAAGAAAAAAAAGCAAGCAAGCCATGAACTGTTGAAAGAGTAAAGAAATAAAATAGAGAGCAAACCAGAAGAAATTAGAAGTTGTTAAATATAAATTCAGATAATGCAAATCCTAACTGAAGGCAGGGATATTTGCAAAACATTTATTGGATACCTGATTATTCAAGGGTGCTAAGTGTAGAAGATACACTAAATTTTTAATACATATTTATATATTATATATATATATATGTTATAGGGACCAGTGTTTGGTATACTGATTAAGGTGCCCACATTCCATGTAAGATTGCCTGAGTTCAAGTCCCAGCTCTGCTCCTGAGTCAGGCTTCCTGCTAAGGAACACCCCGAGGGGAAGCAGATGACTCAAATGCCTGGGTCTCTGCCACCCACGTGGGAAACCTGGACTAAACCAGACTGTTGACTTGGACCTGGCCCAGCCCCAGCTGCGCATCTCAAGAGTGAACCAGCAGACAAGCCCACTCTCTGAAATAAATACACATCATCCTGCCTTCCAGAAACTTGCACTTTAGGCTATAAATACCCACTGAGAATCCAAGAGACAGTCGCCTATGTCCTGGCAGAGACTGGGGAGCTGAAGTTCAAAGGTGCCACAACAGGAAGCGGCAGCAAGCGGGAACACCCATGTCACCGAGTGAGGTGAGTCAAGGCATTCCTAGGACCACAGCGGAGAAAGGAAAACAGGTGTCAACTCTGATCAGAAGCTGGGAGCCAGAAATGCAGAGAGCATGCGCAGCTCTGTGCCTCCCGACAGGCCAGGGATTTCAGAGGCCGGGTGGTCCCCAAGCCCACAGAACTGGACAGGCCTGGGGCCTGGGTGATCACAGAAATGGGTGTGATTTGGCATAGTCAGGGTTCCTATTGCTGTGAGCTTCTTCAGTGTCACATAAACCAACAGGAGTTGAGGCTTGAGGACCATGTTGGAGCACTTGGCAATCTCTCCCAACCCTGGCGTTTTACTGATGGGTGAAAGCTTTGCCCACACTGGCAGCAGGTGGGCATCCGTGTCCCCCCTTACCCCAGGCTGAGGGCAGCAGAGTGCTTTCTGAGCTCAGAGGAGAAAAAAAGGCCACTTTTTCCAGGGAGCAAGTGTGGGTGGGAAAAGCACATTACCGGTTCTATGAGTGTGGTGCAAAAGCTCAAACCATATTTCTCTAACCCCATCTTACTCTCCTTCATGCCACTATTCCAGAAGCTGACAAGAAGATTCACGATTTCACAGCTCTCCCTGGATCTCCCTCCCCCTAACAATCTCCCCAGAACAGCGTTGGCTCTCAAACCCACCCTTCCCAATGTGAGAAAATCCGTGAAGAAATGACTCCCTCCCTCCATGTTAACCAAGCACTTGTTGAGCTGTTCCTTAGCCAGAGATCATAACAGGCAGACAGAAGGAAGTTCTAGAGCATGCTTTTGCCAGCTTCACAATCTCAAAAAAACAGCAATGAAAAACAAATGAGTCCAAAAGTAAATATGCCTGCGAAGGGCCAGGAGATTCAGACACTGAGCGGTCGCCATGTCCCCAGGAGGGGCTGAGATCGCTCTGGGCAGACATGGCTGCCGAGCACCCCCACGGGGGCCTGGACGCAGGGGGCTCTTTGCTCCACAGTCCCACCTCCAGAGCCTGGGGGAGGGGAGGCACATCGGAGGTTTCCTCTCTGCGTTTGAAATCCATCTGAGCAGCGATTTTGGCCTTGAGTTACTAAATTGGGAAACAAGCTGGTAATATTAATTTTACTTAACAGCAGCAGCCACGAACAGCCAAGTCCTCCTCCCTTAAGCCAGCTCCTCCAAAGCTGCCTTGGGTTCCCTTGCCCCCTTCCCACCTCCAAACTCCCGTCTCCTCCCACTCATGACAAGGATGTGTAGGCTCAGAGGATCCAGAAGGGCACCCCACAGCTCGGCTTCTCTGCCTGCTTCCTAAGCCTCCTGTCCTTGCCGAGTCCCTAACTATTCAATCCTCGTTACTTTTCTGGAGTGCTAAGCACTTTTCATGTATTTTAACTGATCCTCAAAACAAGCCCAAGAATAAGTGTTCTTTTCCTATTGACAGATGGGAAGACTGAAGACCAAAGCAGCTCTATCTTTTGTCTAAGGTCATAGAAACTTAACAATGGAAACATATAACCAAGTCTACTGTGACTCCATATCTGTGGCTCTCCAAGTGTGATCCCCGGGCCAACAACTTCAGCAGCTCCTGGAAAATGAATCAGGAACTATGGGGACTCAGGGCCAGTGATCTGTGTTCCAGCAAGCCCTGGAGGTGGGTCTAAAAGACTGAGAATGACGACTTAGCACCAGACACCTCTGCTTTGTGCTGCAGTCTCACATTCTTGCTCTGCAAACACAGTTCACCATGGAGGAAGCATCCAGAAAGGTACGCAGACGTTTTCAACTCTCTCCATAGATGCTTCCATGCAATGAAAGGCCAGTCTTCACTAGATGTGATCTCAGCTTTGCCAAGTTCATGATCATATCAGTCAGTCCCCTGTTTAGAACAGAAATCTGCTTTCCCACCCTACAGGCCATTCCTGGACATGTGTTCTCCAAGAAGAAGGAAACCATGGCTCAGCCATTTAATCTCTGCATTCAGTATAAACCTCCCCTCTTCCAGCCTAATGGCTCACTCCAGACATGACTGCTGGAAACACCTTGAGTTCTGCTGCCAGTCAACATTTATTTACAGAATACTCGATCTATCTGTATCCAGTCCTCTGCTAGGCACTGGAGGTGCTTCATCTTTATGAATCCTTGCAACAACCTGAACAGTGGGTAATATTACTAGACCATTTCAAAAATGAACATGAGGCATGGAAAAATCAAGTAGTTTGCTAAGATCACTAGTTAGTAAGCTGTTGAATTGAAGGGTGGGTGTTTGACTTAGCAGTTAAGATGCTAGTTGGCATGTCTGGATTTGAGTCCCAGCTCTACTCCAAATTCTAGCTTCCTTCTAATATAGACCCTGGAAGACACTGGTAATGTCTCAAGTAGTTGAATCCCTGCCACCCATGTGAGAGACCTGGACCAAGTCCCTGACACTTGGCCTTGACTGTTGTAGGCATTTGGGGAGTGAACCGGTAGATTGGAGCTCACTAGTTACACACATACTCTTTCTCTCAGCCTTCAAATAGTTTATTTTTAAAAATTGCCAAGTTGAGACTCAAACTCAATTTTACTCAAGTGCCATGTTCTTATCCCCTGTGCTCCAGTATCTGGCATGGGCCTTTCTAAGTAAAGTTTCTCTCTCGATGTACCCCACGCCCAACCTCTGTCCCAAGTTGAGGTCCTCTTTAGACTCACGCAAATCCAGTCTCTCGCTCCACCATCAACCTCTCTGGCACCTCGTTCCAAGCCATACTCCACCACCCTCCCCACCTGAGTCACTGACTACAGCTGCTTCCTGCTCTCTGGGCTTTCACTCCCAGTTCTCCTTTCGGGCCAGCTTCTTCTCTTCTATAAGCTGCTCAGCAGGGAATAAATCCTATCTTCTGCCAATTCCCACTTCCTAAGGTAGGTTTTTTTTCTTACTATCTCAGCTTTGACCAGACACTTGTTGCAACTTCAAACATTGCCACCTATCGTTTGGCTGCTTCACAAGGAACTCTTGGCCCACTCTGAAGCCCGCCTTCTTGAAGCCCATCCTCACATTTAGCACCCTTAATATAGACTTTGTCTACCATAGAGCTGGCTACACTGCGAAGCTACATGAAGCTTAGGCAGGAGGCGATGTCTTTGCTTGTGATTTCCAGCTTGGTGGTGGAACCAGTACTAAGTCTGGTGATCCAAACAGACAACTGCAAAACTACAGAATTCAGGGTGCAAAGGGAATGCAACTCCCGAGACCTGACTCAATGGAGCTCAGCACAAGGCACTTCGGACACGTGCTTAGAGGCGGCCTCTTGGAAGGGCCATTTCTTCCCAGAACGATTGGGGAACAGGCCGGCTCAGACTTGAAGGCAAACAGGAAACTCTGCCAACAAACAAAAGGAAAAAGGAAGTTTCCAGATTCCTGTTCCAAGTGGCCTCCTGAGAAAGACTTTATCTTCAGGGAAAATTTTGTCAAAGGAAATTTGAACTGAAGTTGCAAGTTTCCTCTGTTACAAAAAAACAAACAACATGAAAAGGGAGAGAAGCAACACGAAGAAAGAGTGGAGATTTTAGATACTGATCTAACCTCTGATGACAGAGACTCGGAAGGGCTGGACTTGAATGCTGCACACAAAGAGGAGAGCAGGAGTGGCAGGCAGGGCAGTGACAAGACCAAAGGCTCAAGACATGATGACCTTGGCCTTCCCAAGGTCTTGGCCAAGCAGAGAGAACATCAGTCCAAAATACGGCTTACCGGGGCAAGCAGAAGCCATGCCAGCGTAAGACGAAGTTTTCACTCATCTCAAAAGCCTCTGGGCAATGACCTCATCACCAAACCATAATTACTAATACCAGTCAACCCTTCTCAACAGTCAGCATTTAACACACAAAAAAATCTTAAGCTTTTCACACTTACCAACTAATTTAAACCTCACAACAACTTTTTGAAATGGATACCACTAACATCCCTTCCCTTGATAGGACACAGAAAGGTTGAGTACCTTGTTCGAAGTTACACATCTTTTGGCCCAAGTCCTTAGGCCCCTGCACCCACATGGAAGACCTGGAAGAGGCTCCTGGCTTCTGATCGGCTCTGCTCCTGTCGTTGTGGCCATCTGGGGGAGGGAACCAGTGGATGGAAGACCTCTCTGTTTCTACCTTTTTTTTTTTTTTGGACAGGCAGAGTGGACAGTGAGAGAGAGAGACAGAGAGAAAGGTTTTCCTTTCTGCCGTTGGTTCACCCTCCAATGGCCGCCGCGGCCTGCGCACTGCGGCCGGCGCATCGCACTGATCCGAAGCCAGGAGCCAGGTGCTTTTCCTGGTCTCCCATGGGGTGCAGGGCCCAAGGACTTGGGCCATTCCTCCACTGCACTCCCGGGCCATAGCAGAGAGCTGGCCTGGAAGAGGGGCAACCGGGACAGAATCCGGCGCCCCGACCAGGACTAGAACCTGGTGTGCCGGCGCCGCAAGGCGGAGGATTAGCCTAGTAAGCCACGATGCCAGCCTATAACGCTTTCAAATAAATAAAATAAATCTTAAAAGATGTATAGTTTTTTTTTTTTTAAGGTTCAGAAGGAGGATAAGAACTCAGGCTGTCCACTTTCAAGGTCCCTACTCTTTTTTTTTTTTTTTTTTTTTTTGACAGAGTTAGACAGTGAGACAGAGAGACAAAGAAAGGTCTTTCTTCTGTTGGTTCACCCCCAAATGGCTGCTACGGCCAGAGCTACACCGATCTGAAGCCAGGAGCCAGGTGCTTCCTCCTGGTCTCCCATGTGGGTGCAGGAGCCCAAGCACTTGGGCCATCCTCCACTGCACTCCCGGGCCACAGCAGAGAGCTAGACTGGAAGAGGAGCAACCGGAACTAGAACCTGGCGCCCATATGCGATGCTGGCTGCAGGCGAAGGATTAACCAAGCGAGCCATGGCGCAGCTCCATGGTCCCTACTCTTGACTACTACATCTAACAGCAAAGTGGTCCATAAAATTAGTATCTTGTTCTGTGTTCTTTAAGAAAAAGAGTTATTTGAAGGGTGGGAGGAAGAGAGGAAGGGAGAGGGGGAGAGGGAGAAAGGGTGGGGGGAGGGAAGGATGGAGAGAGAAATATCTTCCACCTATTTACTTCCCGAATGCCCACAACATCTAAAGAGTTGGGACAGATCAACAGCAGGAACTATCTATGCAGGTCTCCCACAGGATGGCAGGAACCCAAGTAGTTGGGCCATCCTCTGCTACCTCCTAGGCTCATTAGCAGGAAGCTGGATTGGAAGTGGAGGCAGGACTCAATCCCAGGCACTCGAATGTGGGATGTGAGCATCGTGGGCCAAACCCACTGTGCCACAATGCCTGCCCCATAGCTCCATCCTTTAAGAAGTTTAGGAATTCCCAGAATGGCAATGAGATATAGCATAAAGAGACTTGGGTTGAAATTCCTAAGTCTTCAACACAAAACTAGGACCTTAGACCTTCCATCTCATATAGTGAGGAGACAGGGAGTGAGATAAGGCATGTCTCTGGCATAGCAGATGCTCAGCAAATCAGCACGTGCCAGATGCTGGTTATATGGAAGGTCCTACACACTCCTCCTGAGTTGAATACAATGGGACAAGATGGATTGGACAACCTGCTTCATTTCAGGACATGAGGAATGGTTATGGTTAGCATCTTACGGAATGCCTCAAAACTTCAGATTTTATCATTGCTTAACCACAATTCAGATGGAATTCTAATTCCTCTTTTATGTTTAGACAAGAGATCCAGTATGGTGCAACCAACTCTCTTCCTTCTGCTGGCCCTTCCAACTTGTTCAGTATGCGGGTTCTCTGTCTGCACCTAGTTGATGCTCCATAAGGTTTGGTAGCTTCTGGTACCTTCCCTGCATGAACAGGGATCATTCCCAGTCCCAAGAGTAAACATTTAGTTTATGTAACCAGGCTTTGGTTTCAATGAAAATTTTGAGCTTTTATCTACAGTAGAGTCCTCTTCCAGCAGGGCAGTGCCATAGACCCTACTCATTTGCCTGTTGTCAGGAAGAGCTGCACAGCCGCCTTCTGCCCTGTTTCTCCCACTAGACCCTCAAGACAAACAACCAGTGCACTCCATGGCTGGAGCCATCAGGACCTGGTATTGATGCCGGTGGAGCCTGGCAGATAAGCAAAGGCGACCCTTGGGTGGGAAGCAGAGGCAGATGGGTTTTGGAAGCTCCCACTTGGCTACCTTTATGTGAAGGTGACTATGTCCCATTCGCAGGGAGAGTTTTAGCACTTTTGTTGATGGCATCTCTTTTCTAAGATGTACCCCTCTTTAGGTGACAATTCATAGTCACCCCATTGGACACAAGCGAGGCTGCCCTTGCTGGTGAATTACAACGCCGCAGACCTGTAGGCTCTCAGCAGCCTGTTCCCTCTGATCACTCCATCCTTCAGGCTGTCTTCATAGGCAGCGTTCAAGACAGTGCAATGCTGGTCCCTTCCCATGTGGCTCCTATCTGCAATCCACAGCAAGTGGACTCTTTTCCTCACCATTGTCAGAAACTGCAGCTGATACCTGCAGCAACTCCTTCCCTCTCCCTCTGTCTTTTTAAAGGTTGGAGGTGGTGCCTGTGAGTGCTTGCAGACCTGGTTTTACCATTTATTAGCCTGTTTTTAGTATTCAACTTCCTATTTTATAACACAGAGTTACTTAGCACCCATTGCAATATCTGACTTGAGGGATTCTGCCCATTGCCTAAGAGACAGAAAGAGCTGAGTTTAATGTCGAGTAATCTATGACTTAAGAATGAAAAAAAAAACCCTCCAGGTTTACTAAATCCTACAAAGAAGGTGATCCTTGCAGCAGTCGTCTGACCCAGCATCACAGCAGATTCCAGAGATACAGTATCCACAATGCAGGAAAGTAGCTGAGTAAGCACAGCTCCACCCAGGAGTCCTCTCACCACAGATTCCATCAGGGCTGCCCCAGTCCGTTTCCTTGTGTTTCTTCTTGAAGATGCCAATGTAGCATCTCAAAGTCAGTATTACCTTTTGGTTGCTAAAACAAAATACCTGAGACAGGGAAGGTTACCTTAAAAAGCAAAGAGGTTTATCTTGGCTCACAGTTTGAGACTCTTAAGTCTAAATAGCTTGACATAGGCTTTGACTGCCTCACATCCTGGTGGGAACACACATGTCCCTTTCTTGTAGTCTCTCTCCCTCTCCTCACAAAGCCACCAGGATTCAATGTACCCTAACCACCTAATCCCATCTAGTCACTTCCAATCTCTAAACACCACTTCTGGATTAAGTTTCTACCCTGTTAGTACCCATTAGCCTAAGACTATGGGGACTAACTTGCCGGAGTTCAAGAGACAAATATTCAAACCATAGCCATTGAAACATGTCTGTGGGACTCACAGCATGGAAAAAAGGTCTGTGCCAATTTGTTCAAAGCTCTGAACATGTGAACCCAAGGTCCACCCTATAGTTGCCTCTTGAATTGGGGACACCGGGGTGCCTGGCTAACTGAGGCATGCACACAAGCCTCAGCCTCACTGGCTCCCATTCTTTCTCCAATCCAAAGAGTAGAGAAGGGTCTCCAGGATGGTTGATCCCCTTTGTGTCTCCAGGGAGCTCACAGTTGAGTCTTTAGAGCTGAAGGGTAGAGAACCAAGAGTGCAACTGCCCTGGGTCCACACCTTTCCTGCGCGTGCCTGGAGAAGACTTCTGTGTGTCCCCAAGCCACACAGGCTGCATGGGGAGCTCAGCCAGCCCTGACTCAGCTCCCTGGCCGGCCCACTCTACAACTCAACCTCTGTGGAGCACAGTGTCCACAGAAACAAAGAGAAGCTTTTAGAGTAACCGCACCTTTCCCCACAAGCTGTGTTTTCATAGAAGGTTTTTGTTTTTCCCCCAGCAGCAAGGTAAAGCAAGCAATTGAACAAACTTGTTCTCAGATCAATGAATCCATTGTGCACTTCAGGGAGCAAAGGGGTTTTTTGTTGTTGTTACCTTTTTTCCCCCCTCTCTCAACATTGGTTTGGAGCAAAAATTAAACTTGGCCATGGGTTATGAAGGAAAAGAACTGGAAGGACAAACCTTTCTTTCTTTGGTTGGAATTTAAGTTTCCATAAAAATCCATAGGCTTGTAACTAGAATTGTAGTTAAATATAGATTCACTTATACTCATGGACTCTTTCTGTCTCCCCTCCTCCTGCTCTCCTACACTAGCACAAGCCGAGCTCCAGAACCCTAGGACCACCTTCATCAAGGTGCTACAGTATTGTGTGCCTGGCGTCACTCGAGTATCTTGCCAATACAAACAGATACAAGGTTACTGAGGTACTATCAAGTGCTGGCAGAGAAAAGGAGATTCAGAAATTCCTGCTCACCATAGACAAAGCTTCAGATCAAAAGCTCTAAAATGTCCTGATGGACTGACAGAATGGGGAGGGGAGTGGTGTTATTTATTTCACTGCTCCTCCTCTGCTTACAGATGATTTGGACAGATTCTAGTCTCAGTTCTGAGACAGTTTAAGAGTAACTGGAGCCCAGACAATTCAAAGAGAAAGAATAGTCTTTGTACCAAGTGATGCCGCGACAACTTGATAGCTACATACAAAAGAATGGAGTTGAACCCCACTGAAGTCAACCTGGGTCACCATAACAAAATCCCACGGACTGCGAGCTTCAACAACAGATGTGTGTTCTCAGAGTGGAGTTTGCAAGACCAAGGCGCCCGCAGGCGGGGTTCTGGTGAGGGATCTCTTCCTGCCTTACAGCCAGCCACTGTTTCCTGTTCTCACATGAGGGGAAGGGGAAGAAGCACAGCAGAAATAGAGCAGAGTGAAGGATGGAGGGGAAGAGAAGGAGAGGGGAGAAAGGAGAAAGGAAGGGAAGAAGAGGTGAGGAGAGAGAGAGGACATGGGGTAAGGGAAGAAGGGGAGGGAGGGAGAGAGAAAGAATACTTCCTTTTCTTATAAAACCATAATACTGTCTTCTTAGGGCTCCAGGTTAATGTAGTATAACCTCATTTAGCCTTACTTCCTAAAGACCTTATCTTGAGCCACGTAATGTTGGAAAGTATTAGGGTTTCAACATGTGAATTTGTAGGGGACACAATTTGGTTCATAACAGCCCCATCCTCATACCTTACACAAAAACTTAAAACGGATCAGACACTTAATGTAAGAGCAAAAGCTAAGAATTTTGGAAAATACAGGAGTAAATCTTCATGATTTTAATTAAAAATTTTTTTTTATTTGACAGGTAGAGTTACAGACAGTGAGAGAGACAGAAAGGTCTTCCTTCCAAATGGCTGCTATGGCTGGTGCGCTGAGACGATCCGAAGCCAGGAGCCAGGTGTTCTTGGTCTCCCACGCGGGCACAGGGCCCAAGCACTTGGGCCATCCTCCACTGCCCTCCCAGGCTACAGCAGAGTTGGACTGGAAGAGGAGCAACCAGGACTAGAACCCGGCACCCATATGGGATGCCAGCACCGCAGGTGGAGGATTAACCACGTGAGCCATGGCGCTGGCCCCCAATCTTCATGATTTCTAAGTGTTCTTAGAAAAGACACCAAAAGCAAGTGATGAAAGAAATGAAATAATAAATTGGACCTCATCAAAACTACCAAGTTCTGTGCTTTAATAGAAATCCTCAAGAAAGTAAAGTCCCCTCCCACAGAATGGGAAAGCATATTTGCAAATCAAATACTTGATAATGGACTTATACGTGGAACACATTAAAAACTTAGAATTCAATAATAAAAATTAACAAAACATGCAAAACAGACATTTCCCAAAGATAAAAATGGCCAAAAGCATATGAAAATGTTCAATATCGTTAGCCATCAGAAAAGTATAAATCCAAACTACAGTGAAATATCATTCAACACCTACTACTTCATAATGAGAAATAAAGACAGTAAGTGTTGGCCAAAAATGCAGAGAGGGACCAGCATTGCAACCCAGCAGGTTAAGCTGCTGCTCGTGATGCCAGCAACCCAGAGGAGTACTGATTCAATCAGTGACACTCAAATGCTTTTGATCCAACTCCCTGCTCATGCGCCTGGGAAAGCACAAATGATAGCCTAAGTGTTTGGGCCCTTGCCAGCCACGTGGGAGACCAGGTGGAGTTCCTGGCTACTGCCTGGCAGCCATCTGGGGAGTAAACCAGTGGATGGAAATATCTTTCTGCCTTTCAAAATAAATAAATCTTTCAAAAAATATGGAGAAACTACAATCTTCACACATTGCTGATGGCTTAACCTTTTGAGGAACAGATTCCTAGAGTTATCATAGGAATCAGCAATTTCACCCAGGAAATACATAAAAACAGAGACTAGCTATCCACACAAGAACTTTTACATGAGACTCAAACAGCATTATTCATAGTAGCCAAAGAATGAAACCAACCCAAATGTCCATCAGCTGATTAACAGATAAATATGGTAAATCTATGTAATAGAACCTTATTTGGCCATCAAAAAGGATGTAGTATTGACACCTGTTACAAGGGTGACCCCTGACAACAATATGCTATGTCAAAGAAACCAAACATAAAAGCAAGATACTCTGTATAGGATGCCCTGGATATAGGGCTCTCTCCCATTCTGCAGATTACATTTTCACTTTATTGATGATGTCCAGTGAAGCACAAATTTTTAAAGATGCATTTATTTATTTGAAAGGCAGACCGGGACAGCGCCATGGCTCACTTGGTTAATCCTCCGCCTGCGGCGCTGGCATCCCATAAGGGCACCGGGTTCTAGTCCCAGTTGCTCCTCTTCCAGTCCAGCTTTCTGCTGTAGCCCGGGAGGGCAGTGGAGGGTGGCCCAAGTGCTTGGGCCCCTGTGCCCACATGGGAGACCAGGAAGAAGCACCTGGCTCCTGGCTTCAGATTGGCACAACTCCAGCCATAGCGGCCATTTGGAGGGTGAACCAACAGAAGGAAATCACTCTCACACAGTCTAACTCATTATAATTTTTATATATATATATATATATATATATATATATATATATGGCAGAATTATAGAGAGGAAGACAGAGAGAAAGTATTCCATCCACTGATTCACTCTCCAAATGGCTGTAACAGCCAGAGCTGGGCTGATCCAAAGCCAGGAGTTTCTTCCAGGTCTTCCACGTGGGTGCAAGGGTCTAAGGACTTGGGCCATCTTCTACTGCTTTCTCAGACCATAGCAGAGAGCTGTATCAGAAGAGGAACAGCCAGAACTCAAACAGGTGCTCATATGGCATGTGGCACCACAGCATTGGCCCCCAAATCTTTAAACTTTTGATAAGGTCCAATTTATCTATTTTTTCTTCTATCACATGTGCTTCTGAACACTGTCTAGCTCAAGTTCATGAAGGTTTAATCCTATACGAAGTACAGAGCAGACAGATCTATAGATGCACAAAGATTGGGGAGTTGCCATGGGAAGGGTTGGGTGGGATGGAGTGGGGCAAACAGGAAGTGACTGCTAATTGGGTACATGATTTCTTTGGGGGATGATGAAAATGTTCCAAAAATGATTGTCAGGACGGCTGCCCAGCCCAGCCCAGCTCTGAATGTAATGAAGACCATTGAACTGTACTTCTTAAATTCATGAGTTGTATCTCAAAGTTGATACAGATATATCTATAGACACCGCTGGAACATTACATTACCTGAGATTCGAAATAAAAATTAAATGGAAAAAAACTGAAGGGTTAGACCCAACATATGGGCTTTCATTCATTTGAGAAAGCATCAAAGGTCTAAAAGCTATAAAAATTGAATTTGGGGAAAACGCACTTGGAAAACCAAGCCAGAGGCCACATTATGTGAACAAGAACAAAATAATAAAGCATTATCCTACTTAAAGGAGTCAGATCACTGGGCTAGGACTTTTGACGTGCTCTGAATCTTCCTGTTAGGAAGGAAGTAGAACCCACACAGCCAGTCACACCTTCCTTCGCTGGAAGTAACCTCATCACTGCTGTGTAAGTATAGCAAACAAGAACACAACTCTTTTCCTGACTTTAAGAATAATGTGTGTGAGACAATACAGGAAGTACAGAGAAGGGAGGAGTCACTCTCACCCGGCAGACCTAAGTACTGATACTTGGCAAACGTCCCTCCTGATCACATCACGCCATGAAGTCAAGCTCATAGCACACATCCACTTGTTTCCCTAGTCTACATTTCCAGGCAATGGTTTCCATTATTATTGTAAACCCTCATAAGTGTCATTCTCAATCAGAAAAATAAACTGGGCACTGGCACTGTGGGCACAGGCACTGTGGGCACAGCGGGTGCCAGTTCGAGTCCTGGCTGCTCCACTTCCAATCCAGCTCTCTGCTAGTGTGTCTGCAAAGGCAGCAGAGCATGGCTCAAGTGCGTGGGCCCCTGTATCCTCATGGGAAAAATGAATGGAGCTCCTGGCTCCCAGCTTAGGCCTGGCTTAGCCCTGGATGTTGCAGGTATTTAGGGAGTGAACCAGCAGATGGAAGCTGTCTGTCCTTCCCAGCTCTGACTTTCAAATAAATAAAACAAGTCTTAGAAAAACAATTTAACTATTTCTGTAATAATGGGCATTTGTCTTTTCAATCTTTTATGATTAGTTCTTAAGTGTTGCCAAGAAAATAGAGCATAGATTTTTATTCAAATTATTTCCTTTTAATTTATAGTCAAAATGTATGAAACTATTAAGTTTCATGGTGCTCATCTAAAATGTTACACTAACATAGGCTAATAGCAGTATGTGATATGTCCGTCTCAGTAAAAAAATATGTGAACTCTTCAAAGTTACTCCCAGGGTGGGTATTTAGCCTCGTGGTTAAGGGGCTCTGGTCCCATACTGGAGCACCTGGGTTTGACATCTGACTCTGTGTTTTAACTCCAGCTTCCTGCGAATGCAGACCCTGGGAGGCAACAGTGATGGTTCAAGTAGTATGGTTCCTGGCACCCAGGTGGTGACTGAGTTTCCAGACTTTAACCTGGCCCAGTCTCAGTCATTGCAGTCATTTGGAGTGTGGCCCAGTAGATAGGAGTTTTCTCCTCCTCACCTCCTCAAATGAAAGTAACATTCTTTCAAAAAAGAAAACTCCCATTCCCCTTATGGACAGAATGTTCAGGATAGCATTATTTATGATAGAAAAGTTGGGGTAAAAACAAACACCTATCAGTACAGGAAAAGTTAAATAGAGCATGATGAATTATTTTTCAGTAAATTTTAGTTGTTTACAAAAAAAAAAGGACCCAAAAATGCTTTCTATGATTTCTCAAATGAAATAACCTATATGCCTAACACTGGATTCTTTGGGAGGTCAGGTAATACTGACCACACCACAGGGATTAAGTCCAGGCTGTGGGACCACAGAGGATTTTGCTTTCTTATTCGCACCCTTTCCTCTTTTCCAAACTACTTACTGACAGTTTGTTACTTCTATAATTTTTTAAAGTTTGCTGATTTTTAAAAAAGAAAAATAGCCCATAAGTAAATTCACTTTTGGTGAGTTTCCTGCATAGAAAAGGTAGGAAACACAGAAATGCACAGGGACCATGGGACATCACTGGCTGCTAGCTCCAGGCCTGTACTTTCTCAGTGTGCTTGTGTTGAGGTCTTGACCAGACCTCATGTCCCCACTGTTACAGGGAAGCTATCACATGGCCTCTATACACAAATGCCTCTGAGTGTGTGTTCCTCAAGAGTGCTGTTCTGGGGCTGTGTTGCAGCCATCTGATGAGCATTAACAATTGATGCACTTGAGGCAAGCATCCAAGAAAGGAGTTCTTAATTTCTTGCCAAACACAGAAGGAGAAGGTGAACTTGTATAATGCTTGCACTTGGGAATCTAAATTCTGGCTTCAAGGACACCCTCCAGAGTACAAGGTTCTTGGACAGAAAGTAAAATACATCCAACATCCCCTCCACCATCTCAGTTTCTTGCTAGCATTCTGTATCATGACCTCTGACTTGTCCAGCAACTTGCTGGATTTCACACTAAGGGCGAAGCTAACATGGGAGGAAGCAGGGTCTACAAAAAAGCACTGACAGTAAAATGCAGACTGATTCATCTAGTCTGATTTTCCTGGCTAGTGAGCTGTTCATGACTCACTGGGTAGGCACTGACAACAATCTAAATCACTGTGGACCTACAGCTACAATGTTGGCAATGCAGTCCTTAATTTGGGGAGATCCACTGCTGCTGGGATGCACTTATAATCAGCTAGAAAAAGCCACATTTACCCTATATCAAGAATTACTGGGAATTGGTTACCAAGGATGGGAAGTCAGATTGTATACACTGTTTAAGATTTATTTGACAAGCAGAGTTAACAAAGAGGTGGAGAGATGCAGAGAGAGGTCCTCCACCCGCTGGTTCATTCCCCAAATGGCCGCAATGGCCAGAGCTAGGCTGATCTGAAGCCAGGAACCAGGAGATTTCTCAGGGTCTCCCACAGGGCCGCAGGCACCCAAATACTTGGATCATCCTCCACTGCTTTTTCGGGCCATCAGCAGAGAGCTGAATCAGAAGAGCTGCAGCCGGGATTCAAACCAGCACCCATATGAGATGCCAGCACCACAGAGACTTAACCTACTACACTGTAGTGCCAACCCTGACTATATCCTTTTCCTCCCGAGGCTATTGCCATTCTGTTAAGAGATCTTCAATTTTCAATATTTGAAAGGAAGAAAGAGATACAGAGATCTTCCATCTGCCAGTTTACTTTCCAATTGCCCAAAGCAGCCAGGGCTGGGCCAAGTCAAAGACTGTAGCCTGGAATTCAATCTGGGTCTTCCATATGGATGGCAAGAACCCAAGGACTTCAGCTACCACTTGCTGTCTCCCAGGGTGGAGCAGAAGCAGAGTAGCAGGGACTTGAAGTAGCCACCCCAAAAATGGGATGTGGGCCCATCCTACACCCAATATGGGATTCACTCCCAAGTGATGACCTGAGTGCTGAACCAGATGCCTGACCTCATAAATCCTTTTATAGACAGAGACCCACGATAGCATATTTGGCACACTCAGCCCTGTATAACCTCAGTAATGCTCTATTATAAACCCCCTCGAAACTCAGAGGTTTGAAAACTGAGCATTTAGTCTCACGCACATCTTCAAAACTGACGATGGTTCAGTCGATTTGTGCTGAGGAAAGCCACAGTTCAGCTGTAACTGACCCCCTATAGGTTGGTCAGCAGTGACCCATGTCCCTTCTGGGGCCACTGCCCCAGGGGAAGTTCTGCTCCTGGTGGACCACTGAGACACAAAGCTCAAGCTCTTATGCAAAAGTTCTCTGCAAGCCTTGGTCATGTTACATCGCAGATTCTGTTCCATCAAACCCTAAGTGAAGGAGCAGGAAGTACACTCCATCTAGTATGAAGCTGTAACAAGGGTTCTGGTGACTATCTTAGAATACTGTGAAGAGGGGCTGGCGTCATGTTATAGAGGATAAGCTGCCGCCTGCAACACCAGCAACCCATGTGGGCACTGGTTCGTGTCCCAGCTGCTCCACTTCTGATTCAGCTCCCTGCTAATGACCTGGCCCAGCGCTGGGCACTGTAGTCATCTGGGAAGTGAAACAGTGGATGGAGCTCTTTTCCTCTTTCAAAATAAATTTTTTGAAAATAGAATGCTGTGAAAAACGGAGATTTTTACTTTTCCTATATGTGACGATTAAATCTCCACTTATCAACCAATTCTTCCTCCACTGGTGTTGGCTCTCACAGAAGTGAGCCAAAATGCAGAGAAGTCAGTGTGACCCCAAACTGAGTAAAAAAGATCAACTTCTCCTCTAGGAGACTGTGCAGCCTGCCATGTGTCCAGCCATATCTAGTATTTGAAAGGGGTCATAAGTATACAAAATAGCTCAGGATAAAGAACTTAAAGGCAAAAAGAGAGTGAAGGGAGGAAATTGATTCAGCAGTTTGTGCTAGAAATGAAGTTTGGGGCTGGTACTGTGGTACAGCAGATTTAAGCCCTGGCCTGCGGTGCCTGCATCCCATATGACTGCTGGTTTGAGACCTGGCTGTTCCACTTCCAATCCAGCTCTCCACTGTGGCTTGGAAAGGCAGGACAAGATGGCCCAAGTGCTTGGGCCCCTATACCCACATGGGACACCCAGAGGAAGCTCCTGGCTTCTGGCTTCAGATCAATTCAGCTCTGGCCATTGTGGTCATTTGGAGAGTGAACACCAGTGGATGGAAGACTCTCTAGCTCTCCCTCTCTCTGTAACTCTGTCTTTCAAATAAATAAAATAAACCTTTTAAAAAAAGAGAAACGAAGTTCAAGTTAACTTCATCCAAAACATCTCAAACAAAGGACATCCCCCTGAAATTTTCTTCTTATTTTTACTGCTTTAGCACAGAGGCTATTAAACGTTCATTTGGAAAAGCTGGATATGGTGGGTAGAAAACACAACTACCCATGATTCCATCACTCACAGTTGGTCACTGTTCATTTTTCATACACAGTCAAAGAATGGGAAATCATGCTTAGACATAACTTAGACACTGTAGTAAAATAAATCCAGGCCATCTGAACACAAAAATTCTTGTTCTCAACCCTCAATTACAAATGTGAGTCCTTGATAATGGACTTTAAAGCTTACAGAACACACATTTTTGCAAAAGTGGGATTATCTAATACATACTACTTTTTGCATCAGAACAATTTTCCTTAACAAAGATGCATCTACATAATTTTAAATTCTGCCTTACATTTAATTCAGGATTTACCATAAATTTTCTAACCAACACCCCACTGATGGAAGTTTAGGTTATTTCCAATTTTTCAGAATTACTTGTTGCATACATAAAAACCCACATCATTTCATATACAAACTAAGAAACCTTTATTCTCATTTTCAGATCTAACAAATCTGAGCTGTGCCGTATTGACAATAAATAGAACCACCCTTGCGGTGTTAGAATGTGGGCAGCAAGAAAGGAAATCGTGTGGCTGGGTGGTGATTAGTCATTTTTGAAGAACACGTATGTTGACGGCAATCCACTCAATTTTATAGATGCTCGAGACCCAGTTGATGTTTTGAATCAGCATTAAGCACTCCTAAATTCTGATGTTCATTTTAGCCCCTTGGGTCTGTCAGACAGGCTAGAGACAAAACAAGACCAGACTCCCCAGCGGCCGCTTAGCAATTCCGCCCTTGGAGTACATTTCTGGAAGGACAAAAGAATCCCTTGGACCTTTGTGTCACTAGGACAGAAATGCCACCAAGCTCCTCAGCCCATCTCCATCATCACCGCATGGGAGAGTAGCCCAGGCATTGGTACAATGGTCAGGAATAGCTCAATGCCAGTATCAAGCCGGCTCATGATAAATGAAGCCAGGCCTTCAAGGGAAGGCTTTTGAAGGAAAAAGCCAACAAAACCGCACCAGAAACTGAGGATGCACTGTTTCTCGCCAACTCTACTCCCAAGAGCCATCCAGGTGACACAGCTTAAAGCAGGTATTGAAATCTCTCCTGGTGAACCACAGACTCACTTGGGCACCAGGAGGACTTGGTCTCTTCCCCTCAGTCCTGCAGTCACCCTCCCCTGCCCCAATTTATTTTCACTCCTCATGGCAAATCAAGATTTTCCTGTCAAGATGCTCTTCCAAAAGACTGTAGGGCCAATCAGAAAAAAAATAGAAAACTCAACTCTCAGGTTAGACCATTTTATGGCCTGGTATCAATGCTCTTTATTACTTTGTAATGCCAGGTCCGATTCACTGAGCTACAAAAAGTTAAGAAGTATGAGGACCATGAGGCTTGCTCCCAGTCACCCTAGAGCTGGTACTGAAGCCCACAACCCACCTGTGGCCTCATCTAGTTGAGGGCAGAGCTTAAGATTCTCGGCCTCAAGCTCTCAGTCCAGACTCCAAGCTCATCCCCTTGCCAACGCGGGAGGCTGGTGACAGCCTTTTTGCCTGAATGCCTCCTAGGGATGTCATGAAGACAAATGACTCTCTAGCTGTAAAGTTCTTTAGTCCTTTGGGTAAGCTTGCCACATGTCATTGTACCTGGCAGGGCCCCCATGGAAACAAAAATGCAGAAGAAATGAAGCCGCCACCTTAAAACTGATAGCAAACCGAGCCCCAAGCCTAGACATTCTCTAGATAACCTAGCAGGTAAACGGAAGGCAGCATAGAGTCACACCTTCTATCATAGTGAAAGAACAGTTTACTTCACATGCCTAAACTTTATGGGAATAGAACACATGCTACAAAGCAACAAGAACAAAGGAACTTACAAGATATGTATATTTTTCCAAAATATGAAGCTATGGAAGAACAAAAAAATTTTTTTCTGTAAAGAAATTTGGGGGCAGGGGATTGAAATACATGCAAAACTTATTTTTAGTGCCCTTTACAGATATAAAGTCATGCTGTTCGTTTAGAACAAAAAAATGCATTATGTATAACTTGTTTCACTCATAAAATTACCATGTTTTGTATATTGATATATTTAGACATTGGGAGATCTGAAAAAAGAGCTTTTATGATTTCTTTCCTGGTTATTTTCTTAGGCAAAAGGGAGTTTTTTTTAAAATGTCCTCAGTGGGAAAACTTTTCAGAATGTTAAAAAAATTACAAATTTCATAAGATCTTTGCTTTTCCTAAGGAAATAGTCTTTGTCCATTTTATGTTGCTATAACTGAATACCATAGACCAAGCTATAAAGGTATATTCACTCATGGCTTTGGAGGCTAAGAAGTTCAAGTCCAGTGGCTTTATCTGGTAAGTTCCTTCTTGCTGGTGAGGATCATTAGAAACTCAAAGTGGCATAGGTCATCACCCAGCAGGATGCAACGTCCTAGTTCAGGTCTCAATTCCTCCTCTCAGAAAGCTACAGTCCAGGGACTGGCGTTGTGGCGTGGCGAGTAAAGCCACCGCCTGCAGTGCCAGCAACCAGGCGCTGGTTCTAGTCCTGGTCGTTCTACTTCTGATCCAGCTCCCTGCTGGACAAAAAGCAGAAGATGGCCCAAGTGTTTGGGCCTCTGCCATTCAGGATGAAGCTCTTGGCTCCAGTCTGGACATTACGGGCATTTGGGGAGTGAACCAATGAATGGAAGATCTCTCTCTCCTTCCCTTTAACTTTTTTCAAATAAATAAATCTTTAAAAAACAAAAAATGAAAGCTATAGCCCCATCAGATGATGGGCTCATTAATTAACCATAATTACCTCCAAGAGGTTCTACTTCCAAATACTATAGTCCAATTAAAATTCTACCCTTTTGATATCTTATCATGGGATTACATTTCAACATGACCTTTAGTGGCAACATTCAGATCATATATCCTATCAGATATCTATCATATTCAGATCACCCACTATTTCCTATCTTCTAGGTCAGGTCATTAAACTGACATGTTCAACCAATGGCTTCCATCTGGGCAAGAGATTAGCAAAACCTGGTTTAGACACAGTGACCTATTGGAGAACTTTATAAAGTCCACTTCAGAAATCCTACAAAGTAGAAATTAACTTTGCCCCTCAAGGCAAACCTCTTCTGTTCTTCCCACTCAAGCACTATAAAAACCACATTTCTAGTAATCAACCAGAAGATACAAGTCAGTTAATTTAGACTCTATGTGGGTAGAAATCTAAGGTCTTCCAGTGGTTGAATAACCTTTGCTGCCCCTGTGAGCAAAAGTCTAAGACCTAGATTTTATACTTCATTTTAATTTAAAGATTCATTTGAAAGGCAGACAAAGATCTTTCACCCACTGGTTCACTTTTGTTTTTGTTCACTCTCTAATGGCACCAACAACTGGGGTTAGGCCAGGACAAAGCCAAGAGATGGCAGTTCTATCCTGGTCTCCCGCTTGGGTGGCAGGGACTCAAGTACTTGAGCCATCACCAACTGCTACCCAGGCACAACAGCAAGGTGTTGCATTGGAAGTGGAGTAGCTGCGACTTGAACTCGCACTCTGATATAGCATAGGAACATTCCAAGTTGATGCTTAACCCACTGCACCACAACACCTTCCCCTAGCTTTGAACATTTTAAATATGCATTTATACAATGTATGTGGAATTATCTGATCAATTTGTCTTGCACACTAGATTTGAAGTGCCATCAGGGCAGGAATGATTTTGTCCTCAGCACCCATCAGAAGTGGGAACAGCGGGGAAATGTATGCTCATTCCCTTGTGAGATAGCTCTTAAAAAATTATTTATGGGGGCCGGCACTGTGGCATAGCAGGTAAAGCTGCCACCTGCAGTGCCAGAATCACACATGGGCGCCAGTTCAAGACCTGGCTGCTCCACTTCTGATCCAGCTCTCTGCTATGGCCTGGGAAAGCAATAGAAAATGACCCAAGTCCTTGGACCCCTGCACCCATGTGAGAGACCTGAAGAAGCTCCTGGCTCCTAGCTTCGGATCAGCACAGCTTTGGCCAGTGTGGCCATCTAGGGAGTGAACCAGCGGATGGAAGACCTCTCTCTCTGCCTCTCCTACCTCTAACTCTGACTTTCAGATAAATATTAAAAATTATGTACTACTTTATAAGGTACAGTGGGAGAGACAGGGAGAGGGAGAGATATGTTCCATCCACTGGTTCACTCCATAAGTAACTGCAAAAGCCAAGGCTGGGCCAGTTCAAAATCAGTGTCCCAGAACCCCATTTAGGTCCCCAACATGGGTACAGGGGCCCAAATACTTAAGCCATCTTCCACTGCTCTCCCAGGTGTATTAGCAGCCGCTGGATCAGAAGCAGAGCACCAGGTCTCAAACCAATGTTCTGATACTGAATGCCAACATCAAAGGTGGCAGCTTAGGCTGCTACACCACAATACCATCTCAAAGATCTTTTATTACAATTTCCCTCTTGAATTTCAATTATTCTCCCTGTAACTTCTTCCCACTTGCTGGATTCTCCATTCCAGTCAATGCATACCTTCCGAAAGATAGCCCTGCAAAAAATGTGAAAACGTGTCTTCATCAACTTTTCTCTCCTCTAGACTAAATATTCTCAGCTTCTTTAGCTGGTCTATATGTAGCATGGTTTTTTTCTGGTTCCTTCATTACTTTCAACACTTTTCCCTGAACATGTTCCTACTCTGGTTCTAGAGACCCAAATGGCTAAAAGAGAAGGGAGAAGTTTAGAGTGGAAGGTTATTGGTATATTAAGCCCTTTCCGCCAAAGATGGATCCAAGGCTTTGGACTAGACAAGAACCCCGCAATGCTCTTTACCAAAGAGCTGTCTTGTGATCAAGCCCACTAACTGCACCCGAAAATGCATTCTCCTTACTGTAAGGCAATAGATTTTTTAGGCGGACATGTCACTGCCTCCAATAAAGACTACATTGCCCAGTGTCTCGTGCAGCTAAGTGTGGCCATGTTGTCAGCGGAGTGAGCAAGAGTATACCGAACTGACTTCGAGAAGTATCGTGGACCTTTCTGACTGAAAGAAAAACACACTGCTCCTGTGTTACTTGGGGTTTTTAATAACACAAGGCAAAACTAATCCCAATCATCTAGTGTGCTGTCGTCAACCTTATTCAAGCACTTTCGTAACTGAAGAACAGAGTGTGATTAAATGGGAACTTGCAAACTCATCATTTCACTCGTATTTGCTGCTTGCCAAGGGTGAGGATAGGGAGGCAAACAGTATGACACAAAGAGCATCCCAAGAAAGGATGTCCATGTCTTGGCTGGAAAGACCTTCCAAAAACTGATTCCCCGAGCTGTAAATTATATGAAGGAAAAAAAAAAAAAAAGGCAATGCCTGTCATACATAAGGAAAGCAAAGATGACATTTTTGCAAAAGAGGATATTCTGTTGTTTTCCCTTCATTTAAAAGGTGTTCAGAACTAATGGCTAATTTTTTTTCTTTTCTTTTTTATTTAGTAAATATAAATTTTCAAAGTATAGTTTATGGATTACATTGGCCCCCCCCCATAATTTCCCTCCCACTTGCACCCCTCCCATCTCCCGCTCCCTCTCCCATTCCATTCACATCAAGATTCATTTTCAATTATCTTTACTTAATATATTCTGAATCAATCTTTTGTATATAAAGATTTCATCAGTTTGCACCCACACAGAAACACAAAATGTAAAAATACTGTTTCAGTACTAGTTATAGCATTACTTCTCATTGGACAACACATTAAGGACAGATCCCACATGAGAAGTACACAGTGACTCCTGTTGTTGACTTTACAATTTGACACTCTTGTTTATGGCATCAGTAATCTCCCTAGGCTCTAGTCATGAGTTTCCAAGGCTGTGCAAGCCTTTTGAGTTCGCCAACTTCGATCTTATTCAGACA
This sequence comes from Oryctolagus cuniculus, assembly GCF_051225735.1. Taxonomy (NCBI): domain Eukaryota; kingdom Metazoa; phylum Chordata; class Mammalia; order Lagomorpha; family Leporidae; genus Oryctolagus; species Oryctolagus cuniculus. The sequence continues at coordinate 109,887,988 of NC_142875.1, forward strand.
GGGTCACAGTCAAAGTGGAAGTTCTCTCCTCCCTTCAGAGAAAGGTACCTCCTTCTTTGATGGCCCCATTCTCTCCACTGGGATCTTACTCGCAGAGATCTTTCATTTAGGTTTTTGTTGGTTTTTTTTTTTCCCCCCAGAGTGTCTTGGCATTTCATGCCTAAAATACTCTCATGGGCTCTTCAGCCAGATCTGAATGCCTTAAGGGCTGATTCTGAGGCCAGAGTGCTATTTAGGACATCTGCCATTCTATGAGTCTGCTGTGTATCTTGCTTCCCATGTTGGATCGTTCTCTCCCTTTTTTATTCTATCAGTTAGTATTAGCAGACACTAGTCTTGTTTGTGTGATCCCTTTGACTCTTAGACCTATCAGTGTGATCAATTGTGAACTGAAGTTGATCACTTGGACTAGTGAGATGGCATTGGTACATGCCACCTTGATGGGATTGTATTGGAATCCCCTAGCACGATTCTAACTCCACCATTTGGGGCAAGTCCAGTTGAGCATGTCCCAAATTGTACATCTCCTCCCTGTCTTATTCCCACTCTTATATTTAACAGGGATCACTTTTCAGTTAAATTTACACACCTAAGAATAATTGTGTGTAAATTACAGAGTTCAACCAATAGTACTAGAACAAAAAAAATACTAAAATGGATAAAGTATTACACTGTACATCAACAGTCAGGACAAGAGCTGATCAAGTCACTGTTTCTCGTAGTGTCCATTTCACTTCAACAAGTTTCCCCTTTGGTGCTCAGTTAGTTGTCGCTGATCAGGGAGAACATATGATATTTGTCCCTTTTGGGACTGGCTTAATTCACTCAGCATAATGTTTTCCAGATTCCTCCATCATGTTGCAAATGACCGGATTTCATTGTTTTTGACTGCTGTATAGTATTCTATAGAGTACATGTCCCATAATTTCTTTATCCAGTCTACTGTTGATGGGCTTTTGGGTTGGTTCTAGGTCTTAGCTATTGTGAATTGAGCTGCAATAAACATTAATGTGCAGACAGCTTGTTTGTTTGCCAATTTAATTTCCTTTGGGTAAATTCCAAGGAGTGGGATGGCTGGGTTGTATGGTAGGGTTATATTCAGGTTTCTGAGGAATCTCCAGACTGACTTCCATAGTGGCTTAACCAATTTGCATTCCCACCAACAGTGGGTTAGTGTCCCTTTTTCCCCACATCCTCTCCAGCATCTATTGGTGGATTTCTGAATGTGAGCCATTCTAACCGGGGTGAGGTGAAACCTCATTGTAGTTTTGATTTGCATTTCCCTGATTGCTAGTGATCTTGAACATTTTTTCATGTGACTGTTGGCCCTTTGGATTTCCTCTTTCGAAAAATGTCAATTGAGTCCTTGGCCCATCTCTTAAGTGGGTTGTTTGTTTTGTTGTTGTGGAGTTTGATTTCTTTGTAGATTCTGGTTATCAGCCCTTTATCTGTTGCATAGTGTGCAAATATTTTTTCCCATTCTGTCGGTTGCCTCTTCACTTTCCTGACTGTATCTTTTGAAGTACAGAAACTTTAATTTGATGCAATCCCAAATGTTAATTTTGGCTTTGACAGCCTATGCTTCTGGGGTCTTTTCCAAGAAGTCTTTGCCAGTACCTCTATCTTGCAGGGTTTCTCCAATGCTCTCTAATAATTTGATGGTGTCGGGTCGTAGATTTAAGTCTTTAATCCATGTTGAGTGAATTTTTGTGTAAGGTGAAAGGTAGGGGTCTTGCTTCATGATTCTGCTAATTTCAAAACCAGCGTTGAATGAGTCAAAAGCACAGCCCTCACACAGAGCAGGCCAATCCACGGATCCCAGAAGACCTGCGGAGATGCTCTCGGTGAGGTCACTGAGCTGAGCACAGGGATGCCACACCGCTGAGCATTCCACCCAGGCCAAGGCAAAGCCAAGTCCAGAAGCCTCTCCACCTCTCATGTAAAGAGGTAATGGACTCCCCAGAGACTGGGATTTCAGCTACCATGTGCCATTGCTTTTTAAAATGTCATTCTTGGCCGGTGCCATGGCTCGCTTGGCTAATCCTCCTGGCACCCTGGGTTCTAGTCCTGGTCGGGGCGCCGGATTCTGTCCTGGTTGCTCCTCTTCCAGTCCAGCTGTCTGCTGTGGCCCAGGAGTGCAGTGGAGGATGGCCCAAGTGCTTGGGCCCTGCACCCGCATGGGAGACCAGGAGGGGGCACCTGGCTCCTGGCTTCGGATATGCGCAGTGTGCCAGCTTCAGCACGCTGGCCTTAGCAGCCATTTGGGGGATGAACCAACAGAAAAGGAAGACCTTTCTCTGTCTCTCTAACTCTTCCTGTTAAAAAAAAATTGTCATTCTTTTGCAGGTTCTTATTAAAATTAAACTTCTATTATAAAATCATAAGAATTCTAGAAAGCATTAGCAAGAGTCAGGTTATAGTTTTTGTAATTTTTAATATATTCCCCTGATATTGTGCTCCCATTTACAATATAAAATTTTCACAAGGACCATCATTTCCACTCCCCAGAAACTAAGTTAAATAAAGAACTAATCATATGGTTAAAACTCAACAAGTTTTGGACAGCAAGAAACCTAAATGAAGTAAATTCCTCAAAGTGATCCATACTTCCTATGAGCGAGAAGACATACCTGACAGAATGAAATGGAAAACCAAGGTTTCAGTGAGTATTAAGCAGTATATGGGCCAACAGGACATCTTGGAATGCCAAGGACCACCAGTCACAGAGTTGGCACCTACCCAACTCTTCACAGGCTCTGAGCGCATGGGACCAGTAGGCAGTAAGCCAGAAGTGAGGCAAAAGACCCAAGAGATCGACACTCTGCCCCACCTCCTTCCCCAGGAAGATGGACAAGGCCTTTCCAAATTTGAGACAGCAGCCCGAGAAGGGCTGCGGGCAGGGATGGAAGTCTCAGACAACGCACCCGAAGCATACGCAGACTTCACCAAGAACTCAGGGCAGTGACCTCCGAAGCTCTCAAGTGGGGATGGAGACCTGGATGAAATTTCTAAGTCTTCCAGGCCTGTAATTGATGGCAAGGCCAGGTTTTCCAGGGGCTGAGGACAGAGCAGGAGAGCATGAAAAAGTACCTCTGCGGTCCTCTGAGCTTTTACTAACTGCACTTCCGGAGCCCTTCAAAGGCTGGGACCTGCACACGAGAGCTGAGAGCCATCCCTGCACAGTCATTGGAGCCTTACCTGAGCGCATCGCCACAACAGGAAAGCCACTCCTAGTTTTCAGTTTCTCTGGAGACCTCTCGGACAAAGAAAACTCAGACAACCCACAAGCTGCCTGGCAGCTAACCACAAAACAGCATGAAGCTAGGAGTTTCTCCAGTATTCAGACCCTAGGCCCTGCTGTAAGGGAAGTTTTACCCTGCTCCGGTCCTGAAGTTGACTGTGTTTCCAATCCAAGCAAAGTCTAGACTCAGTTCAACTATGCAGCAGACAGGCTAAGCCGCTGCTCTCGTGGCCTGACAGAAGGAATGTACTCGTTTCTGGGGATAAAACTGATTGTGCTTCAAGGAGTACCAGATTACAATCAAAGTCCAGCATGCAAATAAAATTTTTTTAAATGTGAGGCAAGAATGAGTGACCTATGGTCAAGAGTTGAAATAGTCAGATACATACCCAGAGGTGACCCAGATGTTAGAACTCATACGTGGATTTCAAAAGAATTATGATATATATATTAAAGGGTATTGCAGAAAAGTTGGACAACAAGCGTGAACAGATGGGGAATTTAAGCAGAGAGATGAATTTTTTTAAAAAAGAATCGAGTGAAAAAGCTAAAAATAAAAAATATGATATCTGAAATTAAAAATTCAATAGGCTTAAAAATATTCCCAGCTTGGTTTTCCTGGATGGAATATCCTAATAGGGCAATAGTCCATAAAACTAACTTGGGTCCACCAAAAGCAAGTTGTCTAAATTCTGTGCCTCCATTTTTTTTTTTCCCAGCAAATACAAACTAAGCGAAGTGTTAAGGTGTAGCCCTAAATCACTTGCTCACTTTAGGGGAAATTTTTCCTTCCTGGCAGGTTTTTGATGAAGCTACAAAAGAGAGAAAGAGAGAGGAGAGAGAGAGAGAGAGAGAGAGAGAGAGGGAGAGAGAGAGAGGTAAAAGAGTAGATACACAGGCCGGCACCACGGCTCACTAGGCTAATCCTCCGCCTTGCGGCGCCGGCACACCAGGTTCTAGTCCCGATCGGGGCGCTGGATTCTGTCCTGGTTGCCCCTCTTCCAGGCCAGCTCTCTGCTGTGGCCAGGGAGTGCAGTGGAGGATGGCCCAAGTCCTTGGGCCCTGCACCCCATGGGAGACCAGGATAAGTACTTGGCTCCTGCCATTGGATCAGCGCGGTGCGCCAGCTGCAGTGCGCCGGCCACGGCGGCCATTGGAGGGTGAACCAACGGCAAAAAGGAAGACCTTTCTCTCTGTCTCTCTCTCTCATTGTCCACTCTGCCTGTCAAAAAAAAAAAAAAAAAAAAAAAAAGAGTAGATACACAACTATTTAGGATATTCTTATATCCTATTCTTTAAGATTTATTTGAAAGTCAGAGTTACAGAGAGAAGAGAGGCAGAGAGAGAGAGAGAAAGAGGTCCTCCATCCGCAGGTTCACTCCCCAATTGGCCACAATGACCAGAGCTGCACCAATCCGAAGCCAGGAGCCAGGAGCTTCCTCCAGGTCTCCCACGTGGGTGCAGGGGCCCAAGCACCTGGACCATCCTCTACTGCTTTCCCAGGCCACAGCAGAGAGCTGGATCGGAAGTGGAGCAGCTGGGACTAGACCCAATGCCCATATGGGATGCTGGAGCTTCAAGCCAGGGTGTTAACCCCACTGTGCCACAGTGCTGGCCCCATATCCTATTCTTAAGGACAGGCCCAAGTTCCGTTAGACAGCCAGAAGCTGCATTGTTAGGTGCTAGATTAGGTTACAAAACAAAGTCCTGCATGTTAACGCCTTATTCTCCCTCGTCTCCTACTTCCAAAAACCTCCGTCCAACCTGGTTTGATCCTGTATGGTGAAATCAGGAAGCAGAAAGAACAAGGACATCAACAGCCTTTCACTTACAAAAACTAGCAAGTGACCAAAATCCTCAGTAGAATGGGCACCATTCCAAGTTCAGGATTTCTGCATGCCTCAACACTAATACACAAGACAGATGGAGCAACATGAATGATTTATGCTGTTTTATCCTAACAAGAGAAGTCACCGCATTCACCATACCCAAGAAGCTCTTGAGCCCACAACCTCAATGCAGCACCTCCTATCATCCAAAACTTGAACTCTCTCATGCAAGCTGTGTCACTGACCTCTCCACAAAATCCCTCCCTTTCTCCAGGGTCATAGCACGTCAAAACATGACAAGATATTTTTTCATCTCCTCTGCTTCCCTAAGACCTTGTTCAATGTTAATACTGATCAGGTTATATTTGGCGAACCTCACTGTCTTATTCTTACTATAAACATGTGAACTATTCCTAAATGATTAAAGCTATACTTTAGAACCTCTGGAATATTTCCCATATATTAATTACTTAACAATTTAATATGTCAAATTTAAGAAGCAACCGATTACAAGGTGTACCATTATTTTAGTACCACCACACATCACCTAATATCAAGGACATTAACGTGCAATACTTTCATGAGTCATGCCTGCCTCTTACTACCTGGAAACCTGGTATCTCCTTATTTCTCCTGCCTTAGTTTGTATTGTTTAGTATGCAACAGTGTAGACATAGTGTGATCTTTCCAAAGACATTTCAAATCAGTTAAACCACCAATGGTGAGTACAACCCAAGTGAAGAAGACACTGTACAGCTTTGAAGCTCGCACGTGTCGATGACAAGGATCACATACCAACTGCTGTGTCACCAATAAAGCCCGTAGGGCATCACTGCTTAGAAGATATTTCCCAATTTTTAAATATTTTAAAGTCAGAGAGGAGAGATGTTTTCCCTCCCAAGGTTCACTCCCCAATTGGCTGTAACAGTTGGAGCTGCACCGATTCGAAGCCAGGAGCTTCTTCTGGGTCTCCCATGTGGGTGCAAGAGCCCAAGGACTTGGGCCATCTTGTACTGCTTTCCCAGGCCACAGCAGAGAGCTGGATTGGAAGAAGAGCAGCTGGGACTAGAACTGGTGCCCCTATGGGATGCGGGTGCTTCAGGCCAGGGCATTAACGTGCTGCGCCACAACACTGGCCCCAACATTTGCTGAATTCACAGAGATTAATAGAATACATTCCTTTTAGAATCATAATAGAAGAAAAATGTACAATACAAGCCAAAGATCCCCCTCCTGTGACTCATCTCTTAGGTGTGTCTTTCTAAATGCCGTACATTTGAGTATGTATAAGAAGGTTCTCAATTCTCGATTTTTCTTTCTCTTCTCATCAGGATGACCAGCTTTCTCTCCTTCAGTAGGGATATTTTAAAATAGGAAATTCAATGTGTGTAGAGCTATGAGGAATATCCCTCAAAATACAGTCATCTCATGTGCTTTTATCAGTGGGATAACAACAATGGTTTTTATAGTCTTATTTTGGTTTATTATTTGAGGAGGCTTCAAGAAATTCATGGAAAATTACATTCTCTTAATTCCATTTTTTCAAGAACTTTTTGAAACCCTTTCATATTTTACTATTTTCTGTTTAAAAAGTACCACTTGAATCATTTTTAAATGTTTAAAAAATATTAACTTAATGCATATTTTCAAAACTTTAGACAAAAAGCAAAAACAAAGGCAAAGTAAAAATGACTGGGAAAAAATACCTGCAATTCATGATAGTGAAGAACGTCCAACTCAATACTAAAGAACAGGAGCTAGGGCCTGGCACTGCTGCCTACGGTGCTGGCATCCCATATGGGTACCGGTTCTTGTACCTGCTGATCCACTTTCAATCCTGCTCTCTGCTATGGCCTGGGGAAGCAGTGGAAGATGGCCCAAGTCCTTGGGCCCCTGCACCCACGTGGAAGACTGGAAGCTCTTGGCTTCAGACTTGCACAGCTCCAGCCATTGCAGCCACTTGGGAAGTGAACCAGCAGATAGAAGACCTCTCTCTCTCTCTCTCTCTCTCTCTCTCTCTGCCTCTCTAACTCTGCCTTTCAAATAAAATAAATCTTTAAAAAAGAAAAAAACAGAGGTTGTTGTGGTGTAGGTTAAGCTACAACCTGCATCCCAAGTTGGAGCACTGGTTCAAGTCCCAGCTATTCCACTTCTGATCTGGCTACCTGCTAATGCACCTGGGAAGGCAGAAGATAATGTCCCAAGGATTTGGGCCCTTGTCAACCATGAAAAGAGATCTGGATAGAGCTCCAAGTTCCCAGCTTCAGCCTGGCGCAGCCCCAGCTGGTTCAACCATCTGGAGAGCAAACCAACGGATAAAAGATGAAACACAGGAGACCCCCAAATAGCTACAGCAATCAAACAGTGAAAGTAAAGATGGAGGCATTACAACATCAGATCTCAAAACATACTACAGGGCAGTTATAATCAAAACATCCTGATACTGGCACAAAAATACGTATGGACCAATGGAATATATTAGAAACCCCAGAACTTAATCCACACACCTAACTAATATTTGACAAACAAGCTAAAGTCACTCCCTACAGTCTCTTCAACAAATGTTATTTGGAAAATTATATCTCCACATGCAGAATATGAAACAAGACCCCCACCTTACACCCTATACAGAAATCAGCTAACAACAGATCAAGGATCTAAACCTAAGACCTGCAATCACCAAATTACCAGAGGAAAACATGGCGAGAACACTGCAAGACATTAGAAATAGGCAAAGACTTCTTGGAGCAGACTCCAGAAGCACAGGCAATAAAAGCAAAAATATACAAACAGAATTACATCAAGCTAAGAAACTTCTGCACAGCAAAGGAAACACTCGGCAAAGTAAAGAGGCAACTGAGAGAATGGAGAAAATGTTTGTGAACTATTCATCTGATAAAGGATTAATATCAAATATATACGGAGCTCAAACTCAAAACAATCCAGTTAAGAAATGGGCAAAAGGCCTGAATAGGCATTTTTCAAAGGATAGAGTATAAATGACCAGACACATGAAAACAAGACTCCAGCCATCTGGGAAACCCAAATGAAATCCACAATGATGTTTCACTTCACCCCAGTTAGAATGGTAACCATCCAACAATCAAAAAATAATAAATGCTGATGAAAATGTAGAGAAAATGATATCTTAATACACCGTTAGTGGAAATTTAAGTTAGTATACCTGTTATGGACAACAGTAAAGAGATACCTCAGACCTGAAAATAGATTTGCCATATAACCCAGCCATCCCACTCCTGAGAATTTACCCAAAGGAAATGAAATCAGCAAATCAAAGTTATCTGTATTCCCATGTTTATAATAGTTTAATTCATAATAGCTAAGATATGAAATCAACCCATATATTCATCAACTGATGACTAGGTAAAGAAACAGTGGTATATACACACAGTAGAATACACTCAGCCATAAAAAGTTAAAATCTTTCTTTTGCAATGAAGTGGATGCAACTGGAGACCATTATGCTTAGTGAAATAAGCCAGACCCAACAAGTATTATTTTGATATGTTAGCTAATAGAGTACCCCAAAAAAAATGTACATGAGAGAAATTGACATGAGATTTGATTATTGCTTACTGTCCTTGTCTATGATCCTGCAGAACAGTGGTCTTTCTACAAATTCTTTATTTAGTAGTAGTGGAGGATTAAGCCTGTGACTATAAAGTAAATTTATAGTATTAATCGGGGTTGGCATCATGGTATAGAGGGTAAAGCCAACACCTACAAAGCTGCCATCTCTTATGGGTGCTAGTTTGTGTTCCCAGCTACTCCGCTTCTGATCCAGCTCTCTGATAATGGCCAGGGAAATTCAGCTGAGATGGCCCAGATACTTGGGCCCCTGCACCCATGTGAGGCATCAGGATTAAAGTCCTGGCTCCTGACTTTGGCCTGGCTTAGCCCTGGCCATTGCGGCCCTCTAGGGTGTGAACCAGCACATGGAAGATTGATCTCTCTCTCTCCTTCTCTCAAATAAATCGTTAAAAAGTATGTTGTCACAAAAAAATTTTAAATGGACAAGGGAGGGAGGGTAGGAAGTCACATTATAGGCTTCAAATTATGTATATGAAACAAATGGAATCTAATTTCTTTATGTAACTAAAATTAAAGAAATGCCGACATGAAAAAGACATCATTTTTTCTTCTATATTCTGTTTTATTAGTAGTACAGGACACCTGAATTTTCTAATTTTGGAAATGGAATTTAACAGAAGATTTTTAAACTGCAGAATGTGCACAATACATTCTTCTGAGATTGTGTAGAATCCAGATTTGGTCTTCCTCCAGGTGATAGAATGAAGTTATCTTCTGCTTAGATGGTTTGACGGTCAGTAAGTTTCCTCAGGTAGCTTGAGTCATTGTCTGATCTTTTGATAGACAGCTTTACATTTGTTTCTTTAAACAAAGTTACAGTGTAGTCATCCCATTGTTAAGCTAACTGTACAGGACATATCTGTCTAAATCATGCCATGCCAGCACATGCATCCCAGTAACTCCAGAAAGGATCTTTGTGGCTAAGTGAGAAGGAATTGTTAACCCCAGATAAGAAGGGAGGATATTCCCAGGAGTGTATACAGCATGAAGATGTGAGATCCATTGTTATGGTTCCAATGTCTCCTCTGAAACTCTTGTTGAAACTTAACCCCAGCCTTGAGAGATGGGACCTTTAGCAAGTGATTTGACCACGGGGGCACCATCCTCAAGAATGGGTTAAGGCTATTATTGAGGAAGTACGTTAGTTATAAAGGAGGCATTCAGCCTCCCTTTTCCTAGCTCTCTCCCTCCCCACTCCTGCCCTCCTCATTCTCATCATGCAACGTCCTGTACCACAACATGACACAGCGAGAAGCCTCCTCAATCTTGGGCATTCAAGTCTCTAGAACTGTGAGCCAAATAAACCTCAACTGTTTAGCACTAACCCAGGCCGTTCTGTAATGGAAGCTTATAATGTACCAAGGGGGCAGGTGCTGTGGCACAGTGGGTTAAAGCCCCAGCCTGCAGCACTGACATCCCATATGGATGCCAGTTCGAGACCTGGCTGTTCCACTTCCAATCCAGCTCTCTGCTGTGGCCTGGGAAAGCAGTAGAAGATGGCCCAAGTCCTTGGGCCGCTAAACCGACGTGGGAGACCCGCAAGAAGCTCCTGGCTTCCTATTGGCACAGCTCCGCCCCAGGAGCCATCTGAGGAGTGACCCAGTGCATGGAAGACCTCTCTCTCTGCTTCTCCTTCTCACTGTGTAACTCTGACTTTCTAATAAATCAATCTTCATTAAAAAAAATGTACCAAGATACCATTCAGAACAGAACCTCTCTGGTTCCTCCCATTCTAATTCCATGCTCCTTGTTTACGTGAGCCACCACGGTGCAGTTGGACCACACAGCTGTACAGTTCACAGGGACTCAAAGTGTCACCCAAGTTGCCCACTGTGCTGCCCACAGCTCTTCTGAGGATGCCAACAGCTGCCATAGGCCTGTGCCAGCACAGATCCCATTAGTGAGAAAGGCCCTTACAGCTGCTGTAACCATCCAGTGGAACCTGGCCATCAGGAACTTAAGAAAAAATCAAGAGAAACTCTAGCTGAACCCTACAGAGCCTTCTAGTTTTTATAGGAATAGGAGTATATATATAGATATATAGATATGTAGATACCGCAAACAGTAGTCAAACCTCTCTCAAAACCATGAAATCCTAGAGGAAAACAGTGATGTTCTATCTATTTGTTCCTTTCCCAGGAACAGGGGGACAAAATTCACTTTCCTCTGCTTTTCAGTAATTACCCAATCAAACACCCTAAAGCTTTCTTATTATCTAACCAGGAAGCAGAACCACTGCCAGATTCTTAGCTGATAAAGTCAACATTGGGCACTGTACCATGGTTCCTAAACATTCCTCTGGGAGCAGAGATTAGAAGGAAAGAAGAGACACAGACACAGACCCTCCATGGTCTGGGAACAGTCAAATGCTGAAATCAGGACCTCTGACGACTCCCGAGTCCACATTTCCCATGATTCAGCAGCACAGAGAAAGCCACTACAAACACCATCCAGGCAGCTGCAGCAAGAAGCCCAGCACATCTTCTACCCCAGTGTTCTGGACTCAGACAAGAAACGAGAGGATTCCAGAGATCAGGTGGCCACTGGATTCACATACACATACAGTGACATCCAGTCCGCCTCCTTTCGCCAACAGATACAATAACACACTGGCAGGGAGAGGCGTGAAGATGCACACTGTGCGAAGGAGAGAAACACGAGGTTTCTTCCCACCTGGTCTGAGCAGCTGCAACCCCAGGCAGACATGCTCCGGGCGGGTCCCACTCATCCCTTCCTCACGACACAGTGGCACACCTGATGTGTGCAGCCGAGTGGATGACGATGGAGCACACCCAAAGGGGGTCTGTGAGGGTCTTCCAGGGAAGCCAGAGTCCTGGATTCTGAGGCCCTAGAACCAGAAATGTGAGTGCCCAGGGCAAGAGAACATGGATGTCCCAACTCCAAGAGTGAATTCACCCTTCTCCCACCTTTTTGTTCTACTCAGATCCTGAAACAGTTTGGATGATACCTGCCTTGCACACATTGGAGAAGGTAGACCTTTGTTATTTAGCCTACTTATCCAAATGCTAATGTCTTCCAGTAATACACTGACTGACAAAGTGTTTGACCAGCCAGCCAGGCATCCCTTCCGTACGTGTCTGTGAGGGTATTTCTGGAACAATATGTTATCAGCCATCGGGCATTCCTTAGTCCAGCCAAGTTGACATATGAACTTAACCATCACAAGGACCATCTCTTTCCATCAAGGCATTACATTCTCTGGGATAATATAATCTAATTATACCAGAGAGAAGACATCTGTGGATTTCTGGGGAAAAGACCTGATGTGTTTTCCTCTGAGATTTCAAAGGGAGAAGAAGTGAGCCTCACAGCTACACAGCCAGTATAACTCAAAAGACAGTGAGCAGAGTCACGTGTCCATGGAAGGAAAAGGGGCCAGGATGACAGGACTATCACAGAAGCAATCAATTCTTCTTGTCTACGCCATTTGAGGTGCGATTGCTTTTATCATGTGCATTAGAAAGCATCTTGGCCGATAACACACGAGATGGCACAAAGCCACAGATCACACTGAGGACAGCCATATGTGGGGTTTTCATTTTCCATTTTAAAGCATTTCCAAGCATTGGGCTTACTACCCACATGCCCGAGGACGGTGTCACATTCTCCCCTGGAAGAAGCGCCCTCCCGTCTGCTTCAGTCCTCTATAGGAGGAACTGTGTTCTTGAGCAAGAAATCCTGATGGGAAACCAATGTACTCTTTACTATCCTATTAATCTTTTTATTAACGGTAATTACAATGCATCTCTCAATATGAAGAGGTCACTCAACTGACCCAACACTGGCAGGAGGTTTGTTCTTCCCATTTGTAGACAGAGTTTGGCTACAAATCAGCCAGATCCTCACATGGCCCCTATGGTGACAATGGCATACCGCTGCACAGTGGCTTATCCAAATCCTTCCTGGTCCTCCTGTGTGTTTTAATTAAATTGGCCACTCTGCATTAGCCACTTTAAGAAGATGAGGTTATGGAGGGTTGTAAAAAACAGGCAAAAACCAGAAAAGAGAAGCCATCACCATGTTCCCCCAGCTCGGGATATTCTTCCAGCGTGGTGTTCCCCAGTCATGACGAAGGAAGCGTGAGATACAGAGGGCTCCCTTCCCTTCCGACTCGGCTACTGACAGATCCCCGTTCTCCTTTCTTTGCTCTTTTTATTTTGTTTTCTCTTTACAGGAGGAAGTTATAAATATCGGCTTAGGTCTGAAATGATCCGCCACCAACCAAGACACGCAGTAGAGCACTCGGCTGGACCAGATCTTGCGGCTTTCAGAGTGCTGCGATCTCAGGCTGTCAGCAAGCAAATGGCCAGCTTCCAGCTGGTTCCTTTCTCCATTAAAAAAAAAAAAACAAAAAAAAAAAAAAAACAAAACAAAACAAAACAAAAAAAAACGAGGGCCTGGAAGCTCACGGACCAGAAAGAGGAATTGAGAACTGTTACCAGCTGTGCTAGTTGAGTGTACTGAGGTTCCTGTACCTTCAGAAAGAGATTTTTGGAGAACATTTCTGGGTCTCAGAAGCACAAAACTGTTCAATGAGTCATGGTGAATTTCCAAACCAAATCATACCCAATATCTACGCCTAACATAATCAAAGTGGATTTTCCTTCAGCCTTCTCCAAGGGCAAAAACCTTAGCACGGTATTCTATGGGAAATTCCTGGTGTAACATACCTAAACCCTCCTAACGTGGCACTTGTGCTCCTGTGTCTTTACTTTCTCAAGGGGCTATAACCACAAACAGAGCTTACATCAACACCACGCACACACTGCAAGGTAGAGGGCAAGGGTGCCAATGGGACCAAGGCAAGAGATACGAGGTTGCTTCCTCCCAGTCCCAGTGTGTGCCACCCTCTGCCGGCTCCAGGCAAAGGTGCTCTCAACAGAGCCACCTTGCCTCTGCCTGGTGAGTGAACAAAGTGCCTCCCGTCTTGCACCTGAGCTTCTGGTTGTATCACAGCAAACACGCCTAAAGGATAAATCCAAATAATGACATCAAGGAAAATAAAGCATGATGAATGACACAATCTGAGATGGTAACCAGTGACCATTGGTACAGAAGAACTCAAGCAGACTCCATTCCAGAAATTAAGGAATAACTATCAGTAACATAAGTCTACTTGTAAGGTACTGAAAAAAAAGTGATAGTGATAACTGATATTTTCTGCTTTAAACTCGAATTAATTTAAACACTCTGGCTCTATTTCTTTGTAATGTCCAAAGACTGTATGTGTGTATAATGTGTATAGCATTGACACTGATAAACAGTCCAAGGAAGGAATTGAGAATTCTGGAATCTGTCTGAATTAAGTCAAATCTTATGTAATTTTATTCATATTATTTATTTAAATGCTAAATTAAAGAAAATTATGAAGTTGAATCTGAAGTTTTTAAAAGTCATAACATTTTTAACATCTGTAATATGGATTTTGCAACTATGAAATTTTGCTCTTCAGCATGTTATAAATTTATATAGTATCTGCCTCATAAGATATGCACTATTACCCCACTTCTGTGAACACAAGAATTAGATTTCATGGACATTGAGAGCCTTAGGACAACAACTAAGTTGTATGGCTGGAATTCAAACCTAGGTCTTTCTGACTCCAAAATTCATGAACCATTACACAGTATTGCCTTTTTTCGAAATATTCCCATCTGCTTGAGGAAAAAAATCCTAGCCCAATCATGCTGAGGGGACAATCTATGATTTCCCACAGTAAGTGGTCTCTCAAGACAGGCAGGCAGGCTGTACCTGGGCCCCCTGAGGATACTCTCACCACTCACTAGCAACATCCACTGGCTGCACCACCACCAGTCCTGCCTGCAACTCCTGGAGCAGTCTTGGAACTCCTTTCCACCCTGAGCCTGCTCCAGCTAACCAGCCTCTTGACAATAGTCTCTTAGTAGAGTTCTTTGGATCCTCTAAGTACAGAATCATATCGTCTGCAAAGAGGGATAGTTTGACTTCTTCCTTCTTGATTTGTATTCCTTTGATTTCTTTTTCTTGTCTGATGGCTCTGGCTAAAACTTCCAGAACTATGTTAAATAGCAGTGGTGAGAGTGGGCATCCCTGCCTGGTGCCAGATTTCAGTGGAAATGCTTCCAACTTTTCCCCATTCAATAGGATGCTGGCTGTGGGTTTTTTATAAATTGCTTTGATTATATTGAGGAATGTTCCTTCTATACCCAATTTGCTTAGAGTTTTCATCATGAAAGGGTGTTGAATTTTATCAAATGCTTTCTCTGCATCAATTGAGATAATCATATGGTTTTTCTTCTGCAGTCTGTTAATGTGGTGAATCACATTGATTGATTTGCGAATGTTGAACCATCCCTGCATACCAGGATGAATCCCACTTGGTCTGGGTGGATGATTTTCCTGATGTGTTGTTGTATTCTATTGGCCAGAATTTTATTGAGGATTTTTGCGTCTATGTTCATCAGGGATATTGGTCTGTAATTTTCTTTCAGTGCTGCATCTTTCTCTGGCTTAGGGATTAAGGTGATGCTGGCTTCATAGAAAGAATTTGGGAGGATTCCCTCTTTTTCGATTGTTCTGAATAGTTTGAGAAGAAAAAAAAAGCAGGTGTAGCCATATTAATATCAGACAAAATAAACTTTAATACAAAAACTGTTAAGAGAGACAAAGAGGGACACTATATAATGATTAAGGGTTCAATTCAACAGGAAGATGTAACTATTATAAATGTATATGCACCTAATTACAGGGCACCGGTCTATTTAAAAGATATGTTAAGGGACTTAAAGGGAGATTTAGATTCCAATACAATAGTACTGGGGGACTTCAATACTCCACTCTCAGAAATAGACAGATCATCCGGACAGAAGATCAACAAGGAAACAGCAGATTTAATTGACACTATTGCCCAAATGGATCTAACAGATATCTACAGAACTTTCAACCCTACATCTACAGACTTCACATTCTTCTCAGCAGCGCATGGAACCTTCTCTAGGATTGACCACATACTAGGCCATAAAGCAAGTCTCAGCAAATTTAGAAGAATTAGAATCATACCATGCAGCTTCTCAGACCACAGCGGGATGAAGTTGGAAATTAGCAACTCAGGAAACCCCAGAAAGTATGCAAACACATGGAGACTGAACAACATGCTCCTGAATGAACACTGGGTCATTCAAGAAATCAAAAGAGAAATCAAAAACTTTCTGGAAGTAAATGAAGACAACAACACAACATATCAAAACTTATGGGATACAGCAAAAGCAGTATTGAGAGGCAAATTTATAGCAATAGGTGCCTATACCAAGAAATTGGAAAGGTACCAAATAAATGAGCTTTCAGCGCACCTCAAGGACCTAGAAAAACTGCAGCAAACCAAACCCAAATCTAGTAGGAGAAGAGAAATAATTAAAACCAGAGAAGAAATTAACAGGATTGAATCCAAAAAAACATTACAAAAAATCAGCCAAGCGAGAAGCTGGTTTTTTGAAAAAATAAACAAAATTGACACCCCATTGGCCCAACTAACTAAAAAAAGAAGAGAAAAGACCCAAATCAATAAAATCAGAGATGAAAAAGGAAACGTAACAACAGACACCACAGAAATAAAAAGAATCATCAGAAATTACTACAAGGACCTGTATGCCAGCAAACAGGAAAACCTATCAGAAATGGATAGATTCCTGGACACATGCAATCTACCTAAATTGAACCAGGAAGACATCGAAAACCTAAATAGACCCATAACTGAAACAGAAATTGAAACAGTAATAAAGGCCCTCCCAACAAAGAAAAGCCCAGGACCAGATGGATTCACTGCTGAATTCTACCAGACATTTAAAGAAGCCTCTTGACAATCTAATACTCCTTGCTGACTTCCTGACAAACTAAGCCTTTTCAAGGGAACAGGTTTCATATTTACAGTTTTAATAACAGACTGATACTTCCCATCCTCTCTATTTTTCTATGACATACTTTCAATTTACTTTATAATCACAAGCTTTTTTATAATCACAAGTTTAACCCTCCTTTAAATAAATTCATCAAGATGTAGGTAGAAAGACTACCCCTTTATTCTAAAACTCATCCTCGTTACTTTGTTAATGTTTTTCATGTAATTCAAAGGCAGAGTAGCAGACAGATCTTCCATCTGCTGGTTCTCTCCCCAAATGACCCACGATAACCAGGGCTGGACCAGGCCAAAGCCAGAAGCCAGGAATTAACATCAGTTCTCCCACATGCATGGCAGGGGTCCAAACACTTGAGTCATCATCTGCCTCCCCCCGGGATGCATTAACAGGAAGCCGAATCATCTGCCTCCAGGAAGCATCAGCAGAAGCAGAGAAACTGGGACTCAAATCAGCACTCCAATACCAGATGTGGGCATCCCAAGCAGTGGTTTAATAGACTGCACCATGCCTACCCCACTTCTTTGTAAGATGTATTTTATTTGAAAGTCAGAGTTACAGAGGAAAGCGATCTTCCATTCATTGATTCAGTTCCCAAATGACCACAACAGCCAGGGCTGGACCAGGCCAAAGCTGGGAGCCCAGAATTTCCTCTGGGTCTCCCACATGGTTGACAAGGATCCAAGTACTAGAGCCATCCTCCTCTGCTTTCCCAGGTGCATTAACAGGGAGTTGGATCAGAAGTGGAACAGCTGGGACTGCCCTGGTACTCACATGGGACAATGGTATTACAGGCAGCTTGACCTGCTAAGCCTCAACACCGACCCCGACACTTTACTTTCTAAGGAGACTCTACCTTGGTCTTGGTCCGCCTTCTTAGATTTCCCGTACTGATACTCTTTCCTTGGGTGAATTTTTTTTTTAACTTTTATTTAATGAATATAAATTTCCAAAGTACAGCTTATGGATTACAATGGCTTCCCCCCCCCATAACTTCCCTCCCACCCGCAACCTTCCCCTTTCCCGCTCCCTCTCCCCTTCCATTCACATCAAGATTCATTTTCAATTCTCTTTATATATAGAAGATCAGTTTAGCATATAGTAAGTAAAGATTAACAGTTTGCACCCACATAGAAACACAAAGTGAAAAATACTGTTTGGGTACTAGTTATAACATTAAATCACAATGTACAGCACATTAAGGACAGAGATCCTACATGAGGAGTAAGTGCACAGTGACTCCTGTTGTTGACTTAACAAATGGACACTCTTGTTTATGGCATCAGTAATCACCCTAGGCTCTTGTCATGAGCTGCCAAGGCTATGGAAGCCCCCTGAGTTCACCGACTCTGATCATATTTAGACAAGGCCATGGTCAAAGTGGAAGTTCTCTCCTCCCTTCAGAGAAAGGTACCTCCTTCTTTGATGACCTGTTCTTTCCACTGGGATCTTACTCGCAGAGATCTTTCATTTAGGTTTGTTTGTTTGTTTTTTGACAGAGTGTCTTGGCTTTTCATGCCTAAAATACTCTCATGGGCTCTTCAGACAGATCCAAATGCCTTAAGGGCTGATTCTGAGGCCAGAGTGCTGTTTAGGACATCTGCCATTCTATGAGTCTGCTGTGTATCCTGCTTCCCATGTTGGATCGTTCTCTCCCTTTTTGATTCTATCAGTTAGTATTAGCAGACACTAGTCTTGTTTGTGTGATCCCTTTGACTCTTAGACCTATCAGTGTGATCAACTGTGAACTGAAGTTGATCACTAGGACTAGTGAGATGGCATTGGTACATGCCACCTTGATGGGATTATATTGGAATCCCCTAGCACGATTCTAACTCCACCATTTGGGGCAAGTCCAATTGAGCATGTCCCAAATTGTACATCTCCTCCCTCTCTTATTCCCACTCTTATATTTAACAGGGATCACTTTTCAGTTAAATTTAAACACCTAAGAATAATTGTGTTAATTACAGAGTTCAACCAATAGTACTAGAACAAAAAAAAATACTAAAATGGATAAAGTATTACACTGTACATCAACAGTCAGGACAAGAGCTGATCAAGTCACTGGTATGTCTCTGACTCTACCGTTTGGGGCAAGTCAGCTTGAGCATGTCTCCTTGGGTGAATTTGATGAGGTCACAGTGATTCTAACCCAAGTTAACTGACCCTACCTCCTTCAAGTCTTCATATTCAAAGCAACACCTAGCAAGCTCCTCCTGCTCTTGTCCAATCCTTCCCAAACCCATCCTGACTCAAATCCAGCAAGGTTTTTCTGGCTCAAACTGTGTGCTAGGTTAGGGTCCTAATCTCATCTGCTTCCTCCCTCCCATAGCCAAAGATGCTTGGGAATGTTTTAAAACAAATGAAAAACTATTGTCTCCTGATTAAAGTATAACAAACTGAAGTACTGAACTAGAAAAACATTCAGATTAAAAAATGAAATTTAAAAAGATGAGTAATAAAAAATATTATCCTAACATCAAGAAGCAAATTGTAACTAAAAAAATTAGATATACCAAAGGCAGTAAGTAATTCATAGAGAAAAAGAAAGGATACATTTCAAATAGAAATAATGAGTAATGAACTTTTGGTTCTTGATTGTTTGATAATACAGTTAATGAGGGCAAGTGAATCATAAAGCCACATTGGGAAAGGATTTAAATGTTTGACACAATATTAACAATGAAGAACAGAAAATTCACAACATGCCACTGAAAATGAGAACACAAATGTCATCAGTTCATGGAATATTTAAACAAAAAATTCCCAAATGCCCTGAAATCTCACTGCTTTAAAATCAAAGAAACCTGATAGTAGCTTGCCCAAATTTGTCAACAGTAAATATTTTCTTGGTATTACCAGTCCTAAGTTGTGAAGTTATGACATTTTTCTAAGTTGTCAACACTAAAAAAAATTGTACCAGCTTTACTAAAGACTGAATGATCTAGTCTCTACAGAAATTGTCACAAAATTTTAACACATATAAAAGCAGAGTATGTAACAAAATGTTTAAAAATTTTAAAGATATATCCAGTAGTTAATAAAAATGTTAAGATTTCTGGTCTCATTCTAAATAACATTTCATACGTAATTATCTATTATTTTACTTATTGAAGATAAAAAATAGGCTAAACTTCAGCTCTACAAATGCTGGGTCCTTCTTCACAATGCAATCTTGGGTTTGCCTGTTCTCCCCTCCTCACCCAACTCATGACTACCTCTTTCCGACAGACATTGGCCTGGACAGAATCAAGCAGAATGAACGGAACATCTACTAGCTGTGGTTTTTTCTTGAAAAGTCAATAGGATTTGCTCATTAAACAAGTACAAAATCCCAGGAAGATGCAGACTACTCAGACTTGAGGAACTACTACTTTTACCAGTTCACCGATGAACTTCGAACAGATGTTAACAGCTAGATGGAAGATGTTCCATTTCTTTAAACTGTTTTTTCACATGTAAATATTCAGCTGGCCCGAGTAAGCAGTGTAAAGACGAGGCTTTCCTTCCCTGCCTGGTGAACCTACAGGTGACTGAATGCATTTACATACTTGAGGAAGCCCTGGCAATCCTCCCCGGAATTGAGAGCATGCCATTCCTTTCTAGGAAACTCTTCGTTTCTCAAGTAAGCATTGATGCTACACTAGACACACAAAAACATTTCTGCATAACTGTTTCACTGAAGAGTTATTTTCTTATTTCTCCGATTCTTACGTGCCTTGGGTTAGATCTCAGATACTCTATTATGTCTAATTCAATTCAAAAAGCAAAGTTTTGCACAAAACATACTTCAGTGGTTGTTTCACTGATGTGTTTGTCACATCAGTTCAATTCAGCACACAAGGACCGAGAGCCTTCCAGCACGACAGGCATGGAACTGGGCACTGGGGAACACAGAAATGAAGATGAAGATGTTTTCCACAAACGAGTTGTCGAGATGATAAATACTGTGCCGACGGTAAGATCAAGCCACTCAGAGAGATGAAAAGCAAGGAGCAATTAATCCTAGCTGGTCCAAGTGAAAAGAAAAGTGGATTCAAAATGTGTTTTGTAGGTCCCAAGGGCTCCAGAGAAGAGTCTTTGGTTTTCTACTGGGGGAGCAGAAAGCTGCAGAGGCAAAGCTCCAGGTCATCCATCACTGCTTCGACCAAAGCATAGCCCCTTCCATCTGCTTTATTTGTCGAAATGTCCATTAGACTTCTAGGACCAAAAGTTTCTGCATTTGGAAAAAAAAAGTAACTTTTTAAACTACTAGTGAGATGCTCTTGGCTTGGCATATTATAGAATGTAGAAGACATGCAATCCAGTGGCTTAAGCTCCCTCTGTGTTTGAAAATTCCCAGACCCATGTCCATCTTCAGCCCCAATTGTTCTAGCACCAGTGTCCCTCTCTGCAAGTCATCCTGTATCTTTCACAGCACATTGTTTATACTGCTGATGGCTCCTCATTGCTTATTAGATGAGGTCCAATCTCCTTGACCTGGTCTTCTACCATTCATTATTCTCCACTTGCCCTAAGGTACTATTAGTAGACAATCCACGGGCCTCCCACATTTCTACACTTCTTCCCAAGAGAGGCAGTGACAAAAGGTCTCCCAGACCAAGTTTTCAAGAGTATTTATGTAAAAAGCAGTATTGGGAAATAAAGATAGTGACTCTCTAAAACAGAAGGAAAATTGGTTTGCTTTTCAGTAAAGATAGTATCTCCCTCAAGGAGATGTTGGACAGGGTTGCTTGCAGTCTATTACAAAGGATCGAGATTCCTTAACCTTGGGGTTCCTCAACTATGTCACAAACTCTCTGGCTGCAGCATCCATCTGAGCCATTCTAAGTTGTGACATCAGGACTTGGCAATCAAGGGAAGCTAACATAAACATGAAGCTCATGCATGTTGCTTTGCCATAAATAAAATCCTTTATCTCCGATTCAGGAATCTCGTTATCTTCTCTCAGCAGCCTTGTAACTGGCAGGCTAGCTTGTTAGTTTACATGCAAACAGGCATGTAAAATCTCAAGCCCTACCAAGTTCTGCAGAGAATGCTGTATGTCAGGATAAACTAAACTGTGCTCCAACAAGAAATGACCCAACTCTCAATGGCTTACAACAGAGGTTTGTCTCTTGCTCATCCTCCATGTCCTTAGCATGTCAGCCATTGGCTCTATCACTATTGTCCTCATTCCAGAACACAACCCTAGAAAGCATCCACTCCCTAGAACAATGTTAGTGGCCAAAGGAAAAGAATACAGCAGAGATCCAGCTTCCTGCTAATGTGCCTGGAAAAGCAGCAAGGGATGGTCCAGGCCCTTGGGCCTGTGCACTCACATGGGAATCCCAGAAGAAGCTCCTTACATCAACATGGCTGGGCTCCAGCTGCTGCAGCCATTTGAGATTACCAGCAGCTGGAAGATCTGATTTCAAATCAATCTTGACAGAGAAAGAATATGAATATACAGCCAAGAATGCAGCACTTTTTAATTCTTTCGTCAGAGAAATTATTGTCATTGCCCTACCTGAACTCAGTTCTGCTTGGAAGTATAAGGCCCAGAAGGAAATAAAGTTGGAGTATCACTCAGCATTGTTAATGACTGGTCTCCATCCATACCATGACAGATCTCCATCCATACCATGACAGATCTGTATGCAAACCTGCTACATTTTTGCTCTCACTTGCATATTAGATGTGGGGTTCCTTTCTTCTCACTACCCTTTTGGTTCTTCCCATACCTCTTAGTACCCAGATAACCTCACTATTTTTCAATACCCAGCTCAAATATCACTACCTCTTTGAAGGATTTGCTGATCCCCTCAGTCAGAAAGTCTCACTTTCTTAGGCTTCCACTGCACTCAGTGTAAAGCTCTAGCAAAGTAGTGACCCCCAGGGCTTCTGAACCCGTCAATCTGATCCCTTCTATAAATTAAGAGCTCTCAAGATACAGTGAAGAGGATGGGGCCATGATTTTTTAAATCTAATTTTATGAAAACCAAATACCACTTTGATTTTCTCTCAATATTAAGGGGAAAAATCCTTAATATAATAAAAACCCACATGGCCTGGCCATCAGCAGCCTGCTTACACTGTCTTCCCTCTGCCTTCAAGCCCTGTAAAATTCTTTCAGTTTCTCCAATATTTCACTCTTCTTCCACAACAGCTTTGCATCTGCCTGCAAACTCCTCTACCCTCACTCCATCAACCCCTTCCCTGAGCAGAAGCATCACTCCCTACACCACTTGCCCCCCCCACCCCTGGTCAAAGCCCCCCATTACATGTTCTCGTACTACTGGGAGCTTCTCTTTTGGCCAGTATTCACACAGTGCAACTGGTATTTGTTATTTTTCGTTTCTTTTTTTAATGTGTTTCTTCACACACTGACCTTAGACTTAAATGCATGAGGGCATGAATTCCATCTCTTTGGTCTAACACTGGATCCCTAGTTCTTAGCACATTGTCACATAATAGAACTCAGAAGGTATGTGAATGAGTAAATTAGTGAATTAATATAATGAGATACTCAATGTGTATTGAATTGAAAAATTTCAGGAAGAGGGAATAAAGAAGTATATGGCTTGCAAGACCAATATTTCCTAGGAATGACAAGCCCAGCATGGGAAGCAAACCAAACCTTCCATCATTCTTCCTATGCTGCTTCTCCTCTTAGAGCAATCAATTCAGTCAATGCCCAATTCTTAGGGAATTCAGGGATATCATCATTAGTTTTCAACCCTTGTCTCTAGGTCAATTTATGCTCAATTCCTTAAGGAAACAGACTTTCAAAGCCCAATACTGCACTTGGCAATTTACCATTTACAAAGCATTTTCCCTTGTGCTGTATTTAACCCTATCCTTTATGCTGTATTTCACTCACATTGGACTCTCAACAACCCTAATAACCAAGATTAAAGTCAGAGGATCCAACCTTAACAACTTTGCAAAGCAATATTTGATGTATTTGTGGAATAACAAGACAACAGGGAAGGCACAAACATTAGCCCTAAAAGGCAGTAGAGTGATGGCAGAGGCCCACAGAGAGAGAGGAGAGGGTCACAAGAGGGGTAAGAAGAACAGGGCCAGTGCCTCAGCACAGCTGGCACACAGAGCAGGGGAGAGAATGGTCACCTCTGTAGCAGGAATGTGGGGAGTGCAGATGCACATCAGTACCAGGTAATAAGTGAGTGGGAGGTGCCAGCACTGGAGCTCAGCAGGTGAAGTCATTGCTGCGACGCTGGCAATCCCACATCAGAGCGCTGGTCCAAGCCCTGGCTGTTCTGCTTCTCATCATGCTTCCTACTAATGCAGCTGAGAAAGCAGCAGATGATGGCCCAAGTGCTTGGTCCCCTGCCACCAACATCACAGACCCAGATGGAGTCTGTGGCTCCTGGCTCTGGCCTGGTCCTACCTGGTGGGGCCGTCTGGGGAGTGAGCCAGCAGATGACAGTGCATATTTCTTTCATGCTTTGCCTTTCAAATCTATCTTTAAAAAAAAAAAAATTGGAATCTTTGGAAGGGCCAAATCCCTGGGCAGGAGTGACACAGGAGTTCACAGGGACCCGAACCTTGTCAACAAGAACATAAAGACTACTTTCAGCTTTTGTCAAAGGATTTCTGATAAAGGTAGACAGAATCACGAGGTTTGATTTCAAGGAGCAAAATGGCAATTAGATACCAAGTCACAGAAAATGGAAACTAGTCATTCCTATTCCTGAGCTTCCAAGGGGGAGACACAAGTGTCATTTTGAGAGCAAAGGCTACCTGGAAATCCCAAAAGGCTGGCAAGCTTCGAAAACACACAAACACCATCTGATTTCACATGTTCACCTGTGACACTCCCCAGCGGAGCAGGGCCACCCTAGGAGGCCTGCACAGGCTTAGGAGACCCCGAGCTGCTAACAGAGACCTGCCTGGTCCTGGCCAGTGTCTCAGACCCTGTGTGAGCAACACCGATCAACCCTTGCCATTCACAGACAGGGCCCACCCAGGGAACAGCTCTGCCATGTGCCCCAGTGCCCACAACCAAAGCCAAGCAGCTACGCTTTTTGTCTCCCACCCTCATTCTCCACATCTAACTATCTCCTAATACCTCCCCCATCCACCCACCTCTTGCTAACTCCGTTACCACTGGTGTAGGTCAGGAAACTCACTGAAGCATCTCCTCACTTCCTTTCTGTATCTCACACTGCAGAGCCTACCACAGCTCTTATCTTGATTCTAACTTCCAGATGCAAAGCTCCTAACCCTGCCTTCTCTATCCTGCATGGCCGGTCCCTGCTCCCCTCTCCAACTGCATTGCTTGGCTTCCCATCCCACTCTTTCCAGCCAAGCTGAACTACTTTCAGCCCCACCAAGTGCCTTGCGCCCTCCCACCCCTGTACCCAGAGAACATACCTTGCTTTCCCTGGAAATTAACCCAACCCCACCCCCGTCCCCGCAGCCCCCTCAGTCCTCATTCACCTAGTTAATTCCTGGTCTTACAGTCTCAGCTACTCTGGGTAATGCACAAGTAATGGCCCAAGTACTTGGGTTCCTGACACCCATGTGGAAGAACAGGATGGAGTTCCTGGCTTCTGCCTGGCCCAGCTCTGGTTGTGACCATTTGAGAGGATGAACCAATAGACGGAAGATCTCTCTATGTGTCTCCAACTCCTTCACTTTGCCTTTCGAGTTTTTTAAATGTTCAAATTTTATTTAAAGTATCTCAGCTACGATGTTTCCTAGCTCAAACCCCAACTCTTTATTTAGGTAAGCACTCTAACCCTGTGCTCCCATAGCAACTAGTATCTGTCAAACTGAGAACACAGACTCCGCACTGTGGTTTGTTTTCTAATTTATGTGCCCCTCCATCTAGAACAGAGGTTCTCTCTGACTGCAGGTTACTCACCTAAGAACCCTTCAGAAAGTGCGAACACCAATTACAAAACCATCTCTTTATGCAGATCTGGCATCAGAGGTTTGATACCCCACCAGGCAATTCCAGTGGGCAGCCAGAAGGGGTGCCACTGAGCTACACTGTGATTCCCTGTGTAGATGAGGCTCTGCTCCCTAGCGCGCCAGGACAGGATCCTCAGTGTTTGCTATACAGATGAATCCATCTGTAGGACCTCAGCAGAGAGGCATGGAGCAGAGACAGGACTTGGAGAAGAATCTTACGCTGAGGAGGAGCCACATCTCACCCTGACCCTTCACTCCTCCGGGGACAAAGTCTCCCAGCTGAGCTGCGGGTGCGACACCCAGAAGCAACTTGGTCTTGTTGTGAAGGTGTGGAAGCTAAGCAGCAGTGGATTCCATCAAGGAACGGAGTGCACACTGGGAAGGGCCTTTCAGAGCTCTTTGCATTCATTCTCTTCAGGGCAGGTACATGGATGGGTAAGGCTTCAAGAGAGGGAGTAGTCTTCACCCCCAACCCTGTCTAGAGCAAAACTGACTGGCCCAAGAGCAACAGGCATCACACTGGATCAAGTGAACTGACAGAGCTGGCCCACAGCACCACCCTGCCTCCTAGTGTTGACGGAGATGCATGTGCAGGCAAGGAATCCAGGCAGGTAAGGGCAGAGGGCCGCAGGAGGACAACTCTGCACCTGAGTGACTCATAGAAAACGGGATCATGTTCGTTCCTACTCAGAAGGGTTTTGTCAGGAATCTGGGGCTCTATTAACATGCAAAGAGAGGTGTTGGCCAACAACACTCTGGCTGATCTCACCCACCCCACTCCGCCAGGGCGGTCACCATTAGCAGCCACCAAGTATCCTCTGGCTCCCAGTTCATGTCACCAAGCCTGGGATGCACCTGCTCTTCTGTCTGTCAATTGGCTTTGGCCACAGATGCATCTGGGTTTAAGTCCTGGCTAGAGACTGCACTTGCCAGCTACAGACTTTGAGCCTGGAAAAACCATGAATCTAAACTATTTACCACTTGACAAATTTGACTGATTATGATAATCGTTCTTACCAGGAATCCTCTTAGCCGCTGCCCTGAAAACCCCTCACCCCAAAAGGGCAACCAGAAATAGGGAAGAGCCCAGTAAGTGACGGCTGTGATTCATGGTGCCCTACACTCGGGCTTTGCCGATTGCCTGAGAGAGGGTTAACGAGGTGACTGCTCACCGCTCCCCTCACCCCCCACCCCCTCTTTGTAGTGCACAGCCGGGACCCTGCTCAGTGTCTCACCCCAGTCAGGTAGCCTTGGGTTCAGCCGCCCCAGGCCAGTGCTGTGGTTCAAAGTGCCTGGGACCAGCATCTGAACTCATTTCCTGCTCACCTAACCCGCCGTGCAATGGCTCCAAAGAAAGGAGACGCGAGCGACAGTGGCTTCGACCTTTTCAATAGCTGTCATTGCATGGGTTCCCTGCCTGGCCAGGAGTGCTCGCCTGGCCGTCCTGCCTCATCACTGTCAATGCAGTGAGCCACTATCAAGGCAAGCGATCAGAGGAAGGGGCCGTACGCCTTTAAACTGAAGGTGGTGGCAGTCATCCATCTTCCCTCAACACAGATGTGCCTTGTTCTTCCATTTCTGGCTGAGTGATAAAAACGTTAAATGTCATTTCCTGTATCAGTGGTTAACCACGAGATGCTGGATCACAGAGTTACCAGAAATGCTGAAGTTAGGGAAAAAAAAAAAAAAACCTGCTGTTTCCAATAACCCATTCTCATCGCCTGTGGGAACTCCATAACCTTTGGGGGCAGCGGGAGTTGCTGGATTTGGTTCTAGCGGTGCATTTAGGGCGAGACTGCCCAGCCCTGTCTTGTGCTTCATACAGGAAGTAAAGAGAGGCAGAGCTTAGCCATTGCCTTCCTGTGTCTCTCCAGGAGTGCAAAGGAAAAGCAGGGGGAGGCTCTTCCACGAGCCTTCCCTGCCTACTTTCTCAGGACCCCCACGGCCCCTTGGTGTCATTGACCCCGTGTTTCGCAGAGAGCAGCAGCCCTGGCAAGGCGGCTTCCTCAGCTTTCTGCAGAAGCGAGTTCTCTCCCGGAGCAAGAAGGCGTCCGAGGGAAAGGCACACTCCCAGGGAACTTCTGCAGGCGTTGCTGTAGCCTGAGCCATGTGGAGTCCAGCTTGATCCTTTTCTTCTCCATCAGATTAGTTAAGGGCTCGGAATTAGAGCGCAAGGGCCAAGCTCAGCCCCGTGGAGAAGTAGCTGGACCCGCTGCGGCCACCCGCAGCTTTGCTCCAAAGCCTGCTGCCTTGAATGCACTTCTGTCTGGAGGTGGCCTCCCCCTGGGGCCACAAATACACCAAAGCTATCGGCGGCTGCTCTGTTTGCCTCCCAGGCCCCGTACACCTTGCCCAGTGCTATCAACTGGGACACAGGAGCCACACTTTGTTCCAGTGATTGCAATTCCTCCCCGGTGCCACACAGGATGCGTGCACAGCAAGGACTCTCAGTACCTCACACACAGCTGCAGTGACCCACAG
The DNA here is from genome assembly GCF_051225735.1 of Oryctolagus cuniculus. Lineage (NCBI taxonomy): Eukaryota > Metazoa > Chordata > Mammalia > Lagomorpha > Leporidae > Oryctolagus > Oryctolagus cuniculus. The sequence continues at coordinate 109,915,986 of NC_142875.1, forward strand.
TCCTTGGGACCAAAGAGGTTCATGGAGGCAGGACTGTCCTTACGAAAATTAGACAAGTCCCAGGCAGATAGACCCGAGTGGGTCTTCCTACAGCCCTTCCAGTAGCGTGCGTGAGCATATATCCATGCTGCATGGGAACTGCAGCCAAACACTTAGACCAGATCAGACTGCAGAGCCACATCCTGGCTAAGTCGTCCTTGAGGAGCCAGAAGCGCATCACTGCTCCCTTGCCACCCCCAACCCCGACCTGGCAGTCATCCTCTCCTGGTTCAGTAGGTATCAGGGGAAATCTGAAATCAGTTTGAGTTGGAAAGTAAGGAAGCATAGGGGGAAAAATGAGGGTACTACAAAAATTTATGGGAGAATAGGGTGAAAAGTTGATTTGGGTGCAATAATAATTGGAAGTCATGCATAGTGTTTTATAATATGCACTGAGGCTGGTGCTGTGGCATAGTGGGTAAAGCTGCTGCCTGCAGTGCCAGCATCCCATATGGGTGCTGGTTCGAGTCCTGGCTGTTCCACTTCCAGTCCAGCTCTCTGCTATGGCCTGGGAAAGCAGTAAAAGATGGCCCAAGTCCTTTGTGAACCCTGCACCCACATGGGAGACCTGGAGCAAGCTCCTGGCTCTGGATTGGCACGGCTCCAGCCATTAGGGCCATCTGGGGAGTGAAGCATTGGATAGAAGAGCTCCCTCTCCTCTCTACCACCGACTCTCTAACTCTGCCTTTCAAATAAATCTTTTATAAAAATAATATGCATTGACCACAGACTTTTTGAAGACTCCTCATATACTCCAATAAATGTCCTGCAGGCCTCTGAAACTCATCCCAGGTAACAGCACACTCAGCCACTGAGGTACCCAAGACAAACAACTTATCATGCTGTGCAACTCCTCACTCTGTTTTTCAACCACCACCGGTTTTCCCCAGCACCTCCTCTCTACCCTCCCGTACTACGTATACACACTGCTACTGCTTGAGCTCAGGGTACACCATCCTCAGCCATCCCCACTCTAAACCACCTGCCTCCACCTTCAGCCTCAATGCCATCTACTCCCTCTTTTTGAAGTACATTCAAGAAACAGGTGTTGACTACCTAGCTCAGATACATGCCACAGATGTCATGTGTAGAAACACTGGACAAACATCTCCCATGGATGCCTTTTCAAATAAGATCACCCACAAAGCCCTCTTTACTGAGAAGGTCTCCCTGAAACCAGACAAAGCCCAGCACTTCCTCCCTTGCTTCCTGGCTTATATCACCGTCTGGCCCTCATGACACGGCAATGGCCACTGCTTTATCATTCCATCTTGGCTGCTAGCTTCAAAGCCCTCATGTCTTTGTTTCCCCAGAGTCAACCCTAGACCTTGACAGCTAGTAGCCATTACGGAAGTGCAGAAGATGACATAGTATGGAGATAAGCCAAGGAAGTATTGGACAGATGATACTGTACTTCCCTGGGTCTGTAGTCACCTGAACAAGTACAATTCAAAGACTTGATTATGCAGGGCCACTGCTCTGGCACAGTGGTTAAGCTGCTGTCTGTAGTGCTTGCATCCTCTAAGGGCACTGGTTTGAGTCCAGCTGTTCTACTTCTGATCCAGCTCCCTGCTATTGTGCCTGGGAAAGCAGTGGAACATGGCCCATGTGCTTGGGCCCCTGAACCCACGTGGAAGATCTGGTAGAAGCTTCTGGCTGCTGGCTTCAACTTGGCCCAGCCCTGGTTGTTGCAGCCATCCGGGGAGTGAACCAGCAGGTAGAGGATCCCTCTCCTCTTTCTCCCTCTCTTGCTGTAACTCTGACTTTCAAATAATTTTTTTCAAAAGTTTAAGAAAAAAAATGACTTGGTTATGGCTAGGCCAACCTGGAGTAATTTCTAGTAGAGAACTAGAAGTCTCTGCCTATTTTAACCAATACTTATATAAACATCCAGGATGAAGGTACCAAAGCGTACACAAAACAGATTCGTAAATACACCAAAGCTGGCAGGTGACACTAACACATAGAATACTAGAATTAATCTCCTCAAATTATCTTGGCTTCCTAGATTGATGCACCCAACTGAAACATTAAAATGCACCTTTAATAAAGGTAAAAGCTACTCTTGCCGTAGCGTTATGCACTAGCATCATGAAGATCTGGCTTAGCAACTGCTCATGTCAACACTAGCAAGGCTCCATTTTTCAGCTAGACAACCTCAAGTTCTTTTCAAACAAGAATATTTTCAATTAGAATTTCAGGCAGAGGCCCAGCAGGCGAGACGAACTTCTTCAAGGTGCTGTTCTGGTTAAGAGTAAAGGCAGAGGGTCAATCATCCCCCAACAACTGCCCCCTTACCTCCACTTTATGGAGAGCCTCAAGTGCCTCCCCAAACTCCTGAGGCTCTTCTGAGCACCATTTGAAAGCAACTGATCTGAATCAATCCCTCTGCTCTGCCAGGTTACACAGCTGGTTGGTGCCAGAAGCCCTCGTGACCTTCTGTCTCTCAGCAAGCTTCATTATCTGTTTTAGTTTTGTTTTTGTCTCTCCTTGCCACTGTGCTACAAATTTGATGATTTGTACATCACCTAGCTCTCCCTTTAGAAGGCTATTGTCTTCTACTCTTTGGTTTATACCTGGTACATGGTCTCCAGTGGGTGTTCCATAAACATTTTTTTAGGAAAATGAATAATTGAATAACCACCCATATTTCTTATTATTTGTTTTCATTTTATTTGAAGGACAGAAAGAGAGCTTCCATCCACTGGTTTACTCCCCAAATGCCTACAACCTGCTGAGGCTGATCAAGGTCAAAACCAGGAGCCCACCACTCCATCCAGACTCCCACATGGGTGGCAGGCACTCAGACACCTGAGCCAGCATCTACTGCCTCCCAGGGTATGCATCAGCAGGAAGCTGGATTAGAAGCAAAGCAGCCAGGACTCAAATCCAGGAATTCCAATATAGTACAGGCATCCTGAATGGCGACGTAACCACCATGCCAAACACCCAGACTTCTTGACTCCCAACCTTCCAGTGTGTTGACTGTCCCAAACAACATCCAAAGCCAAGGTCATATTAGGCTGCTTTACAGGACTGCTATCCTTTAAAGCACGAAATAGCCCCACTGAACTACTGGTCAAGCCTTGTCTGATACTGCGCGGAGTTCTTGAAGCTACATTGAAGAACACAGCAGGCACATGTGGCAGCAGTAGCATATGCCTAGTATTTTTGCAGGAAGGCATTGTGGCACACGTACACCAGGACACATTTCTCTCACCCGCTACAGTTTGAGTGTGTTCCCCAAATGGTCATGTATTAGAAAATGGAAGTGACACCCAGCAGGTCTAACCCACAGGAGGTGAAGCCTTGCAGAGGTGGTTAGGGCAGGGGACACTGCCCTCTGAAGGCATTCACGCTGCTCTCCAGGGCAAGTGAGCTCCCACACTTATGTAAACACCAAGCCCTGTGCCCCAATTCTCTGGTTTCCGATCTCACCATGTGACTGCCATCTCCCTCTTGTACATGCTTCTGTGACGACAGCTGCCCTGCAGTGACACAGCCGGGGACACCATGGCTTTGGATCCTCTAGCCAACAGAGCTGGAGACTCTCCTTTATCAAGTACCCCGTTTCAGATTTGTTTTAATAGCGACAGAAAATGGGCTGCAGTAACATCTAATCAACACAGTTAGCCTCCAGACTAATTACTGTGCTCCTTTTACGTGTGGGCAAACAGTATACGGACTCCTCCCATCCGCACAGCTCAAGGCCCAGGACCTAAACCCTTCTGACTACAGCACAGTGCCTCTCCGTGTGCGTCCCCAGAAGGGCAAGCAGAGCTGGGGGCAGTGTGGACATTAGTGACCCATGCAACCTGGAGAGGCTCAGGGGTGTGAAACAGGCTGGGTGGGGAGTGAGGAGGCTGCAACAGTCAAAAAGAAGAGTTCTTTGCTTTTTTTTTTTTTAAAGATTTAGTTATTTAGTTCAAAGTCAATGTTACAGAGAGGGAAATCTTTCATCAACTGGTTCACTCCAAGTGGCCACAGTGACCAAGACTGAGCCAGGCCAAAGCCAGAAGCTTCCTCCAGACCTCCCATGTGGGTAGCAGGGACCCAAACACTTGGGTCAACTTCTGCTGTTCTCAGTGGGACAACTGGAACACGAACCAGTGCCCCTGTGGGATGCCAGCATCAGAGGAGGTGGCTTTACCCACTACGCCAACAATGCCAGCCCCAAGATGGGCACGTTCAAGGGGCGAGAGCACTGAGGCCCAGTGCCCCTCATCCGGTGAGGTGTAGTGTAGACTCCTGGATGGGCAGAAAAGTAGTCTAAATACCTCTAAAATGTCCAGCTTGGACTGGCTACTGCCTCATGGGGGCCTCCAGGTCACTGTGCCCATCACACACACTCATTCCTCCCCTCCAGAACCATGTCTTGTGTGCCACAGGTTTTCAAGAGCTCATGAGTGGTTCCTCTTCCTTTGACAGCAGGTGCTAAGCAGCAGCAGTGTCTTAAGAGCCACCCAGTTGGGGCAGGCGCTGTGGCGCAGCAGGTTAATGCCCTGGCCTAAAGTGCCAGCATCCCATATGGGCGCCAGTCCGAGACCCAGCTGCTCCACTTCCAATCCAGCTCTCTGCTCTGGCCTGGGAAAGCAGTAGATGGCCCAAGTCCTTGAGCCCCTTCACCCGCATGGGAGACCTGGAAGAAGCTCCTGGCTCCGGATCGGCACAGCTCCATCCATTGCGGCCCTCTGGGGAATGAACCATCGGACTAAAGATATCTATCTCTCCCCCCCCTCCCCCCTCCGCCTCCTCCCCCCCCTCTGCCTCCTCCCCCGCTCCCTGCCTCCCCCTGCCTCTCTTCTGTGTAACTCTGACTTTCAAATAAATAAATCTTTAAAGAAAAAAAAAAGTGCCACCCAGTTGTAATTAGCATCACTTTCAGGATGGCTGGGTTTCTATGGTTAGATAAACAGCCCCAAGTGGTGTGTCATGAATGGGCACAAGACCTAGAACAAGGGCACAGCCAGTGTCCACGCCAGAGACCAGACGCAGCAGGGCTGGGAGGAGTTGACCACAGGACTCCTCTCCCTGGAGGGGCAGCAACAACCCAGGGCCCTGTTCCAGAGTGCGTAACTTCCCAGATGCACATACTGATCTGACACACACAGGCCGAGGGCAGAAGAGGCAACCGGAAATAAAATGGCCTTTTCTCTCCGATGTGCTGTGAGGAAATCCTCCCCAGAGTTTGGCCCTTGTCTCAGGCCCATCGTATACTCTGCCAGAGCCCGAGCCTTAGAGCCACCAAGGTGACTGCAAGAATCCACTGGTGGACCACAGTCCTATCATGCCACTAAGTGGTCTTCTGGCCCATGCCACTGTCTTCCCACTCTTCCCTGTCCTCTCTACACTTATCAGAAGCCCAAGTTTTCGAGCCACATCCTCCGGGAGGGGCTCTGCCCAAGCACTAAGAAGCACATGGGGAATTCACAAGAAGGGAGGCTGCAAGGCAGGTGGGAGGGCCCCAAAGGTAAGGGTCACACCCTGTGCAGAAAGCCAGGGTCGCGAGGACCTCACTGGGTCACCCAGTGTGACAGTGAACACTTTCAGCTTTGCGACCCACACACTGCACCCACCACAACCCCTCAACGGAAGCACCCTGATAGAATCCAAAGGCTGTGCTCCCATAACACTTTGTGTAGGACACCAAAATTTGAATTTCATCTACTTTTCCTGTGTCATGAAAAAGGTGCTGCTTCTTAAGTCACTTAAAACCATTAAAGCCATTCCTGGGTCACTGGCCTCATAGAGACAGGCCTCAGGCCCCGGCTGCCCACCTCTCGTTCGTCTGGTGCAAGCCCTCCCCGAGACCGACTCCTAGGAAAGGCAGCGACCGGTAGGTTACACAGGATTGGCAGCCACACATCCGGTTCTAGCTTCACGCTCCACCTCCTACAGACTGGTCTTGGAACTGCTCCCATTTCCACTGGCCACAGCATGCTCGACCCTTGGCCTGCCCGTCACAGCAGCTGGTCTAGAACCTCCAGACACAACACTGACCGTCTCTGTCCGATTTCTAGATCCATCCATGGGATGACCTTGGGCAGGTCAGTTACCTGCTCTGGGCCCTAAGAGCAAGCACAAACAGGAACGAGACTCGCGCACCTCTGGGAGTGTGTCCTGGATCCCTGTCCCTTCTCAAATGCCAGCTCAGCTCTCCGCCTGCTCCTGCACCCTCTCCAGTCGGCACTGCCTGCTGTCTTCACACGTGGCCATCTCCTGGAGCAACAGATTGATGCCACCAAAAGATAGTGACCTCTGGGCAGGGAAAGTGGACATGGAGGCTGATGAAGTGTGTTTCACGCAGATGAAGTAGCAGGACGACAGGTGACTCAGGTGCTGCCCGAGGGCCTGTTTGCAGCATTTTCCGCAGGGCAGTAAGGTGGTCTCTCCCCACCCCCACCCTGAGGGGATTTGCACTTTCAGGGGTGGGTGATTTGGTTCTCATTATTGCTTTCCTTTTGAAGTTTTGTTTGGTTGTAATTTGCTGTAATGAGGAGCTGAAGATCGAAAACAAGTTTTTTGGAAGGAAAAAAAGCAGTTGTATTCACGTTTGCTGCCTCAAGGGTCTGATCATTCAAAGAGGTCAAGGTGATTCACAATCACGTCAGACGCCTGGGGACCTGCCAATCACCAGATGTCTTGGTTAAGGAGTGAGCGACAGCTTGACATCTGGATCTTGTATGATCGCCATCCAGAGACAGGGCAGGAAAGGAGTCCCAGCAGTCCCCACCAGGAGCAGTGCCCCGAACCTGTCCCTGCCATCACATTAAAGCCAAGTGACCACTCCGCCCCAGAGTGGTTCCCGCCAGTCATGCCAGGGTGTCACTGGCCAGCCCAGTGGTCCACTCAGGGCCGGCTCCCTCTGGCCCCCTCTCTCCCAAGGTATCCAATTCCCAAAGAGGCTGGATGCCTTGACAGAGGGCATGAGGCCCCTGAACCTTCTCAGGGCCTCCGGGAACTTGCTGCTCCAAGGACTTCCTGAACTCTGCATCCCCCTTAGCTAGATGTAAACTGGTGAGACTTTAACAAGCAGCTCCCCTGGAAAAAAAGGCCAAGATGAGCAACACTTGCTGACCCCTGCAGCATTAATGCTCCCCCAGGGGCCAACCTCAAGTTGCCAGTGTGATGTAACTAACTCACAGAAGCCCTGAAAACTAGGTCCCAAGTGGCCAGCGGCAGGACACCACAGCCCCAGGCCCTGTGGAGCCCAGGAGGGGGCAGGAGTTACCAACATGAGCCATGGTGAAGCTACAGGCTTTCCTAACCATGAGCCCATCACCTAGGAGGGACCTGGGGGGGGGGGGCGGGGGCTGGCTAATTAGAGGCCCTCAAACACCCAGGAAGGCGGCAGGAGGCAGTAAGGGTGGAGGGATAAATGCTGGAAACTGCAAGGTGCACACAACGCACAAGCTGTCAGGTATTCAACCACCTCCCCTTCCCATCTCCTCGGTTTTCCTGTATAGACCCAGTATTTCCTAGGCAAAGTTTTATTACAAGATGAGGCGAGGGAGGGTGCTGACACATCTCATGTTGGAGTGCTTGGATGGGGTCGAGACTTGGCTCTGGATTCCAGCTTCCTGCTAACGAAGACCCTGAGAGGCAGTGGCAAAGGTTCAAGTAGTTGGGGCCGGCACTGGTGCAGCAGGTTAAAGCCCCAGCCTGCAGTGCCGGCATCCCATATGGGTACTGGTTCAAGGCCCGGCAGCTCCTCTTCCCATCCATCTCTCTGTTATGGCCTGGGAAAGCAGAAGATGGCCCAAGTCCTTGGGCCCCTGCACCTACGTGGGAGACCCGGAAGAAGCTCTTGGCTTTGGATCAGCTCAGCTCTGGCTGTTGTGGTCGTTTGGGGGGGTGAACCAGCACAATGGATGACCTCTCCCTCTGGCTCTACTTCTCTGCAACTCTGCCTAGACAGTGAGAGACAGAGAAAGGTCTTCCTTTTTCCGTTGGTTCACCCCCCAAGTGGCCGCTACGGCCTGCATGCTGCACCGATCTGAAGCCAGGAGCCAGGTGCTTCTGGTCTCCCATATGGGTGCAGGGCTCAAGGACCTGGGCCATCCTCCACTGCCTTCCTGGGCCACAGCAGAGAGCTGGACTGGAAGAGGAGCAACCGGAACAGAATCCGGCGCTCCAACTGGGACTAGAACCTGGGGTGCCGGCGCTGCAAGCAGAGGATTAGCCTAGTGAGCCGCGACGCTGGCCAAATAATTCTTATAAAAAAAAAAGTTCAAGTAGCTGCATCCCTGCCACCCCATGGAACCAGATGGAGTCCGCAGCTTTGGCCTGGCCCAGCCCCAGCTGTTGCAGGCATTTGAGGAGTGAACCAGTGGGTGGGAGATGCATCTCTGCCCGACACCCACCCCACCCCCCTCTTTCAAATAAGCATTAAAAACCAAAGAACATTAGGAAGCAGCCATCCTAGAGCCCTGAACAGAGGCAATATACTAGGAGATGGTGACTGACATGGGGAATCTGCCCCCAAACCATGCAGGGCTGCTGTCACCTGGCCAGACCCCGAATGGCCGCAGGGATGGCTGCAGCCTGTCCCCTTACCATGGCAGCTGCCCTTGCTCTGTCACCCAACTTCTTCTTCTTGGTTAGAGGAGGAACACCTTGCCTCCTCCAGCTCCTCGGATTTCCCTGCCGATCCTGTGCAACGTTGGAATTCAGTTGCCGGCTCCTCCTGGCCCAGCCCCCGCTCCTGCAGGTATCTGGGGAGGGAACCTGTAGATGGGAGCTCTCACCTCAGATCTTTAAGATTAAATTTAAAGTAAAAAACAACGTGTCCAAGGATTCATCGGTCAGCAGTTGCCCTTCCCTTGGGCAACTCTGGCTGAACAGGTGTTCTGATAACAAAGCCAAACAGTAACTCACTTTGACTTTTTTGTGTGTTCTACTCTCCTCTTCCAGCACTGGCACACATGAAGAACCCCTCACCACCAGCTCTAGTGTCCCTTGCCTTTCAGAACCTACTCTCCGGGTCTGAGATGCTCACACAATGTACACAGCCACCTACATGCCCTCCCTGGGGGGCAGGAGCCTGGATTCCACCCTTGACTCTGCACTGATGGCTGGAACACTCATTTCACCTCTCCAAACTGTCGTTTCCTCACCTGTAATAGAAAATTGCTTAAAATTGGGGCTGGTGCTGTGACGTGGCAGGTAAAGCCCCTGCCTGTAATGCTGGCATCCCATATGAGCACTGGTTCAAGTCCCAGCTGTTCCACTTCCAATCCAGCTTCCTGCTAATGTGCCTGGGAAAGCAGTGGAAGATGGCCCAAGTCCTTGAGCCCTTGAGCCCCTGCACCCATGTGAGACACCCAGAAGCAGCTCCTGGCTCAGCCCTGACCATTGGGACCATTTGGAATCAGCAGATGCTAGCTCTCTCCCTCTACCTCTGCCTTTTAAATACAAAAAAAAAAAAAAAAAATTCTTAATTTCATAAAGTTCCATGCAGAGTTTATAGTAAATTAAGTGTGGAACTTAAAAAGGACTGCTTTCACTTAATGAGCACAAAACCATGTCAATTAGCAGTATCACAAGGTAACACTGCGAAGGTAAGTCTCAGAGGGTGTGAAATGTAACCAACCAAACTAAAGCTCATTCCTCTGATGTCCAATGCTCCACGCAAACCCAAATGAGGGGCTCTACCCAGGGCCCACGTCAGAGCCCAGAGCACCGCCTCTGTGGAGGACATAGCCCTGCCGTCAACGTGTCCCTCTGGATCACTAGTTGAGACCACGAAGTCCTATTCCTGCTCCCACCTCCCATCTGCAACTCCCTTTTCTACCCTTTTGGAATCCAACACTCTCGGTTGTCGTCATACCATCCTGACCCCTGCAGAAGAAAACAATCCCAGAAGCTTCGAGGTATTGCCGCCCACCTGCCACCATAAAGCAAAAATGAGCAGAGTGACCATCATGGCTGCCTGTGAATTTCTTTCACCTCTTCACACCTAGTTCCCATCCTCTATTCTGTGCTGCCTCCTCCACCCCCTCCTCTCCTCCTGGCTTCTAATCAGTCATTAGCATTGTAGATTGTACATCTTCCCATTGCCAGCCTTGAGCACACCCCATGCACACACAAAGGAGGAAACAAACAATGGGAAAATGCACCATCATGCATACAGCACTTGATGATAGTACTTTTCCAACGCCCTCCTCGAGTTACGAGAACCACCCAATAGAGTAGCATTGTTAACACCTGTATACACAGATGAGGGCAATGAGGCTTAAAGACTTCATAGATCATTCAGCATAGCAGGTAGGAGAGCCTGAAATTCACATTCCTCCAACTCCAAAGGCAATGGCAAGTTAAGAAGTTATCTCGCTAAGAAGTTATCTGATAAGACTCTTGAGAAATATTTGCACTACAACATCAGCGTCTTGAATCTAGGGCCTTACAAGCCAGCTAATGGTCTCCAAGGAGCCATAACCAATATTTGCAGATGGAATCCTACCAAGGGCCCAGGCGTTTGAAATTTGGCAACCTCTTACTACCCCTTAGACATTCACCAGTTCTGCAGACCATAAAACCAACCAGAAATGTAAGAGATTTCCCAGTCCTGTGGGATCCTGAAAGAGCTGAACAGAGGAGTTCTGGGTCAGAAATGAGGGGCTCAGAACTGCATGCCCAAGTCTCAGCTTTGACCCAGACCCTAAGGAACTACACATAGGAAGAGATTTTTCGGTGCCCAGGTGGTGGTACAGCAACCACATGCTACTCTAAAGCTCTCTGCAGTCTGTTACCAGTCATGGGGACACTGCATTTCCATTCACCACGGATGAACCTGAGGTACCTGGCTAGAAAGCATAGCAAGTTCAGTGCATTAGAAAAGTCTATCAATATCTACCAGGCTCCAGGGGATCTTCCATGAGGTCCATGAAAGAGGAAATAGAGGAGGAAGAGCTGCTGATACTGATGGAGGGACAGGCTTGGCTAACTCATCGTGGATGGAGGCAAAAACAAGGTCAGATGATTCTACTGGACAGGTCAAACCCATGCCTGTTTATTTCCTCCAATGCAGTATTTTCTGTGAAGTTTCTGAAGACCCTGCATATGCATAGACTTCAAAGTAAACATCTTTTAATTCCTTTTTCATGACCTTTGGGAAGTTGAGCAAGTTGTATACCTTAAAAAACGTAATTCCTATTTGTCGATTATACTGCAGTAAAGCTAGGCAAAGGAGAAAAAGAAAAGTGACTCCAGAAGCCAGCTGAGGATCAGGAAGTCAAACTTGAAGCGTTGCAAATAAAGCCCTAATTACTAGCATGAGCTTTGGCTGGAGAAAGACTAGGCCACTTACCTGTATCGGCTTCTCTGTGGTACAACTGCATAGAGCAAAGACGCTCTAGGGGAAGAAAGAGGCTTATTTCCCCTTACCAATCTGGAGCTGGGAGTCGGAGAGGGCAGGCCCATGGGACTGGCACCCGGTGGCAGAACGCACTGGAAGAATGACCGCTTGACCAGCCGAAAAGCACACTGAGCAGCAGGGACAGTCTCAGGCTTTTATAACCAGCACTCTCGAGAGAACTACTTTCTGAGGTCACGCCCCCAACGACATAAGGACCTCCCAGGTGGCCCACCACCTAACCACCATAATTGGATGAAGTCACCAGGTTTTTAGTCTTTTTTTTTTTTTTTTTTTTTGACAGGCAGAGTGGACAGTGAGAGAGAGAGACAGAGAGAGAAAGGTCTTCCTTTTGCCGTTGGTTCACCCTCCAATGGCCGCCGCTGCAGCCGGCGCACCGCGCTGATCCAATGGCAGGAGCCAGGATCCAGGTGCTTTTCCTGGTCTCCCATGGGGTGCAGGGCCCAAGCACCTGGGCCATCCTCCACTGCACTCCCTGGCCATAGCAGAGAGCTGGCCTGGAAGAGGGGCAACCGGGACAGAATCCGGCGCCCCGACCGGGACTAGAACCCGGTGTGCCGGCGCCGCAAGGTGGAGGATTAGCCTATTGAGCCACGGCGCCGGCCTAAGGTTTTTAGTCTTGAAACATGTGCACGCTTCCCAGAGTCACAGCCTGTTAAAACCCTAGCACTGCCCAAGAGCAGGGAGCGAGCTTCAGCCATGCGGAAGGGGAGCAGAAAGGGCAGAGGTGCATTGGGAACACCTGCTCCTGTGAGGTCAAAGGAGCCACCTGGGGACTGGCAATGAGGAGAGGGAGTTAGTGAGGCTCCAGAGAGAACGGGGGAAATCAGGGGCACCGATTTCAGCTGGTAGTGGGGAAAAAGGAAAAACGGGAAAAAGCGAGGGCTGGTGATCAGGTCCGGCGCAGGTATGGAGGAGAAGGTAATGTCTACTGAGAAGAGGTAGCAAGGTCAGAAAACCAGGCTCCAGGGGATCTTCCATGAGGTCCATGAAAGAGGAAATAGAGGAGGAAGAGCTGCTGATACTGATGGAGGGACAGGCTTGGCTAACTCATCGTGGATGGAGGCAAAAACAAGAAGGCAGACACTGGTGCTGTGTCTCAGAGGGGTAAGCCCCCACCTGCAACACCAGCAGCCCCATAAGAGTGCTGGTTCCAGTCCCAGCTGCTCAACTTCCAATCCAGCTCTCGGCTAATGAGCCTGGGAAAGCAGCCGAAGATGGCCCAAGTACTTGGTTCCCAGGACCCATGTAGGAGACCCTGTTGGAGTTCTAGGCTCCTGGCTTCAGCCTGGCCCAACCACAGCCATTGTGGCCATCTGGGGAGTAGACTAGCGGATGAAAGATCTCTCTCCTCTCTCTCTCTCTCTCCCTCTATCACTCTGCCTTCAAATAAATTTTTAAAAAATATTTTAAAAAAGAAAAAGGAGAAGAAATTTAGATGAAGTCATCCATACTAATTGAATTCACATAAAGGCAATAAAGTGTAATTCAGAGTAGAATGAGTAATTATCCCTTAAAAAGAAGGCAAGAGGTACCCCTTGAAGGGTTATAGGGAAAGGAAGACTGGGCATGCATGAATGCCGGAGGTCTAGATGCAGCCAGGAATAGAACCTGGATAGAGGAACCAGCTCTGGGGGCTTCCTTAGCAAGCAAATCGCAAAAAGTAAGATTTTTGTTTCCAGTGTGTAATAGGAATGTTCCAGAGACCTATGAGGACTAGATCTAACAACACAAAACGATGCTCATGGAAGATCAAAATGATCCACTTCCTGGGTACACATGTCCCCCGAGAGAAAACCTTGTGACTCCTAAAAAGCACTGGAAAAGAAAAGCTGTGAGTGAGAACGTGACACTTCCTAAAGTCCACAGAGCAGGTGCGCGGAGGGCGGAGACAAAGAGTCCCAGGATCCTCAAGGAAAGAACAACACAGGAGCTCTCAAAGTGCCTCCAACAAACCCAATGACCCAGCTTGTCGGAGCAGGCAGGGAAAGGTGTTTACTGTAGCACAGAGGCCAACCGTTGGCTACCTAGATGCAACCTGAGCCGGAGGCTTGCCATTATTTAGCCACAAAAAGAATAGAGGTTGTGACATGGCACACGCATGATCCTCCCGTTTTTATCTCCTGAAGGCAAGAGCCAAGATTCACCTCTCAAGAACTAGAAGTTTGGCAGTGGTATAAAGAAGGGAGTAAATTCCTGATGGAACAAGAAGAGATTAAACACAAAAGAGAAAGTTCAAGGGCAGGGCAGGCAGGCGTCTGATCCTCTCAGGCTGGCAGTGGTGGGGCACCTTGGAAAAGGGTGGGCAGAAGCCCTCCAAGCCAGGAACCCTGAAATCAAAGGTTTTGAAGAGGAAACCAGAGTCCCTCAAGCAATAAACAGAGACTGGCCTGAAGAAATTAGAATAGAAATGATGCAACTTAAAGGACCACCGAGAGGCTGCCAGGGGTGGCTGCACAGAGGGGGGAAATGAGGAAAAGCCAACAAGATGGCAACAAGGCACACAGTGCATACAAGATTCTAGGATGTGCCAGAAATATAGAGGCAGGGGCAGAGGAGTAATGGGAAGAGAGGGGAGCAAATCCATTTTAGTGGTGTGATGGAAATGGATAATAAAGGAGCTCTTTACGAAACTGTTTCCAGGAGAAGAAAGGGTAAAAAAAGAAAGCCAGAAGACAGGCAGTGGGCTAATTCCAGCATGCCAAGAATAATAAAGAAAGGCATGAGTGATCAGCCAACAGCCCATATCAAGGGAGAAGCGTGTCCAAGCTGTGGGTGGAGGAGTACGCCAGGTTTCGGGATCTCCCTGCCGACTCCTGTGGTCTCCTCACCTGGGTTTCACTGAGCACCTGTTTCCAGTGGCCTATGGGGATAGGTGAAGAGACGAATAAAGGGGAACTCATGTCTGCTTGGGTTCCATCAGCCAACATCTACAAAGAGATGAGGGGTGCCAAGCTCAGAGCTTGATACTGCAAAAACACAAGATTAACTAGGAACATGGTTAGGTAGCCTGACAAAAATAGGGGCACAAAAGGGAGGGTGACTTTTTAAACAGCAGAACATTCCAGATAAAGTGGAGCAACAAGCAAAGCCATGAAAACAAGAGACAATGTGAAATATGATAGAACTGGAGACACAAGCGATTGCTATGGAGTCCCTTTGCAGAGGAATAAGATAGAGAAAAAACCTGAAGGCTGGCACTGTGATGTGGTGGGTAAGGCCGCAGCTTGCAATGCCAGCAAACCATATGGGCCCCAGTTCCAGTCCCGGCTGCTCCACTCTGATCCAGCTCCCTGCTAATGTGCTTGATAAAGAAGCGTAAGATGGGCCCAAGTGATTGAGCCCCTGCCATTCATGTGGGACACCTGGATGGAATTCCAGGCTCCTGGCTTCAGCCTGACCAAGCCCCAGCTATTGTGGCCAAACGGGGAGTGAACCAACAGATAAAACAACAAAAACAAAACAAGACAAAACAAAAAACCCTGCTGATGTGATGAAAAGCAGCAATCCACAGATCCAAAAATTTCAATGTATCTTAAACAAGGTAAAGGCAGAGAAAACCACATATAAGCACATCATACTCAAATTGCTGAGAAACAAAGAAAATATGTAAAAGAATCCAGGGGACTGAAAAACAAAACAAAACAAAAAGAAGCAGCTACCTGACCGCAATACAATAATGAGAAAATCACTGACTTGTGATCAAAGTTGGTGAGATCCAGGAGGTAACAGAATGCTATCATCAAAGTTCTAAAAAACAAGCAAAAAGACCTCTTAACCAGAATTCTGTATCCAGCTACAATATCTTTTCAAAATGAAGGCAAAATAAAGACATCTTCAGATCAAGAAAAGCTGAGAGAATTATCACCAGGCTACTTCACTGTGAAAATGGTACAGGAATTTTCTTCAGGGCACAGGAAGATGATACCAGATAGAAACAGATCTAGGGTACAGCTAAAAAAATTATTTATTTATTTATATATACTATATAAAAACTTATGGGAAACAGCAAAAGCAGTGTTAAGAGGAAAGTTTACAGCACTTGGTGCCTACATCAAGAAATTGGAAGGGCACCAAGTAAATGAGCTATCAATGCATCTCAAGGACCTAGAAAACCAACCACAAACCAAACCCAAAACTGGCAGGAGAAAGTAAATAATTAAAATTAGAGATGAGAGAAACAAAATTGAAACAAAAAAATCAAAAGATGAGAGAAACAAAAAACTGATTTTTTGAAAAAATAAAATTGGCACACCACTGGCCCAACTAACCAAAAAAAAAAAAAAAAAAAGAGAGAGAGAGAAAGACCCAAATAAATAAAATTAGAGATGAAAAATGAAATGCAACGACACCACAGAAATAAAAATAATCAGCAGAAATTACTACAAAGAGGTGCATGCCAACAAATCGGGAAACCAAAAAGAAATGGATAGATTCCTGGACACATACAACCTCCCTAAATTGAGCCATGAAGCCACAGAAAACCTAAACAGACCAATAACCAAGATAGATATTGAATCGGTAATAAAGACCCTCCTAACAAAGAAAAGCCCAGGACCGATGGCTTCACTGCTGAATTCTACCTGACATTTAAAGAAGAACTAACCCCAATTCTTCTTAAGCTATTCAAAACAATTCAAAGGGAGGGAATCCTCCCAAACTCCTTCTATGAAGCCAGCATCACTTTAATTACTAAACCTAAAAAACATACAACACAGGAACAGAACTACAGACCAATTTCCCTGATGGACAAAGACACAAAAATCCTCAACAAAATTCTAGCCAATCAAATCCAACAACATATCAGAAAGATCTTTCATCCAGACCAAGTGGAATTTATTTCGCATATGCAGGGATGGCTCAACATTTGCAAACCAATCAATGTGATAGATCACATTAACAAATCAAAGAACAAAAACCAAATTACTATCTCAATAGGTGTAGAGAAAACATTTGATAAAATACAACACCCTTTCATGATGAAAACTCTAAGCAAATTGGGTATAGAAAGAATATTCCTCAAAACAATCAAGGCAACTTAGATAAACCCATGGCCAATGCCCTATGGAATCGGTAAAAGTTGGAAGCATTCCCATTGAGATCTGGAAGCAGACAAGGATGCCCACTCTCACCACTGCTATTCAATGTCGTCCTAGAAGTTTTAGCCACAGCCATTAGGCAAGAAAAAGAAATAAAAGAGGTACAAATTAGAAAGGAGGAAATCAAACTATCCCTATTTGCAGATGATATGATTTTATATATAGGGTATTCAAAAGATTCCACTTAGAGACTATTGGAACTCATAAAAGAGTTTGGTAATGTGGCAGGATATAAAATCAACAAACAAAAATCAATAGCCTTTGTATGCACAGGCAATGCCACAGCTAGAAAGAACTTCTAAGATGAATCCCATTCACAATAGCTACAAAAAAATCAAAATATTGGAATAAATATAATGAAGGATGTCAAAGATCTCTATGATAAGAATTACAAAACATTAAAGAAAGAAACAGAAGATACAAAAAATGGAAAAATCTTCCATGTTCATGGATTGGAAGAATCAATATCATCAAAATGTCCATTCTTCCAAAAGCAATTTATAGATTCAACGTGATACAAATCCAAATACCAAGGTACATTCATCTCAGATATAGGAAAAATGATGCTGAAATGCATATAGAAATGGAGGTGACCTCAAAAAGGTTAAATCAATATTAAATAACAAAAACAAAGTTGGAGGCATCACAGTGCCAGATTTCAAGACATACTACAGGGCAGTTATCATCAAAACAGCCTGGTACTGCTACAGAAACAGATGGATAGACCAATGCAATGAAATAGAAATGCCAGAAATCAACCCACATGTCTACAAACAACTTATCTTTGACAAAGGAGCTAAAATCAATCCCCGTAGCAAGGACAGTTTCTTCAAGAAACATTCCTGGGAAAACTGGATTTCCACGTGCAGAAGTATGAAGCAAGATCCCTACCTTACACCTTACACAAAAATCCACTCAAAATGGATTAAAGATCTAAGTCTATGACTTGATACCATCAAATTATTAGATAACATTGGGGAAACCCTGCAGGACACTGACATAGACAAATAATTCTTGTAAAAGACCCCAGAGGCACAGGCAATCAAAGCCAAAATTGACAAATGGGGTTACATCAAATTGAGAAGCTTCTGTACTACAAAAGCAACACTCAGCAAAGTGAAAAGGCAACCAACAGAATGGGAGAAATTATTTACAAACTATGCAACTGATAAAGGATTAATATCTAGAATATATAAAATGATAAAGAACTTCAACAACAGCAAAACAAATGACCCAGTTAGGGCCAGTGTTGTGGCACAGCAGGTGAAGCCACCACCTGCAATGCCAGCGTCCCATTTAGGCACCAGTTCATGTCCTGGCTGTTCCACTTGTGATCCAGCTCTCTGCTATGGCCTAGAAAAGCAGTAGAAGATGGCCCAAGTTCTTGGGCCCCTGTACCCACAGAGGAGACTGGGAAGAAACTCCTGGCTCCTGGCTTCAGGTCAGCACAGCTACAGCCATTGCAGCCATCTGAGGAGTGATCCAGCAGATGTAAGACCTCTCTCTTTCTCTCTCTCTCACTCTCTGCCTCTGCCCATCTGTTACTCTGCCTTTCAAATAAATAAATAAGTCTTTTTTAAAAATACCCAGTTAAGAAATGGGCAATGGACTTAAACAGGCTTTTTTCAAAAGAAGAAATCCAAATGGCCAACAGACACATGAAAAACTGCTCAGGATCACTAGTTGTCAGGGAAATGCAAATCAGAACCACAATGAGGTTTCACCTCACCCCCATCAGAATGGCTCACATACAGAAATCAACAAGCAACAAATGCTGGTGAGGATGTGGGGAAGAAGGTACCCTAATTCACTGTTGGTGGGAATGTAAACTGGTAAAACTATTACGGAAGACAGTGTGGAGATACCTCAGAAATCTTAATATAGACCTCCCAGGTGACCCAGCCATCCCACTCCTGGGAATTTACCCAAGAGAAATGAAATCAGCATATGAAAGAATGATCTGTACCCCCAAGTTTATTGCAATTCAACTCACAATAGCTAAGCTATGGACTCAATCCAGGTGTCCATCAACTGATGAGAGGACAATGAAATTATGGGATATGAACACCAGGGAATACTTCACAATGGTAAAAAAAAAATTGAAAACCTGTCATTTGCAACAAAATGGATGAAACTGTAAAACATTATACTTAGTGAAATAAGCTAGTCCCAAAAGGACAAATATCATATGTTCTCCTTGATCTGTGATAAGTAATAGGGTACCTAAGAAGTAATCTATAGAAATGGAAGTAACACTTCAACATGCAATGACTTTGAACAGCCCTTGTCTCAACCATTGAGGAACAATTTTTTTCATACAATTTGTTGAACTCTTTACTTAGTATAGAGTTAATCAGATGTGTATAAAGTTAATGGAAAGTGAGAACAGGAGAGGGAGGAGGAAGAGGGGTGGGAGTGTGGGTGAGAGGGTGAGCACTATAGGAAGAATCACTAATTTCTAAAGTTGTATTTATGAAATGCATGAAGTTTGCATTCCTTAAATAAAAGGTTTCTGGGAGAAAATAAAAAGAAAGACCACCCACCTGAAAAAAAATTTTAAATGCCACTTGGGATGCCTACATTCCGTATTGGGATTCCTGATTCCAGCTTCTTGCTCATGCAGACCCTGGTAGGCAGCAGGTAACGGCTCAAGTACTTGGGTCCCTGATATTCCTGTGAAAGACTCAGATTTAGTTCTGGGCTCCCAGCTTCAGCCTGGCCAGCTCTGGCTGGTGCAAGCATTTTGGGAATGAACCAGCAGATAAATGATCTCTCTCTCTCCCTCCCCCACCCTGCCTGCCATTCAAATAAATTAAAATAATTTAAAAATAAACCAAACAAAACAAGGCTCTTGTGTGATGGACAAACTTAGTTTGGGGATGGAGACACGGCAACATCTGGCCTGCATCTGTCACCCCAACAGCATCTGAAGCTAAATGACAGAAGTGGGCAAGAGAAATTCATCTCAGCACTCAATTACTAAGAAGCTCCCTGCACCAGGCTCTGCGTCAGGTGCTGAGGGTGTAAAACATTAAGACCAAGTCCATGTCTCCAAGAAATACCCAGCTCTAGTTGGCGAGGGAGGCAGAGAAACAGATGAGAACATAGTGTGTAGATCCTTAATCCATCCAGCGCTTATCAACTGTGTGGCTTTGGGCAGCTCTCATAGCCTCAGCTTTGTCATCCATAAAATGGGGACAATAGTAAGGAGCTGGCAAGATTGTTGTGAGCATTAAAGATGTAATTAGAAAAGTACCTAACACATCACGCAGCCTGTAGTAATCCAGCGACTCTCAACCTGAGAGCAAGACACATATTAGAATCCAGGTGGCAAACAGAGGTTGTTTCTAACTATGTTCTACCTCCCTCCCACTTGGTATCCTGACTGCCCCGGGGAGAACATGCCCACCTACTCCCAACCCATTACCTTGGATAGAGAACCACTATGTGCCATATATACACACACACACACACACATACATACACCCACACCATGGGGTATATTCTTCATGTGAATGGTGCATAGGCAGCAATGAACTTGAGAATTACTGTGTAAGCATTCATCTCAGCCCAATGCTTATGCATCACCTACTGTGTTCCAGGCTCCTAAAATAAAACTAGTTTGAATTCTTTCCACAGGATGATAGAAACGTGCATGAAATGCCAAGAGAATACAATGAGAAAGCACTCCGCCTATAGGGTCAGGAAGACCCACAGGGCCTGGCCATCAGCCAGCCAAGCAAGGGTGGGGATGCGTGGGCACAGCGTGTGCAGGAAGCTGTCAGTGCTGAGTGTGATCTGGGGACTGTGTTTCTAGAGAGGCAGACAAGGGGAAGTACACGAGAGACATGCACAGACACCCACTGACCCCTGGGGAAGAGCGCTATGAAAGGGAGACCCAGGTCCACACTGAGGTCACTCTGAAACTGGTTCCTGAGCAGGGCTTAATGAGAGCTCCGAAGGCAGTATCTATGGCTCCCTCAGCTCTGCTTCCCGAGCACCCACCAGAGTCTGGGCAGCAGGAGGCTCTCGGCGTGTTGTACAGAAGGGAAGAGAAGCAATGCCCTCAGGGCCAGCGCCATGGCTCACTTGGTTAATCCTCTGCCTGCAGCGCCAGCATCCCATATGGGCGCCGGGTTCTAGTCCCGGTTGCTCCTCTTCCACTCCAGCTCTTTGCTGTGGCCCAGGAAGGCAATGGAGGGTGGCCCAGGTGCTTGGGCCCTGCACCCACATGGGAGACCAGGAGGAAGCGCCTGGCTCTTGGCTTCGGAGCGGCGCAGCACTGTCCGTAGCAGCCACTTGGGGGGTGAACCAACAGAAGGAAGACCTTTCTCTCTGTCTCTCCCTCTCACTGTCTATAACTCTACCTGTCAAATAATAATAATAATAATAAAGTCCTCATTCAGATACCTGTGCATGCTGCCCCTTTTCTCCAGCTATGGGATTTGTTCAATCACAAAATTTCATTAACCCCCCTCAGGTATCCTATCGCATAGGGAAGGGAAAGTGAACGCAACACAACACAGGGAAATCGAGGTTCTGATTCAAGTGTGTCCCAAGCACTCCAGCAGCTAGAAAAAGAAAGAATGAACTATCAGGGAAGCCAAGAAAGTCATCACCACAGCAGAAATACTGGCATTGGGTCTTGAAGAATAAATAGGAGTTTGGTGGTCAAAGACACAGGCAGGTTTTCCAGCCTGGGGATGGGCAGAGACGGGGGTGTAAGGGAGAGCTGGAGTGTCAGAGGATGGGTGAGCGCCTCTCACACTCCCTGGGGATTAGATAAGCACACAGTGAGCAGAGCACCTCAAACCAAGAGTTCCAACCCAGGCTGCACATCAGAAACACCTGGGGGCTCTGCAAACTTCCAGTGCCCAAACCACATTCGGAGCCAGTGAAATCAGGTCTCTGAAGCTGGGCGCCAGATGTCAGTATTTTTCTTTTTTTTAGGCTTCCACTGTGATCCCAGTCTGCTGCCAAGTTTCAGAACCGGGAGCCCAGAAGGAAGAGGCGAGGACGGAGAGCATCCCCAGGGAACACCCTCCTGGTGACCCTGCCATCCTGGCACACCTGCTCCCCTGGGCAAAGACCAGCCAAGCCACAGCCATCACTTCTTCCTGCTACTCTGTCCCCTCTCCTGCCGCTGCCCAAAATCGTGGTTCTCAAAGTGTGGTCTCCAGTCCAGAAGCATCGGCCTCAGGGGAAAATTCGTAAAAGTATGAAACTCGATGCAGGCTAAGCTTTGGGAACAACTGCTCCCACACGTTGGTCCCTCCAAAGCTGCAGCAAAGCAAGCCATAGGTGTGGCTCTGACCAGGCAGGGGCCGCCGCAGACGCACATGGGAGCTGCCAGAGCCGTCACCTCGAAGGCCCCCACCTCCGGGCGAGACTGAAAGAGCCGCAAGACTCACGACTCAGTTGCTTTCCGTAGCGCCAAGGAAAGCCTTTAGGACTGGAGCTATTGAATTCATCTCCATTTGATATAAAGTGGACCCTTGAAAGCCAGTTTGTGAGATATTTTAAATATTTTAAATCAGAACTGGCCGGGGACCGGCATTGTGGCACAGCAGGTTAAGCTACCACTTGTGACACCAGCATATCAGAGCAATGGTTCAAGTCCTGGCTGCTCCCTGCTAATGCCCCTTGGGAAGGCAGAGGAAGATGGCCCATGTGCCTGGGTCCCTGCACCCACCTGCCTCCTGGCTTCAGCCTGGCCCAGCCCTGGCTGCTGGGCTATTTGGGGAGCGAACCAGCAGAGGGAAGATCGATCTCTAGAGAGAGACACTCTGCCTATCAAATAAAGAAAATAAATCTTAAAAAAAAAAAAAAACCTGGCGGGCGGGCATAGGTACACCACACCCATTTTCCTTCGCGGGGAGGGGTGGGCTCTGCTGGAGCTCACGCAAGGGAAAAGCTGGAAGGAAGAGAGGGCAGCGTGGGTTCACGGCTTCACCCAGCCCCTGCTCCCAGCTCCCGGGAGGAAAATAAAAGAAGCTGCAGAGGAAATGAGTTCCTCATTTAGAAATGGAAATGCCTTTCCCACATGAGGTCAGAGTGGTCAGACGCAAGAAGGCATGCACCCTGGCCACGGCGGCCGCCCTGCCCTAACCCGGGACTTCTGCCCTGCGCAGCAGCCCGGGGCTTTCTGCCTCCTGGAAGCAGCCGCTGCCGCCAAGAAGTCAGCCCGCTCCCCGTGTGCGCGGTGAGCCCGCAGAACACGCAGGGGATTCTCCGCCCCACAGTGGAAGAGGGAAAGTTCGGGGTAGGGGGTTACGACCTCCTTTCAAATCCCGGATTTCAAGCTGGAGTACTGGACCTGATCGCTTTTTCCCTGCGCTAATAAATCAGG
This sequence comes from Oryctolagus cuniculus, assembly GCF_051225735.1. NCBI lineage: Eukaryota > Metazoa > Chordata > Mammalia > Lagomorpha > Leporidae > Oryctolagus > Oryctolagus cuniculus. The sequence continues at coordinate 109,938,847 of NC_142875.1, forward strand.
AAAAACCTCCCGGGTCTGGAAAAACCGGTTGGATTTGACAGCATGTATGTGGCGCCCCCTGGTGACCACAGTCTATCAAAACAGTTTCCTCGGCGGTTGCCGCGTGCGTTTCTCCTGTGGGAATTCGGGCGGCTCTGATTTGCTCATGAGCAAGCCACCGCGTGTCCTCTTTCTCTAAAGGAGCCAAACATTTGAAATCTTCTAAAGTACAACTTTCTGTGATTGACAGAAGGAAGTAAAAACAGAACTCTGGCTGTACCCATGAATCATGACAGATAATAAGGGACACCTTCTCCTTTACTGTGACTCCTGGGTCCTCGTGCTTAGGAGACAGCAGGTGCCCTGGACAATACAACAGCCCTCTGAAGGGTGCGGGGGGTGGGAGAGCTGTGGTGGGACAGAACATGCTGACCACGGGCAGTAAGTTCTAGTCCTGGGGCTGCTAACTACTACATGAGATCCTGTGGCTCTCAGTGCCATACACTTGTTACCAGCTTCACTGTTTCCCCATAAATTCCACCTTTTCAAAACGTGTTCCTTACCAAAATGCATCTTTAAAACCACAACTAGGATGGGGCCAATGCCGTGGTATAGCGGGCAAAGCCACCACCAGGGACACCAGCATCCCATATGGGTGCCCATTCAAATCCTGGCTGCTCCACTTCCTATCCAGCTCTCTGCTATGGCCTGGGAGAGCAGCGGAAGATGGCCCAAGTGCTTGGGCCCCTGCACCCATGTGGGAGACCCGGTTAAAGTTCCAGGATTCTGGCCCAGCCGTTGTGGCCATTTGGAGAGTAAAGCAGCAATTGGAAGATTCTCTCATTCTGTCTCTCTCTCTCTCTCTCTCTCTCTCTCCCTGCCCCAAATAAGGTAAAAATAGCTCAATAAAAGTTAAGAACACAGAACTGTCCTTCAAAAATGCAAATCTTGGGCTTCAACCCCAAGGGGATGTGTTTAGAAGGTGGGGCTTTCGGGTGCTCGGAGGGCCCCCACCTTCATGAATGGGACCCATGCCCCTATGGAAGATGGGGTGGGGGGTGTGCTGTGGGAATGCAGCTGCCAGGAAAGGAGCTGAGGTCTGACAGCTGCCTGCCCCCGAGCCGGGCCACAGATTGACAGCTCCAGAAAATCCAAGTTTGGACAGCCGGGGCCAACCTGCTGGGGAACTGCTGCAGCTGGGCCCTGTGACAGCCTGGCCTGGCCGCATGACAATTCCCCTGCTGTCCACCATCCAAACTCCCTTGCCTTTCTCTACACAGACTAGGCCTGCTTCCCATGCACCACAAAACCCACCTCACTCCCACCGTGCCGTGTACTGGAAACTTGGAACCCGTGCTAACTGGAAAAATCCAATATGGCTGCAAAATGTGTCCTACTTCCCTCCCATGATGTGTAGATCACTGTATTGTCATTGTGATAAAATTATCATGGAGGGGTCGGCACTGTGGCATGGTTGGTTAAGCCACTGACTCCCATGCCGGCATCCCTTATATGTGAGGGTTCTAGTCCCAGGGCTCCACTTCCCATCCTGCTCCCTGCTGATGGCCTGGGAAAGCAGTGGATGATGGCCCAAGTGCTTGGGCCCTCCTGCACCTACATGGCAGACCAAGAAGAAGCTCCTGGCTCCTGATTTGACCTGGCCCAGCCCCAGCCATTGCAGCCATCTGGGGGAGTGAACCAGCAAACAGAAGATCTCTGTCTCTCTATCTCTCTCTGTAGCTGTGACTTTCAACTAAATAAAATAAACCTTTAAAATAAAAAAAGCTGTGAGCTTTATATCTTAGGGCCACTGTAGAAAAAGTGGTGAAGGAACCCACTGTTGGCCTTTCCTGCATATGGAACGCATGGCGTGAGGGAATATAAACGCACCCCCAAGTCGGTAATTGAGTCTGCTACCTATGGCCAGTGTTCTTTGATTTTCAATGAGGTATCCCTCGATTCTCAATGTGACTGATAACCACCCACAAATCCGTACTGTTTAAATCTGATTCAGGGCATGTACCCACCCTGCCCAGCGCTGGCTTGCAGAACTCAGGGTGCTTGTTTCTGGTTTAAATCCTCCGAGTGACCAGCTGAATAAACTTCCACTTTGATTGTCCAGCCAGACTCCCATTATTTCGTTGTCACCGGCCAGCGTGAGTTAAAGGAAAGCCGGAAGAGCTGTATTACTATCAGAGAGGTAGACTTCAGTGCCAAGGAAAGTACCAGAGTCAGAAAGGGACATCACATCATCGTTAGAAGGTCAATCAATCAATAATCCATAGCAATACTGTGCATGTAGCAAACAACAGACCTGCAAAATATGTCAAGGAAAACCAACAGAACTGACAAGAGAAAAAGGTAAGTAGCGTTAAAGACTCCAACACCCCTCTCCAAACAACAGACAGAACAAGTAGACCAAAATCAGCAAGGCTGTAGAAAAACTCACAGTGCCATTAACCAACAGGGCCTAATCAACATTCGTGGAACACTTGACCCAACAGCAGCAAAATACACAGCATAGTTTCAAGTGCCCTTGAATGTATCCTAAGACAGGCTCTGTCTCTGGCCATAAAAAAAACCTCAGAAAATGTAAGAGAAAATCATACAGAATGCATCCTCTATCCACAATGAGGTCAAACTGGAAATGAAAAACAAAGAGATAACAAGAAAATACCCAAACACTAGGACACCAAATAACACACTTCTTAAATGACTCATGGGTTAAAGAAATCTCAACTGAAATAAAAATTACATTGAACTGAATGAAAATGAAAATATAGCATAAAAATTTTGAGGAGGGGTAGGTGTTGGCCTGTGAGTTAAGATGCCAGTTCAGGTACTCGTGTCCCACATCAAGTCACCTGGGTGTGATGTCTGGCTTCAGTTCCTGACTCCAGCTTCCGGCTAATGTAGATCCTGGGAATAATAGTAATGGCTCAAGTAACTGGGTTCCTGCCTCACATGAGGGAGGTCTGAATTGAGTTCCAGCCTCTTGACTTAGGTCTCAGTCTGGTCCAGGGTGGGCATTTCTGCAATGAACTCTGCTTCTCCAGTGAATAGTGTTTTTAATTTGTGAGAGACAGGGCAGATGTCTGAGCAAAGCTGTTAAGATGCCAGTAGAGTGCCTGGGTTCAAGTCCAAGCTCTACTCTTGATTGCAGCTTCCTGCTGATATGCACCCTTGAGAGTAAGCAGATAACAGCTCAAGTAGTTGAGTCTCTGCCACCCAGAGACATCTAGGGAGACCTAGATGGGGTTTCGGGCTTCCAGCTTCAGCCTGGCCCAGCTCTGACTGTTGCAGACATTTGGGGTGTGAGCCAACAGATGAGCGATTGCCCTCTCTTCCTCTGTCTCTGTCTCTCTGTCTCTCTGTCTCTCTCTGTCTCTCTACCTCTGCCACTCTGCATTTCAAATAAATAAATCTTGAAGGAGAAGGAGGAGGAGGAAAAAGACAAGGAGAAGGAAGAGAGGGGGGAGAAGAAGCATAAGTAGAAGGAGAGCAAAAGAGCAGAGAAAAACCCAAAACAGAGGAAGGAAATGACAAAAGAGCAAAGGTTGAAATGGAAATCAGAAAAACAACAGAGGGAAAAAGCTGATTGTTTGAAGATTTAGGGAGCCGGTGCTGTGGAGTAGAAGGGTAAGCCTCTACCTGCAGGCCAGCATCCCATATGGGCACTGGTTCAAGACCGAGCTGTCCACTTCCGATCCAGCTCCCTGCTAGTGCACATGGGAAAGCAGCAGAAGATGGACCAAGTGCATACACTTGGGAGACCGGAAGAAGCTCCTGGGCTCTGGTTTTGGCCTGGCCCAGCCCCAGTCATTGTGGCCATTTGGGGAGTGAACCAGTGGATGGAAGATTCTCTCTCTCTCTCTCTCCCCTCCCATCCCTTCCTCCCTCCATCTCTGCCTTTTAAATAAATAAATCTTTTTTTAAAAAAAAGATTTAAAAATTGATCAAAAACTCTAGCAAGACTAGAAAAAAAAGAGGAAAAAAGAGCACAAAACACCAACATTGGGAATGAAACAGCAGCTACCACTGCAGATATGAAAAAGATAATATGGGGAGAGGGGAGCAGGCATTTGGCATAGCAGTTAAGATGCCGCTTGAAACACCAGTGCCTGGGTTCAAGTTCCAACTATGTTTCCAATTCCAGCTTCCTATTAATGCATACACTAGGAGGCGGCAAAATGATGGCTCAAGTATTTCAGTTCCTGTCACCCACAGATTGGTATGTGTGTGTGTGTGCTACAGGAAGGTCCTTGAAAAATCTGCTCTTCCTGGGTTCCGAACTCCCAGCACTGCCACGTATATTTTTCTTCCTAGGGTGGTTAAGCCTAGTGGTTAAGACAGATTAAGATGCCTGCATCCCACACGGGAGTACTTGGGTTTGATTCCTGGTTCTGCTCCCTGATTCCAGCTTCCTGCTAATGTGTACTCTGGGAAGTGACCGGTAATGGCCCAAGTAGTTGGGTTCCTGCCTCCCACATGGGAGACCTAAATTGAGTTCCTGGTTCCCTGCTTTGGCTCTCCAGAGCCATTTGGGAAATGAAGCAGCACATGGGAAATTTCTCTCTCCCGTTCTCTCTCTCTCCATCTCAAATAATAAGTAAATTTTAACATTTATTTTTTTTTTCTTAAGGCCACCTCTGGCTGTTATCCGTTGTTCCAAGGACCATACACACGGACCTAACTGTCTCTTGCCAAGGTCACAGGGAAGCGGATATACAAGCATAACATGGAACTTCCCTTCCCGGAGCTAAACAGCCTCTGCCAGTGCCGGTGCCACCTGTCTACACCTTCCCAGCCCTGCCCCAATCCTTAATCAACCTGCTGCCCCATCTCTGGGCCTCTGCTCGCCCTTGCAGTCTTCCAGAATCCTTTTCGTTTTCCTGGAACTCATCAGACTTTATTTTATTAGAATCCCCATTGCAGTCACCGAATGCTGTTCTCTTAACCTCCATTTCCTTGTGTTTAAAATGTGGAAAAGAGCGGTACTTGCCTCCTAGTGTTGATGTGAGGACAAAACAACTAACTCACACAGTGAATTCACCTGCTTGGTGTGCTGTAACCCTTTAATACATAGCGGGTGTCCTTGTTTCCTTTCATGTGAGGTGGGGCTGTGCTCAGGCTCTGTGCAGACCACAGGATCCTGGCATTCCAAGTTGGAACTCCGCAGCTGCCTCCCATAGAAACACTGTTTACCCTGTGGCCATTTTCTTCAGCACTATTATTACTCCTAGAGATTCTACAGCTCCAGCGCCTCCACTTAGCCCTACAGGTTACATGGGCTCCCCTGAACTGCACTGGCACAACCAACCACTATGAAGAACATTACTGTCATGGGAAAATGTGAGTTCTCAACAAGTCTCTTATAAGTGAACTTTTGAAATAGAACCTGCTCTGAAGTTCGGTATCGCCTAGGATTTAGTGCTGTAAGGGAACAAACTTTGGAGATGGTTGGGTTGTCAGGCTAAGAAGTGGTAGATGTTCTACTAACCTCTGAGCAAGAACCTGAGGAGTGAGTCCGCAGGACACAGATACTCAAGGCCAAGGGTGGGAAGCAAAACGATGTTGGAAGGAGAACTAGATGGACATGAGAGCGGGGTCTTTCATAGGAGGTCACAATCAGTGCCTTGACATGTAGAGGCTGGGAAGAAACATTGAAAAGGAAGCTCACTGGGAAAACCAGGGCCTCAGGGCAACACCAAGGGAGTTGGTGAGGAGTCTGTGCAAACAGAAGGTGTCAACTAGAAACTTACAGGAGCATGACAGTTCATACTCCATACCCACGGGGTCATTGTCTACAGATTGACCAATCACAGGTGGAAAATATTGGGAAAAAATAATTGCGTCTACTGAATATGTACACTTTTTTATTATTAACAATCCATAAATAACAACTATTCACATAGCATTTCTATTGTATCAGGTATCATAAGTAATCTACCAATGATTTAAAGTGCATGATAAGGGCTGGCATTGTAGCACAGTGGGTTAAGCTGCCTGGGATGCTGGCATCCCATCTGGGCACCGGTTCGTGTCTGGCTGCTCCACTTCCAATCCACCTCCCTGCTTTAGTGTGGGAAAAGCAGCAGAAGATGGCCCAAGTGTTTGAGACCCTGCCACCCATGTGGGAGACCCAGAAGAAGCTCCTGTCTCCTGGCTTCAGCCTAGTCCAGCTCTGGCTGTTGCAGCCATTTATTGAGTAAACCAATAGATGGGGAATCGATCTTTATCTCTGTCTCTCCCTGCCTCCCTGTAACTCTGCCTTTCAAATAAATAAATAAATCTTTTTTAAAAGATAAAGTATATAGGAGGATGTTATAGGCTGTGTGCAAATATTAAATCATTTTTATATAAAAGATTGAAGCATCCTTGGATTTTTGGTACCCCTGGGGTCCTGGAACAAATCCCTCCATGGATATTGAGGAACAACTGCATATCTGGGACCCTAACAGTAAAGGAATGCTAGACCCATAATTTGAGAACTGGAGTAGTGAGAAGAAACACAAGACAATGGCTGTGCAGCTCAGTGCTCTGGGAGCTCTTTGTGGAAGTGCCTGATAAGGACTGACAGCACCAGACACGATGCTTCGCAGGGAGGCTTCCGGACTTCACTACGGAGACACCTCGGAGTATTTCAGCTGGAACTCGGGACTTTTGGCTCAGCAGGAACTTGACCTTTTGAGTGCAGCAGACAGCTGGGAGCAGGGTGCAAGAGTGGGACGGAGGGGATATGGCAGGGAAGAGAAGTGGGGAAAGCGGCTGGCTTTCTACGGAGCATAGTCTCTTTCATGCTGGACTAACAAGAACCAGAATGAGCCATAGGGAGACCCAGGCCACCTGAGCAATGCCAGGCCCTGTCTTAGCCCCAGTAGCATACCAGGCATTCCATGCGTCTACTGTGTCTGCAACTACATGTGAACTGTGAAAGGTCACCCAGCTCTGTAGAGATGAGGGACCCGACTAGGAAATAGGGAATCTCCAGCCTGAGTTCCGCATTCTTCCCTCCCACATCCCTGGGAGTGGCCATCTTGCCTCAGTTTGAGTACTCTTCACTCACTTCTCAAGCGGCTCATATCTCCTCATTCAGTGCCTGTCATTGCAAAGAACTCTCTCCATACAGCCAGATCAAATCTATGCCCTGGTGACGCCCAGCCTCTGATCCTCATTCTACTCTCAGAAACCATGAAGCCAAGTCTTATCCTTCCACCCCATGAGAGTCGGTTTTATTCCTTCCAAACCTTCTCACTTCTAGGATAAGGAACCCACATTACACAAACTTAATAACCAACCCAGGGGCCAGTGCTGTGGCATAGTGGATAAAGCCACCACCTGCAGTGCTGGCATCCCATATGGGTGCTGGTTCGATTCCCATCTGCTCCACTTCTGATTCAGCTCTCTGCCATGGCCTGGGAAAGCAGTGGAAGGTGGCCCAGGGCCTTGGGCTCCTGTACCCACATTGGAGACCTGGAAGAAGCTCCTGGCTGGTGGCTTTGGATTGGCCCACCTCCGTCCATTGTGGCCATTTGCGGAGTGAACCAGCAGAAGGAAGATGTCTCTTTCCCTCCCTCTGCCTTTGCCTCTCTGTAACTCTGCCTTTCAAATAAATAAATATTTTTTTAAAAAATCTAATGAGCATTTTATGATGGTCTAATGTTTGCAAAGCACGATGCATGTGCCAAGTGGAGTCCTAACATGAACATTGTCTCCTCACTCTTCAGGCAAACAATGTGAAGGCAGAAGCACAGAGGATGGACTCTAATACCCAGACTGGTGAGTACCACAAGAAACATTCCAAGTTACAGTGCTGTGGGGACGGGGAGAGAGCAGACCAATCCCAACCATCTAGAAAGGCTTCTAAGAAGAGGTGGACTGGGAGTTGGAGTTTGAAAGAATTCACATTTTTAAATTTAAATTTGAGCAAGCAGATGTGGGGCAGGTGTGCTCTGAGTGGAGAGAGCACAGGATAAGGGCTTGGCATCTTCTTTTGCCTTTATAATTTTTTGAGGTTGTTTTTCTTCTTTCATTCAGTTTTTCAATGACAGCTATACAAAGGTACCTCAAAAACTTCATGAAAATCTAATTAAAGATGAGTTTGGGGCTGGTGTTGTGGTGTAGAGGGTAAAGCTGCTACCTGGCATGCCAGTATGCCTTGTGGACACCGGTTCAAGTCTCAGCTGCTCCACTTCTGATCTAGCTGTTAATTTTTGAAGTCTGTGCAAATGTAGGGTCTTCAGCAAGTTCATGGAAAATGTGTTATAAAAAACTATGCTTGGGTTTCAAAATTTTCCTGCATCAAAAGGAATTCATCTTTTTAAAAATATTTATTTATTTATGTGAAGGACAGGATTAGAGAGAGAGAGAGAGAGAGACCTCTCATCCATTGATTCACTCCCCAGAGGGCCACAACAGCCAAGGCAGGGCCAGGCCGAAGCCAGAAGCCAAGGACTCCATCATGATCTCATGCATGGGTGACACGGGGACCAAGTACTTGGACCATCTTCTACTGCCTTCCCCAGCACATCGGCAGGAAGCTGGATTGGAAGAGCAGTAGATGGGACTCAAACCAGCACTGCAATATGGATGCCAGCATCCCAAGCTGTGGTTTACACACTTAGCCACAACAAGAGTCCTTCGAAAAATGTTTGCACCAAACCAAAAGCATCTTTTAATGGCATTTTCCAAGAGCTTACTGAAATGCTCTCTATATACTTACAGGGCGCAGTGGGATGTTTTGAGACCTACTTACAATGTGAAATGATCAAATCAAGCTAATAAATCTATCACCTTACATCCTTAGTGGGTTTTTTTGGTAAAAACAATTCAGATCTACTCTTCTTGCAATATTGAAGAATACAATGCATGATTATTGATTACGATCACTATTCTGTGCCACAGATCACTTAAATGTATTCTATTTGTCTAACAAACTCTATACACTCTGACCAACATCTCGCTTTCTCTCACCAAGTCCTGCTTCCCCCAGATTCTCATAACAAACACTCTACTCTCTGCTTGTAGGAGTTCAACTCTTTTAGAGTTCACACGAGAGTAAGATCATGAGGTTTGTGCCTTCCTGGCTTCTTTCACTTAGCATAGTGTCAACCAGGTTCACCCATGTTGTTGCAAATGACAGGATTCCCCTTGGAAAGGCTGAGCGGTATGCCATTGTGTGTATGCGCCACGTTCTCTTCGTCCATTCATCTCTGGGTGGACGCGGAGGTTATCTCCATGTCTTGGCTACTGTGAATAGCGCTGCAGAGGCATAGGAATGCGGATGTCTCTTTGACAGACCGATTTCGATTGCTGGCTCAGGACCCTGGTTCTGTTTGACCTTGAGCAATCTAAAATGAGGGCGTTGAACCGGACAACTCTAAAGTAAAGTGAAAGAGACCAAAAAGACCCTAGGTCTGAGCATTCCTACTTAGAAAAGGGCCCTAAGTGTGGAACCTGCCCATATCAAAGGAGTGGAGTGTGTGGGACAGAGGTATCAGGTGTAGAAAGGAGATCACTGACCCAAGACACTGCCTGCGGTACTAATACAGCACCCATGTAAGCCTTTCACATCCCTTTAGAATACCCACAAGGTTCTGATTCTCTTTTTATTTTATCTTATTTGAAAGGCAGGGGGGACAGAGGGAGAGAAAAACTGAGGCAGAGACAGGAAGATAAGGATCCTCCATCCGCTGGTTCACTCCTAAATGCCCTCAACAGCCTGGACTGGGCCAGGACAAAGCCGGGAGCCTAAAACTCAATCCAGGTCTTCCACATGGGTGGCAAGGACCCAGTCTCCCACAGGGGTGGACGGGAGCCCACTAGCTGAGCCATCACTACTGCTTCCCCAGGAGAGCATTTGCAGAAAGCTGGACTTGCAAGTAGCACTGGGACTGGAATCCAGGCACTCTAATAAGGGATGCAGGCACCCCAAGAAGCATCTTTACAACTGTGCCAAACGCCCACCGCAACAGTTTCCTGCCCAAAAATGACTGTGATGGGACCAGCATCATAGCCAGCACCAAGAACACTCACGTTTCTCTAGCACATGGATGAACCAGACATCTTTGGAAACAAAGATTTACATTGACATCCCACTGAATCCCGTAACAGCCCTACAACATAGGCACAGCTTCATGATTGCCGCTCCCCAGATTAGCAGAGGCACAGGGAGGGTAAATACCTTGCCCAGATCCACAGGCCCAGTCTAATGGCAGAGCTGGGAATGAACACAGGCAGTCTGACTTCCTGCTTAATTTCTTCAAAAAAAAAAAAAAAAAAAAACACCTTGAGGATAGGGCAGGCAGACGGAACACCTACATCCCTGTCAGAGGGCCTGGGTCCAAGTCCCTACTCCACTTCTGATTCCTGCTTCCTACTACTGTGCACTCTCGGAGACAGCAGGGGATGGCTCACGTTCTCGGGTTCTCGCCACCCTTGTGGGAAGCCAGATTGAGCGTCAGGCCCCTGGCTTTGGCCCTGCCCAGCCCTCGCTGTTGTGGGGATTTGGAGAGTGAACCAGTGGATGGAAGATCTCTCTCTCTCTCTCTTTGTGTCTCTTTCAAATAAGTAAATTTACTCTTAAAAAAAAAAGTGGAAGGCAAGGCTGAGCACAACTCCAACAGCATGATCTGCCCCATGGGGCCAGGCCTGGGGGAGGGTTACAGTGGCTCAAGAGCTTCTCTCACAGTCCCACTAATCAGCTGAAGATGGTGTCAGTTTCCTTGGAAGCAGAAACACACTGACAGTCACCCGAAAACTCCTAAAATGAGCCACAGTTAACCCTAAATGTTAGATCTAACTCTAAGTTTTAGCTCACCATTTCACCCTAGAATAACCTTGGAATCTGATACACTATCTAATGTTAACTCGCAGCTTACTAATAACAGTAACAGCTGACACCAATGACAGCTATTGGAGCACAGACTGTACCAGGCACCTGCTAAGAGGTTTTTAGGTAGCATCCTATACAGTTGTTCAGTCTTTGCTCCAGGCCAACTGCTACCATTTTTCTCATTTATTAGAATAGGAAATCAAGGCTAATGAAGTAAAGAAACTTGCCCAAGAATCAGGAAGTGACAAATCCAAGGTTCAAATCCAGGAATGTCCGACTTCAGAGCCTGAATGTTTTATCCATATTCTCTCCTACTTCTGTGCATCACCCGTATACTAGTCATCACCTGTGTCAATCACAAAAAATACCAAACAGAATGAGGACAGAACCCAGAGGTAAATTACATCCCTCCAGGTAACGAGAACTAACGACTCATAAAGTCACAAACAGTTAGGCACTGAGGTACTTTTCGCATAATAATCAGAACCAGAGGATTTCAGCAATTTGCCTGCATTCACACACCTGGGAAAGGGAAAGGAAAAGCGAACTGTCCAGAAAGGTCAAGCCCCTCTTGCTGTCCATGCACACTCAAATATAAATGAGAAACCAGCTAAAAAGTTTTACAATTGCAGCACCATCCGGCCCATAATTCTCCAAACGCTCACAGGCATCACATGAGGCCTTTGTCAAAGGGCATTGCTGGAGTGAGCATACACTTCCCCAAAGACACCCCGGCCCTGTGCGAGACAGCATTTGCTCCTTCCAATCACCTCAGCAGGAGCACAGGAAACTCACCTTTCACACAGTTCATAAATCATCCATTTGACAACCCAGTGTAAAGCCTAGCAGGGAATTCATGTCAACGTGAGGTTTTGAGATCTGCCAGTCCCTGAAACTGCACACATTACCCCCCGCCCTCAGGCACTATCAGCGGTGGTCGGGGTCTCTCTACACTGCTGCTGACCTCACCTGGGCCATCTTCTGACATGTCGAAAGCTTCCATCATCTCCTTCAGAGACTAATTTCCTCGGTAGAGAGATACAAATCAAATTGATTCAGAGCAGACCTACTTTTCGCTCTGCTTCCTGCTTTTGTAAATCAAGCTGAAAAATCTCTTCTTCGGTCATCAACATTTTCAAAACCCTCCACTCAGTCTCACACTCTTATTCCAGGCCCACTCCATTCCTTTGCAAAGACCCACTCCTTGACCAAACTTTAGTCAGGCTCCTCTGAACCTAACTACGCTCCATCCTTGGCCATGTCCTTCCATGTCACCCTTGCTCTTTGCAGTAGTCAGGTTTCGTTACTATAACAAAACACCTGAGGAAGCCTATTTACAAAGACCTTTAGTTTGGTTCACAGTTCTAGAAGTCCAAGGTCTAGGGGCCTTATCGTGTACTGAGCTTCTTGCTGGCAGAGTCTCAAGGCAGTGCAGAGCACCCAAGAGCACTCCAGCCTCTACCTCTCTTGTAGAACCACCAGCATTCAGTCTTGGGGGCTCCACCCTAACAACTTAATCCAATCCACTCACTTCCCCAAGACCTCACCTCTAGGCACCGTGATTGGATGAAATTCCCACCCTCGAGGGACCATGGACATAATAAGCCTTTGGGGACCAAATTCTTGAGTTTGAAGGAAGAAATAAGGCAAAATCATGACTCTCTACGACATGAAAGAACAAATGTCAAGCATTTTATTTGACCCATCTACTTGAAACCAGGGATGTCTTATAACCAGGTCAAAGGAGAATGCCAACCACGACACATCTATCTTCAGATTAGAAATACTGACATGAATTTGCAGAAGCAGAACTGGAAAAGCTGGTCAGTATCTACCGGACAACAGGTGCATTCCGAGAGAGACCATTTGCACTTTAGTGGGAGGAATTATTTGCATTGCTGTTCATTTCCTGTAAGTGAACGAATGTCTACAGAGCTGTGAAACAGCCTACTCAGAAGCAAGTAAAGGAATACTTCCCTAAACAATCAGAAAAAAAACCCAAAGTTTCCAACATTTCATTGAAAGGATATCAAGTCAGCTCTTTTGCACATTTCACATCTTCCACTTGTTCCCTAGTTCAAAGTCAACAGCAGTAGAACAGAGTCTCAAAAATCTAACAGGAAAAGTGTGAACAAGGACAGATCCCTCCACACATTGGGCAGAGGATCTGCATGGGTCAAGGTCATGAGTTCTAAAGGCAGACTGTGCAGGCTCTCTCACGTCCCAGCTTCGCCACACGCAGCTGGGTAACCTTACCTACCCTTTCTGTCCTCAGTTTCCTGGCCTGTAAGTGGGCATCAGTGTAAGTGCCTGCTGCACAGCTCAGTTACTGACTGATAAGGACTCAGTAAGCGGCCATGCAAGCACACCCACTTTTACTCTAAAGTCCAGGCCTGCTTTAGGCTCAAAATTTCCTCTTAATAAACAGGAATTCTACAACAAACAGGATGAACATTAATTCTCCCTCCAAGTTTCCCTTTGCTTCTCCTAGACTAACCAATGCCTCTTTGTCCATCAGATTTAAGTTCAAAGCATTTTTATCACCAAAGCTCCCTCTGACTTACTACTAGTAGGGCCGGCACTGGCTGCAGCGGCTAAGACACCACTTGGGATTCCGGCTTCCCATATCGGAGCGCCTGGAGTCAAGTCCAAGCTCTACTTCCAATACCAGCTTCCTGCTAATGTGAACCCTGGGAGGCAGCAGGTGATGGTTCAAGTACTCGGCCCCTGACACCCATGTGGGAGACCTGGATTGAGTTCCAGGCTCCTGGCTTCAGCCTGGCCCCAGCGCTGTTGCAAGCATTGGACGAGAGAACCACTAGATGGGAGAGCTTGAGCTTTCTCTCTCTGTTTGTCTGTCTCTCTGCCTTTCAAATTAATTAACTTTTTAACAAAAGAATCGCCCTGTCTTTCCTGATAAGCAGGAGGTAGAAGGGGTGCGGTGAGGAAGGGGAAGCACAGGGAATTCTCTTGTCTGCTTCTTTGTTGCCTCAACTCCGAATAGCCCTCAGGTCAAAGTGGCACATTCCAGGGTACCCCGCTCACACACACTTTCACGCAAGGAGCACTTCTCCACGCCCCCTCTTCCCTAATGCCTCATTTGAGCAAGTCACCTTCTTTCTTGGTTTCGTTCCATCTCTGATCCCACTGCACTGGGTTTCATCCTGGAGAGGGAAACGAGCCCGAGGGTCACAGCGCCAAGGTCAGGAGGCATCCACTCTGAAACCTGCTGGTCCAGTCTTTCAAGTCCTGGGCAAAACCCCACCGTTTTCCTGAGGCTGATCTCTTTATCTAGAGCATTCAAACACTTAGGGCTTTCCCCCTGGGACCTATTTCCAGCGATAATTTAAATCAATTCCAAAATCATAGATGAAAGCCTATTAAAAGCACACAACAATTTCAAAATTACTCACACCCCGGGATTCTAATCCTGGGAATCAGCCCCAGAAATGTGAGCTAACACAGCAAAGCCGTCCTGTGCAATATTACATGGAGTCTTCAAAAAGTATGGGAAGTGAACATTACGGAAAAACCACACATGGGAGGCGGGTGTGGTGGTGCAGCAGGTTATACCAGCATCGCATATCGGAGCATGGGTTTGAGTCCTGGGAGCTCAGTTTCAGATGCAGCGCCCCGCACATATGCCTAGGGAAACAGCAAATGAAGGCCCAAATACTTGGGCCCCTTCTACCCATGTGGGAGACCAGGATGGTGTTCTAGTCCCCTGACTTCAGCATGGCCCAGCCCTGGCCATTGCAGCCATTTGGGAGAGTGAACCAGCAGTTGAAAGATCACACTCTCTCTGTATCTTCCTTTCTGTCTCTCTGCCTTTCAAATAAATAAATCTTATATATATACACACACACACACACACACACACACACACAAGTCCTTGGGCCCCTGAACCCCTGTGGGGGTCCTTGAAGAAGCTCCTGACTCCTGCCTTCGGATCGGCTCAGCTCCGGCCATTGTGGCCATTTGGGGAGTGAGCCAGCAGATGAAAGACCTCTCTCTCTCTCTCTCTCTCTCTCTCTCTCTCTTTCTCTCTCTCTGTCTCTACCTCTCTCTGTAACTCTTTCAAATAAATAAAATAAATATTAAAAATATATATAAGGAGGCCGGCACTGTGGCACAGCGGGTTAAAGCTCTGGCCTGAAGCGCCAGAATCCCATATGGGCGCCGGTTCTAGTCCCTGCTGATCCCCTTCTGATCCATCTCTCTGCTGTGGCCTGGGGAAGCAGTGGAGGATGGCCCAAGTCCTTGGGCCCCTGCACCCGTGTGAGAGATTCAGAAGAAGCTCCTGGCTTCGGATCGGCGCAGCTCCGGCCGTTGCGGCCATCTGGGGAGTGAACCTATGGAGGGAAGACCTCTCTCTCTCTCTCTCTCTCTCTCTCTCTCTGTATCTCTCTCTGTAACTCTTTCTGGTCCGGTGCTGTGGCACAGCAGATTAATGCCCTGGCATTATAGAAGCACCAGCATCCCATATGGACACCGGTTCGAGACTCGGCTGCTCCACTTCTGATCCAGCTCTCTGATATGGCCTGGGAGGGCAGTGGAGGATGGCCCAAGTGCTTGGGCCCCTGCACCCACGTGGGAGACCAGAAAAAGCTCCTGGCTTCAGATCCCCGCAGCTCCGGCCATTGTGGCCATTTAGGAAGTGAACCATCGGATGGAAGACCTCTCTCTCTCTCCCCCTCTCTCTGCCTCTCCTCTCTCTGTGTAACTTTGACTTTCAAATAAATAAATAAATCTTAAAAAAATAATGAAAGTACAGATTGTCCTATAAATAGGACACTGGGACCATACAGTATCTTTAATACACATAAGGCGTTCTATCAACAGGCAAACCTGGCAGCCTTTCATACATCATGCGATACACAAGTGTGTGATTTTCTTAACTTGTTCAACAATTATTTTTGATTGAAATGAGAAAACAAAGGGTTACAGTACATTTTTGACAATGTGCTGTTGATTTTGCACAAATGGCTTATTTTGACATGGTGGCTGCTCTTGAGAATAATACAGCTTCCCATGTCAAATCTGAGAGATGGGCAGTAGTAGGTCTGGGAGTATTACACTTTCTTTCTCCTGATGATTGCACTTTTTAGATACACTAAGAAGACATCTCTTGAAATCCAACAAATTAGTGAGATCTTTCTTGTCTTTATTCACAAATTGGTGAATGATTCATGCATTTATAATACATGTAACAATTATTCAAGTGAACAAAGGCCAGTAAGATGTTTTATCATTAATAGAAGCGGAATATCCAGAAACCAACCGATGTTTATTAATACCACCACTGAAACTGTTGCTCATTGTTAGTAGCAGTGTCAGCTGTGGCTGAGGCACACTGACTCTATTCTTCATTTCTTTCTTTCATCATTGAACTTTGCCAAGTGGTTCTACTGTAGTAAACTTCATTCCAACAATGACACGTTCATTATCTAACCATTTTGCTATGAGAATTTCATTATTTGATTCAAATCTGTAATCCTACAGTCCTCTGGCTTGTGTTTTCATCAGTGTTGTTGGTTTCATGGGACTCTTACTTAGTCTTTTGCCTCATGGATCCTGCATCTTGGAATTCAGTATTTTGTAGGTATAGCAACAAGTCACAACCAGTGAATAGATTGTTGGGGAAAAGCAAAACAAAACAGATTGACTGTGAATTCTCTACCACTTAAAGCATTTGTAGAACTACCTGACTCTTGGGGCCAGCACTGTGACATAGCGGGCTCAGCCTCCCCCTGTGATGCAGGCATCCCATATGGGTGCCAGTTGGAGTTTTAGCTTCTCCACTTTCAATTCAGCTCCTTACAAATGCACCTGGGAAATCAGCAAAAGATGGCCCAAGTGTTTGGGTCCCTGCACCCACGTGGGAAACCTGGAAGAATTTCCTGGCTTCGGGCTTCAGACTGGCCCGGCTCTGGCCGAACAGAGGTGGCCAATGTTCAGCAAAAGTAACTTTTGCAGTACACTTTATACCATTTTCACAAAGAATTTTAAAAATATTTTCAAACTCTATTACTTTTCTCAAAATAACAGGACTCTTAGAATATAATAGTTATTTTGAAATTACCAAAAGTGGCATATTTATTGCTCAATTAAAGGTTTTATAGGTGCCCTATGCATAGGATGACAAGACATAAAGGGTTAATGACAAGCAAAACTCCCATGAATTTTTAGAGAAATGATAAGACAAAGGAAAAGAATTTGGGTTTTCAACAGGAAGAATTGTGGGAAGGTAAATATACAGAAAGAAATTAATGAAAGACAGCCAGTTTTTATAAGATTCATGAAAAATGCATATTAAAAAAATGCATGGATTTTAAAACTTTTTACACCAAATTCAACTTTTAACTCCATGTTCCATGAACACTTTGAAGTACTCTCATCTACTTTCCAAATCAAGAGAAAAATGTTTTTCGCTCTGTTTGCCTGTCTCTGACATGTTTGGAGCCTGGTTGCTGTCGGGCGGCAGCCTGTCTGGGGAGGGAGACCACAGGGGAATGAGACGGGCAGCCCAGACCTCAGTGAGCTTGTGTCCACGGGGCCACTGCCTCGTCCTCAGAGTTGCCAAGACCTTTTGGGATACTGAGTGGTTTCTGCACCTGACGTCATCAGCCATGCAACATGGAACTGCAAACACCGGAAGTCCTTACTGTGTCATTCACTGGTTATGTGCATTTACTCATTCCTGAGTTGTTCCAAGTGACTATACTTCACCTTCCAAAAAAAGGAGACATTTTTTTAAAAGAATTTTTTAAATCTTCATATTTCTTTAATACTCCCTAAGTTGACCAGACTGGCTCATGTCATTTGTAATAAGTATTAATTATTTGTTGAAAATTCACCTGGAACCTCCAAAGAACTAACTTCCCCATAACTACCATCTACTTCTCTCATGGCTCTGTTTGCCTGTATTTAAGTGACCAGTTCTTGCCTCACTAGGGTGAAAGTAGCCTTAATTCCCCTTTCTCCATTCACACTTCCTTCATCTTCATACTCCCCCCAGGCAAGACTCCAAGTTTCATGATCACAAGCATGGCTACATGTATCTATTTCGACTAATAATCTGGATAGAGTATACTCATATTTCTATCATGTTTCATATACATGTAAAGGCAATTCTAGCCTTACATTGTGCCTTTAAGTGACTTTTTGTAGCATTCACAAGGGTACTTTGAAAACTTCATGGAAAATGAAATTAAAAAATAATTTTATCATTTTAAGATTTTTCTGTGTTTATTTTTATTTGAAAGGCAGAGATGGCGGGGAGGAGAGAGAGAGAAATGGAGAGAGGTCTTCCATCTGCTGGTTTACTCCTCAAATGCCCACAACAGCCAAGACCAGGCCAGGCAGGAGCCAGGATTCCAGCACTCAATCTGGATGTCCCACATGGAAGGCAGGGAGTCTACTACTTAAGCCATCACTTGCTTCCAGGGTACACGTTAGCAGGGAGCTGAATTGGAAGTGGAGTAGCCAGGACTAGAATCAGATACTCTGATATGGGATGTGGGCATTCCAAACAGTAACTTGACCTCTAAGTTAAATACTTGCCCTGATGACTTTACTTTGATGCAAGAAGTTTTCTGGAAAAAGCTATGCATGGATTTCAATACTTTTTCTACTCCAGTGTAAACTTATCTTTTTATTCCATCTTTCCACAAACTTTCTGAAATACCCTCATAATATGGCTAGGATTAGATTCATTTTTCTTTTTTTTTTTTTAACTTTTTTTAAAATTTATTTGACAGGTAGAGTTAGACAGTGAGAGAGAGAGAGAGACAGAGAGAAAGGTCTTCCTTCCATTGGTTCACCCCCAAAATGGCCGTTACGGCCGGAACTCTGCCGATCCGAAGCCAGGAGCCGGGTGCTTCCTCCTGGTCTCCCATGCGGATGCAGGGGCCCAAGCACTTGGGCCATCCTCCACTGCCTTCCCGGGCCACAGCAGACAGCTGGACTGGAAGAGAAGCAACCAGGACTAGAACCCGGCGCCCATATGGGATGCCAGCACCGCAGGTGGAAGATTAACCAAGTGAGCCACGGCGCCGCCCTAGATTCATTTTTCAAATCATTTCCAGTAGCTCCATTTAAATACAACATTCGAATTTCACGGAAGAGGTAACGTGATATACTGTATAGCAAAAAAAAGGACCAGAATTTGGGGTGGGCCTTTGACACCTGCTTAAGATGCACACATCCCATACTGCGATACCTGGGTGTGAGTCCTGGCTCTGCTCCTGATTCCAGCTTCCTGCTAATACAGGAAGGCAGCAGGTGACGGCTCAAGCAGTGAACCCCCTGCGTCCCTTGTAGGAAACTTGGACTGAGGTCCAGGCTTCAGGCTTTGACCCTGGCTGTTGTGATCATTTGAATGAACCTGTAGGTGGGTGCCCTCTGTCTCTCTCCCTTCCTTTCAAGTGAACAATTAAAAAAAAAAAATCTCAGCTGAAATGATAGACACAGAACCCCTCTCAGCCCAAGTTACCTCATCTGTGCTATGGGAATTCTGACACCTGCTGTGCCAGGTTGTTGAAACGTGTGTAGTAGGTGGTCAGAAACATTGTTCATCTGATAAAACAGAGAGTAAGAAGACAAACACCCACTAATTGTCCTGAGGGCCAGGGCCACGCCAGGAAGGTGTTTGGTAAAGGATACAGAACTCACTTTAGAGTTACATGACACGGGCAAAGGTCAGCCCCTCCTTCAGCTAAGCTGGGGGCAGGGCTGCACAAGGAAGTGGCTCTGCTTCCCTGAGCCTGACTTCAGCCCTCGTCCTAAACCTGCAGAGACGGCGGCGGCCTGGAGCTGTCAGTCCCATGAACCTCTCTAAGCCCGAAGTCCCGTGTCCTCCCAGGTTCCTGGAGAGAGAGGCTGGAATGCAGAGACACCCCTGCTGCCCCCTGCCTGACGCAGGAGAAACCTCTGCCGGCTTCGAGAGCAGGTAACACCAGGAGGCAGCAGTCCCCGGCTCAGGCCTGCCTGGTCTGCCAGGCGATGCCGCCTCGCTCTGGGAGCCTCGCTCTGGCTCTGTTGTGAGGTCCTCATCCTGTGGGTCCTGGAGTGCCAGAGGACCCTGAGAACTGGGCTCACGGAGGTTTCAGGAAAGGGAGAAAAGGTTCTTTGGTTTCTCTTTCATTTCTCTTTTGCTACAGAGGGTCTGGGATGGTGGAGAATACACAGCTGGTTGATTTGCTTTGAACATCATCCGGTTGTCTGTCACTGGGCGGATGCCAAGGGATGCGATGACCTGAGTGAGGGGCACCGCGGGGTCGGCTGGAGACCCTGAGGAGGCCGCCTTCCTCCCCAGAGCAGGGATTGTGGCCAAGGTCAGGAACCCTTGGGTTTGAGCCCAAGGCCCTGAGCACCTCATGGGAAAGTGGCAGAGGCACCCTGAGTGCAAGCCCAGGTGAAGCAGGAGGTCATTCTCTCTGCGCTCTAGAACATTCCCTCTTGGGGGCGGCGCCGTGGCTCACTTGGTCAATCCTCCGCCTGCAGCTCCGGCATCCCATAAGGGTGCCGGGTTCTAGTCCTGGTTGCTCCTCTTCCAGTCCAGCTCTCTGCTGTGGCCCGGGAAGGCAGTGGAGGATGGCCCAGGTGCTTGGGCCCTGCACCCACATGGGAGACCGGGAGGAAGCACCTGGCTCCTGGCTTCTGGCTTCGGATTGGCGCAGCGCCGGCCATAGCGGCCATTTGGGGAGTGAACCAAGGAAAGAAGACCTTTCTCTCTGTCTCTCTCTCTCACTGTCTATAACTCTATCTGTCAAATAAAAAAAAAAAAAAGTTCCCTCCTGTCCACAATCAGAACCTTCACCCTTCTGTGTGGTGCCTGTGAGCTCAAGTTTCGTCTCTGCGTTCGGCTCCTACTGTCGGACAGTGAGACGTTTGCCCCATTGCTCATTGCTCCTTGAGAACTGGCACACATGCTGTGCCAGGAACTGACAGGCAGGGCAGAAAGAACAGAGACACAGGAGGCCTGGCTTGAGGGAGGCCAAGGGAAGGAAGCTGGGGGGGTGCCTCGGAAGACCCAGGGATCGAAGGGGAGGCTCACGGCCACCGGGCCACATGGGGCTGCTGCTCTGGCTCCAGTTTGCACAAGGCCTAACTGCCTGTTCCCAGGACACGGAAGACAGCCCTCTCGCTGGGCCTGTGGCCAAGGCGTTCTCCACACCCCTTGTCCCTGGCGTACGACCCAACACCGGCCCCAGTAGCCTCTCTGGGCAGGCACAAACGAAGCCGCTCTATTGCCTCTGCTGTATGCAGCTCCCTCACCAGCCGTGGGAAGAAAGCAAAACCTCATCCCAAGCAGTGAGTCAGGGGCAAAAGAAGCCCATGGTGGGCCTGGCCGTAACCGGCACAGTGTCACTGCCTGCAGTGGTGCTCCTAGGGGGAACACTCAGTTCGCAGCCCTGCCTGGGAGGACTTGGGGGGAAGGGGGGCAAAAGCAGCTGTGGAATATCACCTCAGAGAAGGTGCCTTAGAGATAAGGAGGTGCAATGGAGACGCAGGGGGCAAGGACGGAGCCACGGGGAAGCAAGTCGTAGTGACACATGATCCAGATGTGACATGGTAGATCACGGGGTGATGGGATGGAGGTGTGGGGTGCTGGGGCACAAGGAGAGGTTAGCAAGACACAGGCTAGTGGGGCTAGGGGCTGTGTCTGCCAAGTCATCGTGCTAAGTTAAGGCTCACAGAGCTGACATCTGCCCTCCGGGTTCTGAACCTGCACTCTGGGGGGCCCACCCAGGGTTTCTTTCTTTTTTTTTTTTTTTTTTTTTTTTTTTTTTTTTTTTTTTGACAGGCAGAGTGGACAGTGAGAGAGAGAGACAGAGAGGAAGGTCTTCCTTTTTTTTTTTTTTTTTTTTTTTTTTTTTTTTTTTTTGCCGTTGGTTTACCCTCCAATGGCCGCCGCGGCCAGCACACCGCGCTGATCCAAAGCCAGGAGCCAGGTGCTTCTCCTGGTCTCCCATGCGGGTGCAGGGCCCAAGCACTTGGGCCATCCTCCACTGCTCTCCCGGGCCACAGCAGAGAGCTGGCCTGGAAGAGGGGCAACTGGGACAGAATCCGGCGCCCTGACCAGGACTAGAACCCTGTGTGCAGGCGCCGCAAGGCAGAGGATTAGCCTATTGAGACACGGCGCCAGCCCTTTCTTTCTTTTTAAGATTCATTTTTTCATTTATATTTGAATGGTAGAGTGAGAGAGAAAGAGAGATCTTCCATCCACTGGTGGCTACAACAGCCAGGGCTGGACCAGGCCAAAGCCAGGAGCCAGGAGCTTCTTCTGGGTCTCCCACATGTGTGGCAAGGGTCCAAGCACTTGGGCCATCTTCTGCTGCTTTCCCAGGTGCATTTGTAAGGAGCTGGATCCGAAGCGGAGCAGCTAAGACTCAAAGCAGCACACTGATAGTGCATGCCGCTGTCGCAAGTGGTGGCTTAACCCACAGTGCCACATGGCAGTGCCCCCAGGGGTCCCATAAACATACAACTTAAGGTTTACAGTTTTCTCAGCCAAAAAGTGGGGCTTCTGCTCTAAAGCAAAAATGTCCACAGCAACAGCTGAGAGCAGACAGGACCCAGAGTGTGCAGAACACACATGAGCCTGCAGGGAGGACTTCGCTACAGATCTAATAGCTGGCGCTTAGTTCCTAAGGAGGGTTAGGAGGGAGAAAACGCCACGCTTGCTCAATCTGACACAAGTGATTTCACTGTCTCCATTCATCCTCTGTCACCCACCGTGCCAGCGGGGTGGCATAGCAGGTAAAGCCGCCACCTGCAGTGCCGGCATCCCATATGGGCGCTGGTTCAAGACCTGACTGCTCCTCTTCTGATCCAGCTCTCTGCTATGGCCTGGGAAAGCAGTGGAAGATGGCCCAAGTCCTTGGGCCCCTGCACCTGTGTGGGAGACCCAAAAGAAGCTCCAGGCTCCTGGCTTCAGATCAGCCCAGCTCTGGCTGTTTCAGCCATTTGAGGAGGAACCAGCAGATGGAAGACCTCTCTCTCTCTCTCCCCCTCTCTCCCTCTTTCCCTCTCTCCCTCTCTCCCTCTGCCTCTCTGTATTTCTACCTCTCAAATAAATAAATAAAATCTTATTTATTTGAAAGACAGAGTTACAGAGTGAAGCAGAGCCAGAGAGAGAGAGAGAGGTCTTCCTCTCTGTTGGTTCACTCCCTGAATGACCACCACGGCCAGAGCTGAGCTGATCCAAAGCCAGGATCCAGGAGCTTCCACCAGGTCTCCCACACAGGTGCAGGGGCCCAAGCATATAGGCTGGATGAAAGCCACTGTGTGTGTGGTTGCTGGGCTGGGTTTCGAGCTCTGCCCTTTGCTGAACTGGGAAATCCATTTCTGTCTTCAGTCTACACCCGATACTGTGACACAGCCCCCTGCTGGTGCCAAGCCTCATTTCCTTCAGAACTCACCAAGCCAGGGCCACTGCTTTCTCAGGCTCTGGCCAAGGAGCCGCTGCCCACATGAACAGTTCTGCATGAGCCAGCATGCATCAGCCAGCATGAGCCTCCTCTTTTTTTTTTTTTTTTTAATAATTTATTTGAGAGGTAGAGTTACAAACAGAGAGAGGGAGAGACAGAGAGAAAAGTCTTCCATCTACCAGTTCACTCCCTAAATGGCCACAACGGCTGGAGCTGGGCCTATCTGAAGCCAGGAGCCAGGAGCTGCTTCTGGGTCTCCCCTGCGGGTGCAGGGATCCAAGCACTTAGGCCATCCTCCACTGCTTTCCCAGGCCATAGCAGAGAGCTGGATGGGAAGAGGAGCAGATGGGACACAAACCAGTGCCTATATGGGATGCCAGCACTATAGGCAGAGGCTTAGCCTTCTACGCCACAGTGCCGGCCCCAGGAGCCTCTTATAAATAAAGGAGGGAAACAACGATGGAACAGGAAGCATGGAGCAGATCCGCAGAGGAGATATTTCAGGCCCTGTGCCTCCTTCAGACCAGAGGGAAGCACTCATGGATGTCCTCAGTCTAACCATGTCACACCCAGGGCCACGAGCCTTGGCCAAGGACATCGCAAGTTAGAAGCTGAACCCACCTTGGCCATTGGACCTACAGACACCAACTCCAATTTGTCTGTGCCATATCACACTGCCTCAAACCCTGTGGGCAGCCACTGTCCATTCCTTTCTGAGCTGGTCCTGGTACGACAGGGTGTGCTGGAGAGAAAAGGATGCCAGCTGATCCCATTAACATCACCACAACTTACGTTTCATCAGACCACCTTACGTGCCAAAAGTCAGCCCTAACGTGGGACTGGGAAGGGAAGGGCATACAATGGAAAGCATGTCAAAGAGAGAGCCAGAGAGGCCCGGAGTGACGGATGGGTGCTGTGCTGGGACTTCTCACGCTTCCTCTTGTGCTTTCACAACATGCCTGCCAGATACCTGTGATAACTTAGTTTGCTAACAGAACGCTCAAGTTCAAGAGAGGTGACATCACCTGCCTAGGAGCACAAATCTAACTAGTAACGGGCAAGGCCCAGATTTGAACTCAAGCCTGTTAGGCTGAGAAGCCCACGCTGTTTTCCAATACATTCATGGACTGTGAAATTTTAGTCCAGTGAGAACTGATAAATCTGGGCTTTGTGCATCTGAAAATGTCATCCTGAACAGAAACAGGAGAAAGGAAAGTGGACTGTTAGCAAAAAGAAACGCGCTCCCAGCAGGAAACCAAAAAAGGAGTTCTCTTTCGCTAGTTTAAGCAAAGGCATTTGAATAGAAGTCAGTTGCTGGTATCTAAGCCGTTGTATGGGTCCAGTCCCATCACTTGAGCCTTGCCCTGCTCTCTCTAAAGCATGCCTGTACTCAGACCACTCTCCCGCTCCAAACCGGGGAAGCTCGCTACTGCCGCTGCCATCACAGCTTTTCAAATCTGCTAAAGAGACAGAGGTAGAGGTATGCTTTTTTCAGATGCAATCCTCCATGCAGCACCAAATATGGCAAGAAACAGAAGCCAACTTGGACAAGCTCGGGTGGTTGCCCATGGAGAAGGGAGAGGAGAAGGAAGGGTCAGTGGGACCAGACATTTCTCTCTGTGAGCTGGCTTCCCCCTTGGCTCACCCACCTCTCCCAGGAGGCTTTTTCCACCCTTTGCGGCCCGGGGCTCCTTTTGAAATGTACCAACTGACTTGGGAGAACATGAAGCTTTGAGCCTGATATCCAAAGGCTACCATAATCTGGCCCCAACTGCCATTCACTGATTTTCCCTCCACTATTTCCCGGCCTGGGCTGCCCATCAGTGCTCCTGCCACACCAGTTCTTCTGCCACTCTGCAAGCAGAACGTGTCCTACGTCCACTCACAGACTGCTCTCTGCCCAACTGGTTCTTAAACCCTGTATCTACCTGCTTGTCTAAACCTTGTACCTCTCTAGAGACCTGCACTTGCTCCCCTACTTGAGGCTGACTTGTCCTATCTGCCTAATGGGGAGAGCTCTCAGTTCATTCTCTTCTTTGGAGTTATCTCTGCCCCATCTCTCTTTCCAACCCAGTAAGACTGGCCTTGCCATCTCTGCTTACCCCAAGCTGCCCAGCACAAATAGTAGGTGCTCAATTAATACACACTGGGGTTTCACCCCTGTCTCTAACCTACACACAACCAATGGCCTGCATGTAGAAAGGCACAGTGTGGACTTTGTCGTTACAGGCCCAACATGTGCAGCACCAGCCCGAGTGACCTGGAAGAAATCCCCCTGGATGATGATGACCTAAACAGCCTAGAATTCAAAATCCTGGCCTTCTATGTCAGACACCATGTCTTCAAGAGAACCCCTGCCACCTTCTCGCCCAAGCTGTTGAGAACAAGAAGTTTGTCCCAGAAAGGAGTGGAGAGTGGCTCAACAAATGAGTCATGGACACAGGTGTCGTGGCCCTGCAGAAACTCCCGCTCCAGTGAGAAGTCAATAAATCTTGGCAAGAAAAAGTCTTCATGGAAAGCACTCTTTGGAGTATTGGAGAAGGAGGAAGACGAGCAGGACTTGTCTGAGCTGTTCCATTTCCAGGGGCCTCCGAGTGCTGTTTCCCCTCAAGGGTCCAGGTCCCTCTCCGCCGTGGAGCAGCAAGGAAAGAATGAAGGTAGGCTTCGGGGCGTGCTGTCTCCCACAGCCAGGTCTTCCCTTCTCGGTGTGCACCCTGGATCCTAAAGACGGGCCTCAGACAGGGGCTCACAGTGCCTCCGCTTCGCACCTCATTAGTGTCTGTAGGAATTGTCCCTCTCCTTCCAAGACTGGGCAGAAATAAAGACACTGGCAGTGAAGAGTGACAAGACCGGTGTTCTGTCTATAAATAAATAAGCCCGCTGGCCAAATCCCTGCTCCTCCGTGCCAGAGGCCCATGTCAAAGAGAGTCCCAGACAAGGGCTCTGGTCGGTCGGTCTCTCTCTCTCTCTCTCTCTCTCAGAATCATTTATTTATTTGAAGGGGGGAATGAGACAGAGAGATCCTCCAACAGCTGGTTCACTCCCCAAATGGACACAATGGCCAGGGTTGGTCCAGGCCGGTCAGGAGCCTGGAACTCCATCTGGGTCTCCCATAAGAGTGGCAGGGACGCAAGCACTTGGGCCATTTTCCGCTGTTTTCCCAGGCCATTAGCAGGAAGTTAGATTGGAACTAGAGCAGCTAGGACTCACACCAGGGCTCATGTGGGATGCGGGCTTCATAGGTGGTGGGCAGTTTCGCCAGCTGTGCCACCACACAGACCTCTGCCTCACTCCCTGTGGGAGGTCAGCTCCCTCTCAGTGCACCGGGGAGATTGCACCCTTCCATCTTGTTAATGGTAAATGGAAAGACCAGAACGTAAACCATGGGGCTGATGCTGTGGTGCAGCGGGTTAAAGCCCTGGCCTGCAGCGCCAGCATCCCATTTGGGTGCTGGTTCTAGTCCCAGCTGCTCCTCTTCAGATTCAGCTCCCTGCTAATGTGCCTACAAATGAAGACGACCCAAGTCCTTCCTTGGGCCCCTGCACCCACATGGGAGACCTGGAAGAAGCTCCTGGCTCCTGGCTTCGGATCAATCAGCTCCAGCTGCTGAGGCCATCTGGGGAGTGAACCAGCCGATGGAACACCTCTCTCTCTGTCTCTACCTTTCTCTGTAACTCTTTCAAATAAATAAAAAATGCATCTTTTAAAAAATTATTTAAAAAAAAAACACTCAGAAGAAACCTTTTGAGAAGTCTTTCTTCACTGAGATAAAGTCACTGGCATTGAGCGAGCGCTCTGTGGAGCTGCCCCGTGCACCCAAACCTGGCCATGAGCACCTTCTTCCCCTGCAACAGCACCAGATGTTGAAGGAAGTCCCCTCTCCTCGTGCTGTCGGATCTGTCCGAGGAACTTGTCAATAATGAGTCAACAGGTGGCAGCAACGTCTCAATTTTAAAATCTTGCAACTGTCCTGGCTTTTACTTGGAGAATCACTTCCCTCTCTCACTAGGCCTGTAGAAGCTCAGGATAGAAGTTAGGGCCAGGATTATCTGGGGGACCTTTTCATACAGGTCACACAAGGCGTCTTCCAAAAGTTCCTAGAAAATGTGTATCATGAAAAACCCAGGCATGGAGTTCAAAATTTTTTGCATCGAAATACACTTGTACTTCATTCCAGTTTCCAGAGATTTTTTGAAGTGCCCCGGTATAAGGCAGTGGGAGTCCCGACAAAGGGACTGGGAAGTGGCAGGCCTGGGACTGCGTCAGGATCCCCAATGAGGCTCTGCCCCTCGAGGGCGGCTAGCAATGCTGACCCTGGAGCCAAAGGTCCTGGGCTCTGTGGCCCTCTTCCCTGGGGTCTTCCACACTCCTACCTCCCCCTACCCTCTGCCCCACCCCCACCACCTCCTGCCCTCACACCAGTGTGGCCCACAGCCTCCTGCTGGGGCAGGACCAGAGGTCAGGAACACTGAGCCCAGCGGCTCTTCTGCCAGCCCTTCCGTGTGGCTGGGGCTAGGTGACCGAGGACTTTGGATTTGCCCCCTGGCTTTTCCTGACATAAACGGCATTTACTAAAGTGTCACTTGACCTTTCTTTCAGTCTCTAAAATTTCCTAAGGAACTTTTCTCCCCTCCCCCTGCCTTTTTTTCGGGGGAGGGGATATTGGATGAAGAAAGTTCAGTTTTATGTGAGATCAAGAATAAAAGATTAAATTCAGAAAGCACTTAGACATCCATGTTAAATAGTGTCTATGGCTGAATAGCTACACACTGTATAACTCTATATACAAGGATACTTCAAAACACTCATGGAAAAACAGAATTAAAAGATAAGTTTGGTGCAAAAAATTTGAAATGCATACAAGGGATATTCAAAAGTTCATGGACAATGTGTATTATGAATAAACTATGCAAGAATTTCAAATGTTTTATATCAAAATAAATTTATCTTTTGATTCCATAAGCTTTTTTAAAACAAATTATTTATTTGAATGGCAGAGTTACAGAGAGGCAGAGGCAGAGAGAGAGAGGTCTTCCATCTGCTAGTTCACTCCCCAAATGGCCACAATGGCCAGAGCTGGACCAATCCAAAGCCAGGAGACAGGAGTTTTTTTCTGGTCTCCCACATGGGTGCAGGGGTTCAAGGACTTGGGCCATCTTCTGCTGCTGTCCCAGGTGCATTAGCAGGGAGCTGGATCAGAAGTGGAGCAACTAGTAGTAGAACCAGCACCCATATGGGATGCCGGCACTGCAGGGTCAGCTTTATTGGCTACATAACAGCGCCAGCTCCTCCATTAACTTTTTAAAAAGATGTATCTAATTTATTTGAAAGGCAGACTGACAGAGAGAGGGAGAGACAGAGAGATCTTCGATCCACTGGTTCACTCCCCAACTGCTGAAGCCAGGAGCTTGGAACTCCATCATGAGTTTCAGAGGCACAGCTACTTGGGCCATCTTCTACTGCATTTTCCTAGGCACATCAGCAGGGAGCTAGACAGGAAGTGGAGGAGCCAGGACCCAAACTGGTGCTCTGATATGGGATGCCAGTGTTGCAGGTGGCGGCTTAACCCACTGTACCACAATGCTGGTCCTTTCCAGGAAATTCTTGAAGCACCTTATATAAAACTATGTATATAACTATGTATGTGCATATATAAATTTTTAAAGAGTAGAAATGATTATCTCCTACAGACCTTTGTATTCAAAAGTATTCAAAACTTATGTGGAGCTTATCTTCCCACCATTGTCTCTGCCTTACTCTCTGGTTTGGCTGGTTAATTAGGTGGTTTTATGTTCATGTTGTTGGTTTGTCATTGGGTGTGACCAACGGTGCCTCACAGATTTAACGGAGCTTGGCTGTTGCTTTCACCTGGGCTGTGATTTGGGCGTGTGTGGCCATTTCCAGGACTGAGATACCAGGGATAAGTTGGAAATGCGAGGTCACGCCCCAGACCAAATTCTACCAGCGAAAGGCCTTAAGATGTAGAGAAAGGGGCATGCGTGCTGGTCTTAGAGACCGCCAAGCCGGGTTCTTTCACTTGCCAATCCGTTGTGTCTCCACAGCTTCGGTTCACTTCATGTGCAATGTTACTACTAAGATCAGGTTTGGCGGAAAGCCAATTAACTATTGCTTCAATAATACAGAGGAGTACTTCTCTCTCCCATAGGGACCAAAGTGTGCTGGCCCAGGCCTGATACGGCAGCTCCACGAATTTATTAGGCATTCGGACATTTCTAGGCTGCCTTATATTCCAGTGTGGCTGTTGGGACTCCAGCCATCACATCTACATTTTAAGCAGGATGAAAAAGCAAGCAAGGCAGCCTTCCTTCTAGATAATCTATCTCCCTTTCAGAGAGCTTTCTGGAAACTGCTCCTGGTTCCTCCTTCCATCTCTTTGGCCACTCCTTACTGCAAAGGAAGCTGAGAAGTGTCGTTTTGCACCTTGTCCAGTGCTGTCTCTCACATTTTAGGGATCTGTCACTAAGGAAGAAGAGGAAAATGGATACTGAGTGGGCAATAGATTTACCACGTGGAAAACACTCCCACATTCCTTGACCGTCTCTTTAAAGCAAATGCCTTGGCCCTTGGGCCAAACAGTTCCTCCCTAGCCCTGATCTCTGCTCTGCTTGGCTCCACAGGGACCCAAAATAGACTGTAAAGGATGGCAGCCCTTCAGTTTTCTCCCTAAGCCCCATCCAGGCTTCCCTTGCCTATCAGATAGGACCAAGTCCGACATCCACTTTTTAAAGTATTCAAAGTGGACTTCTCGTTAGAGTTAGTTCATCCGGGTCAAAACGTTGGCTTGTAGTTCACCTTGCACATATTTCATCCACCTCCTTTGCTCCATGTCCACAGACTTGCAGAAGTCATCACAGTGTACACAGGTCCATCAGACTGAGCACCTCGGTGCCTGCTGGTCGTCTTGTGGTAGCCCTGCCATCAGGTGGGGGAAATACGTGGTAGGGGCAAGGAGCGATAGCCTGTGGGGCTCTCCAGTGGTCCTCTTAGCATGCACGATGGGCTAAGGATGACTTCCGGTGGGAGAACCAGATGCAGATCACACTGGATAGGACACCTGGGTTGCAGAGGTAGCAGGTGTGAGTGTTCCCTTCCTGTCATCTGAGAACACTACAAGGGCAGGCTCACTTTGGCTTTGGAACCAGCCTCTTGCCATTCCCTTGCCAAGGCCATAGGTAGCCAATACTCAAGAGGAGGCTGGTTGGATTGCAATGAAGCGATTCTAAAGTGAAAATATACTCAGTTTGGTTGTTAAAATGAGAAAGAAAGACATTGACAATGTCTTGACTTCTCTAAATCACTGCTTATCTGCTTCTGAACCCTAACGACTAAGCATGAAAAAATAGGGCTTTTGAAGGCCAGTATCCACCTACGGGAGGTGTAATGGACAGAGCTTTATCTCCCATGGCTCTGGTTGGGGAATGGCCAACGATGAGAGGAGGACACTGAAGCCTTCATGCTACAGAGGAATTGCAGGGTCTGAGGACCACACCACAGCGTGGCAGTCCCACGTGGCACCCATACCTGTTTCCTATGTGACACCGTCCTCCCAGGACCCGGGCTGCCTCTCCTTCCTATCATGACTTACAGAGTCCAGGACGTCCCTGGGAAACCAATGTTCCAGCCAGGACCCCACTCCTTAAGTTTCTTCAATGATTCTGCACCGTTCTGTGATCCTACTCAAATGCTCTGTATGACATCAAAGCCAGAGCACTTCTAAAAGTTAAGAACTCAGGGACAAGTCAGCACTGAAAATTTTGCTGCCCAACAACACAGTCAAATTCCTGCCCACCCAAGCTCACCCTATCCCCAGTCAGGACCAAAACTGACATGAGATTTATAGCCTATAACATTCAAGGGGCCCATGCCATTCCAAACCTTCCTGACTTCAAATGCTTTACACATAATTCTGTGTGAAAGTACAAGGGGTCTTCAAAAAAGTTCATGGAAAATGCATATTATGAACAAATTATGCATAGATTTAAAGTTTTATTACACTAAAATAAACTGTTATATTTTACTTTTCCTTTTTTTTTTTTACAAAGAGTCAGTGAGAGATAGGGAGAGAGAGACACACACACAGACAGAGAGGGAGAGAGAGATCCTATCCATTGGTTCACTCCCCAATTGTCTACAACACCACAAGATCCCAGAAGCCAAAGTCAAGAGCCACGACCTCAGTACAAATCTCTTATGTGAATGGCAGGAACTTAATCACATAAACCACCATTTTTTAAAAAAGATTTATTTACTTATATGAAAGGTGGAGTTACAGAGAAGTAGAGGCAGAGGCAGAGAGAGAGAGAGAGAGAGAGAGAAAGGTCTTCCATCTGCTGGTTCACTCCCCCAGATGGCTGCAATGGCCAGAGCTGAACTGATCCAAAGTCAGGAACCAGGAGCTTCCTCCAGGTCTCCTATGAGGGCGCAGTGGCCCAAGGACTTGGGCATCTTCTACTACTTTCCCAGGCCACAGCAGAGAGCCGGATCATAAGTGGAGCAGCTGGGACTCAAACCAGTGCCCATATGGTATGCCAGCACTGCAGGCAGTGGCTTTACCCACTACGCCACAGCGCCAGCCCCACCATCACTATTGTCTCCTAAGATGTGTACTAGCAGGAAGCTAGAATCCGAAGTCAGAGCCAATACTCCAACCTAGGTTCTTCAACGAAGGATGTGAGCATCTTAACCACAAAGCTAAATGCCTGCTCCCTAAATGTGTATTTTAATTCCATTTTCCATGAATGTGTTAAAGTTATTTCATACATGACATAACTCTCTTGCAGGATTATAAATTCTTGAAGGATGAGTTACACCCTATAAATCCTTGTTCACCTACAAGCATAACTGATTGCTTTCCAGTAGACACAGGAGAGAGAGAAGATGCGAGGCTATGAGCAAGGGGCTTTGGGCGTTTACTTGATAATGCACTTGAGTGATGGAGACAGCAATACACCATGGATATTTCTCTTTCCTCAGTGACAGTTCCCAAATGCTTGTCAAACTATTGAATACCTTCCTATGCACCTAGAGGCACAGAGGTGTAAAGGATGTCAGAAAAGAGAGAGAGGGAGGAGGGGGGGAGGAAGAGAGGGAGAGAAAGGGAGGGGGGAGAAGGAGAGAAGAGAGGGAGAGAGACAGAGACAGAGAGAGAGAGGCGAGGCCGGAGAGGGAGAGAGAATAAAAATAAAAGCATAGTGAGCATTCCTGCAAGCGCTCCCTTTTGTGTTTTCTCCTTTTCAAAGGTCACAGGGGAGCTCAATTTTGCAAAACTTCTAAAAGAATGTAAAGAAGGGCAGCTGTTTCCAGGTGCCACTCGTTCCTCTGTGTCCTCCTGAATCCCAGGCCCTGCCAGGCAACCGCTGGTCTTTTCTGAAGAATGGCCCCACCCCAGACATACACTCCTGCACAAGTTCCTCTCATTCCAGGCTGGGCTTTCCATTCCAAGCAACCATGCATCCCCAGGAGTCCTGGGCAGTTCTCCTGGGAAGGGCCTCTCAGCACTGTTCTGTCTTGTTTCAGACGTGGACCCCAAAGTTGCTTCCATTGCCAACCGAGTTGCTAAAATCGTTTATTCCTGGCCACCACCAGAAGCGCCATGCCAGGGGAAAAGCTCTGGTGCCAAGTGGGTAAAACAGGCTCTCCACGCCCAACTGCAAGGCGGCGGGCCTGGAGCTCCAAGTTCTAAGAAAGGTAAACCTTCCTTCTGAATGTTTGTGTTGGGTCAGATGTTTGCCAGACAGAGGTGTATGCACATTTCTGTATTTATTCAGCTCAGAGCTCAGCAGCTTGGGCGTCTGTGCTGATCTGGTCTGAGGGTGTAACAGAAACACACACCAGCAGGTTGAACTGACATGGCAAACTCACTGCTACATCAAAAGAAAAGTCTCCTACCAAGTCGGAGAAGGAAACTCAGAAGTTTGCTTTCTTCCTTGACCATAGGGAAAATACAGTCTTAGGCTTGATCCCGTCACCAGTGGTCCTGGACCAATTTGCCTTTCACAGAGTTGAAGCATGAACCTAGGGATTTATATTGCTTTGGGGGCTGTCACTTACTAGGTCTGGTGTAGAACTGAGAAGTAGTGACCAGACTGAGCCAGCCGCCACCAGAACCATAGCAATAACTGGTGTACTGATTTCATCAGGCTTTGTGGGAGCACTGGGCTCTGAAGGGACAGTGGAGGGGAACAGGACCAAGTGCTCACAGAAGGAGGGAAGCTGGTTCTGCTTAGCCGCACGAATGATGTTCCCCTCTCTCTTCCCAAACTCTAGTGGAGGATGTGAGCCAGAGGTGGCCCTTAAGTTTTTAGCTCCCCAAAGCACAAGGCAGAAGTTCTCCCTGCAAAGACGTTGGCAGCTCCAACCCCTGAAGCAGAGTGGTAGCTCTATCCACCCCTGGTGGTAGGGTAGGGGCCACCAACTGCCACAGAGGCTTCGAGCAAGGAGAGTCCTCCACTCTCCCAGAGAGCAGCAGCAGATAAAAGCTGCTCTCCGGCTGTGGACACCTTTTCTTCTTGCCAGTACCCGGAGTCTCAATCTTCCCATCCGCCTCTGGGTTTGGAACACACTGAGACTTGTTGCACCAATGCCGGGCCTCCTTTGCCTTCTTATCTGGGACAAGCATGAGGGCCCTATGGCTCCAGAGACTACCAGAAGTAAGAAGCAGCATTCTCTGAGTAACTGGCTTTTCTGTGAAGTATGTTCTGTAGCAATGTCCACTCTCATCATGCTTAGTTGTTAGCAAGTTATTTTTATAATTATTCATTTTTATTTATTTGAGAGACAGAGAGAGGAAGAATGCTCCCATCCACTGGTTTACTCCCAAAATGCTCAAAACATCCAGGGCTGGACCAGGCTGAAGCCAGGAGCCAGGAACTCAATTCTGGTCTCCCATGTGGCTGGCAGGAATTTAGTTACTTGAGCCATCACCTGCTGCCTC
Source organism: Oryctolagus cuniculus (assembly GCF_051225735.1). NCBI lineage: Eukaryota > Metazoa > Chordata > Mammalia > Lagomorpha > Leporidae > Oryctolagus > Oryctolagus cuniculus. The sequence continues at coordinate 109,973,048 of NC_142875.1, forward strand.
CCATCCCCCGCTGCACTGACAGCAGGAGCCAGAAACTGGACCTGGAACCTAGCTACTCTGGTTTGGGATGCATGTATTTTAACTTCTAGGCCAAACACCTGTCCCAGTTGTTAACAAGTTTTGAGACAAGAAAAATCATAGTCTACCTCACCCATTCCAACAGATACATCACAAGCCAATGATAGCCATGTCACTATCTGCCTGCATGGGGGTGGGGAGTTGTATTAATTTGTTTATACCTCATCTTATTATATAGACATGACCTATGAAGAATAAATTTTAACCAGATAAAATAATTCAAATGTGAAAGATAATGTAAAAAAAACCCAAAAATGTGAAAATAAAACCAACTTAGGAGCAAGGTTGATTCTCAAGATGCAGGCCAGAGAGACCGTTCTCCCTCTCGGCTCAGTACTTTCAAGCAGCTAACACAAAGTGAGCAATCTAATCCAATATAGCGTCCAAGGAAAAGGTGCCTACTACTGAGGAAAAGTCTAAAACCCACAGGGAATTTCTCCCATCTTCATAGACTGCATTACGGGGAGAAGGACTGAGGCTTTCAACAACATTCTCTTGGCAAAAACCATGACGAGCGTCATGGTGAAAACTGGGGGGCCGAGCAAAGAGGAGGAAAAAGGGAAATGAGGGAACGCAGGGGAAGTAGCCGAATGGTTCGGTCTGATCGGAAGAGGTAAGGTAAGGCTTGATTGCAAAGAGTGAGAAAGCATGTCTTTTCTTTATTCCCTCACCACGCCACAAGCATTGCCAGTGCAGAAACTTAAGATGATTATTATCATTTTTTGCCTCTCTAAAGAGAAATAACTGGAATTTCTTCCTTCAGATGAAGAAGACCAAATAATAGCCAAGCTTGTCGAGCTTCTGAAATATTCAGGAGATCAGTTGGAAAAAGAGGTATGAAACTTGTTCAACTCCTGTGATTGCTTTCTGTGCCCATGCAATAGTGCACGAGAACGGAATTGCACTCCAGGTTGTAACTGACTCCTTTTCAAAGTTCTAGTTTCCACTTGGGCCTAAGTTTTATTTCCCTTGGAGCCCAAATTCTTCACGCTGGCAGCATCTCAACAATGAATTACTTTGGAAAGCACAAGTAACCCTTCTGGAACCTTTTTGGAATTTTTGGAAACTAAGTACGCAAGTTTATTATTGCAAGGAAAGATGCCAGTAAATTAAAATGTGCTGAGTAGAATTGTTCAGCTCCTTCCCCGTGTAACTGATCCACAGCAAAGTTGAGACTCTCGCGTCTGCTCTGCCTGGATTTCTGAGACGCACACTTGCCAGAGGCTGGAGCCCTTTCCGAAATCTCCCTCCCTCCTTGGAGTTGCCAGACTCCGCTCGAGGTGTGGTTGAGCAATTGGACCAGGGAGGCGGGTTTGTGTTACTTGGAGAATTGTGGACTTGAGAAGTTGAGACCAATCTTTCTAATCAGGAACATGTGCCAGAGTTGCCTGTAGGTAAGAGCTGGCGAGCAAGCATGCGGTGTAGTCAGAGGGGCCTCCCTGCTTCTGAACACCGACTCCTCTGTGTCCCTCCCCCACAGACCACGGAGTCACCTCGAGGGCCCACCACTCAGGGTCTGGCTCACAGAATCCTGTCCTTGTGTTGCCAGTCCCCATGGAGAGGGAGTCGGGCCCCCAGGGCTTACACAGGAGCTGGGCAGCCTCCCTCTCCTGGCGCAGTGTGCTCACGGCTCCTCTCAACAGCTCTGTCAGGAGTGCACTCAGGGCACGGTCTCCAGGAGCAGGGAGGGCCTCAGAGACGGCACAGAAGGAGAAATGGGGAGAAAACCAGAAACATTAGGCTAAAGACAAGAGTAGGGGGTATATGAGTGGAGGGTACGGAGCGGGGCAGAGCCACCAGGAAACAGCACATGACCCGGATTTAAGGGCCACTTGCGTATCTCCAGAACTAGCACCATGGAAGTTGTGGGACAACTGCTTTCTTCCCATCGTAAGAATCAACTTTCTGGCCCTGCAGAGAAAGGGTCTTTCTGTTGCCAGAATTGTGAGATGTCAGCAACCAGCGAGCAGCTCAGCACCCACACTTTAGTTCAGTGCCCACACCTTTGAGGGCATCGGTTCTTCACCAGCTCTAAGGTTCTGTGGCTGTCATGGCACCTTCCTTTCCAGCCTCCCTGCGTGGTGACTTGAGGAGCCTCCAGAGGTCACGGAGGTCAGGAGGTGGAGTGAGGGCCGCCCCCTGGGTTGTGAAGAGAGATGCTTTCCTTTTTACCCCAAACCGCCACTCTCAGCAACCTTGCCGTGCCTGACGCGCTCTCCTAATGACTTCAGGTGATAGTTACATTATTTAGAGAGACGGCTACCAGGTTATTCTCGCTACACACTCATCCAGAAGAGTCTGGTAGGCACACACGATAGGGCTGATCTTGCACTGAGTGGGTGGTGAGTGCCCTGCAGTCTGGGAAAGCAATGCTGGGGAGAGAGCCAGGCCACAGCCATGGAGTGCTACAAAGCCACCCACTGCCAAGAGCACACAGTGGCCCATCCTGCACCTGCCAGAGAGGACAAAAAGCTACGTAACTGCAAGGGAAGGGCAAGGAGAGTGGGGAAGGGGAGGTGCTCTGTGCAAGGTGTTTCTGTTGACATTTAATTCTTTTTATTATTGTTGTTAATTTAGTTTCATTTATTTGAAAGATAGAGATCTTTCATCCACTGGGTCACTCACAGATTCTAGCAATAGCTAGGGCTGGGCCAGGCCAAAGTCAGGAGCTGAGGATTCCATTCAGGTCTGCCATGTGGGTAGCAGGGGCCCAAGTACTTGAGCCATCACTGCTGTGTCCGAGGGAACACATGAACAGGAAGTTGGGACCTGGAGCAGAGCCAGGACTCAAATCTAGGCACTTTGATATGAGTTATTGGCATCCTAAGCAGTGTCTTCACCACTATGCCAAACACCCACCACTGGTGTTTGATTCTTTGACTCTTCTGGTAGGATCCAGATGTCCAGACACCTACTAAGGTCTGGAGCCAGCCTTCTTTAGCTGGACACTGGCAAAGAGAAGTCCTTTCTGGGTGCGGAAGAAGCTGTCATTCCTGCTTCAGATTTGTAAATTACACAGGATCCTTGTCACCCAATGTTGGGGGGTGAGTGTGGTTCAGATAAAGGACATGGCTCCACCAAAATTTCACATAACATCTAAGTGATCTTCCAAATATCCCTCTTAGAAACAGTATTTGTTGAATACCTGCTTAGCTTATAATTCCTCACGGACAGAACTTAAGGGATTTTTCAAACAAACCTTTAGACCTTTCGCCCTAGGAAGCTTCTGATTTCACATAGGATCCTTGACATTAACAGACATTGCAAGCACGGCCTTCAGTGAGAAAGGAATTAAAAGACAATGCAAATTTTCTACGAGTTTTCTAAAGCCTCTTCATGTGACTTGATGACAAGGCCTGATGTTTCAAAAGGAGCAGAGGAAGTATTGGTTTTCTTAAAAGTAAAGCAGGTAGTCCAAAGCAGGTAAAGACACCAGGTCTAAGGAAGTGGTTGCAGATAAAATTGATTGGGTAGAACATAATGGGAAAGAAATCAATGGATTTGTTCTTTTAAAAGGTGAACCTATGCACTTCAGGGAGTCTTTCCTGACCTCCCCCAGCCCCAACCCCCAGTGTCCTGCAAAAAGACTGACATTTCCAGAGTACCTCCTCCATGTCCAACATTAGGCTGAGATCTAAGTCGACAGGTGCCATCTAGAGATGACAGTACTGAGCCCCAGAGGCTAAGCAATTTCCCCAAGCTCACACAGCTAGTAGGAAGGAAGATAGGTGTGAGCCAAGATTTCCAAGCTTTAGGTTGTTACACTACCCCCAGCCACACACCTGGCATTGTTCTACAACTTTCACCTGACTTGGGGCACCTTGAGTGAGGACCTGAAGAACTGCCCATCGCAAGTGCCCAGGAAACATGTGTTGAGTGATGAATGAACAGACTGTTCAATGGTACCACGTATTTATCCCAGTGAATTCCCAGAGCAGGTAGATGCACAGGCTGGTGCCACAGGATGTCATGCATGGTTAAGACTAGAACCCCAGCAAACTGTTGAAATATTTACTTAATATATGCTAAACTGATCTTCTGTATATAAAGAGAATTGAAAATGAATCTTGATGTGAATGGAAGGGGGGAGGGAGAGGGAAGGGGGAGGGTTGCGGGTGGGAGGGAAATTATGGGTGGGGGGAAGCCATTGTACTCCATAAGCTGTACTTTGGAAATTTATATTCATTAAATAAAAGTTAAAAAAAAAAAAGACTAGAACCCCAGGCTTTTCCACGGGTGCTCTAGTGGCCCACACGTGATCTGAGAGTGGCCTTCATCTACCCCATGGGGCCAAGCTATTCTTCTGAATGTTCTTCTTCTTCTATGCAGCTGAAGAAGGACTCAGGTTTGATGAGTAACTTCCAGGAGGGACTGTCCTACTCCGTCTTCAAGACCATCACAGACCAGTTCCTAAAGGGTGTGGACACCAGAGGAGAATCAGAGGTGAAAGCTCGGGGCTTTAAGGCTGCCCTTGCAATAGACGCCATGGCCAAGCTCACAGCTATTGACAATCACCCAATGAACAGGGTGCTGGGCTTTGGAGCCAAGTACCTGAAAGAGAACTTCTCACCCTGGGTCCAGCAGCATGGCGGATGGGTAAGTGTATCCTACTCAAAAATGAAAGCACGGGTGGGCATTTGGCACAGTGGTTAAGACACCTCCTTGGGACACTCACATCCCTTATTAAAGTGCCAGAGTTCCAGTCCCTCCTCCACTTACAACCAGGCTTCCCACTAATGTACACCCTAAGGAGTGGCAGTGATGGCCCATTTACTTGGGTCCCTGCCACTGAACTTGAAGACTGGGATTGAGTTCTGGGCTGCTGGCTTCAGCCTGGCCCAGCCCCAGTTGTTGTGGGCTTTGAGAAGTGAATCAGTAGATAGAGGATTCTCTCTCTCTCTCTGCCTGTGTGTGTGTGTGTTCGTGTGTGTGTGTCTGTCTTTCAAATAAGTGAAACTAAATACTTTTTAAAAACTTTTAAAAGACAATCTTTTTTTTAAAAAAATTAATAAATTCAATAGAAATGAATCTTCTCAGAGCTCAGAGGAGATGAGATGCAAAGATTTTCATTTTCAAGGAAGGGAACACATCAGGCAAGCAGTTCTCATGGGTTTAGGACACTTGAGTGGCGAGAGATGGATGCCATTGATGGGAACCTATTTTTAGTGACAATCTTCATCATCAATAAATATTTACCGAGCTCCCCAAGGGTACGTGGTGTATGTGTGTGTGGAAGGGGATGTAACAGGAAATGAGTGGACGCTGACATATAAAATGTTTACACAGATGTAATTTCTGTTTTCACAAATACACAGGCAATGGGAGTCCGGTGATGAGACCGGCCTGGCGGGCTGCTCCTCACACTTGCAGACACTGGTGGGGCAGGGGGCCAATCTCTCATAGACTCAGAGTCCATGACATTTCGCCAATGCTGCTTTGACCCAGCCATTCAGCAGGGACATTTTCATACAAACTAAAAAGCAAACAAACTTTCATCTATTTTTAAGTACTTAATATCAATCAAAATAGGCCTTCCCCCTACATCCCAGCCTCAATATCCTCCCCCTCTCATTTATATCCAGTCCTGGAGATCTTATCACTGCCATGTTCAAATGGCTACATACGGTCAAACTTGTCAAAGTGTTCTACCCCAGCACTCTACATCTCAGTGGGCCTGGGCCATTCCCAGAAGAACAGGCCTTCATCCCCTACTCCCCTTAGTCCTCTTTCCCCTGGCGGGCCCATGGGCCAGCATGGCCACCATGACCCTGGCACCTCCCAACAAAGGAGATCTCCTGGCCATCAGAAGTAAAGTGTGTCTGGTCCTGCCTATGGGGCTGAAGCACCCACCGTGGGCTTTGGCAGCCCCCACTGAGCTTGCCTCTTCTGTTCCTCTTTTGCACGAGGTAGGATAACCCTTAACTGGCTGACCTAAACAAGGCAGGCTTATACGAATTCCAAATTCTAGCTGCCGCCACTCATTCTAAAAGGAAGACAGATTCCTCAGCATGAGTTCAGTTCTACCTTTTCTACTAGAGCTCCCTCGAATCCCTCTGTCCCCAAGCATTTCCTGCCCTCTCCACCTTAGGGACCCCAGCAGTCTCTGACCTGCCACAACGCTTCAGGTTTGTGCCATCGTGATATTCAAGAAATGGTCACATTGCCCATGGGCTATGTCTCAAGTGTTCAGTTTTAAACCCATGTTGGTCTTGTTAATATATATAGAGATTATAGGCATCAACTGGGCTAATAGGCCAGCTCTCAAAAGTTTATTTCACCCGGTAATGTAGCTTAAATGCCAAAATGCCCTTTCAAAAGTAGTGGCTCTATACCAAAAGCATGAACAACAAAAGAAACAGTTCAGAAACACTGAACTGTATTTTGTGCTCTATAGGACATCATCATCAAGAAAGTGAGAAACCCACCCACAAAGTGTGGGGGAAATACTTGCAGATCATGTATCTAACAAATTACTTATATCAAGAAGAACAATTAGAATTCAACAATAAGCCGGCGCCTTGGCTCACTAGGCTAATCCTCTGCCTTGCGGCGCTGGCACACTGGGTTCTAGTCCCGGTTGGGGTGCTGGATTCTGTCCCGGTTGCCCCTCTTCCAGGCCAGCTCTCTGCTGTGGCCAGCGAGTGCAGTGGAGGATGGCCCAGGTGCTTGGGCCCTGCACCCCATGGGAGACCAGGAGAAGCACCTGGCTCCTGCCATCGGATCAGCACAATGAGCAGGCCACAGCGCGCCAGCCGCAGCGGCCATTGGAGGGTGAACCAATGGCAAAAGGAAGACCTTTCTCTCTCTCTCTCTCTCTCACTGTCCACTCTGCCTGTCAAAAAAAAAAAAAAATTTCAACAATAAAAACACAACCTGCCTTTTAAAGTGGGCAATGGATCAGAGTGCACATTTCAGTAACAGGGAAGTGAAAGTCAAAACCACGATGAACCCTGCTCCCTAGGCGAGCTAAAATAAAGACAGGCAAGTGCTGGCGAGGATGATCGGACTGTATAACGCTGTGGCTCCTCTGGAAAGTACTTTGGCAGCTTCCCCAAATGTTAAATACAGAATTAGTAATCCCTCCCCGGATATACACCCAAGGAAATTAAAACCAAGCTTTCACACAAAAACTTGTGCTTGAGCGTTCGTGGCAGCATTCCTCATTCGTTATGGCCAGAAAGTAGAAACCACCAAGATGCCTGCTAACCAACGGACGATGCATGGATAAACACAATGGAGTATTATTCAGCCATAAAAAGAAATAAAGTATTGCTATGTGATGAACCTATAAAGCATTATACTAAGGGAAAGAAGCCAGACTGAAAGGCCACATATATTGGATGGTGCAATGTATATGACACATAATGTATATGAATATGAAAGGCCCGTTCATAGAGAAAGAAAAGAGATCAGTGGTTGCCAAGGCAGGGCTGAGGGAATGGAGAGTAACTACTAGTGGGAGTGGAACTTCTTTTTGGAGTGATGAAAATGTCCTAAAATCAGAGGTGATACTTAACTCTGAGACTATTCTAAAAGTCACTGAATTATACCACTTCAGCAGGGTGAATTTTATAGCAGTTTTCAATAAATCTTTTATAAAAAGTAATGGTTCTAATTCTAGTAATCAAGTAAAAGAAAGGAAAAAAAAATGAGTACAAACATTTCTGTTTGTTTTCAAATTGGGCTTCAGATGCTAGAGAAAATCAGTTCCAGTTAAGGAGAATGGACGAGTTCTTCAGTATATATTCTAAAGGGGGTTTTCAAACCCTTTAGAAATTAATAGCACTACTTCTACACATCTGTAGTTTCAGCTCAAAGATTATTACTTCTCTAGGTTGTCATAAAACTTAGCCTTAACTCTTGAGCATAGTTAAGTTTATGTATTTAATTATTTATTTCACTTATTTATTTTTAAAGATTTATTTATTTATTTGAAAGACACACATACAGAGATAGAGAGATCATACATCCTCTGGTTTACTCTCCAAATGGCCACACAGGGCTGGGCCAGGCTGGAGCCAGGAGCCGGGAACTCCATCCTGGTCTTTCACATGGTGGCAGAGGCTTGAGCACTCGGGCCATCTTCCACAGCCTTCTCAGGTGCATTAGCAGGAAGCTGGATCAGAAGCGGAGCAGTTGGAGCTGGAACCAGCACTCAGACGTGGAAAGCTGGCATGCAAACAGTGGCTTAACCCACTGCATCACGTTAGCTCCCACAGTCAGGTTTTATGTGGACCACGTGATTAGAAATTAGGAGGAGGATGAAAAAGAAAGTGAGATGAAGGACTCATTTTTCCAAGTGACAGCAAAGTGTTGAGGAAAAAAAGAATGCCGATAAAAGAACATTTATAAGCTGGTAGAACTGACAGGAGCTGTGAAACACGAAGGAGACGTGGACTGAGACCTGTGCTCAGGTGCAGGCATTGGCTTAAGATGCCGTTTAAGACACTCATATCCCACAGCGGAGTGCATGGGTTTGAGTCCAGCTCCACTTCCAGTTCCAGCTTCCTGCTAATGCACACAGCCAATACTCCCAGCAGGGGATGGCTCAAGTACTTGAGTTCCTGCCCCCGACCTGGGAGACCCAGACTGAGTTCCAGCATCCTGGTGTTGGCCTGGCCCAACCTTGGCAGTTGCAGGTGTTCTGAAGAGTGAACTAGCAGATGGAAGTTCTGTCTGTCTGTCTGTCTGTCTCTCTCTCTGTGTCTGCCTTTCAGATAAATTAACTAAAAAGATTTTAATCACATAATTATTTTTAAAAGAAGGAATTAGAGCTCCATGATCCTGAACAGGACAGAAAGACGACACTGGGTGATAAGCCTGCAGGGATTTCTGGTGGCTCTCTGTGGTGTCCCTGTGACGGTATGGAAGGAGGGAAACTACTTGCGCACAAGCTCTCTAGAAGCTCTGGATTCCACGTTCCAAACAATTGCATCTCATCTTCCCAACTAAACTTCAAAGAATCCTGAGAACACAAAGAAATCATCATGCACCAGGGGACTTCCAGTAGTTCATGGAAACCTGGAATTAAAAGGCAAGTTTATTTTGGTGTGAACAATTCTGAAATCCAGACATAGTTTTTCATACTATGCTTTTCCATGCACTTTTGAAGGCCCCTCTATGTACGGATCTCCAAAAAAATGTTTGCACCAAAATAAGCTTATCTTTTCATCCCAGTTTCCTTTCACTTTGGGAAGTACCCTCGTATTTTATGCCTCCTTGTTCCTCCCATAACTCGCAGCACTTTATAGACATCATAGATGTTCGGCCAGTACTTCCAGAACAGCGAATGAAGGAATCAAATGGAAGCAGAGCAACCCTGGCTACAAAGCGAGCTGGTTCCTCGCTGCGGAGCACGGATCCCACGGCTGCCCCGCAGCCAGCGCTGTGCCTCCCCCGTCTGCAGCACCCCCATCGTCTTCAACCTTCCAGCACCTACTTTCCTGAATTTTAAATTCAGCCCCTGTCTGTTCCACCCAGTGTGTAACAGAAGCCCTAAGCCAGGGTTTGCCTTGCAGGCATCCTGAGACTGCCAGACACCTTCCCAAGCCATTCCCAACCCTACCACAGTCTCTGAGCCCCAGGCCACGCTTGGGGTAAGAGCGGAGTTAACAGGCATATGTTTTCACTTCAGCCGTGAATCCAACTTGGAATTTAAAGAATCTATTTCTCTTCTCTCCCTCACCCCCTAGGAAAATATACTTGGGATACACGAAGAAGTAGACTGAAATATCAGACGATGTGTCATCTGGAATACTCATTACGCGACTGCGGCTCTGTGCGCGTCTCAGCATTAGACCGTGGGAGGAAATAAAAATACACCAGGCAGATGGAGCATTGAACTTTTCAAAATTGGTCCTCCTGTGACTTGGAGGCATCAGGAGAGGCTCTGCTCGTCCCCAGCTCACAGCCCGTCAGAGCTCAGGCCCTCCACTGGGTGTCAGAACTCTCTGAGATAAGTGGTCATCTTCCTCCCCAATGTCCATCCTGCAGATGTGTGTTACACATGTCTGCTGACATCACGAGGGCGAAATGATAAACTGTGCACGTACTGCCTCTTCAGTTTCTAGCATTATTTATTTTTTTAACCTCTATTTATAAGGACACTCTTCCAGGCTTACCTTTGGGAAAATGTTGCTGATGTTCATAAACAAAGCTTAAAGAAACTCTCCAGTGTGCTGCTTAAGTCAGTTTGGTGTTGGTAGAACGAAATCCCAGAGGCTGGGGAATATGTGAAAAAGTTTACGTGGCTCATGAGTCTGGTGGCTGGAAGGTCCTGTACAGCACACTGCTGGCATCCTGGCTGCACCACCACGAGGCAGAGAAGTGGAAGGGGAACCGGCCACCTGCAGAATGATCACGTGTGTGGGCAAGATAGTAAGAGACCAGGGAGGCAGCCTGCTCTTGTCGAAGCAAACCCACTCCTACCAGACCCAACCCACTCCTGCAAGACAGCTTTTTAAAATTTTTTTAGATTTATTTATTTATTTGAAAGTCAGAGTTACACAGAGAGAGGAGAGGCAGAGAGAGAGAGAGAGAGAGAGAGAGAGAGAGGTCTTCCAATCAATGGTTCACTCCCTAGATGGCCACAATGGCCAGAGCTGTGCCTATCCGAAGCCAGGAGCCAGGAGCCAGGAGCTTCTTCCGGGTCTCCCACATGGGTGCAGGGACCCAAGGACTTGGGCCATCCTCTACCACTTTCCTGGGCCATAGCAGAGAGCTGGATGGGAAGTGGAGCTGCTGGGTCTGGAACCGGTGCCCATATAGGATGCCAGCGCTTCAGGCCAGGGCGTTAACCCACTGCACCACAGCACCAGACCGCAAGACAGCTTTAATCCATTCACCCGGGTAAGCACTTCCATGACCTAATGACCTTCCACTAGGCCCCACCTCTTAAAGGTTCCAGCACCTCAACATGAGCCCTCTGGGGATTGAGCTTTCAGCACACAAACCTTGGGGAGACAAGCCACACCCAAACCGTAGCACTGCTATATCCAGTACTTTGGGCTGTCTATGCCTTTTTGATTCACCTTTCTCTCTTTTGTGCATTTGGCACAAAACTATTACTCCCATCAGACTCAAGGCTCTTCTCACTGACCACGTCAATAGTTTACAAGGCTTTATGATTCTGTGCAATCCTGTCGTGGTAGGTAGCTGTAAAATAAATACATAAGACCACGTCAAAGTGTCCTCTGGAGGTGGGCGTTGTAGTGAAGCCTGTTTAGCCCCCGCTTGGAAGCCTACATCCCATATGGAGTGCCTGGTTCAAGTCCTGGCACCTCTGCTTCTAGGAGGCAGCAGATAATGGCTTAAGTTCTTGGGCCCACATGGGAGAGCAGGATAGAGTTCTAGGTTCCTGGATTCAGCCTGGCCTAACCCCAATTGTTGCATGCATTTTGGGAGTGAACCAGTGGATGAACAATCTCTCACCCTACTTCTCTGTAAAAATAAATAATTTTTTTTTTTTTTTGGCGTATCCTCTGGTTGAAAAAAGGTGTAGTAGACTTTCTGTGAAGATCAAATGATTGATTCCATCAAGTGTTCAGACGAGTTCTTGGTACTTAAGTGCTCACTTTTCTTTCCTAATATATGCTGCTTCAGCTAAGATGACAATTTCTTCTCTCAAATAGTCACTGACTGCTTTTCTGAAATTAATACTGTTCAGAATATTTGTTTTTACTAAGTAAACTATGTTTGATGTTAAGTGTTTAGGACGCACAGCAATTTTTAAAAATACTATCAAGTTATAGGCTACTATAAATGTCTAGTCTCTAGCATCCAGCACATGACCAGAAGTAAAATAGGTTCTTAATAAGCCCTTGATGAACAAAGGAATGAGTAAGTCAATCAGATACAGGTTCCAGGAAAAAACAGAGCTTATCTCTTACCTAATGCTTTACTGGCCTATCTATCTCCATAAAATGATTTACTCCTTTATTTCCTTCTCCCACCTGAAAATCACCAATGTTAGGGATACGAGAGCTCTCCCTTCACAGACAGAGACCTGAAGACAAGCCTATCCTTCACTCTCCCCATTATTTTGTTTCCTTGATGCATCGTGCAGTGGGACCTCAGAGCCTTCCTATGTCCTCTCAACCTGGAATGTTCTTGTTTGCTGTCTTCCTTTCCCCTTTCCCCCACTAATCCAACCAACTCCAGCCCATCTTTCCAGACCTGCTCATTCATTCCCTCCAGGAATCATTTGCTAACCCTTTTTGGCCATCATGGGATTATCTTGGATGTCTTTCCTCACAAGGATGCTCTAAAACTCCTGTATGTGGGGGCTCAGCAGGTTAACTCCTTGGCCTGAAGCACTGGCATCCCATATGGGTGCCGGTTCGAGATCTGGCTGCTCTACTTCTGATCCAGCTCTCTGCTATGGCCTGGGAAAGCAGTAGAAGATGGCCCAAGACCTTAGGCCCCTGCATCTGCATGGGAGAACCCTGGAAGAAGCTCCTAGCTCCTGGCTTTGGACTGGCACAGCTCCAGCCATAGGGGCCAATTGGGGAGTGAACCATCAGATAGAAGACCTCTCTCTCTCTCTGCTTATCCTCTCTCTGTGTAACTCTGACTTTCAAATAAATAAATAAATCTTTAAAAAACAAAAAAACTCCTGTATGTGGACCATCTCCTTATCTTGTGCCCTAAGAACCAAATAGACACCAATGTGAATATTTCCTAGTCATCCTCAGTGGACTGAAAGTCTTGTAAATGAGTAAGCCTAATTCAACTTTGCATATTGAATAACTGGCATATTTCTGACACAATTGAAGAACGAAACCCCAGCCTCATTGTTACAGCTTCTGTGTGATTGGAATATGGCCCAAGATATGTGTAGTTATAACAAGCTCTCCAAGTGTTTCCAATATCATTTACAGCTTCAAGTCAAAATAAAGTTAATAGTACCTAGATTTGGCCGGTGCCGTGGCTCAATAGGCTAATCCTCCGCCTTGCGGCGCCAGCACACCGGGTCCTAGTCCCGGTTGGGGCGCCGGGTTCTGTCCCGGTTGCCCCTCTTCCAGGCCAGCTCTCTGCTATGGCCCAGGAGTGCAGTGGAGGTGCTTGGGCCCTGCACCCCATGGGAGACCAGGATAAGTACCTGGCTCCTGCCTTCGGATCAGCGCGGTGCACCGGCTGCGGCGGGCATTGGAGGGTGAACCAACGGCAAAAGGAAGACCTTTCTCTCTCTCTCTCACTGTCCACTCTGCCTGTCAAAAAAAATAAATAAATAAAAATAGTACCCAGATTTAATCTCTGCTTGACACACTAAAATATCCAACAAATACATGAAACAATTTTTTAAGACACTGGGTATCAGGGAATGAAGAACTGGTCCTTTAGAGATGAGAAATCAAGTGAGTGCTATGATTGCCCTAGAGTATTGCAGATAAAGAGTTTTAATGCATGTAGGAGAGAGGGGAACCCACACAGAGCTCAGAAGTCTCCCCGAGTACAGAAGCTAGAACTAGGGGTCCAGGAAGACTACAGCAATAAAAGAAAAGAAAAGGATACACAAAGCCCTGGAGAGCTGTTCCCTTTAAGTGTTCAGATGAGTACTGAACATGCATGCGAAGACATTGCCCAAGGCTTGGGAAAGACCACTGGAAATATTAAAAAGAAATACTCTCCAAAGTTTACATAAGGCCAGGAATAGTGTCTATTTCTGCAATAGGTAGAATATCCAGGAGAATTTTGCCTCAGAGGTGGAAAAAAATAACTGTAGACTAAACACTCTTCTGACCCTGCCCAACAAATATTAAGAATAGAAATTGAAAGGATTAAATATCAAGTAGCTCAGCTGTGTCCCAGAACAAAGCCCAAGGATCTTTATAGGATTACCAAAATACTCCACACCCAACAGGGTTACATTCACAATGTCTGGCATCCAATCAAAAATTACAAAGCTTGCAAACAGGCAGGAAAATGTGACCCATAATGAGGAGAAAAATCAAGAAAATCACTTCAGAAATGATACAGATCATCGAATTAATAGACAAGTGCATTAGAAATTTTATAATTGTATTTCTTACGTTTGATAAGCCAGAGGAAAGACTGAATATATAAAGCACACATAGAAGTTAGGACTCAAATCAAACTTGTAGCGGCAAAAATCTGTAACATCTGAATGAAACACATACTGGACTAGACAAAGAGCACACCAGACACTGTCAAAAAATAGATAAGTAAACTTGAAGACATAGCAATAGATCCATAATAAAACTCTGGGGAAAAAAAGAGGAAAATAAAACAGAAAAGAACAGCAGTTAATTGTAGAACTACTCAGGCTTATTATATGTGCAAATGGACTGAATATTTTCTAAATTTGGTGAAAACTATAAACCCACAAAACCAAGGAGCTCAGTGCAAGCCAAGCATAAAAACATGTAGAAAACTACACTAAGGCATGCAGTAAATTGCTTAAAAGCAGTGGCCAAAAACATCTCAAAAGCTACCAGAGAAAAAGTTATGTTACAACATGCTCCTGAATGAATAGTGGGTCATAGAAGAAATCAAGAGAAATCAAAAAATTTCTGGAAATGAATGAAGATGACAATACAACATATCAAAACTTATGGGAGGGGGCCAGCACTGTGGCACAGTGGGTTAAAGCCCTGGCATGAAGCCCAGGCATCCCATATGGGCACCAGTTCTAGTCCTGGCTGCTCCTTTTCTGATCCAGCTCTCTCCTATGGCCCGGGAAAGCAGTAGAAGATGGCCCAAGTCCTTGGGCCCCTGCACCCACGTGGGAGACCCGGAAGAAGCTCCTGCTCCTGGCTTCAGATCAGCACAGCTCCAGCCATTGTGGTCATCTGGGGAGTGAACCAGCAGATGGAAGACCTCTCTCTCTGTCTCTCTCTCTGTAACTCTTTCAAATAAATAAATATTAAAAAAATAAAAACAACTTATGGGAGGAGCTGGCACTGTGGTGCAGCAGGTAAAGTCGCCACCTGCAGTGCCAGCATCCCATATGGGTGCCCGTTCGAGTCCCGGCTGCTCCACTTCCGATTCAGCTCTCTACTGTGGCCTGGGAAAGCAGTAGAAAATGGTGCAAGTCCTTGGGCCTCTGTACCCGCTTGGGAGACCTGAAAGAAGCTCCTGGCTCCTGGCTTTGAATCAGCGCATCTCTGGCTGTTGCGGCCATCTGGGGAAACAGTGGATGGAAGACCTCTCTTCTCCCTTACTCCCTCCCTCCCTCCGTCTATCTCTTTCTCTTTTTTTTTTCTCTCTGTCTCTCTATACCTCTGCCTTTCAAATAAATAATCTTCATAAAGAATGTAAGGCATATAGCAAAAGCAGTGTTAAGAGGGAAGTTCATAGCAATTGGTGCTTACATCATGAAATTGGAAAGGTATCAAATGAGCTATCAATGGATCTCAAGGACTTAGAAAAACAACAACAAATCAAACCCCCAAATTAGTAAGAGGAAAGTAATAATTACAATTAGAGAATAAACAAAATAAAAACAAAAAAACCCAAAAAGATCAGTGAAATGAAAGAGCTGTTTTTTTAAAAAAAAAACTAAACATGATTGATACACCATTGGCCCAACTAACCCCCCCCCCCCAAAAAAAAAAGAAGATCCAAATCAATAACATCGGAGATGAAAAAGGAAATGTAACAACAGATAACACAGAAATAAAAAGAATCATCAGGAATTACTATGAAGATCCGTATACCAACGAACTGGGAAACCTAGAAGAAATGCATAGATTTCTAGACACATACTACTTACCTAAATTGAGTCACAAAGACACAGAAAATCTAAACAGACCAATAACCAAGATGGACACTGAAGTAAAATAAAGACCCTCCCAACAAAGAAAAACCCAGAATCGGATGGCTTCACTGCTGAACTGGCCTAGGCCAGATCTGACTATTCCAGGCGTTTGGATGACCAGAAAGAAAAAATATCTCAAGAAAAATGAAGAGAGACCAGAGGAATTGAGGGACACCCTCGAGTGGACCAACATACACAATGTGGCATTTCCAGAAGGGAAAGGAAGAGTCAGAGGGAGTATCTGAAGAGACAAAATGTGAAGGAGCTCAGTGGGCTCCAAGGAAGATGAACTGAAAAAGATCCACCCGAGACATATTACACTCAGGCTTTTGAAAGACAAAGAACTTTTAAAATATTTATTTGAAAGGCAGTGTGACAGAGAAAGGAGGAGGAGGAAGAAGAGGAAGAGGAGGAGGAGGAGGAGGGAGGGAGGGAGGAGGGAGGGAGAGAGGTATTTTCCATCTACTGGTTCACTCCCCGCAGATGGCTGTGACAAGTGAAATTTGTCCAAGCAGAAGTCAATGACAGGCCGGCACCGCGGCTCACTAGGCTAATCCTCCGCCTGCAGCGCTGGCAACAAAAACTGACAGAATTGAAAAGATAGGAAGTTCTACAGTAATAGATGGAGATGTCAATTCCCTGCTGTAATAATGATTAAAATAATAAGGAAAAAAAATTAAGAAAATGGAGGGTTGAAAACAATAAACTACCTAGACCTAACAGACACACAGAACACTTAGCCCAACAACAGGCAGCTGCTGTGCAAAACAGTATTAACAGTTCCTTAAAAAATTAAAAATAGAACTACCATATGATACAACAATTACACTTCTGAGTATATTCCCAAAAGAACTAAAAGCAGAGTCTCAAAGAGATATTTGTTTATCTCTGTTATAGCAACTACATTTACAACATCTAAATGTAGAAGTAACTCAATTGTCCATCACCAGTATAGATATATAAGGGAATGTTATTTGTCCTTAGAAAAGAAGAAAATTCTAACATATTCTACAATATGAATCTACCTTGAGACCGTTATGCAAAATGAAACAAGCAAGTCACAAAGACAAATACCATATGACTGCTCACAGAGGTACTCAGAGTAGTTAAAGCCATAGAGACTACAAGTAGAATTTTAAGGGGCCAAGGGAAGGGAAGAGGGGGGAGTTATTGTTTAATGGGTATAGTGCTTCAGTTTTATGGGACAAAAGGAGTTATGGAGATGGATATTGGGATGATAGTTACACAAAATTATGAATGCTTTTAATACAACTATAATATACATATAGACATGGTTAAGATGGTTACTTTTTATGGATTTTAAACTGTTATTTACAATTAAAAATGGGGGAGGGAGAATTCACAGAGGAGGGAGAAAAGGAAATACCTGTTGCAACTTCTATACAAAGTGGTGTGATTTATTTCAAGGCAGACTACAGGAAGTTAAAAACGCATACCTTGAATCACAGAGCAATGACGAAATAGGAGTATGGCTAGTAAGGTAACAGAGGAAGGAAAATGGAATACTAAAAGATACGAAATTGAAAGGGTGGCCAGAGAAGAAGAAAAAGAAAACAAAAGGTTATTGGAACAAAAAGAATATAGTACTGTAGACAAACCCAAGCATATTTGCATTACATGTAAATGGTCCAACCCTCCAATTAAAGAGTAGAAATAGGGACAGGCTTTGCAGCTTATCGGGTTAAGCCACCCCTTGAGACTCCTACATCCCATTCCAGTGCCTGGGTTTAAGCCTTGCTGCTGCCTCTGACTCCACTCCAGCTTCCCGCTGCTGAAGTACCTGACAGGGAGCTGATGACTGCCCAAGTACTTGGGTTCTTGTCTTCCATGTGGGAGACTCAGATGGATATCCTGGCTCCTGGCTTCGGTCTGGTTCTTCCCTGGCTGTTGCAAGCAGCAGATGGAAGGCCTCATTCTCTGTCACTCTGTCTTTCAAATAAACAGAACCGTAAAACAGAAGGGAGAAATAGGGTGTGGGCTTTTAATGTAGCAGTTAAGACACCAGTTTGGATGTCACATTCCGTAACTGAAGAGTATGGATTCAAGACCTGGCTCTGCTCCCCATTCCAGCTGCTTACTAACGTGCACTGTGGTAGGAGACAGCAGATGATGTTTCATGTGGCTGTGTCCCTGCTACTCATGTGGCAGACCACACTGAGTTCCATGCTCCTGGCCACAACCTGGCCCAGCTCCAGCCATTGCACACATTTGGGGAGTGAGCCAGTGGATAGGAGTTCCCTCTTTGTTTCTCTGCCTCTCAAAGTTTCTCTCTTTAAAGGAAGGAATAGAAAAAGAAATAGAATCAGAATAAAGATCCAACTGTACTTTTTTTTTTTTTTTTGGTCCAAATACGAGACAGCTGAAAACACAAAAGATAGGTTAAAAGAATAGAAAATATGAGTACACATGGTAAGAAGCCTGGAATGGGTTTATTACTATCAAAGCAACTTCAAGTCAAGAAATACAGGACAGAGAAATGTCATTTGAGGGAAGGGTGAATCATTAAGACCGAACAATCCTGAATTCTACATAGTGCCCCAAATAAAGCAAAATCCAATAGAACAAAAGGTGAGGTAGATGAATCCACAATTATACTTGGAGAGATTAACACTCCTTATTCAGTAATAGAAGTAGACAGAAAATCAGTCAAGATTTCAACAACGTGAACTGATCTAACTTACTTCTACACTCAACTATACCTAATGGGGTAAAATACATACTCTTTTCAAGCACTCATAAAACACTCCTTAATCTGGGCCGGCGCCGCGGCTCACTAGGCTAATCCTCCGCCTAGCGGCGCCGGCACACCGGGTTCTAGTCCCGGTCGGGGCTCCGGATTCTGTCCCGGTTGCCCCTCTTCCAGGCCAGCCCTCTGCTGTGGCCAGGGAGTGCAGTGGAGGATGGCCCAGGTGCTTGGGCCCTGCACCCCATGGGAGACCAGGAAAAGCACCTGGCTCCTGGCTCCTGCCATCGGATCAGCGCGGTGCGCCGGCCGCAGCGCGCCGGCCGCGGCGGCCATTGGAGGGTGAACCAACGGCAAAAAGGAAGACCTTTCTCTCTGTCTCTCTCTCTCTCACTGTCCACTCTGCCTGTCAAAAAAAAAAAAAAAAAACAACAACAACAACAAAAAAAAACAACACACTCCTTAATCTAACCAGTCTGGTCCATAAAACAAGACTCAACAAATGTAAGAGGATCAAATCTCCATTATGGAAATACATTTAAAAGTTACAAAATGACATCTGGAAAATGCCCACATATTTTACAAAGCAAGCATACTTCACAAGTGCTCTTCAAAAAGTTCATGAAAAATGAGTATAAAAAAACCTATGGATTTCAAAATTGTTTTGCACCAAAATAAATTTATCTTTTTTCCATGTTTCCATGATTTTTTGAAGTATCTAATATATAATTCATGATTCAAAGAAACCACAGGAAAATCAGAAAATGTTTTAAACTAAGTGATAATGAAAACATCAACATTTGTGGGATGTAGTTAATGCCTGCTATATAAGGAAATATAGAATTTTGAATATTTATATCAGAAAGGCCTAACATCAGCTATCTGAATTTTAATCCTTAGAAGCTAGCAAATCTAACCCAAAATAAACTGAAGGAATAAAATATAGCAATTATGAAATAAAAAATGGACACACAAGAAGAAAACTCTTAGAAGTGGAGTGAGTTCTTAAAGAGCTTAATGACACAATACCTCTAGTTCAACTAATCAAAGATAGAAGCCATGTAGGAAAGGAAAAAATTTCTCTATTCCTCCTATATTCGTGCCTGGTCTATGTTAACCAAACATGGGTTAATGGAGGAAGACATACAGATTTAACATGAAGACACTCCAAAAAGTTTGCGAAGGGGCATTTGGTGCAGCAGTTAAATCCCAGCCTGGGATGGCAGCTGCCATATGGGACTTTGTTTCCAATCCAGCTTCCCGCTAATGCTATCCTTGTGGGAGACCCAGGTTCTGAATTCCTGGCTCCTGTCTTCAGAACCAACAGGAGGAAGATCTCTACCACTCTGCCTTTTAAGTAAGTAAACCTGTAAAAATATTTTTTCCTATTTGAAAGGCAGACAGACAGATCTCCTATGCACTGGCTAACTCTCAAAACGCCTGTAACAAGCTGGGGCTATGGCAGGCTGAAGCCAGGAACCATGAACCCTACCCAGGTCTTCCATGTAGACGGCAGGGACTCAAACATTCAAGCCTTCACCTGCTGCTTCCCAGGCCGGTGCATTAGCAAAGGGCTGATTCCGAAGCAGAATACTCAGGACTCCAACTGGCACTCTGATGTGAGATGCAGGCATCCCAAGTGGTGGCTTAACTCACTGCACCACAACACCAGACCCAGGAAAAAAGTTTTTTAATCATAATACTGCATAGAATTTGAGCCTCAACCCTCTTCTTCCTATGGAACCTCCAAGAAAGAATTCTAATTAATGGACAAAACACCCATCTCCATGACTAGACCATGAAACTGAGTAATGGCAGTGGAAGAGTTTCTGCTATGACCAGAAGTCAAAAGCTTTCAAGATAACCAGTTCTGCCACACACCTTGTGATGTAAAAAGAGCAACAGGCTGTCTTCCTTTTGAGAGGTATACATTTTTTTAAAAAAGATTTATTTATTTATTTGAAAAGTGGACTTACAAAGGAGGAGAGAGATCTTCCATCCTCTGGCTCACTCCCCACATGGCCGCCCACAGCCAGGACTTGGGCTAGGTCTAAGCCAGGAGCCAGGAGCTTCATCTCTCCGAAGTGGGTGGCTGGGGATCAAGCACTTGGGCCGATCTCCATTACTTTCCCGGGTGCAATAGCAGGGAGCTGGATTGGAAGTGGAGCATCCAGGACTTGGACCAGCACCCATGAGATAGTGGCATCACAGGCAGTGGCTTAATTTGCTGTATCACAATGCCAGCCCGGGGAGGTATAAATTCTTTTTGGAAACCACAGCAAGGGCCAAAGAGAAGGAGGCACTGAACAGGCATCTACATGCAGTAGGAGCACCACACAGATGTTTGGCCTCCAGCAGCTGACTGCCTTCTAACACTCATGCCTAGAATGCTTTAGGTACAAGTGCCTCTCCAGAATAGGGAGTGGGACTTGCTGACTGAAGAGCTGAGGTTCAGAAGACAGTAATACTGAATGAGTTAAGACACACCTTGACAATGAATTAGAATGTAAGTGATCAAGATCTAGATCTCAATCCATGTCATTTTCCCTCCACTTTTTGCCATCCAGTTTCTCAAATTGTGCACTAGAGCTTTTTACACTTTGGCATTTCCTCTTGAGCTTGGTCATTAGCCAGCTGTTTAAAAATGAGTAGCTTACCACAGCTTCTGTTGTACAGCAAATACAGGCCAGGAGAAGACTGGTCTGTCCATGGTGATTAAATTTGAATTTTCAAATGGGAATTTCAAGTAGAAAATTTTCCAGGCATATGGGTAGGAGGATTGTGTAGCTTCATTAACAGTCTAAGTGGACTGAACCAGAACTCTGAATTAAATGTACAGAATCAATGTAAACCATACAGAAGGAAAAGAATTAACATTAAAAGGACCGCCTAAACTTAGCTGCAAACCTACCTGGGCAAAGATGGGCCCAAAACAAAAGGCAGTGTTCACTCTGTTCTTGAAACCACCTTTAACTCCAGCAAATCAACCACAGTTCTGCCTTCCCCTTGCTTAAATGGGAACAACATAACTTGTAAGGTTTTTGTCTTCCATCCAGGGAAAAGGACTCAGCAGAGCCCAGCTAGGTTCACTTATTTGAAAGCACCTGCTAAGGAAAGATGTTCTATCATTTGGTTTCCATTCAATCCCATTACTTGAGTTCAACCACTGCAAACAAGAGCTGCCTGCCTCCTTTCTTATCAAACCCGGAAACTTAAACAGGAGTCTAAGGTCTCTTCTGTTTTACCACGATTCGATTTTACCTTGTGGAAAAAGTGTCCTATCCTACTGGGCTCAGAGACCAACAGGATGGGTTTGCTCAGAGTGCACACTAGGATTCTTTATAGGAGTTTATGAAAACAAGAGTAGGCTTGTTTTCAAGAAGCCAGACCATTTCTTCATTTTCTGCTCCCTGTCACAGATACTGTCAGGGTTGAACTAGGTCAAAGTCCTTCTCAGACCTCTCTTCCCAGGGCAGTATTTGTGTGAAATGTAAACAACGCTGGATCTTACTGGATCTGGAACACAGCAGTAGTATTTCTATCACAGCAAAGTACAACCATCTACTGTTCTGATTTCCCATTGAAAAGAAACGACACTTTTATTTTTCCATGGTTTTATTATAAAAATCAACATTTCATTTGTTACAATTCAGCTTACTGTAATAATCAAAAAGGGAATTTATACAAGGTGTTTTTATACAGTTTATAATTAAAGCACTTATTTTACAAAAAGGGGGAAGTGAATAAGCGGATGAGGGCTGACCAAATGTTGGTCATTATAATATAAATACATCCTTGCAAAGCACATCGTACCCAAGTCGTACCCAAGTCGATGGACAAGAAACACCAGTTGACTTTAAGACAATGACGAAGATTAAAGCTTAAGAAAAAATTTTTAAAACATAAAGGATAAACATCTGAAAGCAGCACCAGATCCTTCACTTGCAAATAAGGCCAGTCCAGTTTAAGCTTCTGCGTATCCTCTTCACACGTGAAAACTTAACCCAGACACTGAGCTTCATGTAATATTGGATTTACTCATTTTTTTCTGCTTTTTGTTCTAATAGCCATATTTATCCATTGTTATAAACAGACCTATATCTACACAGATATACATCTCTCCAACCCCCATCCTGCTTTAACATGATTAAAAACAAAATGGACAGTTAAGCAAAAGCATGTTTGTAATTCTTTGGTGTTAACTTTTGGGCAAGCCTTAAGTGATGGTGGGAATTTTTTTAAAGATTTATTTATTTACTTGAAAAGCAGAGAGTTAGAGATAGAGACAAAGAGAGAGAGGGAGGAAGAGAGAGGGAGAGGGAGAAGGAGAGAAGGAAAGGGGGAGGGAGGGAGCACACTCCCATCATTTATCGTCTTCCCAGGCCCATTAGCCGGGATGCTGGACAGGGGCAGTCAGGACTTGAACTGGCTCCTATTCGGGATGCTGGCATCCAGAGCAGCCACTTGACCCAGTTGGGCACAGTGCCAGGCCTGCCGGTGGGAGATCTCAGGGTGAGTTTACATTAGATCACACACCACTTCTAAGTACAAGGAATCCCTTGCCTCAACTGAAGGAAGGAGGATGAGGGTCGAGTTATTAATTTAATTCCAAGCCATCAAGATTGATCTAAGACTCTGTCTCCCCCTCTATGCAGGCCTAACTAATGAGACATGGAATCGCGGGAAGAGAAATATCATGAGGACCAGAGTCACAATGCTTGTAATTTAATTTTTTAAAATTATAAATGTCTAATTTATACAAAGTTCAAATCCCCCTACTCTAAAACTGTGAGAAATTCAAAAGTTAAATTTGAGACTATTAGGAATAAGACATCCCTAAAGCCAGAAACTACACGTATCCTGGTTGATTTTCTCAGACCATCTATTACTTCTCTTGGCTGACTTCACGCTTGGGATATGGAAATGAACTTGCATTTATACTTCCTTCAGTAAGTCAGTCCATGTGTACACTGAGAGCATCACTCCTGTTACACTGCACACAAACTGTAGATGCCACATTGAGACTGAGGCACTGTACATGCGCTAAAAGCATGGCATACATGTTGAGTGTGAAAAGCCCAATGCTTCCATTTCTCAATCTTGTTGGATGTGTAAAGGTAACCAATATGCAGCTCCTATGGCATGCACATCAGTAAAGTGGCAAGTTTTTCCCTGCAAGAAATCAATTTAAAATGCTGTAATTTCTAAGAATGTAATCTAGGCATAATAGACAGGAAGGCAGCAGTAGCCCATCTGTTACAAAGAAGCAAACTTACTCAAGGCAAGCCTCTTTATAATTTTCTTTGAAACTCCTCGTTATCAGCCTACATAAACTTATTCATTAACAGGCTAGGTCGGCTACAGCTACTAACTCTACGGAAAGTATTCTTCATGAATGGGCCTTTACACACAACAAAAAGATGTTCCCCAAACACTGACTGCTAACTAAGAAAAGATGGTGGTTATTTTTGACATCTTCAAGATCAAATTGTCCTCAAATGAAATGTTTTTACTTTAGGGTATTTTTACATGATGAAACAAATACAATTCTAATCATCTTAAAAATTTATTGCCCAAAGACATTTTCTCAAATTGGTCCACATTAGATGAAAATATACTTTAATGAAAATCTTCATTATAAATAGCTATCACCTCTCTAGAATAGTGGTTCTCAAATTTTATTAAAGGTTATCTTCTTGTTGATACTGCACAAAATATTTTCATATTAAAATTAACTATGTAATTTTCTTAAATAAGCAGTCTGGTAAAACAGACAACATCTTGTGGTAAGCTAGTATAGAGCAATGGCACCAAGTACCCAAGGCATAATAAAATTTCATGGAAGAAGAAGTGCCATTATCGCACTTAACCAACTTAGGCTATATAACCACCAAGTCCAGTGTAGGATGTGATGCTAAACTTCATTCCTCAGATCATTTTAATCACATCACTAAGAGGGCATACTTTAAGAGGCAAGTTAAAGAAAAAAAAAAAAAAAACTTAAAAAAAAGTATCTAATGACTCCCCCGCCCCCCCCCCCCCATTTCCTCCTTTGGATAATGAACCTAGCAAAATACTAAAATTAAAACTTTTTTTCAATTTCTGATTTGTATTCTTATTTTTTCTCCTCCTCAGTTTTCCCAATTAAAGCTCTTGCTTAATAAAATTTACTTAAGCTTAACTGTCCATCGTAACCTGAGGGTCAATGAAACTTTCCCGAATTAGACAATTCTCTCATTAAAGAGTATGCTTAGAAATACCAAAAATCCATCTCAACTACCCCAGAAAGAGGATACTAAGATTAAGCTGAACTGCCTTCAAATAATTTCAAACAAATTGGCACACAAATTAGTATTTTGCAAGAAGAGGCCATTGCCATCGCAGTACAAGCACTTGGACTGAGACAAAACAAGGCAATATTCTTCTTAGTTTATTATAGTGCAAGTTTCCACATGGGAAGCCCACCAGATAAAGATGCACGTTAAAAAATGTAAACATATAGAATTCTCAAATTCTAACTGATACCCAGTTATTGCTAACCTTTCCATCTTCATTTAAACATCAAGTGTTCCCATGTGTCACAGAATGCAAGTTTAGTGTCCAATCTTAGACTGGGAGCACTTTGTTCCATTAACAGTAAGAGTTAATGCTGATGGATGACCATTTAGTCATATGCAAAATCAGTGCACCTGATCATTCTCATAAGCTGTCCACAACAATCTGAGCATTATTCTGAAACCATATTTTTTTCTTTAAGAAGTTTATTTAGATATTTTTTGAGTGGCTTGAAACATTACTTCATCCCTGCCAAAAATTCTGAATCCTTTCTTTTGTTATTTTCTCTTGCAAGTCAGAGAGGCCCTGACAAGACAGTATTAAAAACAAAAACCAAAGTCATTTCATAACTAACTGACCAGCACCTGTTTAGGTCAAAGTACATCAGTTTGAAAACACATTCAGTTTTAGCAGAGAAGTGCCAGACATGTGTTAAAAGCAAGAGACTAACTTCTGGCAAGGAGGCAGAGCAGGCTAGAATTGCTGCATGGGTCATCCCTGGAAGCTTAAGATGTGGCAGCCCCAGTACTGTACATGACAGCAGGTCAGGCAGACGGAGTGAGACTTCCATATTCCCCTGCTCCCAAGTTCTGACAGCTGAGACGTTAATAGTTGGCCTTCTTATTTACTCCCCAGATGATTGTTAAATTACTTAGTTCATAATGGAATAAGACGGAACACACATAAAAACATAATGATTATAAGAATAATTTGTGGATAATTTGAAAACAACCTTACATTCACAGTGGATAACAGGAAGATATTAAACTCATGTCACACATCAGAAGAGGTACATATGTAGACATCATTCTGAGAAAAAATTGGCCTAAAGAGCACGAAAATGGCACAAACAGTTAATATAGGGAAAACCCTAATGACAAAAAATTTTATTTTTAAATAGATTGTCTCTAACCAGAACATATTTAAATGTTTTACTCAAAAAAACATATAAAAGTGATTTCATATTGTGATATTATATGATGAAAGTACTGCAAGGATATATGATTAATTTACAACAAAAACATAATGGTTAAATTTGCAATTCTTAAACACTGTCTATATGTTGTAAGGAGACATTTTAATGAATGTTAAAATGACCTTGAAGTAAAAAAAAGAAATAATATGTCTAATCTTTGATCATTATGCAAAAACATCAGTCAATGAAGAGCTAAACCTAGTGGGGAATGGAGCTAGTAGAAATATTAAAATCAAACTTTGATTTAGACAATTCCATTTCTTTAATTGCTGGAATACATCATGGTATTTTGGCAAAAATGGCCTACAAAGTTGCTGGGGGAGGCAGCCGAGTGAAAGCACGACTTTGTGGGGGAGGAGCAGGCTCCATGGCAGGGACAGAAGACCTGCACACACGTGGCCCTGCAGCATCTGCCCAGACAGCTGGTCTCACCTCACAACAGCAACACCAGAAGGGATTTTGCAAATATCTATTTCCTCACAAAAATTCAGTTGGATTCCGAGAGAAAACAAAGCCCTTTGTCCAAGGTTAGTATCCCCCCACCCCACTTCATGATGTCTTCACTTGTTGGCCCTCGAATGTTAGTTAACATGAAGGCTATTTGGCTTCTTCCAAGTATCTATGGTTTGCTGCTCTGAGATGGACTTAATTGTCGTCGTCATCTTTTTTTTTCATTTTTGGTATCAATAAAGCCCAGACATTCCTGGTCAGAGATGCCTTTATTATTCCTGTTTCCTTTGTACTCAGTCACTTCACTGGGTTTAAGGCATGCTTTGTGTATTTAGTTTGCAAAAATAAAATTTTTAGTACAAATTTATTTTTTATACAAACTTTTATGGCACAAGCAGCAAATCTGCTGTTTTAAGAAAATATATAAATATCCTTTTCTTCTGTACAAATATCTCCAGTATCCCCTAGCCCATTTTATAATTTTAACTGTACAAGGTCTGCCTCAGCCTTCTCTAACAGCCCCCTCCCCCCCAGATCTCAACCACACTGTATTTACATGTTTGCGGTGGAGGCAGTCAGAGGAGGAGGGCCCCTCCTCAGGAGGAGTCCGTGCAGGGCGAGGGCGGCGGCGGGTAGAGGTGATGCGAGTAGCTCCTCTCTGTGTACGGGGAAGGAGGGCAGCTTTCATAGTTCTCCTCTGCCGACAAGTATTGGCTTCGAGGTGTGGGAGGTGGGGGCACAGGTTCTGAGTCATAGTTTAAGTCACTGGTATAGCCCTTGGCTGTTGCCACTGAGGTCATTCTCCGGCTAGGAGCATAGTCACTGTCACAGACATCTGTGCTGCAGGGTGTGGTGGGAGGTGCAAAGTGCCGGTAACTATATGGCCTGTAGCTGGGACGGGAAGGAAATAAAGAGAAGCAGAGTTAGTTTCACAGCAAAATGATTTTCCTCATCAGAATTCAGAGACATCAGAGGCAAACTTCACTTCAAAAACAACACGCTACTGCAATTTAAATTTGCGCAGATCCAGAGGCAATTTCCAATGGGAGACTGGACGAAGGAGACAGCACACATCTTCATATTTGGCAAATAAATGTCATTAGCGGCAAGTGCAATGGACAAGATGGAGAAGCAGAGGTGAACTCGATCCAGTCTCTGGATGTGCTCCTGTCTCTTCAAGTTAAACTGTACCACAGAATGGAAGCTATACAACGGTCACCTCTGGAAAACCTTTGTATACCTTTTGCATTTACTTAATGGAATAGACCTTAGCAATTTCTGCAGTTTTATGGCCCGTGAGAAGGATAGGTCTTCGTGTGTTTTACACTACCCAAACATGTTAACATTCTCTCAACGTTCTGATGCCTGAAGACTTTGTTTCTTTAAAACCCAAACACCATACAACCCAGGCTGAGTTTTTATGGACAGCTATGAGCCACACCTACCCCACTACACTGCTGCTGCTAGCAAGAGGACACTGCTGTGGTCTGAGGGGAACAGTTTTGATTCCTTGCACATAGATAAATATACAGTCAAAAGGGCAGCTTTAACTGAACATCAAAATGAGTAATTTTATGTACCCATTTAAGGTCAGTGAATTTTCCAATATATTTCAGAAAAGCCTAACTTACTTCTTATACTTATCTTTTCAACTAATCTACAGTTGTTAAGTTCATAGCATAGCTAACTCAAGAAAAATGAATTGGAAAGAGAGCAGCATACCAGTGAAAGTAAGACTTGATCTTAGTGCTGCCTCTGCTCTCATTCTTACTTCTATTTGCAACTTCTCCTATCTCTTTTTTCTAAATATGGAAAATCTTATTTCATATTTATCCCCAAGATTTATTCATAAGCTTTCTCATCAAAATGGCTGCAAGAGAAGGGGCAAGAACAAGTATACAGCTGATAAAAACAATGCACGAAGTGTCTGGTGAGACAAAGCACCACAGATAATATCCCTGGACACAAACCATCTGACATCACCTGGGCTTTGCCTCAAAAGAAACAGCTGCCAGAAGTGCCCAAGTTCCCAGACCTGCCGAGCAGGCTCTCACAGGCTTTTACTGTCAATATTGACATGATTTCATGGTGTTTTGTTTCATTTGGTCTTATCTTTCCATACAATCAAGTATGAAGCCTTTGTGAAATTTCCTGACTCAACATTTAAAACACCAAACACATTTTCACGAGGGGGAAAAAAAAAAAGAAAAGAAAAAAAGGAAAAGTAAGAAAAGAAAGCAGAATGAACAGATTCTTTTAAAGCCCTGATTTAAACAAAAACCTCAACAGATGACAAAAAATTGACTCCATAATAAACAGAAATTGGCCTTGACTTGAGACATGGAAATTGGCTAAATAAAAATTGTTTTCGGTGCAATTATGCTTATTTTGATCAAACAGTGTTTTAGAATATTTGATTAAAGAAATTAATTTTCAAAAATAAAATTATAGGTCATTCCAATTTTCAGACTCCTACTTTTCTGTTTTGGCTTCTTAGCTAATTATTTTTTAATGATTTCAATGTGTATTGAATGCAGCTTTTTTTTTTTTTTTAAGATTTTTACTTATTTGTTTAAAAGTCAGAGTCAGAGAGAGAGAGGAGAGAGAAGAGAGAGGAGGAGAGGAGAGAGAGGAGAGAGGGAGAAAGGGAGAAAGGGAGAGAGGGAGAGAGGGAGAGAGGGAGAGAGGGAGAGAGGGAGAGAGGGAGAGACGGAGAGAGGGAGAGAGGGAGAGAAATCGATCTTCCATCCACTGGTTCACTCCCCAAATGGCTGCAACGGCTGCAACTGGGCCAGGCCAAAGCCAGGAGCCTCTTTCATGTCTCCCATGTGGGTATAAGGGCCCACACACTTGGGCCACCTTCTGTTGCTTTCCCAGGCACATTAGCAGGGAGCTGTATCAGAAGAAGTGCAGCCGGGACTCAAGCTGGTGTCTATATGGGATGCTGGAGCTCATGTGCCAGCCCCAGCTTTATTTTAACTTCTTTTTTTGAAAGGCAGAGAGGGGCTGGGTGGGGAGAAGAGGGAAGAAATAAAGAAAGGGAAGAAGGGAAAGGAAGGGAGGGAGGGAGGGAGGGAGGGAGGGAGGGAGGGAGGGAGAAGGGGAGAGATATTTTCCATCAGCTGGTTAGCTGGTTTGTCCCTCAAATGAACAAAACAGCAGGGCTGGGTCAGGCCAAAGCCAGAAGCCTGGAACTCAATTTATCTCCAATATGGATTGCAGATACTTAAGCCATCAATACTGCCTCCTAGCGCCTGCATTAGCAGGAAGCTGGATTGGAAGAGGAGCGGGGATTGAAATCTAGGTACTCCAGTAAGGGATGTGATGCCTCAGGCAACGACTTAACTACTACACCAAATGTCCACCCCAGTTTTGGCTTTTTAAAACAAACCTGTGTTAAGGAAAGCTACATTACAATAAATCACAAAAATAACCAGAGCCAACCCTTTGTCAAATATGGTCTTATCTAAACAGAAATAACAACACTGAGCGAGATACTTCAAGTAGTTTCCAGTGCAATTCCACACATGCATAAAGTTTTATCAGATCCATCTGTCTGACATGCCAGGAAATACCTTGTCTAGAAGGTAACAGGCACTCGAGGGATGCCACAACTACGGGGCACTCAGTGATCGACAGAGAACACCCAGCTGCTGGCTTCCTGCTGGCCTTTCAGATAAGACGGAAGAATAGGCTGACACAGTCACACTTGACCTACTCAGCACATTCTTTAGCTTCACAAATTAGCACAGAGGCACAGTTTCTCCTCTCTAGGCTTATAAACACACTTCATTGATTTTAATTATAGTCTAGATCTATTCCATGCAACTACATGAGACATCTTTTACTCTAGACAGTAACAGCAATTTAACCACAGGCTGACCTTAAACTTGTTCAATGTTTCTCAAAATCTGTGCTCTTAATACTCATGCTATTTTAAGAGCTTCTGTGACTCCCAGAACAGTAGTGTTAACCCAGTGTTCTAGTCCTAGAGTATTAATCAAACTTACCCTCAACTATAATCTACTTTGAAATCACTTTGGTGATTAAAATACTGCTGAAGCCTGAGGCTCTACTTATTTCCTCTAAAAGCCAGCATTGATGGCTCTACTTCTTTTCTTTTTTTATTTACTTATTTGAAGGCAGAGTTAGAGAGAGCAGAGAGAGAGTGAGAGAGGTCTTCTATCCACTGGTTCACTCCCTAGATGGCCGCAACGGCCAGAGCTGCACTAATCTGAAGCCAGGAGCCAGGATTTTCTTCTGGGTCTCCCACGTGGGTGCAGGGGCCCAAGGACTTGGGCTATCTTCCAATGTTTTCCCAGGCCATAGCAGAGAGCTGGATTGAAGTGAATCAGTTGGGACTCGAACCAGCACCCATATGGGATACTGGCACTGCAGGCAGTGGCTTTACCTGCTATGCCACAGCGCTGGTCCCATTGGTGGCTCTCTTTAAAAACAAGCATAATGCCTTGAAAGAAAAAGATCTGCAGTGGGGCAATGTCAGCATTACCAATACAAGATGCCTATTCTCTATTTGATGGTCATCATCCACTCATTTGGGAGTATAGCAAACCCCAAACGAGAATATTTCTTCCTGCTAAAAAGTATTTCAACTTATATCAGAGGAAGGTGTATGTATTACCTGTATGACCTATGAGTAGAAGGACTGTTGGAAGAATAACCAAATTCCATGGTATAATGTGATCGCTCTGTGGCTGGGGATGGAGGGGGGTTCAAAATCTAAAAGAAAAACAAAATTAAAACATTAAAATAACAACAGTCTATCCAAGACAAGGACTACTAGACTTTCTTTCCACTTCACTTCCTTCATCTCTACTCCTATGCCCTTTCATTACACTATTAGCACAATCCTCCTTTGAAAAGAACCAGCCTCAAATAGCACTGTAGGACTGTAGCTTTCTCTTCCCTAGGCCAATATCATGATGGCTAAAGAGCTTAAAGGGATGAAAAGAAAATCTGGAATCTATAAGTCACTCATATAAGTTTAGCAACGCTAGGTTTTGATTTTTTAATTATAGATTTCTTAAAAATTACTGATTTAAAAGAAATTCCAAGTTTGCTTCTCTTTTGTGAAATCATGAAACACAAGTCCTAAATCTTTCAAGAAGTACCACTTAGTGGTTCTACTTTTACATCAAATGTGAAATTAGTGCCCAGTGTACTCAAGCACACTGATTATTATTTAAAAGACTTACAAGCTTAGTGCTAACTTCTCCTTTAAGCCTTATACAAGGGGGCTCCAAAAAGTTCACAGAAAATTTATTCTGAAAAAACCATGCATAGGTTTCAAATTTTTTGCATCAAAACAAACTTATCTATTCTCTTATTGGGGGTAAAGAGAGAGAGAGGACAGAGTGCAGACATGCGTGAGTATGTGCATGTGTACACACAGACCCAAACCCACTGCCCACTCCCCAAATGCCAACAATGGCTGGGGCTAATGCCAAGAGCTAGGAACTCAGTAACTCAATCCAG
Organism: Oryctolagus cuniculus; assembly: GCF_051225735.1. Taxonomy (NCBI): domain Eukaryota; kingdom Metazoa; phylum Chordata; class Mammalia; order Lagomorpha; family Leporidae; genus Oryctolagus; species Oryctolagus cuniculus. The sequence continues at coordinate 110,005,085 of NC_142875.1, forward strand.
GTCTCCACATGGGTTCAAGGAACCCAATCACTTGAGCCATTTCTGCCACCCAGGTGTTGCATTAGCAGGAAGCTGGGTGTCAAATCCAGGTAGTTTCACGTTGAACACAGATGAGTTAACTGGTAGGCTACATTCCCATGCCTACACTTATCTTTTTTAAAATTTTGTAGTAGACAATTTTTAAAAATTATTTTATGCTCCTCTGAGGATAACAGATCTTTATCTGGTCTCCCATATGGATGGCAGGGGCCCAAGTATCATCCAGTGCCTTCCCAGACACATTAGCAAGAAGCTGGATGGGAGGCAGATCAGCCAGGGCTCAAATTGGCACTCTAATATGGGATGCTGGAGCCCTAAGCAGTGGCTTAACTCACTGTGCTACACATGGGTTCCTCGTACACTTAACTGTTTGTTTATTTATTTATTGACAGGCAGAGTTAGACAGTGAGAGAGACAGAGAGAAGGTCTTCCTTTTTCTGTTGGTTCACCCCCCAAATGACCACCACGGCTGGCGCGCTGCAGCCGGTGCACTGCACCAATCCGAAGCCAGGAGTCAGGCGCTTCCTCCTGGTCTCCCATGTGGGTGCAGGGCCCAAGCACTTGGGCCATCCTCCACTGCCTTCCCGGGCCACAGCAGAGAGCTGGACTGGAAGAGGAACAATCGAGACAGAATCCAGTGCCCAAACTGGGACTAGAACCCAGGGTACCGGCTCTGCAGGCGGAGGATTAGTCAAGTGAGCCGTGGCGCTGGCCCCTCCTACCCTTAACTTTTAATTCTATTTTGTGATGAACATTTCAAAGCCCTCCTATATGTTTAAGATCTCTACCAAAAAACTAATTTTGTCTTACTACCACTCAGTACCCACATTCAAATGATTTAAAAATCTAAAAGCCCACAGATCGTAGCATTCAAAGAAAAACGAACTACTTACTGCAGGAAAGTAAGTGCCTTTGGTGCTGGAAGAACTGCTTGACGACGCTCCTGTGACATGAGCTCGATCATAGGGGGGTCCACTACTTCCCCCCATGATGCTGAGGGAGCTGATCATCGATTTACCTCGAGACATTCCTACAATGACAGGGGGTTAACACTGAGGATGACTAAGATCTATAAAAATAAATGAAACAGTTTTGTTCAACTGTGGGACCACAAACACCAACATTCAAGTAGTATGACTTTGAATCAACTCCCGCTCTCCTTCCTAAAAATAACTGAAATACTTGATGGAGAAAGGAAACCAGTGTCCTCTAGATGTGCATGCTTCCACTGAGAGTCGGCCTAGAAAAAGGCCAAGAACAGCTCACAGCTCCGCCCTCCCCTGGGGGAAGCAGAGTTCTTCAAAATGAAAAGTTTCATCCTGCTGAAGTTGTGATGGCTAGAGGCTGTGAAACAGAGTAGATGAAGAAAAATTTATTCAAAAGGAAGTAAGTCATTTTTAAGGCATAAACCCAACATATGGAAGATATTTCTTCATCTACTGAATCCAAGTGTGCCTGGAATGAAAACTACCAATGGTGAAGGAGGAATTACAGTTTTCCCAAGTACCTTCCCGCATTGCACTAGCTGAAAACTGGAATGGAAGCAGAGCAACATTACCACTAACAGCTTCAAAACGATGTCTGTTTGCTTAAGAGTCACACCCAGAATAAATTCCTATTTTTTCAGAGAGCTTTTGCCAGGCACTTCCTTCTCCTTCACATTCATTAAAAGGAAGGCTTCTTTTCACTAAGGGCACCAAGGAACACTGAAAAGAAATCGTAACTACCCTAGAGGAATACGGCCTAGCCAAGGGTAGAGCTTCTGGCTCCACGGCTATGCCTAAATCAGCCCTCATCCCACTTCATCACATAAAGTGTCAGAAGAAAACATACGACAGTACATAGATTCCTCCCTTGTATCACTCAGCTATTTCCAAATGTTCGCCAAAGGGAATCTATTTTCTGGCCTCCTTTTATTCTTAGATTCAATAACATTGTGGTTCTCAGGGAGTAAACTTAAAGAACGTGTGGTTTATAACTCTTCTCACTGGATGCCTGGTAATTTGCTTTTAGTAGAGCATCCAGAAATGCAGTCAGAAGGGCTAAGAGCCTGTCAACGCGTCTGCTTAACATTCTTTCACAATTTCTATCATGCCAAACCCAAGGCCTTTTGTGTAAAGAGAAGGTGCTAAAAGTAAAAACAAACCTTTGTTCTTGTAACTTCTTAAACATGAAGCAATCTAATTTCAAATAGGCTCCGGGTAGCACCCTGTCTCCCTAGAAGAAACCTGGCAATCTTGCCAGGACTCAAGACGTGATTCTCAGTAGAGCAGTCACCACTCACCTGGAAGAGATCCTGACAAAGAACTTGGGTGTGGCACGTAGCCAAGTGGCACCGATGCTGGTCCATGTACTACATAGTCATTAGTCATGGTTTCCCCATCCCCCTTCATTCGTGGACATAGCATCCTCTGGCAGATGAAGTATATAGTTCCAGACACAAAAATGGTGACAATCACTCCAATAACTGAACCAACTGTATTGGTGGCCTGTGGTGCGGGCTCTTCAGTGGGATCTAAAACCAAGAATGCAGTACGGTCATGGAATGGAAAGACAACCACAGCAGCAGTCAAAAAGAGGGTTTGCTAGCAGCATGTGATGCTAAGGCCCAACTAGGCGACTTGTTCTTCTTTCATGAAGACATATGTACTATGCCCCTGGACATTTCAATCAAATGTCATCATTAGGAATCAAAGTGAAGACAGAAACAAAACAAATGACTGAGAAGCAAATTGTAAATAAAGAGAAACAAAGACGATGGGAAGTGAAGTACAGATTTAAACACTACTTAGAAACTTCAGACCATAAGAATCAACAAAGTTATTTTGGAATTTCATTTTACTGCCAGAAGGGAAGGACCTAAAAAAGCTATCAAATGTTTTACCTGGAAAGGTGAAGAAGCTAAAGGCAGCTGCGAGCACAAGTTCGGTTTTAGACTTTAATAGTGAAAATTCAGCCTGGTAAGGTAACACTAAAAGCTAAAGATGAGCCTTAACTCTCAGACCTAATACAAGGATATTTCAAAAGATCTGTGGAAAAGTGGAATAAAAAAATCATTTATTTTGCCATCCCCCAAAAAAACCCTGAAATCCTTGTATAGCTTTTATATAATACACCATTTCCCATGGGCATTTTTAAAAAAAGATTATTTTCAATACTAGATTCTGCGGTTCTCTTTTTAAAAAATTTATATGAGGGGCTGGTGTTGTGGGGTAACAAATTAAGCCACCGCCTGCAATCCCATAGGGGTGCTGTTTGAGATCTGGCCGCTTCAGTTCTGCCCCAGCTCCCTGCTAATGTGCCTGAGAAAGCAGTGGAACATGGCACAAGTGCTTGGGCCCTGTACTCATGTGTTTGAGACCTGGATAAAGCTCCGGGCTCCTGGCTTCAGCCTGGCACAATCGTGGCCATTGTGGCCACTTGGGGAGTGAACCAGCAGACAGAAGATGTCTCTCTCTGTAACCCTTTCAAATAAATAAAAAATAATCTAAAAAATTTTTATTTGAAAGGCAGAGAGATGGACACAGAACTGCCATTGGCTGGTTCAATCCCCAAAGGTCTCCAACAGCTGGAACTGGACCAACAGTTGAAGTCAGAAGCTTAGAACTCAATTTGGGTCTCCTGCATGAGTGACAGGGATCCAAGTACTTGAGGTATCACCTGCTGCCTCCCAGGGTGTACATTAGCAGAAAGTTGGAATCAGAGGCAGAGCCAGGACTCAAACCCAGGCACTTTGATATGGGATGCAGAAATCCCAGGTAGCATTTTTACCACTGTTCCAAATGCATGCCCCACCCAGGAACTATCTGAAGGCCTTTTGTATGCTGCTTCCTTCAAGCCATGTTGACTGAAAGCACAAGAAAATAAAATTTCCAATATTTGATTACTAAAGGATTTACAGAGAAAGCCCAGAACACCAGAGAAGATCCTGCTCTTGATATCCACCTACACTGGATGAATCTCTGAGCTACCTTAGCCTTTACAAAGCAGAGGGTATCAATATCAGAACCAGAGAAAAAAGAGCAAAAAAGCTTATAAGCATGAAGCACCAACTCTCCAATTCAAAAGGAAAATTCTTCCATTCTGAACAGTTACATTTTATCTCACAATTGCATATCCTTTAAAAAAAACTTTATTGTGCTTCGCCTTACCTCAAACCTACTATTCACACAGCCAAACACATGCTCTGCCTCAGAGCATGTGAAAGAGATCAGCACTTGTAACAGGTAGAGGGTACCAGTTGCAGACCTGGTCCATGCAACTGAAGGCATAGATCCTCCTTCAATCCTTATGAGCTGCCATCTCATCTTTTTATTTCTTTCTAGTGCTGTGGCACTCTTTTATTTGTTTTCATTTTATTTGAAAGGTGGAGAGACAGAAAGATCTTCTATCTACTGGTTCAGTCTCCAAATGCCTAGGCCAGGCCAAAGGAGCCCATAACTCCTCTCTACGTCTCCCACGTGGGTGACAGGGACCCAAGCACTTCAACCATTATCTGCCACCTCTCAGGGTATGTGCCAGCAAGAAGCTGGACTGGAAGTAGAGGAGTCAGGACTCAAAGCAGGCACTCTGATACGGGATTGTGGGTGTTCCAAGTGGCAGCCTAATTGCCGTCTAATGCTTGCCTCCTTGGCACTCAATTCTGATGTAAAGTTTCAAAAAAGACAAGCTGATATTCACAACTCCCAATTTCTATTTCTCTGGGTTACATCTTAACTCTCTGCTCGTGACTGCACTGAAACTGCTCTAGTTTCTAGGCCAAAGTTCTATTTGCTGTACTCAATATAACTCCGCATTGGAGCAGGCATTGTGGCACAGTGGGTTAAAGCACTGCTTGGGACACCTGCGTGCCAGACGGGAGTAACTAGGTTTGAGTCCCACCTATGCTTCCAATCCAGCTTCCTAGTAACAGGGACCCTGGGAGGCAGCAGCTGATGGCTGAAGTACTTGGGTTTCTGCCACTCATATGAGGGACCTGGATTGAGTTCTGCACTCCTGGCTTCAGCCTGGCCCAGCTATGGCTGTTTTAAGCATCTGGGGAATGAACTAGCAGATGCAAAAGTCTCTGCTCTCTCTCCTCTATGACTCTTTCAAATAAATACAATAAATAAACTTTTAAAAATGACCACATATCTCATTGACTGCTAGCTCCTGTTTTCTTCTCAAAAAAGTCTAATCATTATTGTTCTAAAACACTATTTAGTTTTACTATTTCTTATTCTTTTCTTCTGCCTGCCTTCGAAGGTCAGGTGCTTCCCCGAGTTCTACCTACTACCTTTGTTTTCTTTCTCTAACTGGTCTCCTGGGAGATTTCATCTACTCACACAGACTACTTAACCATCAATAAACTTAAGAGCGTCAAACCTCTCTCCTGAGCTACTGACACATAATCAGCAATTTCCTGAACAGCTTCAATGGAATATCCCATAGGCATCTGTAATATCTCAAACGGAGCTCATCATCGCCACCATTTGTCATTTCTTCTGGATTCCAGGGGTAAAGCAGATCATAAATAAATAAAGGAATCCAATATAGGGCAGGTAGAAATGGGGCCAGTGGCAAACTGTGAAGAGCATGCCTGCCTAGTGGTATTTAATTAAAACAAATAAACTGCACCAACCAAACATTACACCTGTAGTCAGGATATGCTGTGGAACTGCAGTTTTCAGTCTGGGCTACCTTTCCTAGTTAATTATTCCAGTCACTCAATGACATATCTGTGGGTTAACTTAAAGTTATCAACTGCGTCCAAGTGGCTACCAAATCCTTTCTATTCTATTTCTGAAATAACTGTGAACTCTCTTCCCTCCTTTCTCTACTACTGCTTTTCCCCCTTAGAGCTTCATCATTTTCTCTATGAACTACAATGGTCTCCTGAGCATTTTTTAAATTATAGGATGCAAGGCATTAGTAGATGGTGAAAACAATTTCATGAGTTGCAACCACATTTAACAAAAATGAAACCGAGGCCAGCATCGTGGCTCACTGGGCTAATCCTCCGCCTGCAGCACAGGCACTCCGGATTCTGTCCCAGTTGCTCCTCTTCCAGTCCAGCCCTCTGCTGTGGCCCGGGAAGGCAGTGGAGAATGGCCCAAGTGCTTGGGCCCTGCACCCCATGGGAGACTGGGAGGAAGCACTTGGCTCCTGGCTTTGGATTGGCACGGAGCGCTGGCCGTAGTGGCCACCTGGGGGGTGAACCAACGGAAAAAGAAAGACCTTTCTCTCTGTCTCTCTTTCTCTAACTCTGCCTGTAAAAAAAAAAAAAAAAAAAAAAAAACGAAAACATGAGAATGCACTCTATGTAACAGGGGTAAACACTGTTGTGCACCACTCTGTTTCTTTATGCATGCAGCCACCTCTTTGTATTCCTCTTGGTGTGGTCAAAAGGTTGAAAGGAACCACTCTGAGCAGATCTCCCTTCCCATAATCTTAACATCACCAGCTCATCTGCTCTTTGATATGTGGCCTTCCTAGTCCTTTTCTGAACAGTTTCAGTGACTGTACCCTCATAATGGAACAGTGCCTATGTTCTTTAGAAGAATAACAAAGTCCTCCATGACCTTCCATTTATCTATGTTATCTCTTGCTGACATCCCTTAAGACAGCCTAGGAACTGCACTGTTTCACAGTGGGCTAAGCCTCCGCCTGTAGCGCAGGCATCCCATATGTGCACTGGTTCCTGCCCCGGCTGCTCCTCTTCTGATCCAGCTCTCTGCTACAGCCTGGATGGCCCAAGTGCTTGGGCCTCTGCACTTGCAAGAGAGACCTGGAAGAAGCTCCTGGCTCTTGGCTTCGGATCGGCCCAGCTCTGGCCATCTAGGGAGTGAGCCGGTAGATGGAAGACCTTTTTCTGTCTCTTCATCTCTCTGTCTGTAGCTCTGCCTCTCAAATAAATAAATAAATAAAATCTCTTAACAACAACAACAACAACAACAACAACAACAACAACAACAACAAAAAGACATAGCCTATATTTTGGCAGTCTCTTTTAAGCATAGTAGTTTCCCAAAGGTGCTTATTTCACTTCTTTCTGCTTCTGAACACAGATTTCCTCTGTCTGGGATGCAGTTTCTCTACCTAGCTGAATAATGAACACCACTCACTGATCAGCACTCATTCTTAAGTACCATTTTTATAAGAAGCCTTCCTTGATTCTTAAAGCCATTTTCATTCCTAAAAAGTTGACTATGCTCTTCTTTATACTACTACTTGTATAGATTCCTATTATATAGCACTTCTGGTATTACTTATCACATTCCATTATCAATAATACCTACCAAAAGCCAGGCTACACACTAGACAGGCTAAATAGTATAAGCATTAAATCATTTAATTTTCTCCCAAACAGCAGGCTAAATATCATTATCTTCATTATAAAGAAACTAAGGTTTAACAAGAACAATCTGTTGGTGAGAGGAGGAGCTAGGATTCAAATCCAGCTCTGCCTGCTCCCCTACTATCTCAACCACAGAGGATTTTGAGAAACTCAGAGCATATAGCAGGTGTCCTTAGCACACAGCAGAGTGTTCAGCACAGGCAGGAAATACTTGTTGAATAGATATATAAATCCCCAAAGTCTGAGTATCTCAACTGAACTTTGTAAAAAAAAAAAACCTGTTTGGCGTAGGTGTTTGGCAGTTAGAATGCTGCTTGGGATGCCTACCAATCAGACACATCGAAGCATCTGATTTGAATACCAGCTCCTCTGAATCTCATGCAGTTTCCTGTTCATGTGTGCTCTGGTAGGCAACGGATGATGGCTCGAACACTTGGGTCCTTGCCACTGTGTGGGAGACCCAATTTGAATTCCCAGCTCCCTGGCTTTGGCCTGGCCTAGCCCTGGCTGTTAGATTCATTTTGGAAGTTAATCGGCAGATGGGGAATCTCTGTTTGTCTGCCTTTCAAATAAATAACATTTTTTAAAAATACGAGCTTAAAGTCATTACAGGTAAAAGAGTTTTAAAATGAGAATTATCTACATTCCAATAAGCCAGTTTTGCCAGGGTAGACCTGCTCAAGCTGACTCCCACTCAGAACTCATTCTATCAGATTGGGGCTACATTATAGGTTGAAGCACTGTCAATAGATATGAAGCTTGTTCAGCCAAGGGTCCTAAGTCTAGGGACATTTGCTGGCCTTGGGACACTCAGGTCACATTTTAAGAAAGTTTTTAAAGTCTTCCAGCCATCAAGAAACTGATGCAAGCATTTCAATGAGAAAATGTGACACAGATAAAACACTAACGTTCAGAAATGAAGTTTAGACCAATAACTGATATCCATATATCTATACTATTCGAGAATTTCGTTAGCTTTAGTTGTGACCCCCCAAAAATGTTTATTCTTTTTTGGTGCTTTACTAAATGTTTCTGCAAAAAATTTTGTGTGTAAGAAAACTGTTATCTTTAAGAAATTATTAAAAGCGAAGAAAAAAACCCTGGCACAGATAACCAGCTTAATAGTCTTGTTACTTCATAAGGAAATTCTAAGTAAAGCTTACACATAAAAAGAAATGATATTTAACAAAACTCTCTCTTAAGACAAATTTTCAAGGTTTTGGTCTGACTTACAACAATCCAGCTCATCTGATTTGTCACTGCAGTCCACATTATGGTCACATTTCTTGTGTTTTCCAATGCACTGACCATTGGCACAGCGGAACTGATCAATTAAACAAAGCACTAGAAAAAAAATGCAAGTGGATTTTATTTTTACCATCATATCAAGACCAAACTGAATCTAAAGGCACTTAGTACAAGTGAAAAGTAAGACTTTTACATGTAACTTAAATATTATTCTCTGGGAATTTCTACTGGCAGAGAGAAAGAATGAGTGGGGACAGGACTCCAGCAGGAAATTTCTTTACAATGTACTTTTTCTTTACACTGTATTTCCTCTTTCAGTAATAAATTTCCGATTGCCCTAAATAACTCTAGAGAACATGTTGGTCTGTTTTGCCCTTGTTGAAGGTTAATGAGGCAAAGAGGAGAATATGAAATATTTCAGACTGTAGTAAATCAATCAATGTAGAATTCACTGAAAACAGGGACTATTTTTATACACTAAAACATCATCTTTTGGTCTCATTTCTCAAATTTTCAAAGCTTATTAATCTGAAAAACCTCTACGCACATGAAGTAAATTAAAACAATTTGCAACATGGGACTATGTTCAGACATGAAATGGTCAATTGTGCTTGAAAAATTACCCCGAATTACTGCTCAGCCAAATTTTAAGTAACTTTAATGGAAAAGGGACTACATGACCAGGCACTGAGGAATCTTGGATACCTTCACAGTTCTTCTCATCGGACTTATCCTGGCAGTTGGCATCTCCATTGCATCGGAGGGCACCGTCAATGCACTGCCCGCTGGCACACTGGAACTGGGACTCCGAGCACACAGGACAGTTGAGCTCGTCACTGTGGTCTTCACATTCGGTGAATCCATCACAACGCCAAGCCACAGGGATACAGTCGATTTCCCCGGTGAAACAAGTGAACTGCTGAGGAGAACATGTTGGGGGCTCTTCAGATGAACAGAGGAGACAGAAGCACAGCAATGGTCACACAGAGGTACAAACACATCCCAAGTTATCTCATTTAGTAATCATTATATACAAAATACTACAATGACACTACTTCATTTAGATTACTAACATGTAAAATTATAAGGCAAATGTTTTTTCATATAGCTCACATATACAGAATAAACATAAATCAAGTAGGATTATGATATTTAAAATTCATTACACTCTCACACATAACCTAGGAATAATCACTGTAACTGCCAATCTGCATATATTTTAAAGTAAGCCTAGAACTCATGAGGTTCTTAAAAGATGGCCCACAAACCCCTGGGGATCTCTGATATCCTTCAGTGGATCCTGTAGGTCAAAACTATTTTCATAATAATAAGATATCATTTGTCCTTTTCACTACACTTTCACTGATGTTACAAAAAGAATGGTGGTTAAAACTGCGCCTTAGCAGGCTCAAGAACAGTCTCACTGTATACACAGTATACTCCAGATAGCCACACAGGCACAGTTTAAACAAACAAATGAAAAGGCCAGTTTCACTTAAGAAGTTCTTGAGGAATTTAAAAAAATTACTTATATTAAAACCAACTCCTGAGCACATTCCCCTTCAATATTGTTTGACAGAATGGGAAGCATACATAAAGTTAGGCTGAAACCTAAGCATGACGGCTTCTAAAGGGAAAGCATTTGCGTGAATTATAAACTTAACTCAAACAGAGTATCATTTTTACCAGAAAGAACAACTAACAGATTAAAACTACAGTACTTATAAAGTACTATTTTTACCAGAACAACCAGTATTCACTATTGGGTATTTGGCAGGAATTTGTAAAAAATGAACTAAGTGAGCTTGTTACTTCAAGAAAAACAACAGAAAGTATTTATGGAAAATTATAACACCAAGGCTTTCAACTAGAATTAGAAATTTTGAAAACTTGTGTTCACTTTTGTAAGCCCAACAGCTTCCTAAGTACTTTAGTGATTCTTCTGATGAGACTGATGGTAATGTTAACAAATGTGACTTTTTCGGATATTATACAATGAAAGGGATCAAAATCTGAAGATGTGCAAATTTCTAAACACAATTTTACTATGTCCAAATGACAAATATTATGTACGATTACAAAATCATGCCTGTGTAAAAGATCTATTCACAATACAAAATAGTCTGGTACATTTTAAGGTAAGAGACTATGAAAAGTTAACTGCTTTGGTTACAAAATATATACTGCAAGTAAATCTACAACAAACTATAACTTGTCAAGATTTGGTATAGAGGGGCTGGCGCCAGGGCATAGCTGGTTTAAGCCTCCACCCGCAGTGCCAGCATCCCAGATAGGCGCTGGTTCTGAGTCCCGGCTGCTCCACTTCCAATCCAGCTCCCTGATAATGGCCTGGGAAAGTAGTGGAAGATGGCCCAAGTGCTTGGGTCCCAGCACCCACATGGGGGACCCAGAAGAAGCTCTTGTCTTTGAATCGGCTCAGCTCCAGCAGTGGTAGCCATCTAGGGAGTGAACCAGTGGATGGAAGACCTCTCTCTCCCCCTCTCTGTAACTCTGCTTCTCAAATAGATTTTTTAAAAAATCTGGTACATGGCCGGCGCTGCAGTTCACTAGGCTAATCCTCCGCCTGCGGCGCCAGCACCCCAGTTCTAGTGCCGGATTCTGTCCCGGTTGCTCCTCTTCCAGTCCAGCTCTCTGCTGTGGCCCGGGAGGGCAATGGAGAATGGCCCAAGTGCTTGGGCCCTGCACTCGCATGGGAGACCAAGAGGAAGCACCTGGCTCCTGGCTTCGGATCAGCATAGCTCCGGCCATAGTGGCCATTTGGGTAAACGGAAAAGGAAGACCTTTCTCTCTGTCTCTCTCACTGTCTAACTCTGCCTGTCAAAAAAACCCAAAATTTGGTACAGAAGCCAAGATGAATATCCATAAGTATTTGAAAAGACTATTATTATAGTCTTGTATTTTCCAGCTACATATCTGTACGGGACCCAATTTTCTTCATATATTTCAATCAAAATCACAATAGTCTGGATGCAGAAGCACACATGAGAATTTACAACATGAAAGAGATTTATAAAAACGTAAAAACATTGCCACTATTCTCATTAAAATAATGCTTTAGAAAATAAAATTTTCTTAACATATTTATGAAAACATGTAATGGTTTATTACTGCTTTAAATAATTTTATTAAGTTCTTAGATTTAAATTTCAAGTACAGTAAATATGCACACAAAAACTAAGATTTTTTGTTTTTGTTTTTTGGTGGAGGGAGAGTGGTTACTTACTTGAAAGGTAGAGAGGTAGAGTGACAGAGGGAAGGAGAGATGGGGAGAGTTATCCTTGATCCACTGACTGGTTCACTCCCCAAATGCCCACAATCAGTCCAGGCCACAATCAGGAGCCAAAGACTGTATGTCTGGATCTCCCACATAGATGGCAGAAATCCAAGTACTTGAGCCATCACCTGCTGCTTCGGGGGTATGCTAACAGGAAGTTGGATCAGAAGCAGAGGGACACTCTGACATAGCATGCAGACATCTTAAGTGGTGCCTTTTCCAGTTGTGCCATGAGGCTCACCCCTTCAATGATATTTTAAAATGTAAAAATAGTGTGAGAACTGCCATTCAAATTCAATTTCCTTGCCATGCAAATGAAAAAACTAAGAGTCAGAGAGGCTAAGTGGCTGCCCACGGTCACAGAGGTTCCTATAAATAAGGAATAACACAAAAAAATAGGAAACGGGTCAGGCAGGCATTGGGCCTAGCAATAACAATGATGGGTTAGGATGGTCATAGCTCATGATGGAGTTCCTGGGGTTCAAGACCAACTTCCTACCAATGCACACCCTGGGAGGTAGCAGATGATGGCTCAAGTGTTGAGTCCCTGCTACCCAAGTGGGAGACCTGGATTGGGTTCCTGGTTCCCAGCTTCAGCCCAGTAGGGCTGGTTCTGGCTATTGTAGCCATATGGGGAGTTAACCAGCAGATAGGAGCTCTATCTCTTTCTCTAAGAAACAAGTATTTTTTAAAAAGAAAGAAACAAAACAGAAAGGGCAATCTTCTTACTTTTAGCCCACTGCCTTTACTATTAAATAATAGGCTGACTACTTTAAAAAACCATGTCTATTAGTAAATCCTCTAGGAAATACAACAACTCTATTACATGGTCATGGCTCACAGTATCATTTATCTTTAAAACAGGGACTACTACAGGCTACAGGTAAACTATTTACATGGGAAATTTGAGGTATAACTTTCAGTAAGGCTATTTTGTATTCAGTACAATCAAGATTACATGGAAAATTAACACAGATAAAATAGGACCCCTGTCCCTCCTAAGTTTAAAAATTTGGTTGCAGATAGAAGGAGACTAATAATCAAAGCAAGTGACAACACTACTTTGAGGTGCACAGCATGCACACTAAGGCAGCAAGCGCTGCAATTCAGAGACAGGGGAGAGCTGTGATGGCCAGGGAAGGCTTTACAGCTCTAGGACGGGTATGCAAGAAGGGGCCAGCGCAGTGGCTTAGCGAGTAAAGCTGCCACCTGCAGTGCTGGCATCCCGTATGCACACTGTTTCTAGTCCCAGTTGCTCCACTTCTGATCCAGCTCTCTGCTACGGCCAGGGAAAGCAGTAGAAGATGGCCCAAGGACTGCACCCATGTGGGAGACCCGGAAGAAGTTCCTAGCTTCGGATCAGCCCTGCTATAGCTATTGCAGCCATTTGGAGAGTGAACCAGTGGATGGAAGACCTCTCTCTCTGTCTCTCCCTCTCTCTGTCTGTAACTATGCCTCTCAAGTAAATAAAGGAATCTTTAAAAATTTTTTTAAATTTAAAAATGTTTATAAAAAAATAGAGAAACACGTACTTGAAATACAAGTAAAGCCACAGAAGCCAAACAGAACAGAAGTGATCAACAAACTCTAAACAGCCAAACAAAAATAAAGTGAGCAGGCTGTGAAGAAATATAAAATTAGATGGGTTGGTAAGACAGGCTCAAATGAAATCAGGCCCCAAAGGTCAGACAGCGGAATTTAGATTTTGCATTTCATCTGTCTTTACTGTAAGATCAGTAAAAAGATCTGCAAACAAATGTTTGTTGCATTTTATTTCTAATAACAAAAAAATTGAAAACAAAATGTCCTGTACAGGAGAGTAATATACTGTGATACTGTATAATGAACTACTAAGCAGTTAAAAGGAAAGCTACTGAATAAACTATTAAGAATCAATTTGAAAATATTAAGGAAAAGAACCCAGACATAAAGAGAGTACACATATGACTAATTCAATTTATATGAAGTTCAAGAACAAGCAAAACTACAGAGCTAAAAACCAGAACAGTGCTTAGTTTTCAAACAGGGGCAACTGACTGGAAAGACGGTGGGTACTTTTCTTAAGAGTACATTTCACATCTTGATTTGGGTGCTGGTAACACATTTGTATTTATTTGTCAAAACTCTGACTCTCCCTTTCATCCATTAAAAAACAATCACTAAATGTACAGGCAAAAAATTAAAGGTATTTTATATGGTATTTTCTAATGGGAAAAATGAGACCCTTGATTTAACTTTAGCTATGTTATTGCTAATATAAAGGGAAATTTTTCTAGGATTTGTCTTACCTTGCTATGGAAACAATTAAATTTTTTTATTGTAGTAAAACTTATGTAACATAAAATCAATCAATCAAACCATTTCAAAGTACACAGTTCAGTGGCATTAAGAACACTGACATTATTGTGCAACACTTGCTGTTTCTCTCATTTCAAGTACCAGAGCTTAACTTTTATTGGGCACATGTCTGATCTCCCTGATTACACTGTCTGCTACATCTCAAAGATCTTCAAATCCTCTGCAATCCAAGCAGAAAGTCCACAGCTGCTATTCAATGTGTGCTTTGTTTATGTTTTTACTTATCATCCTACCTTATTTACCATTTTTATATTTTGAGCACATACTCTTCCAATCTTTGTGTACAGAAGTATGTATTTAGGGAACTGATATAATAGAAAACATCATTTTAATCATGATCCCAATTGAATAGCTCAGTTACTTCACTTAGTAGTAATTTTCCTACCATTGGAAATAACATTGCTTTAAAATTTCTATTACAGATAACAGCATGGTACAGTCCTTTTCTTTCAGTTGAAGGTCCTGAGAATTGGCCCTAAAGGAGGACTTTCCACATAACAGTATGAATACTATTAAGGAGGCTGACACTGTCCTACTGTGATTTAACAAAGGAATGCACCAATCTGTTGTGACCTATGAGTATTAAACCAATTTCACCACAAAATTAACACCACACTTAGTGCTATACTTAAAAAATGTCTTCTTGCCAGATAAATGAGAAAAATAACAGAAAACCACAAGTAGATGTGAACAAAATAATACTCATTTCACTGTACACATCTCCAACAATGATAAATAAACTGACAGAATCTAGAATTTATTGGATGAAGGTATAAGGGATAGAATTCACTTTATTATCCCATTGAGGGGTGAGAGAAGGAGGCTACTCTATTACTAGGAAATACACTCATCTACAGGCTGAAAACATGGTAACATATATAAAACAGAATACCACTCATCCTTAAATGAAGGAAATTCTGTTATTTGCCACAAAATCCATGAGCCTGGAGGACATTATGTTAAGTGAAGGAAGCCAGGCACAGGAAAGACAAATACCACATGATCTTACTTAGATATAGAGTGTAAAAAAGTCTAACTCATAGAAACAGAGAGTAAAATGGTGGCTACCAGAGGCTGGGGAATATGGGTTAAGGAAGGGGAAGGAGAAAAAGATAACCCAAAAGCCAAGTCAGCGCAGATGAACAGAATACAAATGAACAACTGAAGCAGAAGGATAAGCAACACCACTGTCTGACCGAACAAGGCTGGACAACACACACAGCGCACTGGTCCTTAGGCCTGCACAAGAAAATTACAGCACATTTACCTCCACATGATAGCTCATCCTGAAGCAGAACCAGGTGTATGGGGCAAGAGCATCTTGTAGTACCATCCCCTTTTACAAGACAGATATGTGAACAGCCACCGTTATCCTGAGCACACGGGTGCTGTCCTGCAAAGCGAGGAAGAAAAGAAACAATGAACCACCATGTCAAAATAAATTATCTAAGAACTGTGAAGAAAACCAAATGTAAAACCAGCTTGGACTTTATGCCCATACATATGATTCCTCATTCCATCAAACATTACATAGCTATATGAACTATTTTAAAATTCTTAAAGTAATAGTACAGCTCACACCTAGTTTTTTGTGAACAAGTAAAGCTGATTACTGAAACTAGAAAAACTGCTAGAAGAATGCTAAGACCTGGATACTTTTTTATTTGAAACACAAGACCTCTTCAATACTCAAGATTTTAATTTAAAAAATTCTCTTCCTAAAAGGTAAAATCATTTCACTTTTAAAAAGTATATATTTTTATCATATTAAATTTACCATCTTAACCATTTTTTCTTTTTTTTATTTTTTGGGACAGGCAGAATGGACAGTGAGAGAGAGACAGAGAGAAAGGTCTTCCTTTTGCCGTTGGTTCACCCCACAATGGCTGCTGCAGCCGGCGTACTGCGCTGATCCGTAGCCAGGAGCCAGGTACTTCTCCTGGTCTCCCAAGTTGGTGCAGGGCCCAGGCACTTGGGCCATCCTCCACTGCACTCCCGGGCCATAGCAGAGAGCTGGACTGGAAGAGGAGCAATCGGGACAGAATCTGGCACCCCGACTGAGACTAGAACCCGGGGTGCTGGTGCCACAGGCAGAGGATTAGCCTATTGAGCCGCGGCGCCAGCCATCTTAACCATTTTCAAAAAAACATTCATTTTATCTATTTGAAGGCCTGGAGACAGAGAGCAAGGGAGAAACGTAGAAGGACATGATGGGGGAGGGAGTAGGAAAAAGAGCTATCTTCTATCTACTGCTTCATTCCCCAAATTGCCACAACAGCCAGGTCCAGGCCAGGCCAAAGCCGGGTGCCAGGAATTGCATCCCAGTTTCGCACATGGGTGGCAGAAGCCCAAATACTTGGGCCATCTACCACTGGCTTCCCAAGAGAGCCAGCATGAAGCTGGATCATAAGCAAAGTAATCAGGACTTGAACTGGCACCCTGATATGAGATGCTGCATCTCAATGCTGGCCCAAAAAGTGTATGCAAATGAGGAATCCACTGAAAATTAAAGAGTTACTGAAAGACAAAACATCACATGGAAGTGAACCATTCAGACAGACAAAATTATTATCTTACTCAAAAGTTAAACTTGTGATACTAAAAATGTCCAATTTCCTCATATCTGGGCTAAGTTAGATAAACAACCTATTAGGCAACTTTCTGAAGCCTGTTTCACAAGTTGTATTGAAAGAAAATCAATGCTCTAAATTTTGTGTTTAGTTTGTGTTTAAAAACAACTTGAACACTGTCATCACAAAATACCAACATCTAATAAAGTCACTATTACCTCTTTTCGTACAATAACAAAACTGCTGCTTCAGTCTGTGTTGACAAAACAGGGAATCAGCTACAACAAATGAGCAGACTGTACAGACAAACATCACTCACTGTATTAGGACATACAATCTATCAAGCAGTGTTTCTCAATCTTTTCATTTCATGACACCGTGATAAACCAAAACCTTATTCTCCTTAATATTATTAGAAATTGCAAAAAATGTTTTTTCAAGAATCTAAATATATTTCAATGTTGAATAAGAGTAAAAAATATTTTCCTTTGAAATTCTGAAAATCCCCACTGGGATTTTCTGCAAAAAAAAATTCATATAACAACTGAATAAATGTCTTGGGTATTATGTATTATCTTATTTCTTTGAAATGTTTAACATGAGTCACATGTCATAATAGAAAATGATACTTCTAACTTCCTAATTCTCAAATGTCTCTAACTTCATTTCTAAGTTCAGGAATGGAGGTTACTCCATTCTTTTATTCTCCACTCACACTTCAATTTCACGTGAAAGCACTGAGCTGAGAAGTGAAGGAGTTCTGATACTTCTCTGTAGCACTCCAGTTAACATCAGCATCAGCATTCCTGTACCTCTCCTTGTGATGGCTATGATAGTATTTTTGAGTAGCGACATTTATTAATGAGAAATTAGACCAAGACAATTAGTCATTTTCAAAAATTTTCATCATTATAAAAAATATTTATGGCTATTTCCCAAATTGAGAAATAAAAATTCACCCAAGAGGGGAAAAAGCAGGCACTTACTGATTAAACAGGCTTCTCTACACTCACACATTAATTTCTGTTTGTTTTGTTTTTTGCTTAGGAATTTGGTTAATCCATGATAACTATATTAATCACTATATAAAATATAATCTTTACTTTTGTTCTAACTGTAAGAGAATAAGGGGAGAAAAGGAATAAATACTATATTGTCAGTATTCTCAAGGGAAGTGAAGGATAAAAACAAAAGGAATGACACACAATTATTGTTATATGTGGGGATTTTCATTTAAATGAGGACTATGCCTTTCCCTCATTCCTAGTTTATGAGAAGATGATTCATTTGAAAAAGCCCCCAGCTGGGTCTGACATAAGGCTTTCATAGCATGAGTAGTTCAAAAACTGGCACAACTACAAGTGCATGAAGATCTAGAACATAAAAGAGGTTGAGAAGACAAGAAAGTTCACCTTAATTTCTCGCAACACACAAGTGCTCCAATCAGCATCACCCCATTAGCACTTACGGTACTCCTGAAGATTCAGTTCCTTGACTGCATGAATGTCACTGAGCTGGGCAATTCGAGCCTGGACTTTGGTTCTGCCCTCTCGACCTGTCATGTCAATTTTTTCAATCATTTGTTGCTGCTTGTCAATCCAATAGAGCCAGTTTTCAAACACCGTCAATCCCACAGGCTGCAAGATATTGGAGTCTTCTAATACTATCCGATTGGCACCTTGAAAAAGGAAAACATTCAACAAAATGACTCAAATGTGTCAAAGCCTAAATGTAAACACTTATAGAACATCAGTGAGAGTCTAGAAGAATGGAAAAGGCAAATCAGGAAAGCTCTTCACCACAAAACTTAAAAATCATGCTAGAAGATAAATACATGCTAGAAAATAAGTAATCAACCAGTCACGTGAAATCAAGAGCAGCAAGTGTGTAATACTCTAGTTTAAAGTACTCTAGTTCCCAGAAATGGAGAAAAGGGAATTGAGAGGTAGTTTCAAATTCTGTTTTTAAGCAGAATACATTTTTAAATTCAATTTTATCAAAAACTCAATAAAACAGATAAAAATGGCACTTTTCTGGATGAAGTAGTGAGGCTGAGGCCAGAGTTTTGTGTTCTTTGTGTCCCTCACTTGGCTGAGTATACCCGACGTATCTATGAAGAACAATTTCATCTGAACAGGCAACTTGCATTATGCGTGTACAATGAGAAAGTTCTTTCTACAGTGGGCTGTGACCTATGTCCACACCCCACCCCAAGCCCCTGCTTTATTCACAGCGGTCATTCCAAAAAAGAAACCCATTCCTTTCCTCTTCTTTGTAATATAATAGCCCTTGAGTATTTTTTATTTTATTTTATTTTTTTTGACAGGCAGAGTGGATAGTGAGAGAGAGACAGAGAGAAAGGTCTTCCTTTTGCCATTGGTTCACCCTTCAATGGCTGCCACGGCTGGCGCGCTGCAGCCGGCACATTGCGCTAATCTGAAGGCAGGAGCCAGGTGCTTCTCCTGGTCTCCCATGGGGTGCAGGGCCCAAGCACTTGGGCCATCCTCCACTGCACTCCCGGGCCACAGCAGAGAGCTGGCCTGGAAGAGGGGCAACCGGGAAAGAATCCGGTGCCCTCACCGGGACTAGAACCCGGTGTGCAGGCGCCGCAAGGCGGAGGATTAGCCCAGTGAGCCGCGGCGCCGGCCGCCCTTGAGTATTTATTCTTGATTATTCTTGATTTCTAAATCATGAGTTCAACTGAATAAAGACATTAGCTCATATGTTGGAAATATCAAGAAAAGTGCCAGGAAAAAAGAAACATAACACTAAGAGTAAATGCCTGGAGAAAAGTGGGGAGACAGTCCAGATGGGAAGGCACTGCCTTGGTCAACACCCAGATCCATGGTAGGTTAAGAGCAAGTTTATCACACTCTCTCCTAAAACTCCTCTAAAGTGGTATTTTTAAAAATTTTAGGTCTGGGGCTACCACTGTGGCGTAGCGGGTTAAGCCATCCTCTGCAGTGCTGAAATCCTATATGAGCATTGCTGCTCTACTTCCAACCTAGTTCCCCATTAATGCACCTGGAAAAGCAGTAGAAGATGGCCCAAATGCTTGGGCCCCTGCACCCATGTGGGAGACCTGGAAGAAGCTCCTGGCTCCTGGTTTCTTTCTGCCTCAGTCCAGGCAGAAGTAGCCTAGAATAGTGGAAATGGCTACTGCAGTCATTTGAGGAGTGAACGAGCAGATGGAAGATCGATCTCTGTCTCTTTCTCCCCCTCTCTGTAATTTTGACTTTCAAATAAGTAAACAAATAAAATCTAAAAAAAAAAAAAATAGGGTCTAAACTAATAGTGATATCAAATTTTTGTAAGCTGAGCAACAGACAGACCAGGGATAATGACACAGTAGCCCAAGGAAGAATAAATGCCTACAGCCAGTGAAGCCAACAGTTAAATCAATCAGCTCAGGAATTAGAAGCACCAAGTATTTTAGAATGGATCTACGTGGCTGGGATTGAAAAGGGGCAATTAATTAATTAATTAATTAATATGTATGAGAAGTTACACAGCTCCTAGAGCTTCTACCTTAATCTCTGCCAGAAGATGGGGACTATATTTTCTAAAAAGGCTTGGCCAGACCTTTACATACCAAGAAGAAAAAGAGATAGTGCCATAAATAAGGGAAGCCTACCCTTTAAAAACACCCTGCTTTTATCCTCATTCTGGGAATGGAAAATTTCTCTACAGAAAAAAACTAAAACACACAAAAACAAGTAACACAAAAAGTACCACCAGAAAAGAACTCGCAAAAACATCACTTGGGAGTTCCATGAGAACTCTAGATCTCTATGAAGGACCCACCATGCCACCAGCAACGCACGTGTGTCACCACTTTTACTGCTTCAAACTAAGCAGACAACCAAGGATCAGCAAATATTTAGTAAAGAAAAGCTCTACCTTTAAATGTAAAGCCCAAGACACACAGAACAAAGGTATTTAGAGGAAAAGATGCAGCTAAAAGCAGAAGAAAATAAAAAACCTAAAGAATAGGATGACTTCGATGTGGTAGATGATTCAGGGAACACAAAAAAATTCTTGAGAAATAAAAACATGATACTTGGAAGTTTAAAAATAAATTCAACAAGAGCAATGGAAGATAAATTTGAGAAGCCTTCCCAGAAAGCAGAACAAAAGCAAAGCAGATGGTTGATAAAGAAAGAAAAATACAACTGGAGCTGAGAGCAGGAAAGAGGAGAGCAGTAGCCTTGATTTCGTTACTAGGTAAGTAGAATTATTTGATTTTCATAATATGTACCTATATTTCAAGAAAACTCAAATTCAACTTAAAATAAAAAGATGGCAATTTAAAAAGACTGATGAGTGGTAATCAAAGGATGGTATCAAATGGAAGTCAACAGTGTTAACGCAGGACTCCTGATGGCAAAGGAGCATAAGGAAAACATCTGAGCCAATACGGAAAAGATATGCTATTTTTCAACAAATTACACATGTGCTAAAAATGCAATCCACTGTAAGTGGTAGTTTATAAACGTGCACAAAATAGGCTCTACCAGAGACTAAAAATATGAAATAGATTATATAATAATAAATAAATAATAAAAATAAATATAAAAATAAAAAAATAAATAATAAAAAAGCATATAATCATGTGAGAATATATAAGAAAATAAACACCAAAATGACATCTTTTACAAAGAAAGACTTTTTTTTAATGAGGTGAATGTACTGATGGCAAAACTCCAACAAATGTGTAAGAAAGTAAATATTTAGAGTAATCTTTTTCATGAGCATACAAAACCCTAAAACAAAATATCAGCAAATCAAGTCCAATAAAAATAATGTATCATGACAAATTTGATTTATTCCAATAAACTGGAAAAAGGAAAGTTTGTTAATCTAATAATCTACAGAAAAATCTCAGCAAATGTAATCCCTGGTCTCAAACGATTGAATACCATCCATGGTTCCAAGCATCTACTGGAATGCAACCCCCCCCCAGAGAAAGTGGGAAAACTGAAGATCTATGCAACAGAACAGAATCACATAACAGAAATCAAATATACATTTAGATTTGTGTAACAATCTCATGAACAATGAAAGCTGTCAGTGATTAATTAAAGACCTGACTGAATACATGGAAAAGAACAATGGGGTTCTTATATCACAGCCATAAAAACCCACTCTAATCTGTAAATAAAGAACACTATAGAGAAAACCATAAGGATGTACTCCAAATTAAAAAAAGGGAGACTGGTGCAGTGGCACAATGGGTTAACACCCTGGCCTGAAATGCCAGCATCCCATACAGGTGCCAGTTTGAGTACCGACTGTTACTCTTCCGAACCAGCTCTCTGCTGTGGCCTGGGAAAGCAGTAAAAGATGGCCCAAGTCCTTGGGCACCTGCACCAGCGTGGGACACCTGGAAGAAGCTCCTGGCCCCTGGCTTTGGATTAGCGCAGCTCTGGCCGTTGTGGCCATCTGGGGAGTGAATCAGCAGACGGAAGACCTCTCTCTGTCTCTACCTCTCTCTGTAACTGTCTTTCAAATAAATAAAATAAATCTTTATTAAAAAAAAAAAAAGGTATACTCCATGGTCATGAATAAAAAAGTGAATTTCTGAAACATGCCAATTCTCCTCTAATACATCTATAACTTCACAATGGATTAACATTCTGAATACATAAACATTTTCTAGTGTTGAGCATTTGGTTTAACACTTGACACCACTTGGGATCCCAGATCCTATACTATAGAGGGGTACCTGTATGCTTGGGTCCTGGCTCTGCTACCAATTCCAGCTTCCTGCTAATATGCACTCTGGAAGGCAGTAGGTGATGGCTCCAGTAGTTGGGTCTCTGCTGCCCATATGGGAGAACTAGATGGGGTTCTTGGCTCCAGGCTTTGGCATAATTCAGCCCTAGCAGCTACCTGGGGCACCAACCAGCAGATGGAGGTCTAGGGTGTGCTCTTGCTTTGTCTCTCTCTCAAGTTTCTTTTTTTCTATTACTCCCTCTTTCAAATAAAATTTTAAATTTTCTAGAAGCCGGACATAGGAAACTGAACACAAGTTACCAACAGCAATTCAGAGAAGAAACATGAATGATCAAGAAAAGATTTTGTTAAGCCTTACTAGCAACCACAATGAGGTTTCACCTCACCCTGGTTAGAATGGCTTACATACAGAAATCAATAACAGATGCTGGCGAGGATGTGAGGAAAAAGGCACACTAATCCACTGTTGGTGGAAATGCAAACTGGTAAAGCCACTATGGAAGAGTTTGGAGATACCTCAGAAATCTGAATATAGCCCTACCACAGGACCCAGTCATCCCACTCCTTGAAATTTACCCAAGGGAAATCAAATTGGCAAATAAAAGAGCTATCTGTACCTCAATGTTTATCGCTCCTCAATTCATAATAGCTATGACATGGAATCAACATAAATGCCCATCAACAGAAGACTGGATAAAGAAATTACGGGAAATGTACTCTATGAAATTCTACACAAAGGTAAAAAAAATAAATCCAGTCATTTGCAACAAAATAGAGGAATCTGGAAAATATCCTGCTTAGTGAAATATGCCAGTCCCAAAGGGACAAATATCATGTTCTCCCTGATCTGTGACAACTAACTGAGCACCTAAAAGGAAACCTGTAGAAGTGAAACTGACACTATGAGAAGCAATGACTTGATCAGCCCTTGTCCTGTCGAGGAACAGCTTACTATTTTATTCTTTTTAGTATTTTCTTTTTTCTACTTAATACCATTGGCTGAACTCTTTAATTAACACTGAATGATTCTTAGGCATTTAAATCCAACTGAAAATTGATCCCTGTTAAAAATAAGAGTGGGAATAAGAGAGGGAGGAGAGGTACAGTTCAGCACACACTCCCTCGGACTTACCTCTAAGGGTAAAGCTAAAAACTTGCCATGGGATTCCAAATCCCATTAAGTTGGCAGGTACGAATGCCATCTTACTAGTAGTTGAAGTGACCAGTTTAAGTTCATAATTGATCATAAAGATAGGATTAAGTGTCAAAGGGATCACATAAATAAGACCATTGTCTGCTAATTGATAGAATTAAATTTTGATAGAATTAAAAAGGAGAGAACAATCCAACATGGGAAGCAGGATACATAGCAGACTCATAGAATGACAAATGCTCTAAACAGCACTCTGGCCTCAGAATCAGCCCTGAAGGCATTCAGATCTGGTTAAAAAGCCCATGAGTGTTTCTCAGGCATGGAAAGCCAAGACACTGTGGCAAAAAATTATCTAAATGAAAGATCTCTGTGATATCCGGGTGAAAGAAGGAGCCATCAAAGGAGGTACCTTTCTCTGAAGAAAGGAGAGAACTTCCACTTTGATTATGGCCTTTTCTAAATAAGGTTGGAGTTTGTGAACTTCACAAACTCAAGAGGCTTCCATAGCCCTGGCAGCTCCTGACAAGAGCCTTGGGTGATCACTGGCATCATAAATAAGAGTGTCAATTGTTAAATCAACAACAGGAGTCACTGTGCACTTGCTCCCCATGTAAGACCTCGGTCCTTAATGTGCTGTACTATGAGAAATAGTGGTAAAACTAGTATTCAAACAGTACTTTATACTTTGTGTGTCTGTGTGGGTGCAAATGGTTGAAATCTTTACTTAGTGCCGGCATCCCATATGGGCACTGGTTCAAGTCCTGGCTGTTCCACTTCTGATCCAGCTCTGCTATGGCCTAAGAAAGCACGAGAAGATGGGCAAAGTTCTTGAGCCCCCGCACCCACATGGGAGACCCTGAGGAAGCTCCTGGCTCCTGGCTTCAGACCGGCACAGCTCTGGTTGTTGTG
This sequence comes from Oryctolagus cuniculus, assembly GCF_051225735.1. Taxonomy (NCBI): domain Eukaryota; kingdom Metazoa; phylum Chordata; class Mammalia; order Lagomorpha; family Leporidae; genus Oryctolagus; species Oryctolagus cuniculus. The sequence continues at coordinate 110,029,729 of NC_142875.1, forward strand.
GTCAACTGGGGAGTGAACCAGCAGATGGAAGACCGACTGACTGACCTCCCTCTCCCTCCCCCCCACCCCCCCCACCTCTCCTATATGTGTAACTCTTTCAAATAAATAAATATCTAAAACAAAAGAATCTGTAAGTCTAAAAATATCATGTGCTGGAACTGAAACCCTCAACACTGCTGGTGGAGACTTTAAGTTGGTATCATAACTTTGGACAGCAATTTGGTTATAACCAATCAAGCTGAGTATACACACACCATATTATCTTGCAAATCTACAATGAGTTTTAGGTCTAGGTCATATGGAAATGTTATAACACATGCATAAGAACATTCTTGGCAGCAGTTTTCAGTGGCAAGAAATGGAAGTTTTTCAATAGAGGTCACATAGACAACAAAATAGAGAAATAACAGAAGACTTATATAATAAAAAACTACATAAAACTAAACAGAGTTGTCGATCACCATGGATCAAGCCAAAACTATGATATTTTTTAAAAAAGTAACCTGCAAAAGAATATGCAACATGATTAACAAGAGGAAAAAATTGAAGTATTTGTATGTATGGTAAAATACACATACACAACCTTCACAAACATGCAGGGCAAAGAAAATTATCAAAAGTTACCTCTGGGAAAGAGAAGAATAGAATTGTGGAGGGGTACACATGAGTTTCAAAATTCTCCCCAATGTTTTCTTTCAAGGGAGAGAAGGAGAAAGGAAGGACCGAAAGCAAATACAACAGTTGCAGGATAGGTATTTTATATTTGACTTATTTTTTAATCATTTCCTAACTAGGGCAAAGAAACTGCACAGAAAAAAACTGCAGTTAACTCACTAAAATCTTTTTCGAAGCTTTCTTTAATGAACATGTTACTTTTGTAACAGAAAATAATTACAAATGAAGAGAAAGAGAAAACAGGAAAAGCAGGGGGGAAAACTTATCTTTGATACTAGTAAAAGAGTTAAAACCTCGACATAAACCACCATGGTACAAACTGAAGGTTAAGTAAGAGATACAGGTGCTCAGACGAGGAAAGAACATATCTTGGCAGGCCTGCAGACATGCATTAACTGTGTGCCTGTCTGCAGTCAAAGAAAGCAAAATGGAAGGGAGGCATCTGATGCTCAAGACAGAATTTAACATTTTAAAAAAATGACAAATGTATTCAAATAAAGATTCAAATAATGCAATAATAATGAATATGTTGGTATACTACCAACCCAGACTTCATATTTATTTACATATTTTTTGAAGAAATACAAACATATATTGTCTTGTTTCTTGTGTGTGTTTTTATGTACATATGATATAGTTTAAATTTTAAAAACTGGTTCTTAATAAACACTGCTATGCAACTTAATTTTTAAAAATATCCTTGGGGCCAGCACCGTGGCGTAGTGGGTAAAGCTGCTGCCTGCAGTGCCAGCATTCCACATGGGCGCCAGTTCGAGTCCCGGCTGCTCCTCTTCCAATCTAGCTCTCTGCTATGGCCTAGGAAAGCAGCAGAAGATGGCCCAAGTCCTTGGGACCTTGCACCCATGTGGGAGACCTGGAGGAAGCTCCTGGCTTTGGATTGGCATAGCTTCAGCTGTTGCATCCAGCTGGGGAGTGAACCAGCGGATGGAAGACCTCTCTCTCTCTCTCTGTTTCTCCTTCTCTCTCTGTGAAACTCTTCCAAATAAATAATACATCTTTAAAAAAAATCCTTTTCTTTAGTGCACACAGATACCCCTTATTTTCTGAATGACTAATATTCTATACAATCTATGATACTAGATTGTATCTCTACATGAAAAACTTTCAAATATAATGCTTAGCAAAAATCCTTGTTATGAGTCAATACTTCTAAAGGACAGCTATCTGAGAGAAATTTCCAATTTCTATGCATATTTTAAAATTTTGATAATTATTGGTAAATTGCCCTCTCTGAAGATTTGATTAGCTCTCATTTGCAACAAAGAACGGGTTGCCAATTTCTACCATTCTGCTAAAGCTGGACATAATCAACTGTGACATTTTTTGCCACTCTAATAGACACAACTAGTATATTATTATTTTGTAAAGTTTCATTTATTTACTTGAAAGTCAAAATTAGAGAGAGAGAGAGAGATCTTCCAACCACTGGTTTAACTTCCCAAGAGGCTGCAATGGCCAGGGCCATTTTCCTGATCACTAATACACTCAGTGTATTTGGACCTCAAAAATTAATTTAGGGATACAACTTTAATTTTAGATGATTGCAGAGAAATGAGAAAGTAAGCATACATCTTAAGATCAATGAATAATTTTGTTAAAATACCAGAAATTTAATAGCCATGATGAGTTTATGAGAACTGAGTACCAATTAATAAAAACTTAAGTGTACGATTAGTTTTCCCCCTTGCACCTTATGATAGTTTTAAAGGAGTAACATTAGAAATTCTACTTCAGAAAATTAATGTAGGAGCTGTGTGTAACTTTCATGGGAAAAACAAGCAGGGTGCAGACCAAACAACCATAGGCTGATGTTAAGGACAAATATAATGAGAACATAAACTAGAGCAGAAAAAATAGAAATGGAGAAGAGATGCATAGAAACATATTAATTACAGAGCCTAAATGAGAATGCAGAAAGTAATCATATATCAGAAGGAATAACCATATTAATAGTGGAAGAAAAATCCCATCTCCAATCAAACTTGTAAAAACACAGGCACATGCAAATGTCACTTCATCTTAAAAATTCAAATCAAAAGAAGAAAGCACGTGTCTTGGGTACCTGAGAGATCACTGCTTTCAATTCGCCGGAGATCTGAGTCTGCCCAAAAGAGCTTGCCCAACCTGCTATCAAGGGCTAAAGCAATCGGTTTACTTAAGCCACTGAAAAAAAGGACCTCCCGTTCTGTTCCGTCCAAAGCAGCCCGTTCAATTTTGGGAGACCGTTCCTGAAGATTGGTAAAATACATATACCTGAAGACAAAGCAGGAAACAGTAAGTTAACAAAATGCCAAAGTAAAAAAGAAAAACATGAGATTGCTATTAATTAAGACAAATGAAGAGAGAATAACATTTTTAAGTGTTTTAAAATCTATTTTAATGGGTCTTGGGATTGTTACTACTTTTAGTAATAGTGACAAAAAGTGTACACAGAGAAGCTCTTGGAAAGCTAACTGTCTTATGTTAATACAACAGCGTTAGAAGGAAACCTATGCTTTCAGAGTAACAATAAAGTAAGTATCTCCCTACAGAATATCTAATTATTCATTCAGCTATTACTGAGGACTGAATACTCATTAAATGCAAAACTAAAGCTAAAGAGGATGTAGTAGCTCTTCTTCATGAAGGTACCTAAAGTCTAGCAGGGACTGTAAGACTGAAAAACAGGGAAGTGTGAGCTAAAAGGGAAGGACTAAGCATGTGACTAGGGAGAGAGAGTGAGAGCACAGTGGACTCCGAAGGGAAAATCACATTTGGCTGGTGTGGAATAAACCTCCCAGATGCGGCAGTTGAAATGGTTCAGCAGATTCAGATAAAATTTAGAATAAAAAACGAAGTTCTAGGTAGTGTCATCAGTCAAGTACAAGAGAGAGAAAATTGCAGTCAAGGGGCCGGCGCTGTGGCATAGTGGGTTAAGCCTCTGCCTGTGGTGCTGGCTCCTGTCCCAGCTGCTCTTTTTCTGATCCAATTCCTGCTCCTTTTCCGATCCAGCTCCCTGCTATGGCCTGTGAAAGCAGTGGAAGAAGGCCCAAGTGCCTGAGCCCCTGAAACTGCATGGGAGACCCAGATGAAGCTACTGGCTCCTGGCTTCCAATCAGCCCAGCTCCAGCTGTTGTGGCCACTTGGGGAGTGAATCAGCAGACGGAAGACCCTTCTGTCTGTAACTCACTCTCTCAAATAAATAAATCTTTAAATAGAAATGCAGGGGGCCGGCACTGTGGTGCAGCAGGTTAAAGCCCTGGCCTGAAGCGCCGGCATCCCACATGGGCACCAGTTCTTGTCCCGGCTGCTCCTCTTCTGATCCAGCTCTCTGTTATGGCCTGGGATAGCAGTGGAAGATGGCCCAAGTCCTTGAGCCCCTGAACATGGGAGACCCGGAAGAACCTCCTGGCTCCTGGCTTTGGGTCAGCGCAGCTCCAGATGGAAGACCTCTCTGTCTCTACCTCTCTCTGTGACTGTCTTTCAAATACATAAAATAAATCGAACGAACGAACGAACGAACGAAAGAAAGAAAGAACGAACGAACGAACGAACGAAAGAAAGAAAGAAAGAAAGAAAGAAAGAAAGAAATGCAGTCAAGTGGATGAAGAATGTCTAGTTATTCCCTGGAATAACTTCAAGATAAATAACAGATTGGAAAGGAAGGTGGAGGGGGCTTCAGAGGTCAAGACATCTGACAGCCTCTTTGGGAACTTACCCTCTCTCTGGATTCACCACAATGGCTCGAGGTCTGTCTTGCTCGCCTTTCAGCACCACTCCAATAGACCTGCCATCCAGTCTGGTTACATTAATGACATTGGTAGCCTCACAAGTCCAGTAGATGTAGCGGCTATAAATATCAATGCTGAGATCATAGGGCTGTATTTCTAGGTTCTGATTCGGAACTGAGCTCACAACCACTGTAAAGCCCTAAGGAAAAAAAAAAAAGACACACACAGACTATGAGAGTCTATGCCAGACAGTCCTGAGGCAACCGCTACAGCGCTTACTACACCTCTGGGGTCACACACCCAAGAGATGCCTCAAGTCTTGAAGAGCATTTCTTGCTAATGTATTTTTGACAGATACTGTGCTTTTCTGTTGACATGCATCTCAAATGTTCCCTTGGGTTAGTATGATATGGGACCTGAAGAGAGAACTGTGGCAAGACTGGCTGCTCCAAGAAGCTGATAATGCTGTGATTGGACAAGGAAGCTGTTTCTTGTAAATTGGAACAATGGCTACAACCACAACCTAGAAATACCTCTATAGCGGCAGTAATCTACCAGGAGTGATTCTACCTCCCACAAAGGCATTTGGCAGTGGTTAGAGACATTGTTGATGGTCATGATTACTGGGGGTGTTAACTGGCCATCAAGTGGGTAGAGGACAGGGATGCTACTAAATATCCTACAATGCATAACAGCAGACAAAAGTTCTTGGAACGCTAATGTTCCACAACAAAGAATTATTCAGCCCCAAATGTCACTGGTGCTGCATTTAAGAAAACACTGCTCTACAGATGACAGCAACTAGTCAGGGCTACAAATTCAACCTTTCATTCATCTCTTTCTTTAATCCTCAAAGCTATCAAAAGTTAAAATAAAAAATTCTGTCATGAGGCCGGTACAGTGGGTTAATGCCCTGGCCTGAAGCTCTGGCATTCCGTATAGGTGCTGGTTCAAGACCTGGCTGCTCCACTTCCAATCCAGCTCTCTGCTATGGCCTGGGAAAGCAGAAGATGGCCCAAGTCCTTGGGCCCCTACACTCACGTGGGAGACCTGGAGGAAGCTCCTGGCTTCAGATCGGCGCAGTTCCGGCCGTTGCGGCCAACTGGGGAGTGAACCATAGGATGGAAGACCTCTTTCCCAATCTTTCTCTGCCTCTCCTCTCTCTGTAACTCTAACTTTCAAATAAATAAATAAATCCTTAAAAAATAAAAAAAAATTCTTTTATAAAGCCAAAGGGAAAAAAAGATTTTTGCTATTCTGCTCTATCTGAATAAATTATATTCTACTTATTCGCTATCTCTGAGGAAACATATTCCTTAATAAGGTTACATAATTGGTTTGCCATGTCCTATAATTTCTATGTAGCAGTTATCAGCCCATTAGTCCCGGCCTACACAGTACACGGATACATCTGGAATATACAGCTATGTCTATACCTCTCAGAAGCCTTAAGTATATCACTGTCATTGTTCTTCACTGTGATAAGACATAGAAAGGAAAAAAAAATTTAATCCCCCTAAATTTTAATACATCTAAAAATCCCACTTAAAATCACTGCTCTCAGGAAGATGACAAATAACTACTTATAGCAAACCTAGTATAACATTGGCTGCAGGGAATCTGGAGACTAGTATGGAAATCTATAACTAGCTTGGAAGCATAGGTACGATTGCCAATATCCTCATTTCCACCCCGTAGTCACCAAGGAGGATGTACCAACAGCATTTCCTAGATGTTCTTAATTTGACTGAGGGTGTCTGTGTTTTCCATCCTCTGAAACTTTTAAGTAACAGTTCACAGGCAATTTAACTGTTATTTATTGAGTTCCTACTACATAAACAGCTAAGGGCTATGTACTTTAGACTCCTTTTAGGTTAAAAAAAAAAAAAAGAAACAAAACTGTAACACCCTAGTGAGTGTCAGAGCCGGGGATCAGAACAAAGACCTATTTGATTTCAAAGCTCCTAACTCTCCATACGATGGAACCACAAGGAAAAGTCTATATAAACCGATGTGGGCAGCAAGGAAAAAGGCACTGCCAATGCACAGTCTTAAGGTATCCTAATATAATGTTCATGCCAATACCATCATCAAACCATTGCTTACTCATAGAAAAGATCAGGAAGTTACAAAAGGTATTATGTACACAAGTTCAGTTCAGACACACAGAGACATTCACATTCACAAAAGCAGAGTCAAGTAAAACTGGGTGTTCGGCTCACCCAGTTACCAGTCAGAAGGAATGGATTTTGAACTGAGCCCTGAAGTACCTGGCTGCCATCCTCTTGTGCCTTTCGGATCATGTTTTGTCGTGAGTCAATCCAATAGAGTTGCTTGTCCAGGGGGTCATAGTCAATGGCCCGGACGTTCCGAAGGCTGTGGATAGGAAGGATGATGTCAGGACTCTGCTGTTCATCAATCACCATGCGGTTGATGGCACTCTTTTGACTGAAGAGCAGGAAGGTGGTAGGAGCTTAAAGAAAAAAAAGAACAAATCCGAAATACAGTTACTCTAAGTCTCAGAGCAGCCAACGATTTGGTCAGCTGTTGTATACATCACATACAAAACAGACACACGTATGGAAGAGGAAAGACTGAAGAAATACTCTTTTGGCATGCTCCAATTCAGTCCTCAGGGGGCACTAAATAGCACTTTGGATACCTAATCAGTTATGAATTTACCCATTGACACAGCCGACTAGCCCACTTTTCTCTGTCTTGTACAAAGAGATACCACAGGAATCTTGATTTCAACGAGATATTTGGTAAAGGTAACAAAATTCTCCTGGTCTACTAACTGAATAAACCTACCCCTCCTTATGTATTCTTGTCTGTGGTGCCTAGAAGAATACCTGGGCTTCCACAAGTCAAAGCAGAAACCTTAAGATTGGTTTCATCTTAGCTTTCTCACCATCTAGTCATCTGATCTTTTTTTAAATTTTTTAATTTCAATTTGACAGATATAGTTAGATATATATTTGACAGATATAGTTAGACAGTGAGAGAGACAGACAGAAAGGTCTTTCTTCCGTTGGTTCACCCCCCAAATGGCTGCTACGGCCAGCGCACTGCGCCGATCTGAAGCCAGGAGCCAGGTGCTTCTTCCTGGACTCCCATGTGGGTGCAGGGCCCAAGCACTCAGGCCATCCTCCACTGCCTTCCTGGGCCACAGCAGAGAGCTGGCCTGGAAGAGGGGCAGCCAGGACTAGAACCCGGCGCCCACATGAGATGCCGGTGCCACAGGCGGAGGATTAATCAAGTGAGCCACAGCGCCAGCCCCTAGTCATCTGATCTTAACTGTAAATAGGTCTTACATAAATATGAAATGAAAACAACTTGTATTCTTAGCAGCGACAGCAGCAATATACTTGGTATTAACAGGAATTAAACAAGTTTTCATGGATTATACATATAGATTTTCTTTTGTTTAGTATATATGTGATGGCTGCAGGAAGAGAGAGCAGGTAAAAATTACCAAAAACCTACTAACAATAGATGCTCTGCACCCATTACTGCTAATCTTTTTAATATACTGTGTGTTTGTATTTTCACTAAAAAATATTCTGCTTTGATGCTAGGGTGACACCCTAAATTTTTTCCTTTCGCAGGGACTAGGCCTCTGATGACTAAGTGGTCATCGTTCATATGAGAAAAACATCTAGAAAACAACAGCATTTCATAATGCTGCCATCGATGTTAAAGTCTCCATAAAACACAACTGTCCCCTACCCGACTCTGCTTATCTGCAGGATATGTTCTAAGGCCCCCAGTGGATGCCTGAAACTGCAGATAGTATTTGACCTCATATGTACTGTATTTTCTACTAAATATATACCTATGTAAAATTTAATTTATAAATTAGGCACAATAAGAAATTAACAACTAATAAGTAAAAAATTATAGCAACATATAACAAAATCACCAGCATCAGTATTCTTGTACTTTGATGCATTATTAAGTAAAATAAGTGTTTATTACATACAGGCACAGCTATACTGCAAGAGCTGGTCTGATACCTAATCAGTGATTAACAGACAAGTAGTACACACAGTGTAGACTCATTGGACAAAGGGATGATCTGTGTCCCATGTGGGACAGTGAGAGATTCATCAGGCTACTCAGAATGGTATGCAATTTAAAACTTACGAATGGTTTACTTCTGGAATTTTCTATTTAATTTTTTCTATTTTATTTTTATTTCACAGGCAATAGAGAAAGCCAGAGCCAGAGCCAGAACCAGACATCTTCTATCCCCTAGTTTACTCCTTTTATGCCCAAAAGAGTGAAGGTTGAGTTGTGCAAGAGCCAGGAGCTGAGAACTTACTCCAGGTTTTTTTGTCCCATGTGGGTGGACAGGACCCATGCACTGAAGTCATCCCCTGCTGCCTTCCAGGGTGTGCACTGAGCAGGAACAGAGCTGGGACTGTGCTAGGCGCTCCAATGTGTCATATATCTTAACCTCTGTGCCAAATGCCTGGAAAGAGCTCATGTTTTTTTCACTGTGGTTGACCATGGTTAACTAAAACCATGGAAAGTGAAACCATGGATAATGAGGGACTACTGTGTATCTATAAATTCCATAACTATATACTCTTCTCTTGGTTCTCGTTATCACTCAAATCCAGTAAAATTTTGTTATTCTCAGGGATATAAAATATAAATAGCCAGGCCAGGACTCCCCGCTTTGCTTTATTTCTCCCTCAGCCTGTTCTCCATTGCTCCATTACTTGTGGTTCCTCAGCTTACCTAACACTTACACTCAAATGTAGATTACCTTAAATTCCAAAGGAACCTAGTGGTACTCAGAGAAACATGGTATTTACAATACTGAAACTGCTCTATTTAAGATCCTCATTAATCAAAAGTCCACAGCTACCTGGAAGATTTACAAAGTATCCTACTAATTTTTCTAGAAATTTCCACTAGTTGGAGTCCATCACGTAATGATTTAAACAATTTTTAGCAGTTTACTTGAGTTTATGCCTTAAGTAATAAGAAGACATTTCACACAGAGAACTTAAAAGTATCTCACCACTGTTTTTAATACTTTTTTAGGGGGCTGACATTGTGGTGCAGCAGATTAAGCAATGCCAGCATCCCTTATGGGTGTCAGTTTGAGTCCTGGCTGCTTTACTTCTAATCCAGCTCCCTGCCAATGAGCTAGGAAAGCAGCACAGGATGGCCCAAGGGCTTGGGTCCCCGAATCTATATGGGAAATGCGGATGGAGTTCTAGGCTCCTGGCTTTGGTCTGGCTGTTGCAGCCATTTGGGCAGTGAACCAGTGGATGGAAGATTGCTCTTTCTCTTTGTTTCTCTCCCTCCTTCCCTCTGCAACAGCTTTTCAAATAAATAAATCTTGAGAGAGAGAAAGATCTCAGAGTTTTAGTTCCCAAATTTCTGGTCTGGGAAGCAATAAAGCAGTATCACCTGCTCTCTCTCACGTTTGGCTTCTACCATATTTGGCTGGGTGTACATTTTTTTTTCTCAAGTTTTAACCTTCACTGGGATTCCAAAATTAGGTGTGGATCTTGTGGTTCTAGAAATATGGATTAAGATAAAACCAAAAGTGTCTCCAAATAAATTTATCTTACAGAAAGTCTGCTCAAAGCCATTAACAATTACAATTTACTGGCTCAATATTTTAAAAGGAAGTTCATGTTTTCGCTTATTTACAAGTCAGTCAGTGCTTAAAATGACACAAAACATGCCAATTTAAAAGCCTAAATCCATTCTATCCAATTTACATGAACTAACCACCACTCCCATATCTCCTTAATGGTGTTTTAAAAACTGCTACAGGTTTTCTGAGTCTTGCATCCCTTCAATGAAGACAACATGCAGAAGTTAGAGGATGAGTTTAAGTAGGTGGAAGCCTTTCAACTCTCACATGAAGGCATAAATGTTCACCTGTAGCTTAAAGGCAGGGTTCAGTAGGAATAAACTACAAGGCCAAGCCCACCATGTAGGAGTACCCATCTGTGCACAACTGCGGGGTTGAAAACTAACACATCCACTGGGCTAAAACTGCTCCCCAGTGAACAGCTCTTCCCAATTTGCACAAAGATGCCACAGAGGCCACTTCTGTACAGGACAAAGAATTCTACAATTTGGCTTCCCATTTCCTGTTTGACTTAACCTCCCTTTATGCACTCTGTTTCAGCAACAATGGCCACCTAGGTGTTCCTCTAACATGTGACACACGTTCTCCCCTTGGGCCTCAGCTGCCCCCTTCTGCCTGACAGGTATCTTCTCCCAGGTAACCATGCAGCTGGCTGATTTCCTCACCTCCTTTAATTCCTGACAGAAAGTCACTTTGTTCATCTTATTTAGCACTGCCAACCCTTTCCTCCACTATCCTTTCTCGCTCAATACTTACTACCACTCAGCCCCTGAAATAGTTTACTTACCTCAGTATCTGTCCCAGTGGAATGTAAACTCTGTTAAGACAGGGATTTATGTCCATTCCATTCACTGTCATATTTAGCACTGGCTGAGACAATGCTTAGTTTTAAAATCTACTTCTATATGCCTTTCACCATTATTTCCTTGAAATCACTCTCTTCAATGTTCTAATAACCACTTTACCCCAAAATTCAGCAGATGCTGTTTTACATCTGACCCTACTCAAACTCTAACATTCAATACAGCTCTTTTGTCAAACAACCTTACTCTCTTCTGTGCCTGAATTCCTGTTTTTCCTCTCACGTCATTGGCTGCTACCTCTCAGGTCCTGCCTAACACTTGCCCATGGTTCCTTAGGTCACCAGGTCCCTTGTTTTCTCTCCACCAGAGTAGGCATACTATGGCTCCCAAGCCAATTCTAGCCTGCTCTCTGCTCTGGAAGGAAGGTTTACTGGACTTCAACCAGGTTTGTTTTAGAAATGCACTGTCTAGGGCTGCTCTCGTGCTACAGCAGACAGAACTGGCAGAGCCAAGTAGGTATCAAAGAGCCCTCACATCCACAAAGCCTAAAATATTTGCTTTCTGGCCCTTTAGAAAATAAGTTTTCTGGCTCCTGCATTATACCTAGGCAATCTCTCATTTCAAATGCATCCTGACAATTTCACAACTAGTACTCCCAACTCCACCTCTCTCCGCTATCTACTATTTCACCTATCTTCCTTGCTTCTTTTTTTTCCTCCCCACATACTAGCCATTACTGTTATGTTCATTCTAGTTCCAACATATATCTTGAATGCATCATCATCTCTCCATCACCACACTTACAACACGGCACAAGTCTATCTGCATCACCACACTACTCTTAATATGGATTTCAAGACTGAGTGAGAAAATGATCTGTAACGTTTGGCACATGCTCACTTGGACTTACCCCTAATAGTAGAGCTAGAAATGTGTCATGGGACTCCAAATCCCATTATGTTGGCAGGTACCAATGCCTACTTACTGGTTAAAGTGACCAGTTTAGTTCATAATTGATCATAAAGATAGGATTAAGTGTCAAAAGGATAACATAAACAAGACCAGTGTCTGCTAATAATAACTGATAGAATTAAAAAGGAGAAGCAGGATACACAGCAGACTCATAGAATGACAGATGCCCTAAACAGCACTCTGGCCTCAGAATCAGCCCTGAAGGCATTCAGATCTGACTGACTAAAAAGCCCATGAGAGTATCTCAGGCATGGAAAGCCAAGACACTCTGGCAAAAAAAAAAAAAAAAAAAAAAAAGACTTAAATGAAAGATCTCTGTGAGCGAGATCCCAGTGGAAAGAATGGGCCATCAAAGAAGGAGGTACTTTTCTCTGAAGGGAGGAGAGAACTTCCACTTTGACTATGGCCTTATCTAAATAAGATCAAGAGGCTTCATAGCCCTGGCAGCTCCTGACAAGAGCCTGGGGTGATTACTGCCGTCATAAATAAAGGTGTCAATTGTTAAATCAACAACAGGAGTCACTGTGCACTTACTCCTCATGTAGGATCTATGTACTTAATGTGTTGTACTATGCAAATTAACGGTAAAACTAATATTTAAACAGTACTTTATGCTTTGTGTGGGTGCAAACTGTTGAAATCTTTACTTAGTATATACTAAGTTGATCTTCTGTATATAAAGATAATTAAAAATGAATCTTTTTTATTTTTTTGACAGGCAGAGTGGACAGTGAGAGAGAGAGAGAGAGAGAGAGAGAGAGAGAGGTTTTCCTTTGCTGTTGGTTCACCCTCCAATGGCCGCCGCGGCCAGCACACCGCGCTGATCTGAAGCCAGGAGCCAGGTACTTATCCCGGTCTCCCATGGGGTGCAGGGCCCAAGCACTTGGGCCATCCTCCACTGCACTCCCTGGCCACAGCAGAGAACTGGCCTGGAAGAGGGACAACCGGGACAGAATCCGGCACCCCGACCGGGACTAGAATCCGGTTTGCCAGCGCCGCAAGGCGGAGGATTAGCCTGTTGAGCCACGGCGCCGGCCCTAAAAATGAATCTTAATGAAGAATGGGATGAGAGAGGGAGTAGGAGATGGGATGGTTTGCAGGTGGGAGCGTGGTTATGGGGGGAAAAACTGCTATAATCCAAAAGTTGCACTTTCAAAATTTATATTAAATAAAAGTTTTAAAAAAATAAATAAATTTTATCAAAAAAAAAGGAAAGAAAATTATCTGTAACCTCAGCTAAAAGTAGCACGGCCAGCTGTGTGCACAGCACATGTTCTCTAAGAGTTCCTCACCTACTGCTTACGGTTTTATACTGCAATTAAATTTTATCACATACATTTTCTGCCTGCTCTTAAACAATCACATTTTTTGTTTGTTCTATTCTGTGTAATTCAAAAAACAAGGAGGTTATTTTTTAGGATTCTCTTTGTTGTACTGTTTATACTGCTCTTCCTTTCCCTTAAAATGAATAAATACAAATTATGTATAGCACACATGTGTGACTTTGTCCCTTTCAATGATGCTATGTAAATTTGCACTAAATATATTTCATGCCCAAAGGTTGCTATCATCAAACAAGTTACAAAAACTTACATTTTGCCCCCTTTAGCCCTTCTCTTTTAATTATACAAATGATGAGCTCTTCACTGCCAATTACCCTAGAAAGAATAACTTAAAGCACTTTCAAAATGCTGCTTTATTTTCTCATTCTGGCATGCTCTGGCAGGAAATGCAACTTACCACTACAAGTTCTGTTGTCAGCATTAAGAGAGTAGTGGGCAGGGCATCCACAAACAAAACCTCCAACTGGCACAGCCAAGCAAAGGTGGGAGCAGTGCCCATTGCTGGAAGCACATTCATTCCACCCCGCCTGCCGAGAGGAGTGAAAAACGAGGATGTCCATCACATAATCCAAATGGCCCTGAATGATGGTGCGGTTTTGGCCGCTGGTTTTGTTGGCACGCTCAATGCTGCGTCGGCTCCAGTCCGTCCAGTAGATGTAATCTTGGTATTGAGTTAAGCCAAAAGGATGAGGCAAGTCATCTGCTATAACTTCACGGTTGAGTCCTATTTTTGGAAAGGCAGTAGATGGGGAAGAAGCAGAGGGATGCAATACGGGTGAATGTCAGTGTCTTCTTGGTCAATAATATTAACAAAAATAATGAAATAACATGACATTAATCTGCAAGCAATTTAAAATACAACAATTCAATAAAAAGTAATTCTAAACCCAGATCAGTCACCATCTACTGTCTGACCCCATGCCTTAAATTTAACCCTCCTGTTATAAATCATCGAGTTTGTTTAAACTTCTACAAATGCACTACTGTGATTCTGTTTTTATTTTCTCTACTTAAGAATCTACGGTTCAACTTTTTTTCTTCCTTCCATAAAGATGGAAATACATATATTGTATTTCACTGGTCACTTCAGGACTACCTACGGAGTTGTAAGTATTACTACAAGCCCAAAAATAATGAAATTTTCACCCAATAAAGAGATATGAATCCAAGAACTAGAACCATTACTATTACTCATAAGCAGGATGTAATTCTATAATAGGAAAAGAACCTAGACATTCCTCCAAAGCTTTAAGTATCTAGCCAACACTGAATAGTAGCCACTGATTTTTGCATAAAGAAAATATTCTGCAGCTGAATAAAAAATAATAAAGCTTACCAAGCATATTTGAAGATTCTATTAAGTTGGTATCCAGGTCTGTCCAATAAAGCCTCCTTTTGGCATAATCAATAGTTAGGCCATTTGCCCGCCCCACATTGGGAACTAATGTAGTACGTTCACTTCCATCCATAGCAGCTCTGTCTATCTTGGGTTTTCCACCCCATTCAGTCCAATACATAAATCTAAAAGGAAAACAATATTTAATATTTCACTTTTGAATACCTAGAAGAAAGGGCCATATTCATAGACATTAGCTAGAGGAAAAACAAAGAAAATACATGGTAAATCAAGGAAATGGGTAAAACAAAGTCATGGCTACAATTCTTTTAATTATTTTGGCACCTTCAACTAAGTATCTTTTTCTCACATCCAAAAAGGGAAGTGAGTCAGCTTTCCTCAGTCTTTCCAGTGAATTTGTTCCATCCAGACCTAGGAATTGGAAATAAACCAATGGTTTCTTTTTTGCAGCACTGGCATTTATAAAACTAATATTTAAGAAAACAGCAAAGGATTAAAGCTTTAGTTTTAAGAATCCGGTTCACCTCTAAATAAAATATCTTATGCATTTCTGAATACAAGAAGCTTAAGTTTTTAAAAGCTGAACTAATTTTCAACTTGTATAATCAAGTTTCCCCCAAAGCTGCAGTAGTACATCAAATGCAAACATGAATAATGTCTTTAAATGAAGTGAAAAGCAAAGCTTCGGGTTGGCACTGTGGCTTAGTGGGTAATGCTGCGACCTGCAGTGCAAGCATCCCATATGGGCGGTAGTTCGAGTCCCAGCTGCTCCTCTTCTGATCCAGCTCTCTGCTATGGCCTGGAAAAGCAGCAGAAGATGGCCCAAGTCCTTGGGCACCTGCACCAGAGTGGGAGACCCGGAAGAAGCTTCTGGCTCCTGGCTTCGGATCAGCACAGCTCTGGCCACTGCAGCCAACTGGGGAGTGAACCAGTGAATGGAAGACCTCTCTCTCTCTGCCTCTCCTTCTCTCTCTGTATAACTGACTTTCAAGTAAAATAAGTAAATCTTTTAAAAAAAGCAAAGCTTGACAACATATTTGATCCCAAGTCTAAAGGAAAATGCTACATAAAGACAACCAATGAGTCACCCCTTGAAGGAATGAATGTTGACTACTATAATCCCTGTGAAATTTAGAAAGTTCTTTTGCTTATATTTTACTTTTTTCAGTTCCCTCTAATTTTAGAGCAATCGTTCAGCATAGGCATTTCATAGATGAGGATGCCAAAGCCCTGTAAGAAGTATGAATGCCTTGTGTTTTCAAGTCAGTTACATGGCAGACCTTAACCAAATGCCCTTTCCACTAAACTAGTAAGGGGCTAGTTGTTGAGACACTCTGAATACTGGCACTGGGAAAGTACACCACATGCCAGCTCTCATGAAACACCTGTGGACAGACACACTCTCATCAGCCTGTCACCTGGGATTCGACTTGGTAGCAGTGTATGAACATGCTTTTCTGAAAATTAAAGTTGTCCTAGGCTTTGTTTGCATTTGCACTTGTCAGTTGACAGGCAAAAGCACAACCCAAGAGCCACAGAGCAAACAAGCGTGAGGGAAATTTCACACTTGCCATCAGCAACCTGCACTGGAGCCCGCAGTCCCCACTATTAAGTGTATCTGCCCGGCAACTAATACTGAGAGCAAAGATCACCACATTCCCACCACAGTATGTCAGCAGTGGCTCTGATGTGGGCCTGGAACTAAATGAGTAACTAGCACATCAGGGAATTAATGTGGTGGTGTCAGAGAAAGTATTTTTAATTATGGATACAGTAATTACACATATTTAAATGTGCATACTGTTGGTTTCTTTTAAAAAAGGAATTTTTCATTAAATTTTGGTTTCATGGCCAGCTATTTAGTTTGCTGACTCTTCTAAGAAGGATCATCTACCCTTGAAAAACACATCATGTTGTAAACAAACAGTTCAGTCTGTATCATAATACCCAGGTTTCTCCAAGTTTATAACTGTCCTCTTTAAATTAATACTCTAACCTGGAGGGTTTTTAACAAATAGTAGTCTACCTCTTATTCACAGGGGATCCATTCAAGGCTCCCACTGGTACCTGAAACCACAGATAGTACCAAATCTATAGATAATACATTTTTTCTATACATACATATCCATGATAAATTTCAATTTACAAATTAGACACAGGAGATTAACAATAATAAATAGAATAATTACAATATACTATAACAAAAGTTATTTAAAATGTATGAACTGTTTATCTCTGGAATTTCTCACTTAACATTTAGTTATCTGATCAACCAGGGTAACTAAAAATATGCAAAGCAAAAATGCAGATAAGAGTGGACCGCAATAGTGACCCTTAGCCCACAAACAGTTTCAGTGGGTTTAGTACAGCAGGTTTACAATCTAGTGTAACGGGGGGAGAGGCTATAAGCAAATATAGGCTGCAAATACCTCAAAAAAGGCCACTCACTTAGTATATAAACACTAATCAACAGTATTTATTAATTCATTTCATTTTCTTCACCCAGCGTTAATAATGACAAAAGCAAAATCGAGCTCATAATTCCTCATTCTAAACCAGTAAAATCTCAATAGTTTCAAATATAGCCTATCTGTTATTTTGTTGTCAAATCCACATGCATTATTTATAGATCTCAAGAATATAATCCAGGATGGCGCCACGGCTCACTAGGCTAATCCTCCACCTTGCAGCACCGGCACACAGGGTTCTAGTCCCGGTCCGGGCGCCGGATTCTGTCCTGGATGCCCCTCTTCCAGGCCAGCTCTCTGCTGTGGCCAGGGAGTGCAGTGGAGGATGGTCCAAGTGCTTGGGCCCTGCACCCCATGGGAGACCAGGAAAAGCACCTGGCTCCTGGCTCCTGCCATCGGATCAGCGCGGTGCTCCGGCTGCAGCGGGCCGGCCGCGGCGGCCATTGGAGGGTGACCCAACGGCAAAAGGAAGACCTTTCTCTCTGTCTCTCTCTCTCACTGTCCACTCTGCCTGTCAAAAAATTTTTAAAAAATAAAAAATAAATAAAAAAAAGAATATAATCCGTAACTAGGCCATGTTCCTCAAAATGGGCAATGAAGCTGTAAAGGACAATACATAAAGCTATTATTTACCCTTCAGCAGGGTCCAATGCTAGAGCTCTGGGGCTATCTAGATCTTTCCACACCAAAACCTGTCGATGTTGCCCATCCAACTTTGACACCTCAATTCGATTTGTTCCTGTGTCTGCCCAGTACAAGTTCTTCCCTAGCCAGTCCACAGCCATGCCTTCTGGATAGTCCAAGCCGAATTCTACCACATGTTCCAGTGCACTGCCATTCATGAAGGCTCTGCTGATGGTCTGCAAAAATAAAATGAACAAGTCAGTCACATGGCTTACGAATCGAGCACAATTCAGAAACAAGGTCTGAACTGCTTTCTGTTGGGAACAGGATAGTTCATAAGCACCAATGTCTCTTAACAACGTTGACAAAATTTATATGCATACATAAATATACTAATCTCTACTAAACACAACTGTGATCTCAAATTTTATTGTCAATTCAGTTGAAACTGTTAAGAACCAAAAATCAATTCTTCAAAAAAAAAAAAAAAAAAGGTAACAGAGTGATTCTTCTTTTAATTCTTCTTTTAGCAGTAATCAAGTGCAAAAGATCTGACCAGAATGCTGTAGACTCTTTACTGGTAGTCAGCTTTCCAAAGTATGTGAGTATGCCAAGTCATTGATTCAATCCGAGAAACTCTAAATAACCTTATAAATCGGAATAGCCATTACTATCCATTAGTACCACTAAAGCTTTGCATTCCAAAGAATTTGAAACCACCACATTTTAAGCTATTTATAACAGATGCTACTTCCTGTTGAACACGGGATAAGTACTCTGTGCCCACAGATTTTCTCACCTAATACGCTCAACAGCCCTCCAAGACCGGCAGCACCTCAGCTGCAGAATGAAGGAACTTAGAAGGCCCCCCAGTAAAAGCCAAGATTTACTTATGTACTTCATTTATTCACTTGCTCAATAAAATTTACTAAATATGACTAGAATCCAACTCTCTGTGGGTCCTACGCCCATGCTTTTGCATATTAGATAAAAGTTTATGTACATTATCCAAACCAAGCCCGAATCACTGCAGAAGAAGAAGAGATATTCTCCAGATTCTCTGGTCAGGAACTTCCCCCTCTATCCTTGTATGTTTTTCAATATTTATTTTAGAAAGAAGAAAATAAAGATACACTATCATTTTAAAGTGGTCTTTTCTTTTAAAAAATAATGTGTTTATTTATTTGAAAGGGAGAGTGACAGTGAAAGAGGGAGAGGAGGAGAAAAGAGAGACCTTCCATCCTTTGGTTCACTCCCCCAGTGCCTGCAGCAGCCAGCCAGGGGGCTAGAGCTGTGGTATAGTGGGTAAAGCCACTGCCTGAGGCATCAGCATCCCATATGGGTGCCGGTTCAAATCCTGGCTGCTCCACTTCCAATCCAGCTCCCTGCTAATGGCCTGAGGAAGCAGCAGAAGATGGCCCAACTCCTTGGGCCCCTGCACAAATAAAGGAGACCTAGAAGAAGCTTCTAGCTCTTGCCTTTGGACAGGTCCAGCTCCGGCTATTGTGGCCATTTGGGGAGTGAACCAGCAGATCAAAGATTTCTGTCTGTCAGTCTGTCTCTAACTCTTTCAAATAAATAAATAAATCTTTAAAAACTATGCAAAACAAAACAAAAAACAGCTAGCCAGGGATGGACCACACTAAAGCCAGGAGCTAGAAACTCAATGCTGGCCTCCCAGTGGGTGGCAGAAACCCAAGAATTTGGGCCATCATGTGCTGCTTCCCAGGCACACTGGCAGAAGTTGCATCAGAAGCATAGTAGCCAGGACTCAAATGAGCATGTCACATGGGATGCTGATGTCCCAAGCAGCAGCTTAACCCACAGTACCACAACGCCTGCCCTGATAACTGGCATTAACAACCTCAGTCAGGCTCCAAAATTCTGTTTCAAATAAGTCAAGAGCCAAGCCTCTATAAGCTGTTTTATGTGAAGCATACTACTATTTACTCAGCTAATTACAGAAAACATCACTCATCATCTTCATGTGGAACAAACTAGAGGGAGGTTATTTCTTGCAGATTTAGAACACTAGCAAAATATCTTGCATTAAAAGGTACCTAACGAAATACTGAATGGGCCTTTCTCGTCACTCCTTAAAAAAGTTAAAAAAGGGTTTCTGCTGAACTCTACCTAGCAAGCAATGAGGGAGATTGGTCACAGTACAAAGATTCAGACACTTTAGAAGTCCTCTTTTTAGTCACTCATTCTTTCGCTAACCTTGAGTGATATATCAGTCCAGTAAATTCGATTGTCTGTCACATCAAAATCCAAAGCAGAAGCTTCTTTGACGCCAGTGAGTGGAATGGCCACATTATTATTATTTGTTTCCAAAGAAATCCGTCTGATATCGGCTCTCCGTGAAAACAAAAGAAAAGCCTCTGGGACAATGCAGGTCTTCATGTCACTGATGAGCTCAAAGCCAATGGGGCAGGCACAGCGAAGGCCCTGAGGTCTATACAGGCAAAGATGGCTACAGCCCCCATTTTCCTCAGCACAAGGGTTCGATCCTAAAAGAGAAGGGAGTGATGAGGGGCACAAAAGCACCAACACTGACAAAAACCAACATTTTCACTTGAAAATTAGTTAGGTATCTGGTTCACAAAGACCTATGATTGTATGCATCTGCTTTCAATCTGGAGTTTCAATTCTAATCTCAAAATCAAGCAATATTAAGATTAGTCGAGAGTGAAAGTACAATGAAACACTTGCTTTTTTACCCTTAGAATGCTTTAAAATAAATTGCATTATTCATATATAGAATTAATTTTTTGATGACAGCATTCAAGTGTCTATGTATCTATTTGTAGCCATTCCAGCTGTTGAAGCCAGAGTTTGAAGTCAGCATTTAGAAGATCCCCTTCTGATAACAAAGGGGGAGAGGTTTAAACAGAAATTCTCTATTGTCTTATATCACAACATTCACAACTTACACTGTTGATTTACAGCTACCATCTCCTTCTCTCATTCCTGGTCTCTACTTCTAAGTAAATTCTGGAATCACTTACCAATGATTCGATGAACATTCGTGGCCTTCAGGCCCATGAGGTCAGGCAGCTGATCTATGATGATTTCCCTCTCTGCACTTCGCTTGTGTACTCTTTCGATGCTACGTCGTTGCCAGTCAGTCCAGTAAACGTAGTCACCCAACAGAGTGAATCCAAATATGTGAGGAATCTTGTCTTCCACCAGTACTCGTCTTCCAGTGCCATCGGTATTCATAACCTTCAAGTTTAAGTTCAGAGACAGAGAGAAGGATGAGGTATGTACTTTTCCTTTCAGGGTATGTGAAAATGATGAATCTATTGCCTGTTACATTAAAACCCAAGAGGCATCTAAGATATTCTTATAACAATGTTTTCACAAAATTATAACACGATAATTTTTTAAAAATATTTTTGAAAGTACCCTTAGGTACTTTCGCTCTTTTTCTTTTTTTTTTTTTTTTCTTTTTTAACGGGCAGAGTGGACAGTGAGAGACAGAGACAGAGAGAAAGGTCTTCCTTTGCCGTTGGTTCACCCCCCAATGGTCGCTACAGCCGGCGCACCGATCTGAAGCCAGGAGCCAGGTGCTTCTCCTGGTCTCCCATGGGGTGCAGGGCCCAAGCACTTGGGCCATTCTCCACTGCACTCTCGGGCCACAGCAGAGAGCTAGACTGGAAGAAGAGCAACCAAGACAGAATCCGGCACCCCAACCGGGACTAGAACCCGGGGTGCCAGCACCGCAGGCAGAGGATTAGCCTACTGAGCCGTGGCGCCAGCCTGTAACACGATGATTTAATGAGAATGATTTCAAATATTCAACGTAAGCTCAAATAACTATTTGATCTTTCCTCCAACTATTACTCGTCCTTCTAAAAATTCTGGCAACTTTAGATTTAGGATGAAACCCTTCTCTTAAATAACTGTCAAAATTAAAAATACACTAACTTCACCTTTCTTGTACATCTGTTTTCAAATTATATCTTCACACACATATCACATATTTTGTTTGTTTGTTTGTTTTTGACAGGCAGAGTGGACAGTGAGAGAGAGAGAGAGACAGAGAGAAAGGTCTTCCTTTGCCGTTGGTTCACCTTCCAATGGCCGCCGCAGCTGGTGCGGCCGGCGCACTGTGCCGATCCGAAGGCAGGAGCCGGGGTGCTTATCCTGGTCTCCCATGGGGTGCAGGGCCCAAGCACTTGGGCCATCCTCCACTGCACTCCCTGGCCACAGCAGAGAGCTGGCCTGGAAGAGGGGCAACCGGGACAGAATCCGGTGCCCTGACCGGGACTAGAACCCGGTGTGCTGGTGCCCCAAGGCAGAGGATTAGCCTAGTGAGCCGCGGGTGCCGGCCACATATTTTGTTTTATAATGTATTTTATCCTGCAAAGTATACCTTTTTAATATTTAAGAAAAGCAAGATTCCTATAAAGTCATGCATCTTGTTTTCAGAGTTAACACCTGTTTTGGGACCCCTTCCACTTAGCATACTTTTTCATTCTTACTGGAGCAACAACAACAAACAGATAAAAGTGCTCTCATTAAACCCCTCACTCCCCTGAAGTTATAATCACAAAGTATCTGCAGTTTACTAAATCCTTTCTGTAACTATGCTTCAGAAAATAAGGATGTACCTACCCTTCCCAATTACTCCAAAGCAACATTACTGAATTCTGACACTCACATTGTAGCAACACGCACTGTTGTGTTCTAAGAGAGAGTTCAAGTCCCCAACAAAGGGCACTTCTACCATTCAAAATGTCTTGTGTACAAGACAAATGAGCCTTCAAAAGTGCTAAAAACATATACATGCAAACAAAACCTGACCCTTAGCCATCTAAAAAAGGTGTCAGATGTAATCTGACATGAAACTATTAATTTCTTTACCCATAAGATCAGTAAGAAGTATTCCAAATAAGTCAACACTGTGATGAAATGACAACCAAACATTATTTTATCTCACGCCCCATGATTTTAAGGACAAACCAAGCATTTGAAAACAGAAGGACCTAAACTGTGCTAACTCCTTGTATTTTCATTTGCAAATACCAATAAATACTTGATAAACATCTGATGGATGACAGATTACATGTCTAATCTTCATTTATCAATCTCAGATACAAGGCCAATTGTATACATTTCTAATTAAATAGAATGCTTTGTCTTACAGTCAGAAATAGTTAAAACAAACAAAAAAAACTAAATATTACTCCAAGTCCTATATTAAGTAAGTTAGTAACTTCTCCTTAATTTGAGGTTTAGGTTTACTACATTTATATTTTCTTGCAATAGACCATTCCTAATAACATTTTATGATATCCATGTTACGTCTTAAAATGACTTTGGGTCAAATACCAAAACAGTGCTGAGGAGTAAGACAACAAAGCCATGAAGGAGGGCCAATTATCTGCTTATATAGCTAACTAGAAACTAGAACACAGGCCCTGGAGTAACAGGACCATCAAGTCACCTGTTTACAATGTGTCTTCCACAGTTCCTATCAAAGAGGTTTGTAAGGAATTCAATACTCCCATGTTTGCTAACTGATTTTCAATGGGGCTGACATGAAATGAATATATCTATCATAAATAAGGCAAAGCAAGAGTATCCCTTTCTATTCTGTACCTATCTCCTACAAAACTTTTTGCTCTCTTTTAACCTTGCATGTTTAAAGTGTTTACGTTAAAGCTTTGCTTTTTCAGACTACAGGGTTCAGTGTTCCCCTTCTGCATAAAAACCACCTACTAGAGAGCAGGACTATGGATCACAGAAAAGTCCTACTTAGGTTAAAAAGGAGAAAAACAAATCTAAATGATCACCATCATTGTCATCATCTCTAGACAAAGATTGGGAATTTACATTTTAAAATATCAGTGACCACAATTTGAGATGCAGGATGTTGAGGCATACTAAAAACCCCAGTTGTCTGGGCCTGCGCTGTGGCACAGCGGGTGAAATAAAATTGATCAGATTTGTGAACTGGAAGACCACGCCTTCACCACACCCCTATGTGGCCTCATGCCCCTACCTGATGCCTTTGCCATGCCCCTGTGTGGCCTCATCCCCTACCTGGCCACACCTGGGTGCCCACCAGCCAATCAGGTTAATTAACCACTCCCCTTTGGCAATGGGTTAAAAGCTGGGCCACGGTGTGGCCCGGCCTGCTCTTCTTCCCTGGCCTCTTGCCAGGACAGGGTTTGCTATAGCTCTGTGCCTCCAGGGCACATGGCCATGTGCTCTAGGCTTCCTGGCCTAGATGCTCATCCACATGGCTGGTTCCTGGTGCTTGGTATAACTCCTATTCACCTCTCTCCCCTAAATAAAGCTCTCACTTTCCTATGCATCTTTCTCACTAAATAAAAGCTTAAAATGTACCATGCTGCCTCGTTTATCTGTGCCAGTATTTAGAATTCTTCTCTAAATATTAGGCAAGAACCCTCTAGGGCTTATTAATATTGAGGATTTAGTAATAAGCCCGTGGTGAAATCGTAAGGCACCCCAAATTCCAGTAGCGCATGTGGCACCCTGGATAGCATTTCTAGGGAACTTTAAGGGGCCACATTTCAGGGTAAATTTCAGGGGGTCTTGTCCGATTTCAGCTCGGCTGCTCCACTTCTGATCCAGCTCTCTGCTGTGGCCTGGGAAAGCAGTAGAACATGGCCCAAGTCCTTGGGCCCCTGCACCCACGTGGGAAGACTGGAAGAAGCTCCTGGCTCCTGGCTTTGAGTCAGCACAGCTCTGACCATTGTGGCCAATTGGGGAATGAACCATCGGATGGAAAACACCTCTCTCTCTCTCTGCCTCTCCTCTCTGTGTATAACTCTGATTTTCAAATAAAATAAATAGCTCTTAAAAAAAAAAAAAGAACAATTCCAAAACATCTGGGTTCACACAATTCTGCATCTTCTATTTAGCAGTTAACCTTCACTCTTCTACTCTGAAAATTTCTCATGATCAGCAAATAATATTGTGACGGAAATAAATTTGTATTCCAAATTTAAGCTCCATCACTCACTGCATGATTTTTCAGAGCAGTTTCCCATGTGTAAAACAGGGAAACAGACAATAATATCATGGGATCATGTGACGATGAAGTAAAATAATGTTAAACTAATAGCACAGTAGGTGCTCAGTGATGCTGATTCCTGCCATCTAAAATTATTTTATTAAGGCATATTAGTCTCTAAATATAAATAGCTAAATGGTCATATTAAGTTGTTAGAATGTGGTACCTCAAAATAAAAAATCAATATGTAAACAGAAAAGAATATGTGGAAATAGAAGTACAAAACAACCACATACTGTTAAACTGAAAAGAAAAAAAAAAATGATTCACAACTGTTTCTACCTGTCTCCTGGCAACCAGTAAAAACTAAAAAGCTACAGCCTTACTCTCATTTCCTACCCTCATTTTATTGTTTGCTTTTGTTATTTAAATCTAAAATAACCAAAATAGTAAACAGAAAGTAACAGTTTGTGAATCTGACTAGAGTATACTTTTGCTGCTCTACCAAATCCTCATTCCATTGCTGTCCAAAATCAAACATTAATAACCATCTAATGAATGCAAGTCATTATGGATGACATGACAAATGCTAAGACTCTCACAACAGGACTAAGGTATCACAATCTAGTTGGGGAAGTGAAACCACATACCCTCTCCAGACTATAGGTAACTGGGAAAGCCTCCAGAGAAAGTAGCTGAAATCCATCTTGAAGAATTAGAATGCTGACCACAAGAAAGAAAGAAGCATTTTCCAGAATAAAAGAGAGAACACATTAAGGCACAGACTCAAGGGTTTGTGCTCAGATTGAGGCAGGAAGAATACAAAAAGGGACTCCGTGGAGAATGCATCAGGCAGATTACCATCCCATGGCTTGTATTAGATTCCAGCAACTACAGGAGCCGGTGCTGAGGTGCAGAGGGTTAGGCCACCATCTGCAATGCTGGCATCCCATATGGGTGCTGCTGGTTCGAGTCCCGGCTACTCCACTTCCAATCCAGCCCCCTGCTAATGGTTTGGAAAAGTAGCGGAAGATGCTGCAAGTCCTTGGGCCCCTACACTCATGTGGGAGACCTGGGAGAATCTCCTGGCTCCTGGCTTCAGCCTTTACAGAAGTCCAAAATTCCTTATCTGAAAGTGTTGGGACCAGTCACATTTCAGGGCACAAACTGTTTTGGATATTCATAAAAGCTAACACAACACTCATTGCACAACACCTCTATTTGGGTTCAGGGCAGCACCTCATTGCCAAACACATCAATATTCCTGCAAGGGAACATGCAAGTATTCCCACAAGGTGGAATAAATAATGATCACAAAGAGCCTGACACTGCGCATGACAGGTTTTTCAACTGACTAAAAAGATGCTGGGCTTTCGGAGTTGTCTGGATTTCAGATTTACAGATAAAGGGCTGTACATCAGAAATGCTTTGCTCACCTTCACTCCAGTCCCTTGACAAAACTGGGGTTTGGATCATACAAACAAGGGCCTCAGGAAGAAGAAAGGGTGCAAAGGACATATTTTTTTAAAAAAGTTCTTCACGACATCTGGTGAAACAACAAACAGTAATGGCACTCTTAAGAAGGTCTTGAGAGTAGCAGTGGCCAGGAACTCAAATTCAGTTTCTGAAAAGCCACAATTAAATATGGGTTGTTTTACCCACAGACCAGCATTAGCCCTTTCCAGCTACTTCTTGTTCACTAACTTTAAAAGCAAAAACTGGCCAGCACCGTGGCTCACTTGGCTAATCCTCCGCCTGCGGCGCCGGCACCCCGGGTTCTAGTCCCGGTTGGGGTGCCTGATTCTGTCCTTGGTTGCTCCTCTTCCAGTCCAGCTCTCTGCTGTGGCCTGGGAAGGCAGTGGAGGATGGCCTAAGTGCCTAGAACTTCCTTCATTCAGGCCTCCCACGTGGGTGCAGGGGCCCAAGCACTTGGGCCATCTTCCACTGCTTTCCCAGGTGCATTAGCAGGGAAAGTGGAACAGCTGGGGATTTGAACTGGCAATCATATGGGATGACAGGGTTGTAGGCGGCAACTAAACCTACTATGTCACAAATGCCAGCCCCTATTACCCTTTCTTTGAGTCTCAGAAGAGAGACAGGTAAGACAGAATGAAGCTGAGACTCATGAGTGGCAGAAATCCAATTATTTGAGACATCACCACTATATCCCAGAGTTTGCAATAGCAGGAAGAGTCAGGAGCCAGAGTAGGCAATCAAACTTAGTGGCTACAATGTGAGATGTAGGCTCTTAACCGCTAGGTCAACACATACATCCCATAAACTTTTTTTTTTTTTTTTTTTAAGATTTTATTTTGAGAGGTAGAGTTACAGACAGTGAGAGGGAGAGACAGAGAGAAAGGTCTTCCTTCCCTGGTTCACTCCCCAAATGGCCACAACAGCCAGAGCTGCGCCCATCCAAAGCCAGGAGCGAGGAGCCGCCTCTGGGTCTCCCACGTGGGTGCAAGGGCCCAAGGACTTGGGCCATTGTCTACTGCTTTCCCAGGCACAACAGCAGGGAGCTGGATTGGAAGTGGAGCAGCCAGGACCAGAACTGGCACCCACATGGGATACAGGGACCACAGGCAGAGGATTAACCTACTGAGTCATAGCACCGGCCCCACCATGAACTTTTTTAAGTACCCTCCTGCAAATGCTCACATGTGAGCAACATGTGTCAATCCTAAATTTTCAGTAATTAGATTTTATTAAGTAAAAAAGGCAGTAAAATTAATTTTAATACTATATTATCTTATTTAGCCAAGCATATATCAAGTACTTTTACCACTGGTTCACCCTCCAATGGCCTCTGCGGCTGGCGCACCGCGCTGATCCAAAGGCAGGAGCCAGGTGCTTCTCCTGGTCTCCCATGGGGTGCAGGGCCCAAGCACTTGGGCCATCCTCCACTGCACTCCCGGGCCACAGCAGAGAGCTGGCCTGGAAGAGGGGCAACCGGGACAGAATCCGGCGCCCCAACTGGGACTAGAACCCGGGGTGTCAGCACCACAGGCGAAGGATCAGCCTATTGAGCCACGGCGCCGGCCTCTAGGTCTTCTTAATATGTATTTAACATATTTGAGAAATATAATTCATGCTAGTCACTTTTTTTTTTGACAGGCAGAGTGGACAGTGAGAGAGAGAGAGACAGAGAGAAAGGTCTTCCTTTTTGCCATTGGTTCATCCTCCAATGGCTGCTGCGGCTGAGGCGCTGTGGCCGGTGCACCACGCTGATCCGATGGCAGGAGCCAGGTACTTCTCCTGGTCTCCCATGGGGTGCAGGGCCCAAGGTCTTGGGCCATCCTCCACTGTCTTCCCGGGCCACAGCAGAGAGCTGGCCTGGAAGAGGGGCAACCGGGACAGAATCCAGCACCCCGACCGGGACTAGAACCCGGTGTGCCGGCGCCGCAGGCAGAGGATTAGCCTATTAGCCACATCTGGCTAGTGACTATACATTAGACTGTGCAGAACTAGAATATCACAGTGATGACTAAAAAAAAAAAAAAAAACAAACTAACTGGGATCTTTTTCAGTTCACTGTCTCCTCCCATACCTATTATTTTCAGTCATGCCCTAGACCCATCAAGCTCGGCAAAGCCAGAATCAGATTTCTTCCATTTGGTTTTTCTTTCTTCCCAGTTTCTCTATACTAATTGTAATATGAGTTTAATTTTATTGTTTGTTTTTATTGATTTGAGAGAGACAGTGCTCCCAATCTACTGGTTCATTCCTCCAAATTGCCTGCATCAGCTGGGGTTGGATCAGGCCACACACAGGAGCCAGGAACTAAAGCGAGGTCTCACACCTGGGTGGCGAGGAGCCCACTACTTGAGCCATCACCTGCTGCCCTCTCAGGATGCACATTACCAGGAACCTGGAATCAGAAGCAGAGCTGGACTTGAACCCAAGCACTCCATTGTGGGATGCAGGCATCCCCAACTGGCAATTTAACCATAGGCCAAATGCCTGCCCCTATTATGGGTTTAAATTATCTCTAATGTAAAGTAAAGCAAAGCTGAATATTCTTTTTACACAGCATTTGCAAGGTTACATTTCAGAACACTAGGTGGGATTTCTAAGAACAAGGACAAAGACTTGATTCTATATTTATAGTCATATGAATAAGAAAATCCATCTCTGCTATTTTCTTGGCTCTTCTCTTATGACAGTCTACATTCTAGGTTGGCCACATAACTGATAATGAATGAAGCTGGGTGGGTCATGATAATCTTCACTCCAATTTCCATGTGTCTGAAATGTTTTATAATTAAAAGAAAAACGAAGGGCCAGGAAGATAAGAACCAAGTCCAAGAGCACTTAAATAATAATAACTGCTGCTGTTAATAAATGCTGTTATTTTTGTTGTTACTATGATATAGAAAGCAATTATAAGAATCCTTTGAAGAGATTAATGATCAACAGCTTAAACAAAATCTGATTATGAGACTTTCCATCTGAAGAAAAGATATTTTCCTTTACACAAAGTCCAATGATTGCTTTTTGAAATCAGTTGCCTTCAATTACTTTTGCAGAGTTCACACTCCTATTAGAAAATTGGCTTCTCCACTGAATATGTCTCTCATACCAGCCACACAATCTCTTTCGACTGAGTAGGACCACCATAAAACAAGAACACGCTGCTCTGTCTCAAAGAAGAGCACCATTACATTTCTCATCTCCAATAAGCAACAGTTTTGGACAAGTTACCAGGGCTATAAATATAGTTTTAAGCCCTGTTTGTCTAAAATAACACAAATACTGGTAAAAGCTTGTTTGTATATTCTGACCCCAGAACAAATGAACCAATTTAGGTAATTCCTGAAGATTACTCTTATGCTTTAAAAGTGGAGCCAACATTAATTAAATCTGGCAACTCTTGAGAGTGAGCTTCCCTGTACTACCTCAGAGTGTTTTAATTAGTTAAACTGACATTAGACTTCTGTCACTTCTGAGTCTAACTTTAAATCTGAAACCAGAGTCTCCAGTGGTTACAGTTGCTTTAACCACACTGTGGTATAGGGTTTAACATTCTGAGGCATTCCCAAGTATCACAAACCACACTGAGAACAGAGGCCACAACAGGAAATAGATGTGGGTTAACCATAATATCGGCACAAAGCAGAGGTAATAGCGAAACTTCTAGATGGCACATCCAGTGTTCAAGCAGTTTCATCAGCTCATTAAATGTCAAGACAGGATTACCCATGAAATCTTGGAATGTGGCCAGTCTACTACCAAAATTGCTGCTACGCAACTTCACTTGACTGAACACGTTCACAGAACAGATGACAGTAGGACAACCAAACACCTATCATAAAAAGAGCTGGAGTGGGAACACTACAGAGTTTCAGAAGAGCAACTCAAATTATATTCAAAATGAACCGTTCTACTTTCATTGCTCCAGCCAAGATCTCAACAAGCAGTTAATTAAGAGTTTATAAATAAGAGAGACAAGTAGGATTGGGAGCTGGGGATTGTACTTTCTCTGATACAACTTTGTAAGTCATAAAATAAAAATTCCCAAGAATGGTGTTTTAAAGAACAGAATATATATCCACAGAAACAACATTTCAATCATGCCAAATCTCACTGAGGTGACAAGTGAAGAGAAATCCTTTGGACTCAGGAGGCAAAGTAAAGGGATACCGTGCACCTGTTTAAGGAAGCAGTAAGGGCAGTTTTAGTGCCACATTCAAAGTTCTTTAACCTAGCTTAACACATATTATGTCCGAGTACATACAAGTGAATTTATTACAAGAAGAGAAGTAAAACATAGTAACAGCACTAAGTAGTTCACTGATTTCCACATAAAATCATCACTGTGATTGACAGCAGTAACATCACCTTGGTCAATTACACTCAACTATGTCACAAGATCTTCTGAAAGTCCCACTGTCTTTAGGCCTCAAACAAACTCTACCGGGGAAAACACAAACATGTTAACAATGGAAAACCACCTCTTTTCCTCTCATTCTTTTCAAGCTCGGCTAAAAGAGTAGAATCTGAGTAGAAAAAAAAATCAATTATAATGTCTTAATAATAAAAGGCAAGCTACTCCAGTACCAATGAGTACATCTTACATCTAATACAAAATTCAAACACTATTCATTAAAAAGAACCAGGCCTCTTTAGAGAAAACGATTCTAGGAGTGCGGCACAAAAAACTAAGATGAGGCTGAAACACACTGTTCCAGAAAGTGCTTTAAAAATAATGGAAACAAGGGGCTGGCACTGTGACAAAATGGGCTAAACCTACTCCTGTGGCGCCAACATCCCACATGGACACCCATTTGTGTCCCGGCTGCTCCTCTTCATTTCCAGCTCTCTGCTACAGCCTGCGAAAGCAGTGAAAGATGGCCCAAGTGCTTGGGCCCCTGCATCCATGTGGGAGACCTGGAAGAAGCTCCTGGATTCAGATCAGCACAGCTCCAGCCATTGCAGCCATCTGGGGAGTGAACCAGCGGATGGAAGACCGACAGACCTCCCTCCCCCCCACCCCCCGTAACTCTGACTTTCAAATAATAAATAAAATAAATCTTAAAAAAAATGTTTTGAGGGGCTGGTGCTGTGGCGCAGTGGGTTAACACCTTGGCCTGAGGCGCTGGCATCCCACATGGGCACCGGTTCATAACATGCAATAAAGAATAAAGTACAGGGCCAGTGCTGTTGTGGTGTCGCAGTAAAGCCGCTGCCTGCAGGGCTGATATCCATATGGGCGCCAGTTCTAGTCCCAGCTTATCCACTTCTGACCCAGCTCTCTGATGTGGCCTGGGAAGGCAGTACAAGATGGCTCAAAGTCCTTGGGCCCTTGCACCCACGTGGGAGACCTGGAAGAAGCTCCTGGCTCCTGGGTTCGGATCGGCACAGCTCCGGCTGTTGTGGCCATCTGGGGAGTGAACCATCAGATGGAGGACCTCTCTCTCTCTGCCTCTCCTTCTCTCTGTGTAACTTTTTCAAATAAATAAATAAATCCTTAAAAAAATGTTTTGAAGTCTATGGAAAATGTCTATTATGAGAAAACTATTACTATTTGCAGACTAATGGTATATGAGAGTCTGGCACATGGGGATTTTTTTTTCATGTTCTAAGAATCACAGTCAGTAAAAATAGTGTATTATAAATATTCACCAAGTATAAAAACACCAAATTATTAGTCAACCCCTCCAAAGACACCAAAATAAATCTGAGCAGACGTTGCATTAATTGTGTGAAGCCTCTAATTTGATCCCTACTTATAAAAGTCCAGAAGATTTCTGAAGCTCAAAATTGCAAGTGAAATTTTAAAGCAATATGATGCACTGAAATTTTGAGCAGAATAAAAGGACTCCAAATCCTTCTCTGAGATTTAGTTATTTCAGATAAAATCTAACAAGAAAAAAAAATTACACTACACTGAGTGAAGAGTTCAACAAGAAAATTATAGAGCCAGCATTATATACTTTAAATCTAAAATTTTAAATTGCAGATCACACTCAAAGTAGAAAAAAACTGAAGGAGAATCTTTTGTTCATTATGGGTAACTTTAGGAATAACTATTAGAATCCTTAAGTAGTTGTTGATGACTTTAAATCAAAACTAGTTAAAATACTATCACTATTAACTGCTCAATGCTTTGCAAACTCCTTCCCATGAAGTCCTGAATCTATGGTCTTGCCATTATCTGTCCACCTACCCTTTCTAACCTTTCCAAAAACAATAAAAATAAAATCTCTCTGACCCCTTTAAAGCTATAATAGTTTCTTACATATAAAGAAATAAGCTCCTGGGAGCTAGCACTGTGGCACAACAGGTAAAGCTACCACCTGAGATGCAGACATCCCATATGGGAGCAGGTTTGTGTCCTGGCTGCTCTCCTTCAGAACCAGCTTCAATGCTAATGGCATGGGAAAAGCAGTGGAAGATGGTCTAGGTGCTTGGACCCATGAGATCCACGTGGGAGATCCAGAAGAAGCTCCTGGCTCCTGGTTTTGGCCTCGCCCAGCCCCAGCCATTCTGGCCATCAGGAGAGTGAAAAAGTGGTTGGAAGATATCTGTCTATCTCTCCCCCTCACTCTGTAACCCTTTCAAGTAAATAAATAAATCTTTAAAAAAAAGAGAGAGAGACAAAAAAGGGAGGGAGGGAAGGAAAGAAGGAAAGAAAGAAGGAAGGTAGGTAGGTAGGTTGGTAGGTCGGTTGGTCAATCGATTCTAGCAAACAGTATTTTATATGAACTCTACCAGCAGGGGGAAAAAGTCGTATGTTTGGCGAGCATCAAAAAAACAGTTTTAAATATTAATTTAAATCTACCAACCGTATTAGCATTGGAGAAGCTTGTTTACAGGTCAATACAAAACTAAACATAGCTTATCAGGAGAGGTTGTTTCGGTAAACTGAGTTTATAAAAGATTTTGAACTTCCAACAAGCTTTGTTTAGAAATAACTGCACAGCATTAAAGGACAAGTTGGAAGAAAACCAAAAGATATTCTTGTCATCTGCAATATGTTTCCTTTCAGCAATTCCCTCAAGCAAAATGGATTCTTGGTTGTTACTCTTAGATATAAAATTAGTAGAATTAACATCAGAATATGTTCTAACTCAAAAGGAACCTTAAAGAGTAGTTGCTTCAAATGGTTTTACTGGGTAAAATACAAAGATTAGAGAAACGTGAAGTGTCTAAGGCCACCCAACTAATCAACAAAAGAATTAAGGTCAGGGCCCAATATTATAAAATGTTTCATCAACAACAAAAAGAAAGGTTGCCACTCTTTTTTTTTTTTTTTTTTTTAAGATTATTTATTTACTTGAAAGGCAGAGTTACAGAGAGGCAGAGGCAGAGAAAGAAAGAGAGAAGTCTTTCATCTGCTGGTTCACTCCCCAAATGGCAGCAACGGCCAGGCCTGGGCCAATCCGAAGCCAGGAGCCAGGAGCTTCTTTCAGGTCTCCCATATGGGCACAGGTGCCCAGGGACTTGGGTCACCTTCTACTGCTTTCGCAGGCCATAGCAGAGTGATGCATAAGAAGAGGAGCAGCCAGGACTTGAACCAGTGCCCATCTGGGATGCTGGCACTGCAGGCAGCAGCTTTACCTGCCACACCACAGCACCAGCCCCAAAGATTACCACTCTTAAACAACTAGAGACTTTTTTATAAACTGTTAAAAGCCTGGCCCCTCTTCTCAAGAAAACAGAGAACACTAAAATCAGTGCTCTTTTAACTCTGAAGTACAAAACCCAAAGGAATAAAGTACATTTAAAATAATCACATTGAAATTAAAATTATCTCTACACACATTAAATGATTTTATACTAATAATGTGGTATGGGGCCAGTGCTGTGTAGCACATAAAGTTGTCACCTTCAATGCTGGCATCCCATTTGGGTGCCCGGCTACTCCACTTCCAATCCAGCTCCCTGCTAACGGCCTGGGAAAGCAGTGGAGGATGACCAAAGTCCTTGGGCCTCTGCATTCACAAAGGAGACCCAGATGAAGCTCTTGGCTCCTGGCTTCAGCCTGGCCCAGCCCTGGCCACCTTCGGCACCTGGAGAGTGAACCTGTGGATGGAAGATTCTGTCTCTCCCTCTCTCTCTGTAATTCTGAGTTTCAAAATAAATAAATAAATAAATTCTTTTTTAAAAAATGGGATGAAAAAATTTAACAGCAGTACATTTTTTTAAAAAATGATTCAAAAACAAGTTTAAACTTGGCCAATAAAATACTTTCTAAGTACCAGCATGCATCAGATTATCCTAACTTTATAGATAAAACTATCAAAACTCCTAACTGAGGCAAAGCACCTTGTTTGGTGGGGCTCTAGGATTTGTTGTGGCAGTTCAAGAAGGCATGATTACACCCATCATCAAGCACATTTCTCTCATTATACGCTTGGAATAATTTATTTTTAGAGCCAAAGTAGACTGGATAATGAGACAACCGAGCATAAAACTGGATGATGTACTATTTTGGCTGTTGTAGATTATAACAAGATAATAATGCTGCTAGGACTGAATATCAACTGGCATCTTTCAAAAAGGAGTTTATGAGTTTATTATCGTGAGATGTACCACAGCACCACATTCACTGCTCAATGAATCTAGGTCCACAATAGTGATCAGACGTCATCAAGATCTGGGAGAAAATACATATTCACACACATACATATTGTGTGAGAAACTAGCAGAAATGCACCAAGATACAGGAATTAAAGCTCATTGTCTTGAATATTTTTCAAACTAAAAGTACAACCAATTTTAAGAAACACTAAATGTTATGAAATGCAGATTCTAAAGGAAGTACTTGCTAAAATTTATCATGATTAGAATACTTTATCTCAACAATAGATAACTGTTTTATTATAATTTCTTAAAGAGGAGTTAACCTTGGAAACCAAC
Organism: Oryctolagus cuniculus; assembly: GCF_051225735.1. Classification (NCBI taxonomy): domain Eukaryota; kingdom Metazoa; phylum Chordata; class Mammalia; order Lagomorpha; family Leporidae; genus Oryctolagus; species Oryctolagus cuniculus. Next base: position 110,064,672 of record NC_142875.1, read on the forward strand.
AGTAGGGAAAAAAGAATCATAAACAGCTCCTTGTATGTCTTAACAGACATTCACAACACCAAGGCTAAAGATGCCAGACAAAGAGATTCCTTTATAAAAAGAAATCTGAATACTTGGGAAACAAACTTCCTTATTAAGGTATTGATAAGACAGAGGAAGCTGCAGGGGAAAATGCAGCCCTCAAGTTTCAGGCTTAGAATCTAAAACAGAACATTCACCAAGCGCCAAGTTTTCAACACACAGGATTCACAATAATACCCTCTTTATTCAAAATTTCTGGGTACTAAAGAGTCTAGTAATCTCCATTTCTGTTTTCCAACAAAGTTGTGCCAGGTATAATTAGATCTGGACAAAACTACCTATGGCTAGTGTATCCTCTAAACTAGAGAAACTTACACTAAGATTTAAAGTGAATCTACATGCCCTTAAAGTAGACAGGAAAACCTCTCTTTTTATCTATAACTACCAGGTGCTGCTGCACTGTGGGCAGAGTTCAGATATAAAATGGAGAAAGGCAAAGCTGAAACAAAGTATATTGAGAAAATGAATGCTGAGGGAAATTTAGCTATTATTACCAATAGTATTATTCAATATTATTTTTAATAAAGCTTGTCGCTCCCCGTCTTCATGGAGGAACGACACAGGACCCTGCGCTGTTCTTTTGTCTGCTCGGCCCTCCCCGGGTTTGCTGCTGGTTCTTCCCGGGTTGGCTACCGTCCCTTCCACCTCCGTGGAAGGGCGGTTCCCCCTGGCCACTTTCCCCACTTCCGCAGGGGAGCGGCACACCGCCGGCCGGCTCTCTCGGGGGCTGCACAGGTGTTCCTTCAGATGTTCCCCTTAGATGCTCCTGGTGCATGCCGTCTCTCTCCTCCTTTATAGTCCTCCTCCGCCAATCCTAACTCGGCTGCCCACACGCCAAGTACGCTGCTCTCCTCCAATCAGGAGCAGGTCCTGCAGCTTGTCAAGTTGGTGAGAGGCAGCTGGGTAGAAGCTGCTGCCTCCTCTCCCAGCGCCATATTGTGGGAGAGCAGATGCATAGAATAAGTCTTAATTCCAGTAACTCAGTCCAGTCTGGGTTGCTCCCAACAAAGCTAGTATTCAAAATATGCTAATTCTGTCAATCAGTTAAACTGGTATATCATGAGAAAAGCATTCTTAATTTTATATCATGATGAGAAATGTTTAAATTTATAAATTAGCAGTGCTGCCTATTATTTGTAAGCAATACATTAGGTGCCAACAGATATTTTAGGCAGCGAAAACTGACCAACAAAATGAGAAGTTGTTAAGATACAATGTCCTCACTAGGCTAATCCTCTGCCTTGCGGTGCTGGCACACCAGGTTCTAGTCCCGGTCGGGGCACCGGATTCTGTCCCGGTTGCCCCTCTTCCAGGCCAGCTCTCTGCTGTGGCCCGGGAAGGCAGTGGAGGATGGCCCAAGTCCTTGGGCCCTGCACCCCATGGGAGACCAGGAGAAGCACCTGGCTCTTGCCATCGGATCAGCGCAGTGCGCCGGCCGCGACGGCCATTGGAGGGTGAACCAACGGCAAAAAGGAAGACCTTTCTCTCTGTCTCTCTCTCTCACTATCCACTCTGCCTGTCAAAAAAAAAAAAAAAAAAAAGATACGTCATTCTTTCTACAGCAGGGACACATAAAGCAGACCAAAAAAAAAAAAGGCTTTTTGATGCTCCACCTAGCAGAAAAATGCTAATTACTCCTTCTGCTAATGTTTTAACATTTATTATTGAAAGGCCCCAGAACACTATAGGGAAAACTATCTGATGCAGAAGGACAGTGCAGACAAGTAAACTAGAAAATTTATTCATAACATGCAATAAAGAATAAAGTACAGGGCCGGCACTGTGGTGTAGCAGTAAAGCCACTGCCTGCAGATCCGACATCCCATATGGGCGCCAGTTCCAGTCCTGGCTGCTCCACTTCTGATCCAGCTCTCTGCTATAGCAAGAGAAAGCAGTAGAAGATGGCCCAAAGTCCTTGGGCCCCTGCATTCACATGGGAGACCCAGAATAATCTCCTGGCTCCTGGCTTCGGATCGGTACAGCTTTGGCCGTTGTGGCCAATTGGGGAGTGAACCAGCGGATGGAAGACCTCTGTCTCTCTGCCTCTCCTTCTCTCTGTGTAACTCTTTCAAATAAATAAGTGAATCATTAAAAAAAAAAAAAAGGAGAATAAAGTACAATGAAGAAGAAACCTACACAAGCACCACCAAATACCATTTAAATAGCACCTACAGATAAGTGGTTATCAGCTCTTAAGTACAGAAAGCAGACACATCCCAATAAAGACAAATCCCAACATAGGCATTTTCATATTAAAGTAGCAGCCAATAGCACAACTGCCTTGGTCTTTGTTTTGAAAAATGTGTTTATGTTAATGGCAGAGAAACAGAGAGATCTTCCATCTACTGGTTCACTTCCCAACAGCTTGAGCTGAGCCAAGACAAACCCAGCAATCCGGAACTCAGCCCAGGTTTCTGATATGGTGGCAGGGATTTGACTACTTGAGCCAGCACCTGCTGCCTCCCAGGTATGCATTAGCAGGAAACTGGACTGGAAGTGGAACTGTGATTCAAACGCAGGGATTTCAACATGGGATGCAGGTGTCCCAAATGGTGACTCAATCACTGTACCAAATACTTGCCCCTACAACTGTTTTTTTTTTTTTAAATCTGACATCATTAGAAAGCACTGTGTCTCATCCCCCTTTCTAGAAGCTAATTATAAAGCTGTTTTACTTCTTTATTCAACTCTGTATAATAATAATAATAATAATAATAATAATAAAAAATCAAGTCTGAAACTCAGGGCTTGCCATTCTTTTTCTCTGGTTTCTGTAATCCTTATACCCATTTCCCTAATACAGCCAGCATCTAATCATGTCACTACTTAGAAAAAGAGGAAGTAAGAAACCAATCTCAAGAATCTCCATTGAGGCAGCAAACAGAATAAATGAATGACAATTCTGAGCTCTTCCCATGTGATCCACCCAAGACACAAGAGCTTACTGTGCCTTATATTGCTACATAATTTAACAAATAACTATCTTTTCCTTCCAAATATACTACAAACCCAGAGCAGCTTGATCCCCAATAAACTCTAAACCTTCCAGAAAAAAACAGAGCCATCATAACCATAACTTTATATTTTCTTATGGTCCCAGACAAAACCAGCTTCCATTCATGAGCAGGACAGAAGCTAGGAATCTTCTGTAAGGGAACAAGAACAGAATGGGAGTCTGTCACCAGGGAAGGATGAGGTCAGTCACTACGTAACAAACACATCTTGGAAAAAGGAACATTAAAAACAATTCCTAGCTTTCCGAAAGTTTTCAAGTTCGATGTTTTCTGCCTACTGTCGAGTAAAGGAGATGAAACGGTGGGGGCAGTTGTGCCTGTCATCACTACTGGTGTCTCAGGATGAGAAAACTCAAGTTTTTCTCCCCCAGTTATGTAAGATTAATTTATATAAAGAGCTGTGCTCTTTCCTTAGTTTGCTATATACCAGCAGCGATACATCATTAAGAAGGGAATGAGACCTTCCTTCCGATCTCCCAGATGTGTCTCTGAAAAGAAAACGACAAAATCACTGACGTCCAACGAGCAAAGCCTCACCAGAGTCTGCAGGGGAAACAAGAAAGGAAGGTCCGTGCTTGTACAGGCTGCAAGAAGTAAATTTACCAATAACCAAACAGTCTGTCCAAGAGAGGACAAAGAACAAATAGCAGTTATATTCCAGCAAACCTGGAAGAAAGATGGATCTAAAAGGCAGCTTTAAGAATGCTGGAAGCACCCAAGGAAGTGGAGGGGAGACAAGTGACATTGTTGGATGCTTAGCTCAGGAAGACAGAATGGGAACCTGAAACAAGGCAAACTTTAGGATCTTCTACACTCTTTGCACACTGAGAAAACAGATCCTGTTTAATAACACATCATATATCATATGTATATTCCCTTTTATTATTAAACATTGTCAAATCCTCCATAAATTCTCTTTTCTTTACCCGAATCCCTCCAGAATTATTTGTGATTCTAAAGGATTAAATACATGTGAAATGAGAAGTCTTGAAAAATTGTCACCAAGAAATCAATGATTTTATTCTCAAGCTAATCAGTCATAGTAAACTGAAAAGAGAAGACCAAATATAGAATTCTAAAAATCTCAGTGATAATAGATCAGGTGTTCTTCCCTTATGTAAATTTTATTGCTACAGATATTCTCCCAGGCTACAAGGTCTTAAACTATTTTCCTAATAGTGGTAATGCTCTCATCTATGGTCTTTAGCCAGTTAACCACAAAAAAAGTGTCAATTGGTGGGATTAGTTGGGCAATCTGTACTCAAGCAGCATCAAATGATGCTAAGAGCCTGTCTGAAAATCCACAACCTTTGTCTCATTAGCACTGAATTCTAGCTGTTAAAGATTCAAATACTGATTTGGATTTTTTAAAAGGGCTGTGAAATACTAACAGTGGGGAGAAAATTCATATAGTCTATGCAAAATTTTTTATTAATGGGAACCAGCTGCAAGAATAAGAGATTTGTTTTCAGTGTTTGAGCCTGGTAGAATACTAATGGATTTCCTCCAGCCCAAGTTTTCATTCTGGAAGGAAACCCTTTTAATTCATTACTCTCTCCAAGTCCCTGGCACTTTTCAGAATTACCTTTCTAAAATAACTGTGCTACAGTCCAAACTTTCTACCCATTAGATGGGTGCAGTTGCACTCTGAAGAGCCATTCTTTATAAATGAAGTCATCCATCCCCCAAGGGAAAATGAGCTCCTAACTCTGTTTTATGCAATCCCAAGACCTCTTGCACAATGTAATTTAGAGTTGTGAATTTTAGACTTCAGAGTCAATATCAAGGATATATGCCATTTACAAAACATTTTGATAAACTATTCACCACTATTTTTACGATAATTCAATTTGATCGCCACAAACTTAAACACTTCATAAACATTTTTTCCAAGCTTTGGTTAAGTAATTTCTCATCTATACAGTACATAAATTAATCTAAAATTATTTCCACATAACTATCTTAATATTTAATACACCCTATCACCTACCCCCAACACCAACGACAACACATTACGTGTGTGTGTGTTTGTGTGTGTATAAATATATAGGCTTTGTTTTCCTAACTTAAGACAGCCAGCAATTCCACTTCAGAACTTACAAAATTTTAGTGTGCCTCTAGGAATTCAGGTTCATTCAAAATGAGGAAAATCAGTTACGTAAGTTTTTAAGATTAAATATAGATGAACACCCATTTCTTACACCAATATAACTCAGAAATCCTGAGATTAGGTGGAAGACAATACAGTATTCCCACAATGTGGGGTTAAGTGAAATTTCTACAAAAGATGCCTCTGGCACCTTAGACAATTGTTGAGTAAAGAATATCCACATCAGATTATGACCAACACAAAAACCTTCATAAAACTGATTTTAAAATGACAAAGCAAGAAACAAACCTCAATTTTGTCTGTTTTGGCATCTCCCCAGTAGATTTTGCCCTCATCATAATCCAAGGCTAAACCATTTGGCCAACCAAGAGAAGTGTTAACCAATACTACTCGATCGGAACCATCCAGAGCTGCTCGCTCAATTTTCGGTATTTCTCCCCAGTCAGTCCAATACATGTACCTTCAGAAGTAGACAGAAAACAAGTTAAAAATACATTATAAAATGTAGCTTTCAGATATGCTAACGGGGAGATCTATCCCTAATAATACTTTGGTATCATAAATCAACATGATAGGGGATAACGAATATGAGACTTAAACATATGGAGCATGTTGAAGACATTTTTAATAACAGTGTATAAGCCTATAGAAAATTTCCAGGCTAAACAGCATCTTCTAAAACGAATCTGGAAAATGCCTAATAACGAGATTTCATCTTTTCTTACTTTTTCAAAATATTGTGTGCTCCTTGCCTTGAGCGTTTACTCTTTATCCAGATGCCTTGTCATCTCTGATATAAAGAGCTTATACCAGCAGCAATAGTCAGAAGACAAACTGAATATGCAAAACAGCTAATTCCTCCTGCAGTGCTAAGTGAGTCGTGTGGCTCCTTGATATTTAAGTGGTTCTGGGGCACCGGTATACACTGAGGTATGATAATTTATCACTAAGTTTGTCCTCAGAACAAACTTCACAGCAACAATATGATTGGTGAGATGTGTAGAAAACTGTGCTTTCCTGGACTACAATCAGGGTGGGATAGCAAAAAACCAAAATAAGAGAAGAATAGCTGCATGCTAACAAAGTTAAAAGAAAACGAGGTATTTGCATATTTGAGGAAATATAAAGTAAGATATATTCTTTCTATAAGCCCTGAAAACAGGACAAGGTTAAATCTTCCAGGGAATGGGAAAGAATTCTGAAAACAATTTCTTTCCCAATTTTTCATGGTCATGAGGCAATCTCAGCATGTTACAGACAACACCAAAGTCAACAGCACAAACTAAAGTTAGACAAAGTATTTCAAGACATGTAAGGCAAAAATTAACATTTCACTTGAGATTTTATTCCAATCAGCATACCCTAAAAATGGACAGCCATTAGGGAACTGTTGGTTGGAAACCAACTTTTATACTTTATGGACTGTACTTCTTATTGTCTTAGTCAATGTTTCTATAGGCACCTAAAGAAAACAGAAACACCAGACAGATTCACTAACAACAGGGCTTTCTTACCCAACCATGGGATCTAACACAATAGCCCGGGGCTCCTCCAAGTCCTCCGAAATCAAGATCTTCCTCATGGTCCCATTGAGCCTTGTCACTTCTATTCGATCAGTGCCAGTGTCTGTCCAGTAAAGATTTCGTGCAACCCAGTCAACAGCAATACCATCAGGATGGGCAATTTGAGCAGTGACCACGAACTGACTGCCAGATCCATCTATGAACGAGCGCCGTATGGCCCTCACTTCATCATCGGTCCAGTAGATGTAGCCATCCACAGGATCGTAATCTATGGCAATGGCATGCCGGATATCTTCTAACTGCAGAACAATGTCTGTGAAATCTGGTGTATCCAAAGAAATGCGTCTCAAATCTGTCCTTCGGGCTAAAAGTAGTAATTCTGTAGCACCTAAAATAACAAAAGTGAAATAAAGACAAATAATTTGAAAGTCACAGGCAATATTTAATCATTCAGAGAATGTAAACTTTTTCATAAATTGAAAAACAAGTGAGTATGAAAGGTTATTAAGAGCGGAAATGGAAAGTTACACACCAAAAATATGAAGTGCCTATAATAATATCAAATTGCAATGGCTGAACTCTCCAAATCAAGTTGTGATCCAGTCTCTGGTTTCATTCATTATTTAGCCCCTGGAAATATATTTTTTTAAGGAAAAATGAAAATAATGACTAATAACTAAAAAGCCTAAGTAGCTGATTACTAGAGGGGGAAGGACATGTAGGATATAGATCCTTTGTTCAAAAACCATGTTTTTAAAAGGTCAAGAAATCTAGGATAAGAATCTTCTTGTGGCTGATGAGGATGCCAAAGAATTGGATTGTGGTAATGGCTGCTTAAGCTTTGTAAAGGCATTAAAAATCATTGAATTGAACCCTTGAATTCAATGAATTTTATACTATATAAATTACATCTCAGTAAAGTTGTCCTAACAAAGGGAAATACAGAGCAGTACCTCACAGAAGTAAGGACATAGGAAGTTATGGGGATGAAAGCAGCAACTACGGAGAGAGGGATCAAACACACATAGTGGTAAAGAACCAGAACTGTGGTCCAACAGAACTTGATTCAAGGACCTACACAAACTTAGGCTAAATATCAAATCTCTCCAAGCCTGATTTCTTCATCTTTATGTTACAAAGCTGTTGTGAAAATTACAAGAGATAAAAGTAAGACTCAGGAAGGTGTTAAGCATTAAGTATTCAAGAAATATCAAATTATATGTTCCTACTGAAAAAATACTTTTCATTTTTTATTTTAAACCAGTTCTACTTACAAAGTGCTTTAACTTAAATAAGGATTCAATAAGAACATAGTTGAGAATGAAGATATTAAGCATAATCTCTTTATTTTTTTCATTTTCAGTGTTGAAGTAAACCATCAGCAAAAAGGGAAAAAAGAGACAACTGAGCAAGAAAAGATTTTTGGCCAAGGAAATCCAAAAGAAAATACTTTGTCAATGTGGAATTTTAGCCAAGAAAACTCTCAACATTAGCTATCTGACTTGACTCTAGAGTTAATTATAAACGAACTGTGACTAGGAGAAAATATAACCCAAAATGCCACAGCAGGCAAGAAGTAGGATTTGCTTTGCACAATTCACTGCCCCTACTGACTACCAAGAGAAACCAGCCAAAACCTTGCAAACAAATAAGTCATGAAGCTGTTAATATGAGCAAGGTGATCAAAACACAATTAAGGGTATTACCTGCCAAAGGCAACCTGAAATTCAAAACTGGCTAAATGTGCCCTGCTATGAGGGAGTAGAAAGACCACTGTTACTAAAATAAACCTTCTGTTTTAAACTCAGACTACATTTTTTAACCAAAAAAAAAAAAAAAAGCAACATTACAAAAACCTTTTGTTTTAAATTGAAACCAAATTATCGTTTGCCATGGAAACCGTCTGACAAGAGTCAGCCAGCTTCACCTTTGACTATGAGGATAATTTATCAATGCCAACTCATAACAAACATCCTGTACATGACTCCATTCCATCACTCTAACTCCCTGACCCCCTTGCCAGGAACTCTCTAACACACTTTGAAACGAAGGCTCCTGCTTTTCAGAGTTAAGATAAAGAAGCCCCTGCTAAACACAACAATTTTCTTACCAGGTCTTGCTGGTTGCTAGAGAACCCAATGTGGTAAAAATCGAAGAGTAACATCCCCGTTAAGAACAGAAAGAAAAGAACTGGTGTTCCTCCCAATCAAAAGTCCCTGAAATGTCCTACATCAATGTACTTATAACAACATGCCCTCTCTCCACGTGGAGCGAAGAGCAAGGAGAAGCAGCAACGGGTGGTGGTCCAGTAGAAAAAGAAGTTGCTCTAAATACAGTTGGATTTCTTTTTTCTTCTTCTATTGAAACTGCTTGTCATTAAAAAGCAATTTAAAAATTCTTCAAGCATTTTTTGAAAATATATCTGTCCTGTGATATTCTTTGTATAATTTTAATAAACATTTTCTCTTCCACACAGGATCTTTTTTTAAAAAAAAAATTTATTTATTTATTTATTTATTTGATAGTCAGGGTTACACAGAGAGAGGAGAGGCAGAGAGAGAGAGAGGTCTCCATCCGCTGGAGTTGGCCACAATGGTCAGAGCTGCGCCGAACCAAAGCCAGGAGCTAGAGCTTCCTCTAGGTGTCCCACGCGGGTGCAGGGGCCCAAGGACTTGGGCCATCCTCCACTGCTTTCTCAGGCCATAGCAGAGAGCCACACAGAATCTTTATTTACAAGTGTTACCTACTATTAAAGATATATTTTTCTTTTTTTTAAAGATTTATTTATGTATTTGAGAGGCAGAGTTACAAAGAGTGTGAGAGCGAGAGAGAGAGAATGAATGAATGAATGAGAATATGAATCTTCCATCTGCTAGTTTACTCCCCAGATAGCTGAAACTGCCAGGGCAGAGCCAGGCTTAAGGCAGGAGCTTCATCTGGGTCTCCCACATGGGTAGCAGGGGCCAAGCACTTGAGTCATCTTCCTCTGCTTTCCCAGGCACATTAGCAGAGAGCTGGATCAGAAGTAAAGCAGCCAGGACACAAATCAGCCGCCATATGGGATGCCAATGTTGCAGGCAGTGGCTTTACCTGCTGTGCCACAACAGCGCCCTCTAAAGATATGTTTATTCTTTTAAGATTTATTTATCTAATTGAAAGAGTTACACAGAGAGAAGAGGAGACAAAAGAGATATTCCATCCACTCATTCAACCCCCAAACGGCTATAATGGCCAGGGCTAGGCCAGGTCAAAGCCAGGAGTCAGAAGCATCTTCCAGGTCTCCCACGTGGGTGCAGTGGCCCAAGCACTTGGGCCATCTTCCATTGCTTTCCCAGGCACATTAGCTGGGAGCTGGATTAGAAGCAGAGCAGCCAGGACTTGAACTGGCAGCTATATGGGATGCCAGCAACACAGGCAGCAGATTCACCCACTATGTCACAATGCCGGCCCCTAAAGAAATATTCTTTATAAGAGGTAGTACTCATTTTCACAGGAATCAATTGTGATATCAACCAATGAATATGAAATCTGAGAGAGAAAAGAAATGGCAGCTAACTTTTTTAAAAAAAATAGCATGTTACTTAATATACCAAACTAATTTAAGAGAAATAAATCATTTAGAATTCCAATTGTCATAAAATCTTTCCATTTTGGATATAATATCAATCTTACCATCTTTGCAGGTTTTTCCATTCTCCAGGAGTTTGACCCCAGTTGGACAAGCACACTGATAGAAAGGCTTGACTGGAGACATCAGACACAAATGGGAACAACCACCATTATCAATTCCACATGGATTAGTAGCTGTCAAATATAAATCACACTGATTAATATTAATGATTATGGATGACCTCCCTCAGTCTGGGTATATAAAGATTAACAATCACAATGGAAGCAAATGTGATAAACCAAAATTATTACCAAATGCCATCCAAGTTCTTGACTACCAGATCACCTCCAAGGAAGGGAATTAATTAGTGATAATTTACAAGCACTTTGTATCCAAAGAGTAACAAGTAAGAGTCAATCAGCGGATTGAAACTAAATGCTATCTTGCACCATATAGACTACACATACAGAGACAAATAGGAAATGAATTGCCGCGGGGTGAGAAAGGCTTCCTTGGAGGAGCCCTGAAGGGTAACAACTGCAAAGCACGGTAGAGCCACAGGCCGAAAGCCAGGGGGCGGCACACTGGATTGGATGATGCAGCAAACAGCACAAGTGGAGGTGAGGGAGGGCGCCTGCTGACATGTGAACAGCAGCTGAAGCTGAAAGAGTGTAGAGTGGCAACAGGCTGTGGTGCAGGCACTGACAGCCAAGAAAGGAAAGAGAACACTGAAACGATTCGTGTGGAAAGGATAGACAGAACTGACTGAAAGAGAAAGGGAGCAGCAGAGAGAACTAATTAACATATCTGTAGAAACTATGAAAACGTATGCATTCAAAAAGATCAACATAGCGATGGAGACCAACAGAATATGAAACATAAAAGAGCAATATCAAAGTTAAGTGCAATTTATTGAACCATAAAGCATAAAGGGACAAAACATTTTCTTTTTTCCAAAAGAGTAACACACACACATAAAAACATTTTTATGGGCTAAGATCATCAGACTCCAGTGTAACACATTTGATATTTGATTTTCTCCCCCTAAATGGAAAGAACTAATACAAAGCAAGACACAATGCAATGCCTCTTCATTCTTGGCTACAGAACACAATCTGAAATACACTCAGATGCATGCCAGGCATTTATTTACATACAAGTGCCAAGCACTTAACATTCTCATATTCCTTTTAAACCTAATTCCAATCCTGTCTTACCAAAAGTGGTTGCCAGCAGTCACAGCCCAAGTTATTATAAAAGTTGACCAAAAACAGAAGCAAAACTAAGACAAAAAGAGGTGGTTGAGGTAGGCATGTTAAGGTTTAAACAGGTGCTTTATTCAGCAACTGAGGTTATTTAAATTTACCAGCTGGACTAAGAGGTTTCTATTCAAGAAAAATGTTTGTTTTATAAACATACACACACACTGAGAGAAATAATATAAATAAAAATATACGACTGTAGAAGCTTAGCATATGAGCTCTCAATTATTAATGCATTTCTCTCTTCTCCACCTCCATAACTCCTTTCCCCCAGAAAGGGCTGAGGTAGTCTACAGCGACAGCCATCAGGCGGCGAATGGTTTAGGTTATGTGTCTAACGTAAATTATATCTTGATGTTTTTACTCTTTTCTATTCCCTCTCACTACCTTTGGATACATACTCCCTTCTCCTGACCCTCACTGAAGCCAGACACCAGAGCACTACACAGCTGTTCCAACTTGCAATTCAAAAATCAAGATCACTTACCATTTGGCTGCCTCTGTTGGCTGAAGGCATGTATATCCATGGGAGAGAAGATGTTAGAATGGATTTCACGCAGACCCTCGCCAGTATACTTGTTGCAAGCCAAAATGGAGTGTGTATTCCAGTCAGTCCAGTACAATGTGTCCTCAAATAACGTCAAGGCAAAAGGATGTGGAAGAGAACCTTTAACTACTGCCTGCCTATTTGCAAAAAGAGAAAAACTTACTTCTAAATTTTCTTCTTTTACTATAAAATCATCCCATCCATTAAAACAGGCTTAGTATTCATTAACAAATATAAATTCCTAGTAACACATACTTTAGTTCAAATACATTTATTAAAAAGTAAGCCACGTGATTAATTCAAATGTTTTCAAGACCTCCATAAACTCCAACAAAGCCTTCAGAATGGTCTCTAACTTGGCAGCAGGCCCGAAGTTCACTACAAGCCACCTGATTCGGAGAAAAAGCCCCAGTGTTAGCACTGCCGCCCATTCTCACCCCTCCACTACAACCTCTAGACTCACATCTACTCTCTCATCACATAATTCATGTCAACAGACAAAGCTGGCCAATAAGAAAAATCCCAGGGGTTACCACCAGCACTGGGAAGTAGATATAAATCAGCAATAGGTTTATCCCTTCTGGACATGGAAAAACAGAGAACCTGAACCTGTTTCTTTCATTATGTCTTCCAGTTTTCAGAACTAAGAATGAAAACACACATCTGAGGCTAAAAAGGCATTCATTCAGGGAGAACTCTCCCTGCAGGCTCCAGCCCTGCTGCTAATTTTTTGCTATCTTGTTTTTAAACTCCCCAATTCAGGCAGCCAAAAGGAAGTCCTGTCACTGGCAGGATATGTTCATGAAACAAAGCAGACTTAAATTTCCAGAAGCAGTGTGTATTACATACAAAGGAAAGCAGAGAGCCTGATTATTATTTGGGGCCCAGAACTTTGCAGAGTGTCACAAAGAACTACATAATCAGTAAATGCTCTAGAACGAGCAATTAAACCATGTTTTGAGTCAAAATATTTTTTAAAATGCTTTCATGTTTTCACAAATAATCCCAGTGGTCCAGCCTAGAGGGGAGAGAGGGAGAAGAGGAAGAAAGAAAAATCAGGGAGAAAGGGAAGGGAAAAGAGAAGTTATTTAAGAGAAATAGAGAAACACATATCTTAAGGAAGCTGTTTCAGTTTTTAGGTAGGTCAGGTTACTTGATGATCTCTAATATTCCTCCCAAGTAAATTAAACTCAAGAACAGTAATTTTCATCTAAGCAGAATTAGCATTCGTTATTGTACGTGGACTGATCCTCATCTACTAAACGAGGCCAGATTTTTTAGAAAATGAATACAAAATAAGCACGACTAGTTTACCAAACAAACTTTCCATTTTGGAATCTGCTACCTACTCTGCTAGCCCAGATCACCACAAGTTTCTACCCTCATTTTCCTTAATTCTCTCCTATCCTATTACTTTTCCCTCTGAATTCCCAAAAAGAATTGTCACAATACATACTCCAGAAGTGCTTTCTTCCACTTTTTATAGGAATAGTTTTATTATGCTTACTAAAGTGACTATGTTATTTAGAGGAATAATATTAACATTTAATATGTCGATATGTTTCACATTAAAATATTCCAAGATTCATTATGGTAAGAGTTCTGAGAGGCTGCTAATAAAGATAACACACACAAACGAAAAATGCGGAACAGGAAAAAACTAAGTTACTTGGCATGTCATTACCATCCTGAAGAACTGCAAATTACATAACCAGATCTTTGAAAGGCTTTGGAGAAAAACAAATAAACTTTTTAAGTCCTTAAAATAAATGCTAAAGGTTATTCTAATGAACTAAGCAAAATACACATATGGGAAAAGTAAAATTCCTTCCTAAAAGCTATACTCATTTTATACTGATTAAAAGCATAGAATTATGACTCAGAGCTGTTTTTTATAAGTATTTAGTGGATACTTGTAGATGTAAGTATAAAAACAGATGATGCAGAAATAATCCAAATTTGTGACTAATTGTGCTGGGGATAAAGTGGGAAGGAAATAAAACCTGGGATGACAACCAGGGGGATTTCATCTTTAGGTGAGCAATATTAAAACATAAATCTCAAAGGGGCCGGCGCTGTGGCACACTAGGCTAATCCTCCACCTGTGGCACCGGCATCCTATATGGGCACTGGGTTCTAGTCCCGGTTGCTCCTCTTCCAGTCCAGCTCTCTGCTGAGGCCCGAGAGGGAAGTGGAGGATGGCCCAAGAGCTTGGGCACCTGTATCCGCATGGGAGACCAGGAAGAGGCACCTGGCTCCTGGCTACGGATCAGCATAGCTCCGGCTGTGGCGGCCATTCGGGGGGTCAACCACCGGATGGAAGACCTTTCTCCCTGTCTCTCTCTCTCACTGTCTATCACTCTGTCAAATAAATAAATAAATAATTTTTTTTAAAAAATCTCAAAAACGTTTTTGAATATTGAATACTTGGGAAGGCTGAGTTTAAATCCTGCCCCCCCAACACACATTTACTACTGGTATCATTTCTACAAGTTTTGTTTCCCTCATCTGTAAATAGAAGACAATAATCTATCCTCATGGTGTTACTACAAAGATTAAACAGCAACATGTGCAAAGTTCATTTAATATTATGCTTGGTACTTCATAATATTTCATTAATGATCCCATAATTTCAGGGTATACATTTATAAAATTTATTATTTCTGATACAGGGTATACTCTGTGATGAGCATTTCATGTGATAGCTTTTAAATAATTTTTAAGTCAACAGCTTACTAAAATCAGTAAATACTATACTAAAATTAAATTCATTTTTGATAATTTAATAAAATGTTATATAATAATTTAGATAAATTAATAAAAATTCTATTTCTTTTTAATTATTTAAAATTTCAATTATTTTAATTTTATTTGAAAAGCAGAGAGACAGAAAGGAATACACAGAGATCTTTCATCCACTGGTTCACTTCCCAAATGGCCACAATAGCCAGAGTTGTGCCAAATAAAGCCTGGCACTCAATCCATAGCTCCCATGTAGGTGCAGGGATCAAAGTACTGGAGTCGTCATCTGCTGATTCCCAAGGTGTGCATTAGCAGGAAGCTGGACTGGAAGTGAGTAGCTGGGTCTCAAACCAGAGAATCAGATATGATTCAGGCATCCCAACCACTGAGGCAAATGCCCCCTCCTTAATATTCAATTTAAATGACACTTATTTTTCATTGCCTCCTTCATCTTCTCCCCTGCAAGTCAAGATATTTTTCTTCCTCTAGGCTCTCATAACAGGTAGTGGACTGTATTATGACTGTTAATTTATCCAACAAATCTATCACTGATAATATTTTTGAGAGTGGGAACACTAGCTTATTCATATTCCCAAGATCCTATACAATGCTGTATGCATAAACAAGGTGGACTTATTAGACACTCTGTGAATGTTTGACAAAATTAAATGTTTTAAATGAAAACTGTGTAATTAACAGTGTTGACAAGACTATCACTTGTCATTTACTGGCATGTCCAGATGCTGACTTGTTCCTGAAAGTGGAGATACCTGATATAATCCTCACTTTTCTTCTCCCTGGCTGAGATTACCAAACAGGGCTACTTGCTACTTCATCTATTGGAAACACTAGTTACTCCAAAGAGGTGTTGATCGAAGCAAATAAAAATGAAAATGGTAAGGAAAAGCAAAGCCCAGTTCTTCACGACTATGCCACAACAAGAGAAGCTAAAAACTGCGACTCCACTGTGGAGACCACAGAAAGAAACTGCGATACCCTCCCCCATGATGTTTTGATTTAATATTATGTTTTAGCAACCCCCAAGCACCATTTCCTGCTGGTATCTGTCATTTTCTGCAGTTTTCAGATAAAGCTCACCCCCATCATCTCCCCTCCAGGACAAGCCTTCCTTCCCACTACTTCTTTCAGATTCCATGAACTTTGCAGGCACTTACTTCAATTTCTGAACATACACACCCCCTTCCATACTCACTGACCTTTTATTTCTGGTTCTCCTCCCAAAAAGGCGAGGATAAGAAGGTTCTTGATATTTTATGTATTAGTAAATTTAAACTAGAAAAGAACTTTAGTTTCCCAAATGTATGGTATCTACTGTTGTTATTAACAGTGAACGTGAGCAGGGCCGGCACTGTTGGAGTAGCAGGTAAAGCTGCCACTTGAAGCGCCGTCATCCCATGTGGGCGCCCAGCTGCTTCACTTCCAATCCAGCTCTCTGCTACAGCCTGGGACAGCAGCGGAAGATGGCCCACATGCTTGGGGCCCTGCACCCACATGGGAGACCTGAATGAAAAGGTACAAACTCGAGATACAAAAAGCTGTGTAGGGGCCAGCATTAAGGAGTAGTGGGTGAAGCCGCCACCTGTGATGTCAGCATCTCCTATGAGAGCGAATTCAAGTCCTGGATATGGTCCCGCTCCCTGCTGGTGTGCATGGGAAAGCAGTAGAGGTAAACCCAAGTATTTGGGGACCCTGCCACCATGTGGGAGACCCAGATGAAACTCCTGGCTCCTGGCTTGAGCCCAGCCCAGCCCCAGTGGATGTAGCCATTTGGGGAGTGAGCCAGCAGATGGAAGACATTCCCCCCTCCACATTCCCTCTCTATGTCTTTCAAATAAATAAATCTTTAAAAAAAAAACTGTCAAAAAAGCCAGAAGATCTAGTGAGCATGAGTGCCTCTGCAGGAGGAATCACACCTGACAGGTCTAAGGACAGAAGAGAACATGCGATTGACAGCACTGGAAGGCATAGCAAAACCATGAAAGAACAGCAATCAGGTGACAGGGTGCTGAGTGAATACAAAGAATCCATGATGAGCACAGACAGCTAGCGTGCTTCCACCTACTGCGAATGGCAATGGCGACAACTCACCTCCAGAGACCCTTCCAAGTTCCCTTCCAGGTTTCCTTTCAGATAAAGCCTCATGCTGAGCAGACAGTACTAGGAGTAGAATGAAGTGGGGTGAAAGGTACAAGAGAAACAATGGAAAATAAGGTACAGAAAATAATGGGAAAAGGAAACAGAGCCAAGAAATCCCAAGAGGTAAGTTGTCAGTTTTTAAAGTACACACGTGCGCACATACACACACTGGAGTCCGTTACATTGCAAAAGTTAAGACAAACCCTGCCTTCTACATGTTCAAGAAAAAGTTTCACATAAAAATAGGAAAACGAGGGGCTGGTGCTCTGGCTCACTTGGTTAATCCTCCACCTGCAGCACCGGCATCCCATATGGGTGCCGGGTTCTAGTCCCGGCTGCTCCTCTTCCAGTCCAGCTCTCTGCTGAGGCTCAGGAGAGCAGTGGAGGATGGCCCAAGTGCTTGCCCTGCACCCACATGGGAGACCAGGAAGAAGCACCTGGCTCCTGGCTTTGGATCAGTGTAGCTCTGGCCGTGGCAGCCATTCGGGGGGTGAACCAATGGAAGGAAGACCTTTCTGTCTCTCTCTCTCTAACTGTCAAATAAATAAAAAAAATAATAAAAAAAAGGGGGGAGGGAGAACAAAGCATTAAGGTCAGTCAAATCCCACTAACAAAAAGGATGAATGACATTAATAGCAAGCATCCCAATAGATAAAGGATCCCAGAAAAATACGGAAACAGAAAAAAACAAAATGATAACCTGCTTCAAAATAAGCTAAAAGACTTATTAATAAGACAATAACCTTAACAATGACGTAATCAGAAAACTCAGATCTGAGAAGAAAGAACTAGTGGAAAAAACTGGAAATAAGACAAATAACAAATCATTTCAAAGTAAAGTCAAAGTTTAAAATAATGCAAAAGTAAACAACAGATAAGGACATGGAAACAGAGGGAGAAAGGAGGGAACTTTTAAAAAATAAAGAAATAGAGGAGGATTTTTGAAAACTGTTTTGAAGCATCATGGGTGAGAGAGAGAATGAAACTACAGTGAAGCAAGGAATTGAAACTCCAAATGGTAACTCAAATCCCCACACAGAAATAAAGAGTACCAGAAGCAGTAAAAAGGTATTTCTCCCATTTTTAGCCATTTTAAAAAATATGTAAGATTGACAAAGCATTAATACTAATGTTGTATAAGTTATCACAGAAATGCAGTTTAAATAATAATATCACAAGAAGGGAGAATGGAGCTATGCCAGAGTAAAATTTCTGTACTTCACATGAATATGAAAAATTAACATTACCATGAAGTACATTTTGACAAAATGCAATCTCTAGGAAAATCAGTAATTAAAAATCCAAGGATTTAAAAAACACAAAGGGCCAGAGTTGTGACATAGCTGGTAAAGCCATAGCCTGCAGTTCTGCCATCTTGTATGGGTACCAGTTCGAGTCCTAGCTGCTTTACTTCCAATCCATCTCCCTGATAATATACCAAGGAAAGCAGTGAGGACAGTCCAAGTGCTTGGGCCCCTGCAATCACATGAGAGATCAGAAAGAGGTTCCTGGCTCCTAGCTTCAGCCTGGCCCAATTCCAACTATAGTGGGCATTTGGAAAATGAACCACTGGATGGAAGATCTCTCTCTGTCTCTCCCTCTCTCTGTAACTCTGCCTCTCAAATAACATAAATCTTTAAAAAAAAAAAAAAAGACCAAGAAATTAAAAGTGATAAGACTACAAAACATCTATTTAATAGAAAAGGCAAAAAAGAACAGCAAAGTAACAAAAATGAAACAAGATTTTTTTTAAAGACTCCAAACAAAAGGGAAAGATGGTTAGACTGAATAAAACAAAGCAAGATAAACTGATCTTCTGTATAAAAAGATAATTGAAAATGAATCTTAGCCGGCGCTGCAGCTCACTAGGCTAAGCCTCCGCCTTGCGGCGCCGGCACACTGGGTTTAGTCACAGTCAGGGTGCCGGATTCTGTCCCAGTTGCCCCTCTTCCAGGCCAGCTCTCTGTTGTGGCCAGGGAGTGCAGTGGAAGATGGCCCAGGTGCTTGGGCCCTACACCCCATGGGAGACCAGGATAAGTACCTGGCTCCTGCCATCGGATCAGCGCGGTGCGCTGGCCTCAGTGCACCAGCCACGGCAGCCATTGGAGGGTGAACCAACGGCAAAGGAAGACCTTTCTCTCTGTCTCTCTCTCTCTCACTGTCCACTCTGCCTGTCAAAAAATAAAAAAAAATAAAAAAAAAAAAGAAAAAGAAAAAGAAAAAAAAAGAAAATGAATCTTGATGTGAATGGAAAGGGAAAGGAAGCAGGAGAGGGGAGGGTTGTGGGTGGGAAGGAAGTCATGGGGAGGAAAAAGCCATTGTAATCCATAAGCTGTACTTTGGAAATTTATATTCATTAAATAAAAGTTAAAAAAAAATAAAGCAAGAGCCAACTTAAGTAAACACATAAGCTAGACTTGAGTATTACACACAAATAGGTTCAAAAGCAAATAGTAACAAAAAAAAAAAGAGCTGTAGCAGTTCAGTCAGAAAAAAAATAAACAGAAAGCATTACTAGAGGCGCAGAAACATATTTATGAGAAACTGTTGAATCATAAGGAAGACACACTTAGAAACATACAGGCAAGGGGCTGGTGCTGTGGTGTAGCAGGTAGGGCTACCACCTGTGGTGCCAGCATCTCATATGGGCGCCAGTTCGAGTCCTGGCTGCTCCACTTCCAATCCAGCTCTTTGGGAAAGCAGTGGAAGATGGCCCAAGTCCTTGGGCTCTCTCAGCCACGTGAGAGACCCCAAGGAAGTTCCTGGCTCCTGGCTTCAGATCAGCGCAGCGCTGGCTGTTGCAGCCAACTTGGGAGTGAACCAGCAGACGGAAGACCTTTCTCTCTCTCTCTCTGCCACTCCTCCTCTCTATGTGTAACTCTGACTTTCAAATAAATAAGTAAATCTTAAAAAAAGAAAAACAAACAAACAAACAAAACATAAAGGCAAATAAAAATAAAGCTCCAAAACAAATAAAGGAAACCTTAACAAAACTGATTGGAAAAATACTGTTCAACAAAAACAGAGATGTCAACATCCAATTCTCATTAAAGGATAAGAAACTAAACAGAAAATTATCAACAACAGAGAAGATTTGAACAACCTTATCAACTACCTTAAACTAACATCTACAGAATAATCCATTCAATGAGACAATCCGCGTTTTTCTCAAGTGCATGTGGAACTTTCTCCAGGAGAGACCATATGCTAGGTCACAGAATTAATTTTAAAAGCTGAAAATCACAAAGTATATTTTCTGACCACAATGGAATTCATTAAAAAATCAACAACAGATGAAAATTTGGGAAATCAAATTTTTTCTAACTCCTAAATTTTTAAAATTCTTTCTCATTTTTGTCTAAATAAGTAATGAGTGAAACAAGGAATCACAGGAAATTTTTTGAATATTTTGAGCAAAAGGAAATATATATGGGATGCTGGTAATTACAGAGAAATTTATAGAAGGCAAGTGCCTATGTTATAAAACAGGCTAGATCTGAATTCAACATTTGAACTTCTCAAACTTTGAAATCTTTTATCAATTTCTTTCCAACCTGCTAACTTTATTTATATGTATATATTTGAAAGGCAGAGAGTGAGAGTGAGAATGAGAGAGTGAACTTCCATCCACTGTATCATTTCCCAAAGGCTAGCCAGGCTGAATCCAAGAACACAAATCCCACCCAGGTCTCCTACCCGGGTGATAGGGACCCAAGTACTTCAGCCATTAGCTGCTTTCCAGGGTATGCACTAACAGGAAGCTGAATTGGAAGCAGAAGCAGAAGTGGAACCCAGGCACTCCAACATGGAATACAAGGTCCAAGGTGATGACTTAATCCACTGCATTAAAAAAGAAAACTAAACAAAATATAAAGAAACTATTAAATAAAAATATAAAAACACTGGAGTGGAAATCAATTAAATGTAAAACAAAAAACAATAGAAAAAAACAGTAAGACCAAAAGTGGATATTTTGAAAAGATGAAAAGAATTGCCAACCCAAGGAGAAATGACACAAACTATGAAAACGTGAATAAAATTATGAATGAAAGAGGGATACCACCAGCAACCTTACAGAAATTTAAAGAATTGTAATAGATATAATGAACAACCTTATGTCAACAAATTAAACAATTTATAGGAAATGGAAACATTACTAGAAAAAAACAAATTATCAAAACGGTCTCATAAGGAAATAAAAAACCTGAATAGACTCTGTAACAATAAAGAAATTGAATCTGTAATTAAAAATCTCCCCCAAAAGAAATCCACAAGCCCAGATGCCTGTACTGGTGAATTTCGCCAAATATTTACATGAGAAATAGTATGTAGGATCGGCATCATGGTGCAGTAGGTTAATCCTCTGACTGCGGCACCAGCATGCCATATGGGCACTGGTTCTAGTCCTGGCTGCTCCTCTTCCAATCCAGTTTTCTGCTATGGCCTGAGAAAGCAGTAAAAAGATAGCCCAAGTCCTTGGGCCTCTGCATCCACATGAAAAGACCTGGAAGAAGCTCCTGGCTCATGGCTTCGGATCGGCCCAGCTTCGGTCATTGCAGCCAGTTGAGGAGTGAACCAGCAGATGTAACACCTCTCCCTCTCTCTCTCTCCCTCTCATTGTCTGTAATTCTACCTCTCAAATAAAAAAAATATTTTTAAAAAAAAATAGTATCTGTCATACATTTCCAGAAAATATTAGAAGAAGAAACATTTCACAACAAACTCTATAGGGCTATCACACTAATACCAAAGCCAAATAAAGATATTAGAAAGAAAACAAACTATAGATCAGTATCTCTCATGAATAAAGACATAAAAGCCCACAAGAGTATTAGTGAACCAAACCTCACATGTAAAAAGAACTGTTAACCAAAACCAAGTAGAATTTGTCCCCAGAATGCAAGATTGATTTCCTAACTGAAAACCAATTAATGAAAGTAACCATGTCCATAAAATAAAAAAAAATCATATGATCATTTGCATAGATGGAGAAAAAACAACAGACAAAATCCAATAACCATCTGTGGTTAAAAGTTGTCAAAAAACTAGAAATAGTAAAGAACTTTCTTAACCTAAAAAAAAGCCCTCTAATAAAAACCTACAGCTGCCGCGGCTCACTAGGCTAATCCTCCGCCTAGCGGCGCCGGCACACCGGGTTCTAGTCCCGGTCGGGGCGCCGGATTCTGTCCCGGTTGCCCCTCTTCCAGGCCAGCCCTCTGCTGTGACCCGGGAGTGCAGTGGAGGATGGCCCAGGTGCTTGGGCCCTGCACCCCATGGGAGACCAGGAAAAGCACCTGGCTCCTGCCATCGGATCAGCGCGGTGCGCTGGCCGCAGCGCGCCTGCCGCGGCGGCCATTGGAGGGTGAACCAACGGCAAAGGAAGACCTTTCTCTCTGTCTCTCTCTCTCACTGTCCACTCTGCCTGTCAAAAAAAAAAAAAAAAAAAAAAAAAAAAAAAAAAATAGAAAAAAACAAAACAAACCAAAAAAAAACCTACAGCTAAGATCATGCTCAATGGCAAAAAATCAAATGCTTTCCCCTAAAGATTGATGAGGACTCAAAGTTCCAGAAGATCTAGCCAGTACAACCAACCAAGAAAAGAAGGCATCCAGACTGCTAAAGATGTAAAATACCATTATTCACAGATGACAGAATTCTTTACCAAGAAGCAGCTGCTGTGGTACAACAGGTTAAGTCACTGCTTGGGAAGCCAAATGCCATATTAAAGCACTTGGGTCAAGTACTGTTTCTGAGACAGATTCCTGGTAGTGTGTGCTCTGTTATTTTCAAGTGAAGAAATAATGTCCATTTGTGGCATTGAATGCAATGAGAAACTTAAAAATTGTACATTACATGTTAGCTGTATTTCTTTGATTATATTTTATTTTATGCAAGACTTCTGAATGTTTGCCACTACTTCTTATACTTGAACCTGCAAATGTCTTGGATCAAAAGGTTATGGAACAATAGTGGGCAGAGGCATGAATCTGTGCTCACATTCACTGTTTTTGTTGTTGTTGTTTTGTTTTGTTTTTTGGTTGTTGTTGTTTAAGATTTATTTATTTGAAAGGCAGAGTTGGAGAGGGGGAGGGGGAGGGGGAGAGTTTTCCATCAGCTGGTTCACTCCTCAAATGGCCACAATAGCCAGCGCTGGGCCAATCTGAAGCCAGGAGCATGGAGCTTCTTTTGAGTCTCCTGTTTTCCCAGGCCATAAGCAGAGAGCTAGACCAGAAGTGGGGCAGCTGGGACTCAAGCAAGCATCCATTTGGGATGACAGCACTGCAGGCAGCGGCTTTACTCCCTACGCCACAGCGCCAGCTCCTCTCACACTCACTGTTAAAATCAGTAGTAGCTATCATATAAATTTGGAAAAACTAAAATCCTTTCCTACTGTGTAAAATATTAAGAACCTTCTTATCTTCAATTTTAGTAATAAAACATGGCTTTATTTTACATTCACTAACAATTTTACTTCTGAGGCCAGCTTCATGGTGCAGCAGGTTAACCCACCACTACATTCCATGTGAGTGCCAGTTCAAGTTCTAGCTACTCCACATTTGATCAGTTCATTTTTTTTTCTTTTGTTAAAAATTTATTTATTTATTTGAAAGGAAGAGTTACAGAGAGGCAGAGGCAGAGAGAGGGGGGTCTTCCATATGTTGGTTAACTCCCCTGAGGGCCACAACGGCTGGAGCTGTACCAATCCCAAGACAGGAACTTCTTCCGGCTCCTCCACGTGGGTCCAGGGGCCATCTTGTACCGCTTTCCCAGGCCATAGCAGAGTGCTGGATCACAAGTAGAGCAGCTGAGACTTGAACCAGCAACCATATGGGAAGCCAGTACTGCAGGAAGCAGCTTTACCCACTACACCACAGCGCTGGCCCCTGTATTAAGTTTTTAAATCACATTACTAGAAATTACTAGATTTGGGCCAATGCTGTAGCTGTAGCTGTAGCGTAGTAAGCTAAGCTTCCCCCTGTGGTGCCAGTATCCCATATGGGCACCAGTTCAAGTTCCGGCTGCTCCTCTTCTGATCCAGCTCTGTTATAGCCTGGGAAAGCAGAAGATAGCCCAAGCGTTGGGTCCCTGCACCTGCATGGGAGACCCAGAAGAAGCTCCTGGCTCCTGGCTTCAGATCGGCCCAGCTCCCACCAGCTGTTACAACATCTTGGGGAGTGAACCAGTAGATGAAAGACTTTCTCTCTGTCTCTCCCTCCCTGTGTCTGTAACTCTACCTCTCAAATAATTTAAAAAAAAAAAAAAAAAAAAAAAAGACCATTTGCAAAGCAAATATTTTAAAAAAAAAAGTTACTAGATTTAAATACATGTTCAACTCGTTTCTTTCTTTCTTCACAAACATGTAATTACCTGTCTTCTCCACTCTTAGGCTGTGTGTTTATGTAGTCTCCATCAGTCAATTGAAATATTTCAAGTAACTAAAATACAGTAGTAATCCCCAGTCCTATGTTAACCAAAATCTCATTTCTAAAAACTTTAGGTCAGAGTAGATATACTACCCTTAGTTGAATATCACTAAGCAACTAAGTTAGTTCAGAAAAATGAAAAAGAAAATATGGTAAGTTCTAAATGGTACCAAGGTAGATGAAAAACTGCTTTTTTAAAAAGCAAATTTTAAGTCTATTCTTCTTCCCTTTTGAACACCAAAAATACACTAAGTTCTTCCTAAGAAAATTAACTTTGATTAATGTATCAAGCCATCACAGAGTTTTCTTAAAGTTAGGGAATACTTTAAAGTTATCTTACCGATTTGTTCCATCCAGATTTGATTTGTGGATGAAATTAAGCTTTGCATCTGCCCAATAAAGTTTTCGTTCCTCATAATCCAAAGTTAATCCATTTGGCCAGTAAATTTCAGTGTTTATTATAACAAAGCGACTTGAGCCATCCATTCCAGCACGTTCTATCTTTGGCACCTCTCCCCAATCTGTCCAGTACATGAACCTAGAAATCATAAAAACAAAACCATGACATAAACATAACCAAAAACTCTGTAATTATAACTAATAGTTAAAAAAAAAAACCTGAAGCCCCTAAAAACCATGATATCAAAGCATACTGGGAGAAAAGATACTTGTAGCTTCTCAGTGTACCTCTCCACATATTGCTTATCAACAACAAAATAGAAATTGGTAACCTTAGAGAAAATAAAGCCAGTGGACACCACTTTAAGCAAGACATCGAAGTTAATGTTGCCAATGAAGGAACAAACTGTGGTCATATACCTCAATGTGATGCACCCAAAAGAACACAGCATCTCTCACGTAGTATCTCTTACATGGTATTTCTGTCCAAAATTCTTAGGAAACAAAGAGACTCAAATTGAGGGACATTTTGCAAACAACCGATCTTTGATTGTCAAAGAAAGGCCGATGAACCAATGTAGATTGGAGGAAAATAAAAAAAAATACAGTAACTGCATGAAGCTTGTGATCCTGAACTGATTAGGTAAGGAAAATGATATAAAGATAATGGAGGCAGGCGATGGGACAAAATTCTTGGAGCATCAAACTGTATGCCAGTACTGTACTAATGTTCAATTTCCTAAATATTCCAATTGTACTGTGGTTAGAATGCATAGGAATTCATCATACTACTTTTGCTCCATCTACAAGCTTGAGGGTTCTGTGATTGCTTGCTTATTTGTTTTCAAAATAAAATGAAAACTCTAATAGTCTCATTACAGAAGATAAGGAAACTTTTGGGGGCTGGAACTGTGGTGTAGTAAGTTAAGCAACTATCTGCAGTGCCAGCATCCCATATGGGTACCAGCTCTTGTCCCAGCTTCTCCACTTCCATTCCAGCTCCCTGTTGATGGCCTGGGAAGACAACAGCAGATGGCCCTAGTGGTTGGGCTCCTACATGTGCACCTGCACCTGCATGGGAGACACAGAAGAAGTTCCTGGCTTCTGGCTTTGGATGGGTCCAGCTCCGGCCATTGTGGCCATCTGGGGAGTGAACCAATGGATGGAAGACCTTTCTGTCTCTCCTTCTCTCTGTCTGCAGCTATGCCTCTCAAGTAAATAAATAAATCTTTAAAAAAATTTTTTCCCTAACATGTCATATGTCCATTGAAAATATACATTTTAAAAGTTAATAGGGTTTCTATGAACTAGATATGAAGCAGTCATAGAACTAGATATGAAGCAAGCAGGCTCTCCTTGCCTCAGCCTCTCTGTAGCTCTGCCTTTCAAATAAATCTATAAATCTTTAAAAAAAAAAAAAAAGGCAGAGAGAGCACTAGTAGTAGGTAAAGCCACCGCCTGCAGTGCCAACATCCTATATGGACACCAATTCGAGTCCTGGCTGCTCCATTTCCAATCCAGGTCTCTGCTATGGCCTGGGGGTACAATAAAAGATGGCCCAAATCTTTGGGCCCCTGCACCCATGTGGGAGACCTGGAGGAAGCTTCAGACAGGCTCATGCACAGCCACTGTGGCCATCTGGAGAGTGAGCCAGCAGATGGAAGACACCCCCCCACACACACTTATCTCTCTATCTGTCTTTTGCTCTCTGCCAAATAAATAAAAAAAAAAGGAAAACCCTAACTTTTCATTAACTGTTAAATGAACAAAACTAAATTTAGTACATCCACATAACCAATTAGTAGTGAGAAATAAAAAGGAATGATGTACATGTGACAACACAGAAGAACCTCAAAAACACTGTGCTCAAGTCAAAGAAGCCAGGCACAATATCACTTGTTTTATGATTCCATTTATATGAACAGTCCAGGAAAAAGCATATATATGGAGACACAAAACAATCAGTGACTGCACTGAACAGGCAGCAGGAATTCCCACTAAGCTTCTTTCTGGAGCAATGCAAAGTTTTCAAAACTGACTGCAGTGATGCCTGTGTAACTCTGTAAATTTAATTCAGACTACCGAATGACAGAAACAAGGTAGAGAGGTAGGTATTTGTCCACTTTTCTCTTCAAGAATAGATCTGACAGGATCGCTGGGGGCTCTGCAATCATCCTGCACAAGAGTAATGGCTCCATTCCTGCAGCAGGAACAGATTTGGCTTTACAGACTGAATTCCACCCACAAAGATCACTAAATAGTTGAAATTACTTTGCAGAATACTCAAAAAATTCTGACATTCCCTTTATGCTGCTGAACAAACATGGTTATGAAAACTATGTTGTGGAAATGGAAGCATACAGGGACAGTTATTCAGTTAACCCCTCAAGAAATTATGATATCATTGGTGTGGTGACAGTAGGCAGGTAAGGACACAATTTGGTAAAGAAAAACTGACAGGCCTTGGCAATGAGAGATGAAGGAAGAGAAGGCACTGAGGATGATTTCTAGGTCTCTGAACAGAAACCAACGTCTTCAAAGAAGGAAGGCCTCAATATATACCAACATAAATACACAGTAATTAAATAAAACCTGTTCTAGTAGTACAGACAATATATTTGGGAAATACTGTAATGGAGAACTGTCCTTTTGTCATTAATGTACAGTTGTAAATTGTGTAATTACAATGACAAGTCCTTTAAGCTGTGAAAGATAGCACAGCACAAGGACTCAGGGCACAGATTCTACAACTGGGCCACTCAGCTCTGCCCCATCCCAGACAAGTGACCATGCACAAGTTATTTAATCTCTCTGTCCCTTCTGTTACCCATAGCAGAAGGATTACATATAGACCTACCTCACAGGGTTGCAGGATTAAAGCAGTAAATATATGAAAAGTACTTGGAAGCCCTACATATGCTTTAGCAATTTTTTTAAAACAATTATTTATTTAAAAGACAGAGTTACAGAGAGAGGTAGAGCCAGAGAGAGAAAGATCTTCCATTCCATTGGTTCACCCCACAAATGATTACAACGGCCAGAGCTGAGCTGATCCGAAGCCAGGAGCCAGGAGCATCTTCCAGGTCTCCCACATGGGTGCAGGGGCCCAAGGACTTAAGTCATCTTCTACTGCTTTCCCAAGCCACAGCAGAGAGCTGGATCAGAAGAAGAGCAGCTGGGACTCGAACCGGCGCCCATATGGGATGCCAGCGCTGTAGATTGGGGTTTTAACCCACTGCATCACAGCACTAGCCCCTTTAGCAATTTTTAAGTCATAAATTCCTTGTCTATGACTTGCAGCATGTAGAATAACAGGCAAAAATCACTGAAATAATCCTTAACTTTTACCCTCTGGCTCGTACCAACCTCTTCCGATTCCATTTACGTCATGTGACGCTTCTACTTATTCATGTATACTAGGCCCTCAGAGCTTCCACACTCCCTGGTGCCACAAGACATGTCCCCTACAAATAACCTTTCAGAGTTCAGCTTCAACAGTACTTCTGTTAAGAAACCTCTCATAAACCCCAAATTAGGTTGCACACTGCCTTTCCAAATACTTCATACTTTCAGAGAAATTTATTAACTAAAACTGATTACTTAGTGTTTATCAACACCTCTAACTTGATGTTGTATGTTTTGCTTTTCTATTTTGTTTTCTGTACTTTTCTAAAGAAAGGTTTCCTTTTTAAAGAAAAAAAGGCAAATGAAAGACAAACCTAGTTTCTCAGATGAGAAAGAATCCCTTGTGCTGCAGCTCATAGATTCCAACGTCATTTGTTCTGAATAACATGACTGACTAGATGACAGATTTCTTGCCCAAAAGAGCTGGCAGAAGGGAAATACCATGTTTGAAGAATAAACTTGTACAGAAATTTACTAGAGATTCCCAAAGAATTTGGTGGTAACATTTTATTACACAGTTTGACTTACTAATTTATACAATCTGAGTGCCAACCGTCCAAAGGTCATGCTATGCGTCACTATTTTAATAAGTTTCAGCTAATAGCTCACTATTCTAGGTACTATGGAAAGTTAAAAATAAAAAGCTGGCTTTCAGAGAACTGTCAATGACATAACACAACAGCTCCTAGTAGCTTAGTATCACCCCATGCACCACTTACTCTTTTATTATGGTTCAATCTGAGTTTAGGGTATTCATATCTGGAAATTTTCATCTTTGTAAATCCTTTCACTGCCCCCACAAACCCCGACAGCCAGTTCTGGAGGGCAGGAGACTGAGCGGAATATATCCCCTCTCACTCAG
Source organism: Oryctolagus cuniculus (assembly GCF_051225735.1). Taxonomy (NCBI): domain Eukaryota; kingdom Metazoa; phylum Chordata; class Mammalia; order Lagomorpha; family Leporidae; genus Oryctolagus; species Oryctolagus cuniculus. The sequence continues at coordinate 110,093,808 of NC_142875.1, forward strand.
CCATTATTCTTCTAAATTAACTGCCTGGTTAAGAAGTTGTATGCACACAAAGAACCACCCAACGATGGCAAATAGCTCAAATTAAAAATCAAGCTTTTTCTACCTATTCCAAGATGCATACTTTCTCAATGTTTTCATAACTGTTAAATTTACAAAGTACTGAACAACTCAGGAACAGTTACTATAAATAAGGCTTATCAAGTTTTAGAGTCCCTCATTTCCAAAGCCACCTTCAACAGCCTGTTCTTAATTTTGTCGTCATCACTGCTTTGCATGGTTTCCAATGTGTGAACTTCAGTTACCACAGTTTAAGCTAAATAACACTAGTCCAAGCAACATGGTTCAAATTTCAGTGATCACATAATGTTAAATGTAATTGCATACAAAGGACAAACTTCATACCAACTCCATACATGACAGATGTGCATCACAAAGTTTGTCAGTAACTGGTCACTGCCCATTTGTTATGCTGTTCATGCACAGACAGTAATGAATATGTATAGCTATGTCGCCTCCTTGTTTTCTACTGATAAAGTCCAAGCAACATTTTACCAAAATAGATACTTAAACAAGAGAATTCACAAAGAAAGATGAAAGTGCAGCAAAGAAAGGAAAGTGATAACATTGAGGGTAAAATATGAATTCAGGAGCTATATGCATAGCCTGCAGTGCCAGCATCCCAAATGAGCACCAGTTTGAGCTCTGCTTGCTCCACTTCCAATTCAGCTCCCTGCTAATATACCTGGGAAAGCAGCAGCAGATGGCCCAAGTATATGGGCCCCTGAACCCACATGGGAGACCAGCAAGAAGCAACTGGCTCCTGATCAACTGAGGTCTAGTCATTGAGGCCATTTGGGAAGTGAACCAGCAGATGGAAGATCTCTCTCTTCTGTGTCTTTCTAACAGTACCTTTTGAATGAATACATAAATCTTTTAAAAAATATGAATTGAACATAAATGCAATTATAGAAGAAAACCAACATGAAGGAGGAAAGCAGCTTGATAAAAGGACAAAAATGCCCCAGAGGAAATGAAACCAGAAAAAAACTTCACATAACTCTTCAATATTTCACAACACTGAAAATGCCAAGAAATGTTCTGGTAATTGATCCAAATATAAAAAGGAATAGGCAGTTCACCAAGGCATGTTTGCTCCATATAGTTATACAATGAGAAGACAGCACACTCTGTTCAAACTACTCTTACTAACTTTTTGTGATGAAAATATTGTAATTCTCAGGGTTGGCACTGTGGCATAGTTGGTGGGGCCGCCGCTTGCAGTGCTGCCATCCCATATGGGTGCTGGTTCGAGTCCCGGCTGCTCCACTTCCAGTCCAGCTCTCAGCTATGGCCTGGGAAAGCAGTGGAAGATGGCCCAAGTCCTTGGGCCCCTGCACCCACGTGGAAGACCTGGAGGAAGCTCCCAGCTCCTGGCTTCAGATCGGCACAGCTCCGACTATTGCAGCCAATTGAGGAGTGAACCAGCAGATGGAAGACCTCTCTCTTTCTCTGCCTTTCCTTCTCTCTCTCTCTTTCAAATAAAATAAATAAATCTTTCCAAAAAATATTTTAAGTTATGATGTCCTAGATAATTATTAGTTTCACTATTTTTTCCATTTCCCTATATATTTACCTAAGATGGTAAGAATTTTTAATGCTTTGACAAAAAAATTTAAGTCACAAAACAGTTGTATTTTATCTACCAATTCATTTTTTAAAAGATTTTTATTTATTTGAAACGTAGAGAGAAAGTTCTTCCATCCGATAGTTCACTCCCCAACTGGCCACAATGGCCTAGCAGCCAGAGCTGGGCTGATCCAAAGCCAGGAGTTTCTTCCAGGACTCCCAGATGGGTGCAAGGGTCTAGGTACAGGGCATCTTCTACTGCCTTCCCAGGCCATAGCAGAGAGCTGGATCGGAAGCGGAGCAGCCGGGACACGATCCAGCATCCATGTGGATGCCAGCACCACAGGCAGAGGCTTATCCTATTATACCACAGCACCAGCCCCTCTACTGATTAATACCTACTGTTTTGCATTTTGGGGCTTTGCATGGTCCTGCACATTTTAGTGTTCTTCAAATTCTCACAGAGCAGCTTTATAAATTAATCATTCGTGGGGCTGGCACCGTGGCTCACTTGGTTAATCCTCCGCCTGAGGCGCCGGCATCCCATATGGGTACCAGGTTCTAGTCCTGGTTGCTCCTCTTCTAGTTCAGCTCTCTGCTGTGGCCCGGGAGGGCAGTGGAGGATGGCCCAAGTGCTTGGGCCCCTGCACCTGCATGGGAAACCGGGAGGAAGCATCTGGCTCCTGGCTTCGGATCAGCATAGCTCCTGCCGTAGCAGCTATTTGGGGGGTGAACCAACGGAAGGAAAACCTTTCTCTCTGTCTCTCTCTCTCACTGTCTATAAATCTGTCAAATAAATAAAAAATTAAAAAAAATTTTTAAAAATTAATCATTCGTTTTCATCAGTTCTCTTCAGTACAGCTAAACTAACATTAAGCTCCAACTACATGACAAACATCACACTAGGTATAGACCTGATATTCACAGAGTTTTCCTAACAGTTTTCCTAACAGAACTCGGTCGGGGCGCCGGGTTCTGGTTAATACAGCAGAGGCTGTAACAGTGGTAAATACAATCCAGGTGCTCTAAAAGGAATAGAAAAGAAAATGTAAGTCCAGTCAGTGATAAGGGTACCTGAGCTGGGCCCTGAAGGCTGGTTTTATACCAATCTCCTTTTCTCATAAGAAAACACGCCAAGCAAAGGATCACACCGAGGAACAGACTGCATGAAAAGAAGCTCCATGAATTCCAGTATCGCTCCTGCACAAGACGGAGGACTGGAAATCAGGCTGGCGAACAAAGGGGTCTGCTCTTACAAGAAGGGTTATCCATGTTCCCAGGAGCTTGGACTTTGCTTTTTAAGCACTGTAAAACTACTGATCAGCTGATCAGCTGAGAGAGAGGGAGATGAAGTCAAAGGTTTGCATTTCACACAGACCACAGTGGCAGCCAATCAGATTTAAAAGAAGAAAAACAAGGACATTAATTAGTTAGGAAGCTATTTGAATTTTCCAGGTGAAAGCTGTTAATGGGACTACTAAAGCCCCAGCAGTTGCAGCCATCTGGAGAGTAACAGCAGATGGAATATTTCTCTTGCCTGCGTCTCTCCATCCCTCTGTAACTCTTTCAAATAAATAAACCTTTTTTTTAAAAGCCTATTATTAAAGCCTCAAGTTCACAGATAAGTTTCCTCCTCACACTACCCAAGTGGCTTCTCATGGAACTGTATTCATACAACTGGAAAAATCCAGGAGAGGAGAATTACCAACAGCCCTGCCTTTGCTGATCCCATCCTAAACACAGTGATTACATGTTTGTCCCAGAAAAATGAGATGGGGTGGGGGCAGACTGCAGGAGGATGAGGCCAGGTCCCTGTTCGTCCAGAACCTGTTAGCCATGAACTACTGCTATGTGCACTGTGTGGCACACCGAAGTCTGAAGCTGGACAATCTGCTGTTGGGCAAATGTATCGGCCTCAGCTGCCAGGGGGCAGAGGGGAAGCTGATGAGAAACTCCTGCAGGACCCCAGAATAATGAGCCCCAGAAGTGTTTTTAAGATGGCTATGAAGCCTCCAAGGCTGACACTGAAGCCTGGGGGTGATCCTCTTTGCCACGACGGCAGCGGCCCTGCCCTTCCATGAGAGAGGCCTAGAGGAGCTGCGGGCCTACGTCTTGAGCACTTGCTATGTACTGTGGCATCCTCTCAGCCGCTCCCTGAAGTACCTCCTGAACTGATGCTAACTAGATACCCGGGAGAAGCCCACAGCAGAGCATGTGAGGAATCACTGGTGGTTCAGCCCCTGCCAAGAAGTCAAGGAGGGTGAGGCCTGGATGTGCAGCCAGACACCAGAGTAGTGACACAGGTCCTCCCAGCCACAGCCCTGTGTCGCTGAAGCCAGTCCTGCAGATCCCCGAGCAGATCCACATCAGGAAGAACAGTAAGTCTCTGGCTGGCGCCGCGGCTCACTAGGCTAATCCTCCGCCTACGGCGCTGGCACCCCGGGTTCTAGCCCCGGTTGGGGTGCCGGGTTCTAGTCCCGGTTGCTCCTCTTCCAGTCCAGCTCTCTGCTGTGGCCCGAGAAGGCAGTGGAGGATTGCCCAAGTGCTTGGGCCCTGCACCCACATGGGAGACCAGGAGGAACCACCTGGCTCCTGGCTTCGGATCGGAGCAGCGTGCCGGCCATGGCAGCCATTTGGGGGGTGAACCAATGGAAGGAAGACCTTTCTCTCTGTCTCTCTAACTCTACCTGTCAAAAAAAAAAAAAAAAAAAAAAAAAAAAAGGAACAGCGAGTCTCAGGCCACAGCCTGAGACTACCATCACAGCCTCACTGTTGTGTGAAACACATCTTGAGGATCCAGAGTGAGCCTGCCTTTCCCACCTCAACACCTGCCGCCTCAGGGTCACCAGGGGCCAGAGCCAGGGGAGTCTTCAAGCTTAACTCTCCTCTACCTGGCCAGCTGCAAAAGGAGATGAGCCCTAGTCCCAGCCCAGCCCGAGTCTGTCCATGTGTCCTCCCAACTCTGCTCCCAGCATCAGGAGTGGTGGGGACCACATGGAGCCAGAAGTTGTCCCAGCAGATGAGCTGGGACCTCACCCACTGCCTCCATCAAGAGCCAGGCCAGGCAGAGGATATGCAGGGGGATTGTCAGGTTCCTCCGGCAGGTGTGCGGCAACCTGCCAGTCCCAGTAACCACACCTGGCAGCTTCTGCCAAAAAGCAGCTCCCCTGTGGGCTAACTCAAGGCAAGTTAGGAGGGGTCTGTGAGTTGAGCTGCCTGAGGATTTTCATTTTTCTGAGCCTTTTGTGAGTGCATCTCGTGAATAAAAATCTCACCATATGCATGGATTGGGTCCCGAGTGATGTTTGGATCCCTGTGTGTACTTCAGCAAGGTTTGATCAGGTTGACTGGCATGTCACAGAAAGACAAATGCTGCCTACCTCACTGGTAGAGGGATTCCAGGAAGGCTGACTTCATAGAAGTAGAGAATAGAGGTTGGAGCGGAGGGAGGGAGGGGTGACAACTTCTTAATCAAAGGATGGAACACTGGAATAGAAAAATAAGGCACAGGAGTCCCACTGTATCACAAGTGATACATTGCAAGCTCCCCTCGATACCAAGCAGCGGCTACGGCCTTGGACATTCTGCCGATGTCCAGAGGCTCGACGCTCTGGGTGTTTAGCCGCTGTGCCACAAAGGACTGAAGGACCGTACCCTAGAGCAGGGATTATGCGTGTGCAATCCAGGGTCCCCTCAAGAACCGGGGGATCCTTTCAGAGCATCCAAGAGGTCTAAACCATTTTCGGAGTACTGATAAAGATTTCTGTATTTACTTATTTAGCTTTTATCACCCATTCTTGCATTTTCTAAGACTATATGAGGTGGAATGTTGGATTCACCTAGGTGGCTCACTAATGTGTATGTATATTCTCGTATTTTCTATAATTTTCATGGGAATAGATTTAGAGTTGAAAACACACATGCTGAGATTAACTCAGCTGTTTTAAGTACTTTTGTGCTCTTACTAGCTATCTCTGATATGTAATTATAGGCATACCTGCTATAATCTCTTGACCTCACTACCATTTAAAAACAACTGAAGTCTTGAAATTTTCCTTGTGCCCAGGCAGAAACACAGAAAGAAAAACCTGTTTTGTCTGAAATATTTCTAAATTTTTAAATTGTTTCTTAAGCTGTTTTTTTTTTTTTTTAACTATTCTGAAAGACTCTTTATTTGAAAGGCAGAATGACACAGACAGTGGGAGAGATGGAGGTATCTTCCACCCACTAGTTCATTCCCCAAATGCCTGCAACAGCCTGGGCCAGGCTGAAGCCAGGAGCCAGGAGCTTCTTCTGGGTCTTCCACATGGGTGGCAGGAACACAAGTACTCAGGCTATCATCTACTGTCTCCCAGATAAATTAACAGGAAGCTGGATCAGAAGTGTGGAGTAGCTTGGCCTCAAACCAAGCACTCCAATATGGAGTGTTAGCATCCCAAGAGGTGGTTTAACAAGGTGCCACAAGGATTGCCTCCTTTAAACTTTTATTTTGGAATTTATTGCTATTCTATTCTGAAATAAGAGAAGTTTTAATTTTATTTTTAGGAATAGATCACTACCTTAAAGGGGGATAATCGGGGCCAGTGTTGTGGCACAGTGGGTTAAGCCACCACCTGCATCCCTTTTGGGCAGCAGTTTGTGTCCCAGGTGCTCTACTTACAATCCAGCTCCCTGCTAACAACCTGAGAACAACAGCGCAAGATGGTCCAAATGTCTGGCCCCTGTCATGCAAGTGGAAGACTGAATGAAGCTCCTGGCTTTAGTCTGGCCTGGCCCAGCCCTGGCTGTTGCGACATCTGGGGAGTCAGCCAGAGAATAGAAGATCTCTCTCTCTCTCTCTCTCTCTCTCTCTCTCTCTCTCTCTCTCTCTCTATATATATATATATATATATATATATATCCTCTCTAACTCTCTCAAATAAATCTTTAAAAATAAATAAATAGGATGAACAGAAGATTCACTTCCTCAATCACAGCTATACTGCCCACATTTAAAAACGTTAAGGGGCCGGCTCTGTGGCGCAGCAGGATAAAGCATTGACCTGAAGTGCCAGCATCCCATATGGGCGCCAGTTTGAGTCCCGGCTTCTCCTCTTCTGATCCAGCTCTCTGCTATGGCCTGGGAAAGCAGTAGAAGATGGCCCAAGTGCTTGGGCCCCTGCACCCACATGGGAGACTGGGAGGAAGTACCTGGCTCCTGGCTTCAGATTGGCGCAGCTCCGGCCGTTGCAGCCATATGGGGAGTGAACCAGTGGATGGAAGACCTCTGTCTCTACCTCCCTCTGTAACTCTGTCTTTCAAATAAATAAAATAAATCTTAAAAAAAAATGTTAAAAAAGATTAAACTGACCTGTCAGCTCTCTCATACAAGACAGAAGTCTACTCCAAAGTTTGTGAACAAAATTGTAAATGAGAAACAAAAGTACAAAAGTAATCTTTTCATTGGCTTATACATGTTATGTTATGTTATTGTCTTACTGTAAGATTATGGTCCCAGTTGAGTTATTCTGAGATCATTTAAAGAAAAAAGAACTGTATATAGTAAAGTAAATATACAGTAAATTTGATACAAATGAATTAGTCATCCTAACAAGAATTCCAATAAAAAAATTCTTTGTATGCCACTGTCAAAGCTAAGGGACAATCCCTCCATTTTTCAACCCTAAAAAATACATCATGTTACCTCAAGGATGACACTCACATGACACTCTGAGTACAACAAATGAAACAATCATTTGTCAAATGAGAACCTGATGACAATTTAGAATTTCTCAATTTTTATCTTTAATTTATTTGAGAGGCAGAGAAACAGGAGACAGAGATCTCCTACCTGCTGGTTCACTCTCCCAAATACCTGCAACAGCCAGGGCCGGGACAAATTGAAGCCAGGAGCCTGAAACTCAATCCACGGGAGTGGCAGGGACCTAACTGCCCCCAAGGGGACACATTAGCAAGAACCTGGAGTCAGGAACTGAATCCCGGTCTTCTGAGATGGGATGCAGGTACACCAAGAGGCATCTTAACCTATAGCTAGGACAAATGCCTACCTCCAAAAAGAATTTTTAAATGAAACTTGCTGCTATGCTTTCACTCGTTCAAGTATATAAAATTTAAACATAAATTTCATCTTTTAAATACCATATATCTCCATTTCATTTAACTTTTAAGTTAAAAGCTCACTGCAAACTTAATATAGAAGGAAAGAGGCATAAGAAGCAGAAAAAGGCAAATACAAGTTACCAAGATAATATCCAATTTTTTAAAAACTGTTTAGCAGAGCCAGTGCTGTGGTGCAGAGGATAAAGCTGCTGCCTGGGAAGCCAGCATCCCACATGGGTGTCACTTCATGTCCTGGCTGTTCTGCTTCTGATCAAGCTCCCTGCTAATGGCCTGGGAAAAGCAGTGGAAGACAGCCCAAGTACTTGGGTCACCACCACCCATGTGGGAGACCCAAATTAAGCTCCTGGCTTCAGCCTGGCCCAGCCCTGACCATTGCAGCTGAATGGGGAGTAAGCCAGTTGACAGAAGACCTCCCTCCCTCCCTCCCTCCCTCCCTCCCTCTCCCCCTCTCCCAACTATGACTTACAAATAAATAAAATCATATTTAAAAAAATATTGAGCATCTAGTAGGAGCTGGTCACCATGCTTGGCATAGGGAATATGAAAATATGAAGGCAAAATTACTGCCTTTATGAAACCTGCAACCTAGGCAAGGAGTGGTAAGGAAGGTCTAAACAGGAGGCTATGAAAGAAGAGAACTGACACCCAATCAAACTGATGAACGTTAAGAGCTGCCAATAAAAACTGACCAGAGAAAGTAATTCTATTATTTACACAGTTGCCAGAATAGGTAGCAGTGTTCCAGGAAGAGGACACAGTACATACAAAGCACCAAAATTAATGACATATTCAAGAAATAGTAACAGGATTAGTAAAGCTGCAGCATGTAGTACTTGCTGTGTACACTAACAATCAAAGAATTCCCACATTTTCATTATTTTGTTACATTATGAAGCTATGAATACATATCTAAGATTGTAAACAAAAAAATGAAGCAATAAAGCACTGATACAGTTTAGGAAGGCAAAGTGATGAGTAATAAAATGAATGAATTGGAACTGGCACTGTGGCATAGCAGATATGCCGGCATCCCATATAGGTGCCAGTTCAAGTCCCAGCTGCTCCACTTCCCATCCAGCTCCCTGCTAATGCACCTGGGAAAGCAGCAGAAGATGGCTCAAGTCCTTGAGTTCTTGCACCCATGTGGGAAACCCAGAAGAAGCTCCTGGTTCCTGACTTTGAATCAGCCCAGCTCTGGCCACTGCAGCCATTTAGAGAGTGAACCAGCGGATGGAGATCTCTCTGTCTCTCCCTCTCTCTCTCTCTCTCTCTCTCTCTCTGTAACTCTGCCATGCAAATAAATAATCTTGTAGAAAAATTTTTAAAAAACCACAAATTGCATATCCTCCTCTCATTGCTTTTTCTTCTGTTATCCAAAATGCTAGATGGCAGAGTAACATAGAAATCACTATCATACAAAAGGTGAATAAAAAGAATGTTAACAAAGAAGATGGACTGCAGTGAGAGCAAAGAAATACAATTAGGAGTTGCATCTGAAACAAAGCCAATCCCAAAGGATAACAGCCACATTAATTCCAAGAACATTAATGTGACAGGCCTAATGGTGAATAAATTTTTTTTACTATGAAAAGCCATAAGCCCTCAAAAATATTATATTGCCATGAGACTTATTATGGGAAAACCTAAAACTACATCCATCACTAATCAAAAGTATAGCTAATGAAAATTGCTCTTGTTTTAATGAGAGTGAAAAGGGCAAGCATCACGCACAGCTCACAGACACTTCCTCTTTCTGAAACATAACCCAGTCCTATCTTACTATGACTAGTAAATCACACTCTTCAAAAAAAAAAAATTTACTTATTTCAAAGTCAGAGTTACAGAGAGAGAGGGAAAGACAAAGAGAAGAGATCTTCCATTCACTGGTTCATTCCTTAGATGGCTGCAATAGCCGGGGCTGGACCAGGCCCAAGCCAGGAGTTTCTTCTCGATCTTACCTGGGCAGCAGGTGCCCAAGCACTTGAGCCATCTTCTACTGCTTTTCCCAGACACATTAGCAGGGAGCTAGATGGGAAGTGGAGCAGCTGGGACAAGAACCAGCACCCATATGGGATGCCGGCATTGCAGGGGGTGGTTCTCTCTGGCTCTGCCTTTCAAATAAATAAATAAATAAATCGAGGTCAGGGGGAGGGAGGGAGGGATTAAGAAGAAATCACCTATACTGTGCTGGTATCATATTTTAGCAGTAAGTGGTGATCAATAGAAGAGAATGGTGAAGGCATTTTAGAGAACTTGCTTTTTTAGCAGTAACAGATGAAAAAGAGTGAACTACTAATAATTTTTTTTCTGGCACTAAATCACATTCTTTACTTCCCAGAAGAGATGGCTAAGGGGTGGGTGAGGAGGAGGAGGAGGAAGAGGATGAGGAGGAAACAGAAGACCCAGGGATAGCAAGGATGCAGGGGAGTGGGGAGAGGAGACAGTAAACCACTATTCTATGAAGTCTCAGGAGTCAAGTGCTCAAGGTTAAAAAAAAAAAAAAAAAAAAAAAGTCCTGGAGAATAGGCCTCAGCTGTGGGAGGTGTCTCAGTTTCCTTGTGTTAAGTCCCCAGGGGAGGCTGCTGCTGCATTAAATAGTTATGTACAATGCACAGTCTCAGGCCATGGGCAGACAGGAGAGGGGGTCATTTCACCAGGGGCCGAGTTTTATCATGACGGGTTTTGTACTTTTTCACTTCCACTATGTACTTGGCCCACACGTCACTTTTACTTGTTAATACCTCATCCTCCGTCTTCTGCTTCTTGGCTACTATTCCCGTCTTAACAGCTAGTTTCTTCCCGCCTCTGCATTTGCCCACGAAGCTGAGTGTGGGGCCTGGGCCACTTCCCTCTTCGGATCCCCTGGGCCAGTGCCCGTGGCAAAAACACTAGTACGGCCACAGTAAATAGAATCCTGTTTGTCATAATATGCATCACAATGGAATTCTGTATATGTATATAGATAATTTAGTCACGTAATAGTAGACATAATCCAAAAACAACAAAAATGAGTACTTAATTGGTATATTATTACTATTACTACTATAGGATAAAGTTTATAAACCTGAACATGAATAACAGATTATATCAAATTTTTTTTTTTTTTGACAGGCAGAGTGGACAGTGAGAGAGAGAGACAGAGAGAAAGGTCTTCCTTTGCCGTTGGTTCACCCTCCAATGGCCGCCGCGGCCGGCGCGCTGCGGCCGGCGCACCGCGCTGATCCGATGGCAGGAGCCAGGAGCCAGGTGCTTTTCCTGGTCTCCCATGGGGTGCAGGGCCCAAGCACCTGGGCCATCCTCCACTGCACTCCCTGGCCACAGCAGAGGGCTGGCCTGGAAGAGGGGCAACCGGGACAGAATCCGGCGCCCCGACCGGGACTAGAACCCGGTGTGCCGGCGCCGCTAGGCGGAGGATTAGCCTAGTGAGCCGCGGCGCCGGCTAGATTATATCAATTTGATTCCATATGATCGTCTGCTAACTACAGTAATTTCCCCCAAATTCCTCTCACCAAAGAAATCCTAGGTGATGCATTCTGAGCTTCTCTAAATGCAATAAAAATGAAACGTTAACTGTGTGAAATGTCACTTTCCTCCTCCAGAACACTTTCCACTGTGCTCCTACATATTAATTCTTAATACTATGCTCTAGGAATAGCTCTACATTACTGTACATTTCAAAACAGGTTAGTATTAGAACTGCTGTAAGAGGTAGTGTTTCCCACCACTCTAGATTCCAGAACGGTAAGAACAAGGGTCTTGTTTTATTCACTGTCTTATCTCCTATCTTAAAACTACCTAGCATAATAGCAAGTGCACAGTCAAGGCTCACATGTTTAATAACACTCTGAAGTCACATGTACTTGGGCCATCTTATATCTAGGTCTTATTATAGAGGCCCTTGTCCTTGAAATGAGGATAGAACTTCACTTTAATAAATACCATTATTATTATACTATGCTCCAGTTACAAGCTGCCTACTACTCCTTGGATATGTAAAGGTATGAGAGTCTGGCACACAGTGTTCCCACTGACTGGAAGTTATCCATTTCCATATCTTAGCCCTCTAGTCAACAACTGCTCCACTAGAAAGCACCAGCCTAAAATAGCCCCTCCAGTAAAACTGAATGCTCTCTACTGTGCTCCCACTATACAGATTTCAAGCAATATCCATAAAGCTTTAGTGCACATTTCCCCAAACGTAAAACTAGGTGATACATAATAAAACATACAATCCATTTCTTAATTCTACACATTTTGCAACTAGCTTACTTTGGAAGGAATACTAGAATATCCCATCAGTAGATACACACGCTTCACTATTTTATATAAATGGCCTGAGAGAATTCGTTTTTAAGGCAACATTATTTTAGTAATACCTTATGAGAATTTCAATTATCTGTCTAATACATATATCAGAAATAGTTTGAGAGAATCTTTTCCTTGCCCTTCTCATCTCACGTCACCTGTTTTAAATGAAGTGCCCTTTGTACCAGCGCTGCAGAGGTAAATGTCAATGGCTTTTGTCACTGTGGATATTATAAAGATGTCATTCAATGTACGTACTTTTAAGTTTTATTTATTTTAAATGCAGAGAGACAGAGAAACAGATTTTTTTTTATCCACTGGCTGACCTTCCACATGCCACAACAGCTGGCTGGGGAAGCTGAAGACAGGATCCTAGAACTCAACCCAGATCTCCCACATGGGTGGCCATCATTGCTGCCTGTCAGGGCGTGAATTAGCAGGAAGCTAATTCAGAAGCAGAGTGTAGACTGACATATGGGACAGAGGTGTCTCAAGTGGTATCTTAACTGCTATGTCAAATTCCCGCCCTAAGAAAATGTTCTCTGTATTACATAGCAGATTCTTTATGATGAATAATGTGTAGAAACTGGTGAAGTATTTGTATTCATTAGCAGGATTTTTCTGTGAAAAACTTTTACTTAAGGAACATTAACTCTCAAAATTGGTATTTTCTTCTCTAAAAATTTTGGCTTATGGGCCAGCATTGTTATCTGCAGCACCGGTATCCTATATGGGCGCCAGTTTCAAGTCCCAGCTGCTCCACCTCTGATCCAGCTCCCTGCTGATGTGCCTGGGAAAGCAGCAAAGGACAGGTTGGGTAAGTGGGCCCCTACCCCTATACCTATGTGGGAGACCGGGAAGAAGCTCCTGGCTCCTGGCTTCAGCCTGGCCCAGCACTGGCCATTGTGGCCATTTGGGGAATGAACTAGCAGAGAGATGATCTCTGTCTCTCTTTCTCTGTGACTCCTACTTTTTTTTTTTTTTTTTTAAGATTTATTTTATTTATTTCAAAGACAGAGTTACAGAGAGAGGCAGAGACAGAAAGAGAGGTCTTCCATCCACTGGTTCACTCCCCAGATGGCTGCAATGGCCAGAACTGTGCTGATCCAAAGCCAGGAGCTTCTTCCAGGTCTCCCACGTGGGTGCAGGGGCCCAAGGACTTGGGCCATCTTCTACTGCTTTCCCAGGCCATAGCAGAGAGCTGAATTGGAAGAGCAGCAGCCGGGACTAGAACCGGCGCCCATATGGGATGCCGGCGCTTCAGGCCAGGGCTTTAACCTGCTGTGCCACAGCACCGGCCCCCTGTCACTTTCAAATAAATGGAGAAAGAAAAAAAAAAAAAAAAAAGGAGGGAGGGAGGGAGGGAAGGAGGGAAAAAGGAAAAGGAAAGGGAAAGGGAAAGGAAAAGGAAAAGGGAAAAGAAAAGAAAAATGTGGCTTAACACAATGTGTATAGGAACTAATGGCATACACTTTGGTATGCTAATTTCCACTCCTGGCCTTATTTTAATTTTTACTTATTTTCACATCAAATTTTTCTTGTACTTATTTTTAAAATTTTACTATTTATTTTGCATTATTCTATTTACATATTTGCAAAAATATTTTAAATTCTTTTAAGGACAGAGTAGGAAAAACATTTACTACTGTTTTCAGTTTACACTGAAAGTATTTCTTATTATAGGTTGAGAAGTCCTCTGCACAAAATACTTGGAATTAGAAGTATTTCAGATTTTTCAGATTTTGAAATATTTGCAAGTATAAAATGATGTATAGGGGCGCTGTGGCATAGAGGGTAAAGCCGCTGCCTGCAGTGCCAGCAACCCATATGGGCTCCGGTTCACGTCCCGGTTGCTCCACTTCTGATCTAGCTCTCTGCTATGGCCTAGGGACACAGCAGAAGATGGCACAAGTCCTTGGGCCCCTGTAACGGTGTGGGAGACCTGGAGGAAGATTCTGATTCCTGGCTCCTGGCTTCTGATCGGCACAGCTCCAGCTGTTGCGGCTATCTGGGGAGTGAACCGGTGGAGGAAGGCCTCTCTGCCTCTGCCTCTCTTTCTCTCTCTGTGTAACACTTTCAAATAAATAAATAAATCTTTTTTTTTTTTAAAAAAAATGTATCTTGGGGACAGAACCCAAATCTAAACATGAAATTCATTTATGTTTCAAACACACAGCCTGAATTTTATACAGTATTTTTATTGTGCCTGTACTCTGGCTGCAACCCAACATATGAGGTCAGGTATGGAATTTTCTACTTGCGATGTCATGTTTATCTTCAAAGTATTTCAGATTCTGCAGTATTTTGATTAGGGATGTTCAATCTATAATTACATATACTTTTTATTCATTATAAAGCTATAACCATGCCTATTATTATATGTTGTAAATATTTATATTTTCCTACTCATATTTTTGCCTATTTTGACATTTTATGTAATTTAGCAAACATTTTTTATTTTTTCCCACTGATTTTATTCTTAAAAAGTACTTCTATCTTCAAAGACTGAACATTCACCTATGTTTTCATTTAATTTCTAAATTTTCACTTAAAATATTGTTTACTGAATCAATTCCCTCCTCTCTCTTGACTGGTAACCATTCCTTTTATCACAGAATATGCTGTAACAGGCAATGGATTATTTCCCTACAGAACTTCATTTAATGCTCTAATTCTATTTTTATGCCAGTGGTGTCTTATACACAATAAAGGCCATATTAATATTGACCTTGAGCAATGATTTCAGGTAATCAGAGTTTTAACTTTCATCTGAAAAATGAATAATACCTCACTCACTGATGTGAATATTAAAGTGAGAATATATATAAAATAAAAGGTATCTTTCCTATTGGCTCTGACCCTCTGCTTTGGTCTCTTTGCAGATGGTTCTCACATTTATAATCTTCTAGAATTCCACAACCATCTACCCCGTGAAGTATTCACTAATCTAAACCCCTGCCAATAATCTTCTCATCTTATAATAGTGTGATGACCAACCAAGGTGCAGAGCAACATTCCATTCTCAAAATACATTTTTAAAAATATGTCACAAGTAAGAATACTTACTGGATTCAAGTATATTACAAGAGAAAATTCAGAATATTTATTCAATAAAAGGGAGAAATTTTCTTATTTCCAACCAAAATCTCAAGTTAATATTTGTGAGAACTGAGTACAAACACTTTATGTAAAACCTATCACCCCCTTACATTATTTAAAAAAAAAAACAACTTCATTTTCATACGGTAAACACAATGTACTATTCTAAGGTCCCTGGTCAGCTTACTAAAAACCTGTTTTGGGGATGGTATTTGGCCTCCTGGTTAAGACTCCAGTTTAGGATGCCTGCAACTCATATCAGAGTACCCAAGGTTTGAGTCCTGGCTCCACTCCCAATTCCAGCTTCCTACTAATGCACACTCTGAGAGGGCACAGGTGATGGCTTCAAACAGTTGGGTCCCTGTACACCACAAAGGACACCCAGATTAAGTCCCCGGCTTCTGGATTCAGCCAGGCTCCGCCGTGGCGGGTGAAGGTGTTCTAAGAGTGAACCAGAAAGCATGAGCTGTGTATGTGTGTATGTGTGTGTGTGTGTGTGTATGTGTGTCTACCTCTAAAATATAAAAATTTTCAGATATCTCCTAAATTAACTATAATATATAAGAATTAGAAGCTTTAATCGTAATAGACATGTATATGCAAAACAAATATATAAGCTTAATTATTAAAAGACCTTAAAATTCACAACCCATTTTGTAAAATATTTGATTTAATTTGAAATTCCTAATTCATGTGACAATTTTTTTCCTTGTACTATTCAAGTCTTTTCTGTAAATATGTATGTAATTACCAAAAAATATAATGGATTGGTTGCAGGGAATATGGAAATGAGTTTTCACACTTTTATCTGCAGATTAACAGTTAAACATCTCCTAGTAAACATTTTAAAGGTGGGGAGGGACATCATAACAAAATAAATATCATGGGCTTCCCCACTGATCCTTGAGGAGATAGCAAACTATGAGCAAAGAACAAAATCTCATAAAAGTGGTCTCATGGGAACAGTATTTACTACTGTTCAATGTCCTCAATCAGTTAAGGACTAATATTTCAGTAGACAACTTTTTCAGGTACTAGAGTTCAGAATTTTCATGTAAGATGCCGCTATGGTTTGACTGTGTCCTCCAAAGATCAAATATGGGAGATTTAATCCCTAAAGCAACAATGTTAGGAAGTAGGGCCAGAGAGGAAGTATTTAGGACATGAGCATAATGCAGCAAGAAGGCCCTCATGAGATGTGGGCCCCTCACTTCCGGCCTTTTCAGCCTCCAGAACCGTAAGACACCAACTCTATTCTGTATTAACTACCCAGTCTCAGGTATTCTGTAACAGTGGCACAAAACAGGGGGCTGGCACTGTGGTGTAGTGCGCTAAGCCTCTCCCTGTGGTACCTGCATCTCATATGGGTGCCAGTTCGTGTCCCAGCTGCTGCTCTTCCAATTCAGCTCGGCTTATGGCCTGGGAAAGCATTGGAAGATTGTCCAAGTGCTCAGGCCCCTGCACCCATGTGGGAGACCCAGAAGCTCCTGGCTCCTGGCTTTCAATCAGCCCAGCTCTAGTAGCTGCAGCCATCTAGGGAGTGAATCAGCGTATGGAAGACCTTTCTCTTAGTCTATTCTTCTGTCTGTAACTCTGCCTCTCAAATAAATAAATCTTAAAAAAAAAAAAAAAGTAACAAAACAGACCAAGACAACTTATTGTGTAACAAGCTAATATACTTGCCTAATTATCTTCTTCAAAAATCTTCAAAGAAGGTATTGCCTTTTATAGCTCTTCTCTGAGCTCACACATATAGAGAAGACAAGGGAGAAGACATCTCCATCTCTCATAAGCCAATATCATTTTTTTTCTAAAGATTTTATTTATTTGAGAGGTGGAGTTACAGAGAGAGAGAGAGGGACAGACAGAGAGAGGGACAGACAGAGAAAGGTCTTTCGTCTGCTGGTTCACTCCCCAAATGTTGCAACAGCAAGAACTGAGCCGATCTGAAGCCAGGAGCCAGGAGCTTCCTCCAAGTCTCCCACTTGAGTGCAGGGGCCCAAGCACTTGGGCCATCTTCTATTGCTTTCCCAGCCATAGCAGAGAGCTGGATTGGAAGTGGAGCAGCCAGAACACAAACTGGTGCCCATACAGGATGCCAGCACCACAGGTGGATGCTTAGCCTACTACGCCATAGCGCCAGCCCCAAGCCAACATCTTTAAGATTTCTGGATGATCTGGGTCTTCCTGTATATTTGAAAGTGACCTTCTTACCCACAAAGGACACACTGTTTTATAATGATTGAAATTGAAAGTTTTTTTTTTAACTTTTATTTAATGAATATAAATTTCCAAAGTACGACTTATGGATTACAATGGCTTCCCCCACATACCGTCCCTCCCACCCACTACCCTCCCCTTTCCCACTCCCTCTCCCCTTCCATTCACATCAAGATTCATTTTCGATTATCTTAATATACAGAAGATCAGCTTAGTATACATTAAGTAAGGATTTCAACAGTTTGCTCCCACACAGAAACATAAAGTGAAAAATAATAGATGATTTTTTTTAAATGATGATGAAAGCAGATCAGACCTATTGTCATGTTTAATCCCAGTGAGAGTCAAGTTGGGAGTTGATAATTTTTTTTTTTTTTAACAGAGGATCAGTTTAGTGTACATTAAGTAAAGATTTCAACAGTTTGCACCCCCATAGAAACACAAAGTGAAATATATTGTTTGAGTACTCGTTATAGCATTAAATCTCAATGCACAGCACATTAAGGACAGAGATCCTACATGAGGAGTAAGTGCACAGTGACTCCTGTTGTTGACTTTACAAATTGACACTCCTGTCTATGGCCTCAGTAGTCTCCCTATGCTCCAGTCATGAGTTTCCAAGGCTATGAAAGCCCTCTGAGTTCTCCGACTCTTATCTTGTTTAGACAAGGTCATAGTCAAAGTGGAGGTTCTCTCCTCCCTTCAGAGAAAGGTACCTCCTTCTTTGAAGACCTGTTCTTTCCACTGGGATCTCACTCGCAGAGATCTTTTGCCAGAGTGTCTTGGCTTTCCATGCCAAATTGCTCCTAAACCAGAAGAGGAGGTGGCACAGAAGAAAAAGATATCCCAGAAGAAACTAAAGAAGCAAAAACTTATGGCTTGGGAATAAACTCAGTGTAAAATAAATACGAATTAAAAGAAAAAAAATTACCTCAAAGATACAATAATCAAGACATGTGGTACTACCATAAGGACAGACATACACATCAATGAAACAGAATTGACTCTCCAAAAATAAACCCTTAGACTTCGGTCAACCAATATCAAGTAAGGGAGAGAAGACAACTCAGGGAGAGGAAACAGCAGTTGAACAGAAATGGGGCTGAGACAACCAGACAGTCACATGCCAAAGAGTGGGTCTGGACCTACACCTCACAGCACGTACAAAAATTAACTTAGGGAATAAAGACTTAACTGTAAAGTTTGATCCCAGAACTCTTAGAAGAAAAAAATGAATAAAGATTCATGACGCTGAATATCCAGAATATAAAAAAAATTCTTAAAACTCAGTAACATTTAAAACTGTGTTCAGGGCCGCTGCCTGCAGTGCCAGCATTCCATATGGGTGCCGGTTCATGTCCTGGCTTGTTCCACTTCCAATCCAGCTCTCTGCTATGGCCTGGGAAAGCAATAGAAGATGGTACAAGTCCTTGGGCCCCTGCACCCATGTGGGAGACCCAGAAGAAGCTCCTGGCTCCTGGCTTCAGATGGACCCAGCTCTGCCCGTTGCGGCCATCTGGGGGGGTGAACCAGCAGATGGAAGACCTCTCTCTCTCTCTGCGCCTCTCCTTCCCTGTGTAACTCTTTCAAGTAAGTAAATAAATCTTTTAAATAAATAAATAAGTAAATGAAATTGTGTTCAGTTTTAAATGGACACATACTGGGGCCGGCGCTGTGGCGCAGCAGGTTAAAGTCCTGGCCTGAAGCGCCAGCATCCCATATGGGTGCTGGTTCAAGGCCTGGCTGCTCCACTTCCAATCCAGCTCTCTGCTATGGTCTGGGAAAGCAGTAGAGGATGGCTCAAGTCCTTGGGCCCCTGCATCCGCATGGGAGACCTGGAAGAAGCTCCTGGCTCCTGGCTTCCGATCAGTGCAGCTCTGGCCATTGTGGCCATCTGGGGAGTGAACCAGTAGATGGAGGATCTCTCTCTCTCTCTGTCTCTACTTCTCTATGTAACTCTGTCTTTCATATAAATAAAATAAATCTTTAAAAATAAATAAATAAAAATAAAATGGATACATCCAGGTATCAAGATTTACAAATGACAATTACAGAAAGCATTAGTCATTAGGGAAATGTAACTCAAACCTACAATTAGATACCATTATATACTCACAAGGACTGCTGTAATTAAAAATAACAGGTGGTGCACAGAGAAACTAGAACCTCCACATACTGTTGGTAGAGTTGTAAAAATAGCACAGTAACTTTAAGAAACAACTTAGGGACAGCGCCTGAATTAGTGTTTCAGCTCTGCTTCCAATTCCAGCTTCCTACTAATGCACATCCTGGGAGGCAACAGGTGATAGCCCAACTACTGGGGTTACTACCACTCACATGGGAGACCAAACTGAATTCTGGCCTCCTGGCTTTGGCTTGGCCCAGCTGCTAAAGGCATTTGGGGAGTGAACCAGCAGATAGAAGCTTGCATGCTGTTTTCTCATTCTCTCTCTCCCTCTCTTTCAAATAAAATTAAATTCAAAGTTTTTACCAAAAAAAATTGGGTAGTTCATTTTAAAAAGTTAAACATGAGTTAGCATATGGCCCAGCAACTCAACTTCTAGGTATATATACAAAAAACCTGAAAACATATATCCACACAAAACCTGTGTATAAATGTTCATCACAAAATCATTCATAATAGCCAAAAAGCATATAAACAAAGTATCAATGGGGTGAATGGACAAATAATATGTGGTATTTCTGTACAGAATATTATTTGGCCATGCAGTAGTGATCAACGCTACATTGTAAACAAACCTTTAAAACACACTAACTGAAACCTAGAACAAAAGCCTATTTATGATATAATTCCATTTACATGCTATGTCCTAGAATAGGCAATCCATGACAGAAAGTAGATCCCAATAGGTTGCCAAGGGATGGGAGGCAGAAATAACTCTGTTACTAGGCAGTTTCTTATCTGGAGTGATGAATAGATTCTGAAACTAGACAGTGGTGAAGTCTGTACCACTGAATATAATAAAAAGAAAAAGGTCACTGGATTGTACATATCTAAAAAATGAGTTTTACAGTATATGAATTACATCTAACTTTTTAAAAAGCTATCAGAACTCTCCCTCTCCTTTCACAGGACTCAAATTCAAAACCTAAACTAACTTTTTAAGGAATACTATCAAATGGTCAATCCCAAACCCACATGACTAAGACATATGAATCCTATCCTCTCCAATCAATTACTAGCTTCCACATAAAACTTCTTCATTAGTTCAATATACTTTTTTTTCTTCCTTTTAAATGCCTTTCCCTTTTCTTGTTCCAAAATCCATACACCTGTTCACTACTAAAGAAAACTTCCCTAACCAATTCACTTTCAATTCTTTATTAATTCATTTAATAACTGGAACTCATCACTCTAATACTTGAACTTATATGCTTGAGTTGTCTGGTTATTGTTCTGTATCTGTATTCCTTTCTCTCAACTACATTTAAAGCTCAGATGACTAAGGACAGTATATAATCATCAATGGAAATACCTGGAGCCAGTGCTGTGCCATAGTGGGTAAAGCCACCACCTGTAGTGCCAGCATCCCATACGCTCGAGACCCGGCTGCTCCATTTCTGATCCAGCTCTCCGCTGTGGTCTGGAAGAGCAGTGGAAGATGCTCAAGTCCTTGGGCCCCTGCATCCACATGGGAAGACCTGGAAGAAGCTCCTGGCTCTGGATCGGTGCAGCTCAGGCCTTTGCGGGCAATTGGGGAGTGAATGAATAGATAGAGGACCTCTCTCTCTCTCTCTTGCTCTCTTGCTCTCTCTCTCGCTCTCGCTCTCGCTCTCACTCTCACTCTCTGCCTCTCCTTCTCTATCTGTGTAACTCTGACTTTCAAATAAATCTTCTAAAAAAAAAATGGAGGGGGGGGTGGCGTGGCTCACTTGGTTAATCCTCCACCTGCGGTGCCGGCATCCCATATGCATACCGGGTTCTAGTCCCGGTTGCTCCTCTTCCAGTCCAGCTCTCTGCTGTGGCCCAGAAGGGCAGTGGAGGATGGCCCAGGTGCTTGGGCCCCTGCAACCGCATGGGAGACCAGGAAGAAGCACCTGGCTCCTGGCTTTGGATTGGCACAGTGCCGGCTCTGGCGGCCATTTGTGGAGTGAACCAACAGAACAAAGACCTTTCTCTGTCTCTCTCTCTCTCACTGTCTATAACTCTACCTGCCAAATAAATTTTTTAAAAAATGGAAATACCTGATTTATCAAGGACCTACTATTTGTCACTTAGATATCTTAGCTTTGATTCTATATCTGCAAAAGTAGGAGTCAGATACCAACGTATTCAAAAGATTTCCTTAACATTTTAATAAAATGAGGAAACAGCAAATTAATCCTAGGGTCCTTCTGTTACAAATTTTGTATTTCTCTGTCTTCCCCTCTCTCCATTCATATTTCCAACTCCATAGGTACCACCACACTCCACTCATATTTCCAACATTAGAAAATGGGGAGGGCCGACGCCGCAGCTCACTAGGCTAATCCTCTGCCTGTGGCGCTGGCACACCGGGTTCTAGTCCCGGTCGGGGTGCTGGATTCTGTCCCGGTTGCCCCTCTTCCAGGCCAGCTCTCTGCTATGGCCTGGGAAGGCAGTGGAGGATGGCCCAAGTGCTTGGGCCCTGCACCCCATGGGAGACCAGGAGAAGCACCTGGCTCTTGCCATCGGATCAGCGCGGTGCGCCGGCTGCAGTGCACCAGCCGCGGCGGCCATTGGGGGGTGAACCAACGGAAAAGGAAGACCTTTCTCTCTGTCTCTCTCTCACTGTCCACTCTGCCTGTCAGAAAAAAAAAAAAAATACAAAAAAGATTCAAACTGCAGCAAGGACAGCCATCCACCCCACAACCACTCACTTCCCCTCACAGATACTCATCCTGCCATGAATACCTGGCATTTTACGGGGGCTACTCTTTCCTAAGTTGGGGGATTCCTGCACTTCATGAGACAGAGCCATTTTCTGAAACTAAACAGAAACTGAAAACAGTGGTAAAGCCGCTGCACCAGCTAATCTACTTCCAATCCAGCTCTCTGCTAATGTGCCTGGGGAAGGACACAGGGAGACCTGGATGGAGTTCCTGGCTCCTGGATTTGGCCTGGCCTAGCCCTGTCTATTGTGGTCATTTGAACAGAAGAGATTCTCATTCATTCATATTTTCTCTCTCCCTCTCATATAAATTTTAAAAAAAGGATACAAACTGAAAACACCAGGTATTAGCTTTCCAATCCTTCACTACATTTTTTTTTAAAGATTTATCTATTTATTTGAAAGTCAGAGTTACACAGAGAAGGAGAGAGGGAGAGAGAGGGAGAGGAAGGGAGGGAAGGAAGGGAGGCGAGAGAGGGAAAGAGAGGGGGAGAGGGAGAGAGAGGGAGGGGGAGAGAGGGAAAGAGAGGGAGAGAGGAAGAGAGAGGGAAAGAGAGGGAGAGAGGAAGAGAGAGGGGGAGAGCGGGAGAGAGGGAGAGTGAGTCAGTCTTCCATCTGCTGGTTCATTCCCAGATGGCCAGCAATGGCCGGAGTTGCGCCAATCTGAAGCCAGGAACCAGGAGCCTGTTCTGGGTCTGTGCAAGTGCAGGGGCCCAAGGACTTGGCTCATCTTCTACTATTTTCCCAGGCCATAGCAGAGAGCTGGATGGGAAGTGAAGCAGATGGGACTTGAACCAGCGACCATATGGGATGCCAGCACTGCAAGCAGTGGTTTTACCACTACACCACGGCACCAGCCTACAATCTGGACAGAACATAAAACCTGGGCTTTTCCAATTAGACAAACTAACCTCAACTTTGAAAAATTAAAGTAAGTAAAGTCGGATGCAGAGGCAAAAGTGAAAGAATCAGTGGTGGCAGTGGCAGCACTAAGTACCAAAAGCAATTCATTCTGCTGAGGTTGGAGCAATATCAACAGTTAAGTCAGCCCAGTTTGAATTCATTAATCCTCTGCAATCCAGTTTTACCTGCACTTTTGAAGTACCTGTCAACTCATGTCAGAGAAGAGAACACATAGTGATGAACATGCCACCTAAGTGCTGCTTCACAGGTTACCACAGATTAAAAACAGAACAGAAATGATAATTTAAAAGTTAAAAAAGAGAGAGAGAGAGAATCAGTTCTGTAGTGTGATGTATAGCAATTCCTGGCTATACTGGCAGATTTAAAGCCCAGTTCTTCTACCTTTTAGCGGATTCTATGAGTAACCCAATATCCTCTCAAACCACAAATCATTTTGTGATTAAATCAGAGGCATTTCTATTGCTTAGAGCTATAAACAGGGGTATAGGTTTGGCACAGTGGCTAAGATACCACTTGGGGCACCTGTATGCCCTATTACAGGGTCTGAGTTCAAGGCTCAGGTACACTCCTGATTTCAGCTTCCTGCTAAAGTGCACCCTGGAAGGCGGCAGATGATGGCTCGAATAGCTGAGTCTCTGCCACCCTTGTAGGAACCTGGATTGAATTATGGGCTCCCAACTTCAGCCTGATCCAGCCCTGGTTGCTGCAGGCACTTGAGAAGTGAACCAGTAGACAGCGCTTTCTGTCACCATTAAAAAAAAAAGTTAAAAATTTTTAAAATAAAACTGTGAACAGTAACACACATTCTTAGATCCAAATGCCATCTCAAAGAATCACCTTAAAATTTAGACAAAGTCACTTCAGCCCGATTGGCCAACATCAACAATCATGAGAATGAGCAGCCAAATCACAACCCAGCCCTGCCCTCTGTACCAATACCTAAAACAGCATATTGATTCAAAACCCTATAAAGGCAACGATTATGGCAGATGAAAAGGCCAACTTTATATTTAAAGTTTATACTTATATGGCCATAAGCAATGAAACAATGGAGTGTAAAAGGAAAATCCAACTTCACTATTTGCTTTTCCCATAGGTACCTAATTTCAAAAACCTAATGATCATCAATACATAATGACCATGAGATAACCAGTTCTCAAATATTAAGAAATTAAATTATTTGAATAACTAAGTAATGTTTAACACAATGTTTCTTAAATTGTACACCTTCCTCCCCTCTCTCCTTGTCACAAATCAAACAGCAGTAACAAAAGCATGAAATACCTACATCAGAAACTTTTCAGCCACGGTGGCAACTAGGGGTGACCTGAGAAACTTATTGAAAATACCAGTTCTTCCATCACAGATTCTGATTAAATTGGTCTGGGCTGAAACTCATTGATCAGTATTTTTTAAAGCTCCCATGGAATTCTAACACTCAAACTGGGTTTAGAAGTGGTAAAGAGGTATGTGACTTTGCCAAGCACCTGTTTATGCACTGCATTCTGTTCTGGTGAAGCTGGTGCTAATGTGTTTAATTTATTAACCAGCTGACTCTAAATATTAGCTAATCATTAGCTCCACTTAGTACTCAGCCCTTGAACTGTAATAAGGCTATACAAGCAAGCAAAGCATCAAATAAATTCTTTCCCACAAAACAGCCTTCCGTATTTCCTTCAAAAGAATCACAAATTATGAAAGAGGATTTTTAAAGTTCACAATTACTGCTTAAAATTTAAATCAAAAGATACAAATCCAAGGGAAAAAAACGGATTTTCAATTACTTCTATAACCTTTCAAGCTTTTGGCACCCAATTTTTGATATATATATAAGGTAACCAACAATCATAGGTTTTAATTTTCTATTTCAATCCAAAAGGTATATTATACACTATTTCATTTTAATTAAAAAATGATAAATTAAAAATAAACAAAAAAGAGTATGAACAAAATAACATGTCTAACAAAGTTTTTGTCTTCCATTTAGAAGATACTGGAAAATGGGAATGGTAGGGTACCCTAAAATTTTCATCAAAATATATACAATTTAGTATAATCTAACTTGAATGTACCTTTGGCTATACTAAATTAACTGTGAAAAATACCATTAAGCTACTATTTCCATAAAATAATTATGACTCTTGCTTTTTTCCTTAAAGTAAGTACAGTCAAGTAAGAGATCATTATTTTAAAAGTTATAATGCCTTAAACAAAAATGTATTACTCAAAGAGCAATTGATATTACTGAATTGTCATGAGGGAGAAATTGTGCATTTCTACATGCTTCCAGGTTTTTAAACACTACTGAAAATAAGTGGTATAATTTATTAGCCTCTTTTCAAATCCACACAATTCAGAAGTCTGCAATCTTACTCAAACAGGCCCTAAAGCCACCCATCCTCTGCTGGGGAGAGGAGCTTAAATAAGATTCTCTGACAAAATTACAAGGCCATCCTGTGCCCAAGAGTCAGAGTGAAATGGAGGGAGGAAGAGTCTCAGTCTTCTGACAATACTATTCATCTTAGAGCCAAGTGGACACTACTTAGGGCCAAGAAGAGTAACTTATCTCCTTTTTAACTTATAGCTAAAACAGGTCAAAGAATAAACTTCAAAGTAACCACACATAAAAATAGAACAGAAATCAAAATCTATTTTGAATCAATTGAACAATTAAAAAAAATTTTTAAAGATTTACTTACTTGGAAGAGTTACAGAGAGAGAAGAAAAGGCACACAGAGAGAGAAAGAGAGAGAGAGAGGTCTTCCATGCACTGATTCACTCCCCAGCTGGCCGCAATGGCCAGAGATACACCAGATACACCGACCCAAAGCCAGGAGCCAGGAGCCTCCTCCAGGCTTCCTACACAGGTGCAGCGGCCCAAGTACTTGGGCCATAGCAGAGAGCTGGATCAGAAGTGGAGCTGCCAGGACTCAAACTGGCACCCATGTGGGATGCCGGCACTGCAGGCTGCAGCTTTACCTGCTTTGCCACATCGCCAGCCCAAAACTTAAATTAAATTATTTGTCCATTTGGAAAAAGGGCTAAGGAAAAGTGTTAATTTTTTAAAATAGGCCTGACAAAGATTATGTTTGTAGAAGTTAAAGCAACAAGTGAGAAACTAACTAGTAAATGAACTTCACATAAATATTTCTTTTTAATTAATTAATTTAATTGAGAGGCAAAGGCAGAGACAAAGAGAGGAGAGAGAGGAGAGAGATCCTCCATCCGCTGGTTTACTTCCTAATTGGCCACTGAGGTGTGAGGAAGACCTTTCTCTCTGTCTCTCTCCCTCACTGTCTAACTCTGCCTGTCCAAAAAAAAGGGGGGAGAAAGGGGCATGGAAGGTAAGAGTCAGGAAAGACAGAGTTCTAAAAGGGGAGGAAAAAAACAAACAGAGGCAATGCTGAAGTAGAATTTTCTAGAGCTGATGAACAGACATCATGCAACAGAATTTTAAAAACTCAATAATTCCCAACCAGCAAGATAGGAAATAAAGATCTAAACAAATCATAGTGAAACTGTAACCAGACAGAAATGACGACTGGCAACAGTGAGCCTATATCAAGAAGCTTCCCTACTATTAAATGAATCCATTTTCCATTTAATATTGTCAGATTGCAGTTAGCCACAGGTAACTGAACCTGTGGCGAAGAAAATCACAAATTAAGAGGGGACTGTTGGCCGGCGCCGTGGCTCAATAGGCTAATCCTCCACCTTGCGGCGCCGGCACACCGGGTTTTAGTCCCGGTCGGGGTGCTGGATTCTGTCCCGGTTGCCCCTCTTCCAGGCCAGCTCTCTGCTATGGCCAGGGAGTGCAGTGGAGGATGGCCCAGGTGCTTGGGCCCTGCACCCCATGGGAGACCAGGAAAAAGCACCTGGCTCCTGGCTCCTGCCATCGGATCAGCGCGGTGCGCCGGCTGCAGCGGCGGCCATTGGAGGGTGAACCAACGGCAAAAGGAAGACCTTTCTCTCTGTCTCTCTCTCACTGTCCACTCTGCCTGTCAAAAAAAAAAAAAAAAAGAGGGGACTGTTGTATTTCAGTCACAACAAAGGAAATCAACAGCCTGTAGAATGATATCAACATAGCAAGAGAAAACATTAGTCAACCTGGAATTATGCACTGCACAAAAATCTAAAGAACAAGAGCAAAATGAAGGCTTTTTATGACAAAACAAAGCCTCAGAGTCTGCCACCAATAGGAATTCACTGAAGGAAATTCTAAAAATTTAGGAAAATGATCTCAAATGGAAAGTCTTTCATGCAAAATGGAATGATAAATTTAAATTTTAGAAATCAACAATTACTGGGTTAGAAAGAATTAAATTCATGCTAATGATAACAGGAAAGGTAGGAAGATAAAAAAATAAAGAAAGAATATCATAAGGATGCATATTAAAAATTCCTAGAGTAAATTCAAACATAATGTACTATCCTCTTAAAATATTTACGTTTCAAACTAGTAGAGAGAAAAACTGCAAGAAAAAATATAACCAACTTGGAAAACAAAAAGGAATAAAAATGGGCAGCACAAATAGAAAGCACAAAGAACTTAACCCAAATGTATCGATACAGTTATTACAGCATGAAGACTTCTCAGTCTCAGATGGAGCTCACACAGGATGGTGGTTCTGTAGGACTCTATCACCTAGTGACATCACAGCCATCTGAGTTTGTGGCACTGCACACCATGTTTGCACAAAAATCACCTAATGACACACTTCTCAGAACACACTCCCTTCATTAAGCAATCCACAACTGTAATTACAATAAACACAAATTAATTAAAGTGTCTGTGAAAGACAACTGTAATGGTGTATTTAAAATCCCTTGAGAATCTAGCAACACGCTACTTAAAACAAAAACAAAACAAAAAATACCTAGGGACTTACGTTGTGGCATGGCGGGTTAAGCTGCAATACCTACAATCCCCTATCAGAGTGCCAATTCAAGTCCTGGCTACTCTGCTTCCAATCTAGCAACCAGCCAATGTGGTTGGGAAAGCAATAGATGATGGCCCAAGTACTTGGGCCCCTAGAACCCATGTAGGACACCAGGTTAGAATTCCTGGCTCCTGGCATCAGCCTGGCTCAACCCTGTCTATTTCAACCATTTGGGAAGTGAACCAACAGATGAAAGATCTCTCTCTCCCTCTCTGTCACTCTGCCTTTCAAGTAAATCAATAAATGTATATTTTTAGAAAAATACTTGGAAAATATAAACACCCAGAAAGTAAAAAAGATGGAAAACTAGGGGCCAGCGCCATGGCGCAGTAGGTTAATCCTCCACCTGCAGCGCCGGCATCCCATATGGGTGCCGGGTTCTAGTCCCAGCTGCTCCTCTTCCAGTCCAGCTCTCTGCTGTGGCCTGGGAAAGCAGTAGAAGATGACCCAAGTGCTTGGGTCCCTGCAACCGCATGGGAGACCAGGAGGAGGCTCCTGGCTTCAGACTGGTGCAGCCCCGGCCATTGCGGCCATTTTGTGGGTGAACCAACGGAAGGAACACCTTTCTGTCTCTCACTATCTGTAACTCTACCTGTCAAATCAATAAATAAAATATTAAAAAAAAAAAGATGGAAAACTATTAGGTTAAAAAAAAAAGTACTGTAACTGGTAACACCAGACAAAATACACTCTAAGGCAAAATGCCTCAGTAGTAATAAACTGAGTCACTTGAGAATGCTATTAGGTACAGCAAGAAGATAATTCCATACCTATGCATCTGTATTTTAAAGCATAGCTTCAAAGCATATAAATCAAAACAGATAGCTAAAAGGAATTATTAAATCAATTTCCAAAGTGAAAATATATTAAACACTTCTGTCATCAGTAAATAGATCAAACTGATTTTTTAAAAATCAGGAAAATCAGTCAATAAAAAATATAAAAATCAGAAATCAAAAAGTTTAACAGAGCAAACATGTCTGTTAATGGACACATGCAGAACATTATAGAAAATTCAGAATACAAAATATTTTCAAGCACACATGAAACAGTGAAAACTGACCACAAACTGGAGTCTAACACAGCCTTAAATACCAGAGGACCAATACACATTTCACATAGGATGACTGCAGCAACATAATTAAACCAGAAATCAGTAACTGGTGGGTGTGGGGATTCCTGTCTTGTAATGAAGGGAAACATTTCTAACACAATACACAAAGAAATAAATCTTAAGGAAATATATAGAAAGACATGTAAATTGTTAGCTTCAAATAATGAAACTTTGAGTTACAGGTAAACATTAAAGACAATTAAATTTAAAAAGAGCTAATCCAAAGTAAAAGAAAACTAAAGAAAGTAGAAGAAACCCCTAAGTTTGGGGAAAAGAAAGGCAAATGTACCACATAGGAGTAGAGAAATAGGGGGAGGGGCAGCATGTGAAGGTGGAGTTTAAAAACCCTGAATAGAGTCATTAATAAACATGAAACATTAATTCACCTTCCCTAGATGGGAAAGGCAGGAAGGACAAAGCTTACATATTTACCTGTAGGATCTGTAAAACTTTCAAGAACTAAATTAGGTAACAGAAAAGAACAGAATTAACATTCTTCTCCAGTACACGTGGTATACACAAGAGGCCACAACAAACAAGCAGAAGGGAAATTACACCAAGATCTCTGGATACAAGAGAATTAGATTACATATCCAAGACACAAAGTTACCAAGAAAATCTTAAAACTGGGAAATTAACCAATATACTTTTTTTTTTTTTTCATTTGACAGGTAAAGTTATAGAGACAGAGAGAAAGGTCTTCCTTCTGTTGGTTCACTCCCCAAATGGCCACTAGGGCCGGAGCTGCACCGATCCGAAGCCAGAAGCCAGGTGCTTCTTCCTGGTCTCCCATGCAGGTGCAGGGCCCAAGCACTTGGGCCATCCTCCACTGCCCTCCCGGGGCACAGCAGAGAGCTGGACTGGAAGAGCAGCAACTGGGACTAG
Source organism: Oryctolagus cuniculus (assembly GCF_051225735.1). Lineage (NCBI taxonomy): Eukaryota > Metazoa > Chordata > Mammalia > Lagomorpha > Leporidae > Oryctolagus > Oryctolagus cuniculus. Next base: position 110,123,912 of record NC_142875.1, read on the forward strand.
AACCCGGTACGCATATGGGATGCCGGCACCACAGGCGGAGGATTAACCAAGTGAGCCACGGTGCCGGCCCACAATGTACTTCTAAACACACATACACAGAAAGGAATTAACCTTGCACAAAAAGAGATCTGGCCTCTGCCCTCAGCTAGCGAGAGGTAATCTCAAGCTCTTGGAATGCCCTGTTTAACAAGGGGCCTTAGCACTCCAGATAGTGCATGCTATCAAGGGGAGTCATTTCAACCTCTGAGGGGCTGAAGACTAAAGCAGAACGTCCATGCAGGCAGCCAATCATATCTACAAAACTCTGCACAGCCGGATTAAAGAGAGCTAGCCTGGCTGGCATACTACACGCACACCATCATATGCTTTATGAAAGTGAACATGGTCCACACAACCCCACTGGGCAAGGACAACTACAAGCTTTGCTTCTGGAACACCTACCAGACCCTGTCCCTATAGGCCTCTTCCCTTGGCTGATTTTTATTTGGATTCTTTCACTGAGATAGCTATTCTATCAGTGCATTCTTCTAGTGAAATACAAAACCTTAATGTGGTCTTGAGGACCTCAAACTTATAACTTGTGTCAAAAGTGAAAGTGGTCTTGGGACTCCTGTAGTTAAAAGTTTTTAAAGGAAAGTAATAGTATTAATACTTATATTTGCACATTAGTTCTTAGCCAAAAGGCCGAGAAGCGATAAATGCTTATATTTGAAAAGAATAAAGTTTCTCTAATCTAGGCTTCCACGAAAAAAAAAAGAAAAAAGAAAAACACAACAACAACCTAGGAAAAGAGGAGTATATTAAAAACACAGCAAGGCTGGCACCGCGGCTCACTAGGCTAATCCTCTGCCTGCGGCGCCGGTACACCGGGTTCTAGTCCCGGTCGGGGCGCCAGATTCTGTCCCAGTTGCCCCTCTTCCAGGCCAGCTCTCTGCTGTGGTCCGGGAGTGCAGTGGAGGATGGCCCAAGTGCTTAGGCCCTGCACCCCACGGGAGACCAGGAGAAGCACCTGGCTCCTGGCTTCAGATCAGCGCAATGCGCCGGCCGCAGCATGCCTGCCTCAGTGGCCATTGGAGGGTGAACCAACGGCAAAAGGAAGACCTTTCTCTCTCTCTCACTGTCCACTCTGGCTGTAAAAAAAAAAAAAACAAAAAACAAAAAAAAAAAAACAGAGAGCAATGGAATTGAAAATAGAACAGAGAAAAAGAAACCTAAACATAAGTTCTTAGAAAATATCAACAAAATTGAGCCAACCAAGAAAAAGCAAATCTACAAATTACTAATCTCAGGAATGAAAGATCATACAAGTATCAGAAACATAATCAAGAGGCAGGCATTGCGGCACAGAAGGTTAAGCTACCAGTTGGGATGCCTGTATCCCCTATCAGACTACCTGGGATAGAGCCCTGCCTTTGCTTCTAATTCCAGTTTCCTGCCAATGTACATCCTGGGAGGCAGCAGCTAATGGCTCATCTGGGAGTCTCAGATGCTGAGTTCTTGGCTCTGGACTTCAGCCTGGCTCAGTCTCAAATGCTATGGGCATTTGGGGAATGAATCAGTGGATGAAGTTTGTGGATTTTTTTTTTTCTCTCTCACTCTCACAAATTCAAAATTTTTTTAAAAAAATTTTACAGACTAACTCATCAAGACAAAGTTGGGTTGATCTTAGGGACTAGGATGGTTCAACAAAAGCATATGATAAAATTCACAAATTCATCATAAACCCATAGGAAAAGAAGGGAAACTTTGTTATCTTGACAAATTACACCTATAAAAACACCTGCAACTAGCACCATACTTAATGCTGAATGCCAGGATGCCTGCTCTCACATTTCTAATTTAAAAACCATCTGGATGCCTTAGCTAGAAAAATGAGGTGGGGTTCGCAGGGCAGGGAAACAAACTGATAGATATTTTTCCAAAGGTAGTATTAAATAAACACAAAGATGCTCACCATCGTTAACTATGAGAAAATATGTGCTAATTAAAATCACAATGAGCAATCACTACACAGATACAAGTGTGGCTTAAAGAAACTGCTAATATCAAATACTAATGAGGACACAAAACAGTGAGGAACTCCCCTAAGTTGCTAGTGGGAATGGAAGTGGTAAAGGCATTTTGGAAAAGTTGCACAGTTTCTTAAAAAGTTAAACACAGTTACCAAAGAACTATGAAATCTCACTCCTGGATATTTATCCAAGAGGAAATAAAATCCATGTCAATTTATGTAACTAAAAGACCTGCTCACAAATGCTTATAATGGCTTCATTTGTAATCATCAAAAACTGAAAACTCAAAATGCCCCTGAAATGAATATTAAGTAAACAAACTGTAAAACAAGGAAACATCCAATACAATGGAATACCACTCAGCCACAGCAAAAATCACTGGTACATGAAACAACATAGATGAGGGGCAGGTGTTGGGGTCCAGCAGGTTAAGCCACCACCTGTGATGTCTGCACACAGGGAGCAATGGTTCAAGTCCCAGCTACTCAGCTTCTGATCCCAGCTCCCTGCTAAAATGGCTGGGAAAGCAGCAGAAGACAACTCAAGTACTTGGGCCCCTGCCCCTCATGTGGGAGACCAGGATGGAGTTTCTGGCTCCTGGCTTCAGCCAAGGCCAACCCTAGCTGCTGCATGCATTTGGGGAATGAACCAGCAAATGGGAGATCATTCTCTATCTCCCAGCCCTTAAAATAAATAAAACAAAAACAAGACACCAATCTCAAAAGGCTACATGCTGTATGATTCCACTTATATGACATTAAGGAAAAAACAAAACTACAGGAACAGAAAACAAAACATAGTTGCCACAGCCTGGGGTGGGGCAATTGTGCTGGTAGTAAACTGACAAAGATTCTCTATAAGCAGACTAATAGGCTCCTCTGAAAGCTTTGTCAATGAGGACTCAACACTGGCCCAGGAGGCCTGAACAAACTGCTCCAGAGCACATTCCTAGGAAGATTCTAACCCCCATTAAAGTGCCTGCCTGAGAAAACACATGGCTGCCAGAATACCTCACTGTTTGTTGCAGCCAATACATGAAGATAGGATCCTTGTCTTCTAGCTCTGGAGGAGGGTAGAAAGCCTTAATTTCAGTAAGTGCCAGTTAACAAACCCAGATGGGTTTCACATGAATCACATCCCCTTAACAGCTTTTTATAATTTTTCACTTCCCTAACTTACTATCCTGTTCATGCCCCTTCCTAGTCCCTCATTCTCCCTTTAAAACAGGAGTCTCTGTACAAATCAAAGCTAGGTTCAGTTCACACTGAACTCTTTCCCTATTACAATCGTAATTACTAATTGGAAATGTTTTCTTTCAGTGTTAACATCTGACTTCATCTCTGACAGTACACAGCTGTGTGCTTTTCTTTTTTTTGAACAGGCAGAGTTAGACAGTGAGAGAGAGAGAGACAAAGAAAAAGGTCTTCCTTCGGTTGGTTCACTCCCCAAATGGCCACTACAACTGCCGCGCTGCACCGATCCGAAGCCAGGAGCCAGATGTTTCCTCCTGGTCTCCCATGGGGTGCAGGGCCCAAGCACTTGGGCCATCCTCCACTGCACTCCCGGGCCACAGCAGAGAGCTGGCCTGGAAGAGGAGCAACCGGGACAGGATCCCACGCCCCGTACGGGACTACAACACGGGGTGCCGGCGCTGCAGGAGGAGGATTAGCCAAGTGAGCCACGGCGCGGCCCTACTTTTCTTAAAATTCATAATAGCATGCACTAAAAGGCTTTTACTGTATGTTGTACCTCAATAAAAATCAAACTCTTCGAACAACAAAAAGCTTCCAAATCATCAGTAATAATTCACCTCACCAACAGGTCAAGGAAAAATTATACAATCATTTGAAATGCTGAAAAGTCATTAACACCCATTTCAGAATCTTTGTTTCCATCAATAATTGTATTAGGCAGCCCCTTCTCAAAAGCCAACAATGGCCAGGAAAGCAAGTTGAATTAAGCCTGGTTTCTGTGGCTCCATAAGCTAAGAATGTTTTTTACATTTTTTAAAGGGTTGCCAAAAAGAAAAAGAAAAGCGTGCAACAGGGACAGTATGAGGCTTGCCAAGACTGAATATTTACTATCTGGGCCTTTATAGAAAACACGTGCCTTCTCCTGCTTGCAGCCCTGCTCCGCAAAGTGCCGCCCATGAACCAAAATCGCAGGCTCTATCCTGGGTCCTACCAAACCAGAATCTGCACTGCAACAACGGAATAAAACCAAAGTATTATCTTTCCTTTGAAAATGTGTCTTTGCAACATCAGAAAGTGCACAATAAATACAAAGGAATAAAAGTTGTACTGACAACTCTAAAAAAAACACTAAGGAGTCTTTCTAGGATAAGGCTATAAAGCACTTGGCAAATTGCTCTTAGATCAATTCAGAAAAACCACCAATTAAATCTCAATCATATTTGACTCTATTTTTGAACCCAAAATTACAGATGACACAGTCCAACACCAAAATAAAATATTTTAAATCATTCTCCCAGACAATGTGGTAACCATGCATGCCATAAGCTAGAAATAATAATTATAAAGATGCCTCGAGGTTTTTAAGAACTAGCTCCCCTAATTATTTCACTCAAGCCCTTCATTTCATCTGGAGGAAAAAAAGGACATGAATTTTCCCAAACATTATGTGCATGTAATGGTCATTCATCTGAGCCACCCAGAATGACTTGGAAATGACCAGGCTACCAATCTTGCCGCAAACCAAGTGTTTAACTGAAAATTAGGTACAAGTATTAGCTACTCAGAAACTCTTGCTGTGTTTCCCCTAGGGAATGAGGAAGAGGGTGAAACACACCACATATATTTGGTGATAATATAAGAAAGATTACAAATACTGCAAAATACAATCATAACTATGATCAGGGGATTTCCACTTTTGTTGTCAATACAAATCTCTCTCAAATTAGAAGCCATTCAACAGTATGATTGGTAATATGTAGGTTTGGGCCTAGGATGGTCCCCCAGACCAAAAGATCTGACAAATCCTATTACTTCCTTTTAAATCAAATGCTGAATGTATTAAGAATAATCTACTTTTCTATTACTCTTATCTTAATTTTTTTCATGTGTATTAATTCCAAAGCCAAGACTGTTTTTTTAACTGCTTTGAGATTAATGAAATAAACTCACTTAAAATGTACAGTGTATCTATGTTAGGCCAAACATGTGCTGACACTGATGCCTCCAATTCTAATCCATTACAGCACATGTCATTCTAGTCTTCTCCTTGCTTATCTTTAACTTCCCATTCCAAGAGAGAGAAATCTGGCTCCCCACAACCTGCCATCCACTTGTTTAATTCTAGAATACATTACTGAAGCCATCAGAATTGTGTTATAAAAATCACTAACTGTGTGTCTAAAGAAGTTACAGTCTCCCCTAGAATACAAGCAACTAGAGAGCAGGCAGAGTTCCCTTCCCAGGTACTCTTAGAGGATCCATGTCATTTCTAACAGCTACTCTGGTCAGCACCTTCCCCTCCTTCCCCTTCAGTAAAGTTGTTTTGTGCAGATCCTTTACAACCAGATTCTTCTAGCTCAGTCTGCATCCCATCCTGGGATCCTCCAACCACCTAAATGATTTTTAACTTGTACTCATTAAGGTTCACTCTGCTGTGACAAGTATACAGTGTGCTGTTTTATGATGTTTCTCACCCTCTAGACTCACTCTTTAGGCAAATATATACAGTTCCAGGGTCATCATAAACTACCAAACAGAATACAGAGTCCATATGTTTACAAGTTTATCTCCAGGCACACACCACTTTTTCCACAATCTCTAGGAGACTCATTTCAAAAAATTTCACTTTCAGATTACTCAAAGTTGTCTGCTCATGATTATGCTTCAAAGGAAAAAATGTTATATAAGAAACAGATTTCATGTTCATTTTACAACCAAGTTCCAAGAATGTCACTTATGTGTCATTAATGAAAACTTAGAAAAGTTATTAATTCATCACACAGTCTTCACTTCTAATTCAATCTTCCTATATATAAATTGAGACGATATAAATGAATTTATTCAGCTCTGCCTCAGTATAAGGATTTTTAAACAAAAGCAGTCTAGTCTCCTGAACAGTATCATCAGTTCATTGTAGGAAACCTACAGTTTATCATGATAAATGAGATAATAAAGTTTATACTAATAAATGAGACCATCAGTAGATACAATACCATCATGCAGGGAACTGGATTAAGACCAAAGACATAACTAAGGTTTACAGGCTCTAGTCTCTCACTGCCTACTCTTTCAAATTAAAAGCTCTAAATACACAGGACCTGGAATTCACGTATTACAATTAAGATTTCAAACTATATCATGTAAGAACCTTCTAGCTCCTTTATATTGTAATACTCTTTACTAATGCTTCAAGTACACACAATTTTAGTGCAAAAGCAAAGTCCTGACATCTATATTCTAGCTTAGATTCTAGTAAGTAATTTGGAAGTTGTCACTCTGTCCTAAAAGTAACAAGTTAAGCAAACTGAACAATCAACTACTCTTCTCAGATCTATCACAGAAGTAAGGTTATAGGGCCAGGGGCCAGCACTGTGGTGCAGTGGGTTAACACCCTGACCTGAAGCGCCGGCTTCACATATGGGCGCGGGTTCGAGACCTAGCTGCTCCACTTCCAATCCAGCTCTCTGCTATAGCCTGAGAAAGCTGTAGAAGATGGCCCAAGTCCTTGGGCCCCTACACCCACATGGGAGACCCGGAAAAAGCTCCTGCCTCCTGGCTTTGGATCGGTGCAACTCCGGGCATTGCTGTCATTTGGGGAGTGAACCAGCGGATGGATACCTCTCTCCTCCCTCCTCCCTCCTCGCTCTCTCTCTCCCCTCTCCTCCCTCCTTCCACCTTCCTCCTCTCTCTCCCTCCCTCCCTCCTTCCCCTCTCTCTGTGTAACTCTGACTTTCAAATAATATAAATAAATCTTTAAAAAAAATTTTTTAAAAGGTTACAGGGCCAAACCACTGCCTCCAAAAGTAGAGACCCAACAAATAGAATCCTAATTTTTACCCAGGGTAGGAAAACCTAAACTGAAATTGGCAAATTGCTGGAGTCTCAGTATGAACAAACTTGAAAGCTAAAAATTTCAGGGAGGGATGCACCTTTAGCCTGCCAGTTAAGACAAGAGCTGAGATGCTCCTACCCTACGCTGGAGTAGCTGGGCTCCACAACTGACTCCAGCTTCCTGCTAAAGCAGACCCTATGAGGCAGCAGTGATGACTCAGGTAACTGGGCTCCTGTAATCCACATGGGAGACCTGATTTCTCGCCTCTCAGTTCTGGCTCAGTCCCAGTCGCAGCCTTTGTGGGCATTTGGGGAGTGCAAACAGATGGGATAGAGTTTGCGTGCAATCTTTCCCCACTCGCTCTCAAATAAATGAATAAACTCTAAGAGACTCAATCACGGGGCGGGGCTCACACTTTTCTGAGTTTTGCTGCAAAGACAGTGATGATCAGAAAAAAGTCACCAATGGCTCCAGCAAAGGGAAAGCCAAAGAAAACATTTTTAAATATGCCAGAACATTCTGTTCTTAACAAGGTCTGCCCTCAAGATGATCTACTTTACCAGAGCCTAAGCTATTGGACTGTTACCAGAGCCTAACTGAACTGGAAAAAGAAAAAGACCTAACTCCAGCTCCTTCCAGCCTTCCAAGTGCAGGGGAGAAATACTCACTCCAACCCTCTCTAACAAAGAAACACTTGTGCAGCTCACACCTCAGGGCACAGGCTCACTAGAAGACAAAGGCATAGGCCTGTAAAAGGGCTATAAAAGTCTTTCCCTCTCCCTACACCTTACCAATGCATAAACTGAAGGCTGAAATACCTCAGTCCCTTTACCCATTATATCATCTTTAGCTTTCAACAAAAAAATTAAAAGGCATACTTTAAAGAAAATTTTTTGAGAAGATAGATTAAGCAAGTGAACCAGACTCAAATATGGCAGGGATGCTGCAATGAGTAACTTCAGGAATTTAAACAAGTATGATGAATATGCTAAGAAAATTAATTAAATAAAACAAAACACACAAGAATAGATGGATAATGTAAGCAAGAGAGGTAGAAATTCTAACAAAGGAGCAAAAGAAATATGAGAAATCAAAAACAGTAACGGAAATGAATGCCTCTCATGGCTTCATTAGTAGACCAGACAAAGCTGGGGAAAATATCTGAACTTATGGATGTATCGGGGCCAGGGCCAGAGCGATGGCTCACTTGGTTAATCCTCAGCCTGCGGTGCTGGCATCCCATATGGATGCCAGGTTCTAGTCCCGGTTGCTCCTCTTCCAGTCCAACTCTCTGCTGTGGCCCAGGAAGGCAGTGGAGGATGGCCCAGGTGCTTGGGCCCCTGCACCCGCACGGGAGACCAGGAGGAAGCACCTGGCTCCTGGTTTGGGATCGGGTAGCTCGGACCATAGCAGCCATTTGGGGGGTGAACCAACGGAAGGAAGACCTTTCTCTCACTAACTCTGTCAAATTAATTTAAAAAAAAAAAAAAAAAAAGGATGTATCAACAGGAGCTGACAAAACCGAAATGCAAAGAGTAAAAAAAAAATGAGAAAGAACTGAATGTCTAAGAACAGTGGGACAATGGGTCTAGTGGTTAAGACACCAGTTAACAAGCCCACAATCCACATCAGAGTGCCTGGGTTCCACACCCGGCTCCAGCTCCTGATCACAGCTTCTTGGTAATGTAGACTCTGGAAGGCAGCAATGATGGCTAAAGCAAGGGTTCCTGCGCCTATGGGGGGTGATTTGGGGGGACATACATTGAGTCTCGCTCTCAGTGTCACTCTGGCCCAAATAAATTTAAATATTTTTTAAAAGATGTATTTATTTACTTGAAGTCAGAGTTACACAAAGAGAGAAGGAGAGGCAGAGAGAGGGGTCTTCCATCCGCTGGTTCACTCCCCAGTTGGCCACACCAGCCAGGGCTGTGCCAATCTGAAGCCAGGAGCCAGGAGCTTCTTCCAGGTCTCCCACGCAGGTGCAGGAGCTCAAGAACTTGGGCCATCTTCGGCTGTCTTCCCAGGTGCATTAGCAGGTAGCTGGGCTATCAGGAAAGTAACCAGGACTCCAAATGGCACTCTGTTTTGGGATATTGGCACTGCAAACAGCAGCTTAACCCATGTGCCATACCAGCTCCTTAAGAAAAACTTTAATTTCTCTTACTCTTAAGTAAAGTGACAGATAGCAGTTCAAAGTAATAACAGCAATAATGTATGCATTGATTATACCTTATGTATAAGTGAAATGAATCACAGCAACAGGATGGTAGGGAGGAATTAGTGTCATTATGTTCAATTTTGCTACTCTAAAAAATAAAGTCTTATTAAAAAAGTAAAACCCTTTTCACGTTAATTTGCTGTTCTGTAAAGCTTGGCACTCATTCTCAGTGGTCAGCAAAACTGGCACCAGGTTGGCACATTTCTCCCAGGGTAGCTAAATTACGTGCCTAAGGGAAGGAATAAGAAACATAATCTGACAGAAAGACATAACTGTCATGCCTAAAAAGCAACTAGCAGGGCTGCACCGTGGCTCAATAGGCTAATCCTCCGCCCTGCGGCGCCGGCACACCGGGTTCTAGATCCGGTCGGGGCGCTGGATTCTGTCCTGGTTGCCCCTCTTCCAGGCCAGCCCTCTGCTGTGGCCAGGGAGTGCAGTGGAGGATGGCCCAGGTGCTTGGGCCCTGCACCCCATGGGAGACCAGGAGAAGCACCTGGCTCCTGCCTTCGGATCAGCGCAGTGCCAATGAACCAACGGCAAAGGAAAATCTTTTTCTTTGTCTCTCTCTCTCTCTCACTGTCCACTCTGCCTGTAAAAACAAAGCAACAAGCAGGTGTCTTCAGTCTATGCAATGGGGTAGCAGAATGGGGCCCTCGTGCTTGGGTCTTTGCAATAGCAGGCACATTACACTCCTATTACTCCTATTTCTCCCCAGTCTCTGGTCTGAGGATCTGCTAACAAGACTTGGCCCTTCTGAAGGGAAAGCAGAAAACTACAATAGAGTGGAGGCCAGGAAACAGGCATTTATGACACTCAAAGATAAGCAATGGTCCAACCCAAGAGGACTGGAAGCCACTGAGCTACAAGGGAACTGAAGAACTATGGCAAGCTGTCTCCCTGGAAACACCATTCTGCAAACCCAAACTCAACATTCAGCTTGAGTAAGAGGGAAAAGCCTGGTGAAGAGGGAAGAAAGCATCCCACTGGGCACCTGCGGATTAAAATGGATTTGCCCTGCAGGAGGAAGAACTATTCTGCAGCTCAGATCATGATTACCTGAGGACTTTGGGCCAGGTAAGAGGACAACACTGAATTACAGTACTTTTTTTAAGATTTATTTATTTATTTGAAAGACAGAGTTAGAGAGAGGCAGAGGCAGAGAGAGAAAGAGAGGTCTTCCATCTGCTAGTTCATTCCCCAGATGGCCACAACGGCCAGAGCTCTGCCGTTTAATGGCAGGAGCCAGGAGCTTCCTCCAGGCCTCCCGCGCTGGCACAGGGGCCCAAGGACTTGGGCTATCCTCTATTGCTTTCCCAGGCCATAGCAGAGAGCTAGATCGGAAGAGCAGCAGCCGAGACTCAAACCAACACCCATATGGGATGCTGGCACTGCAGGAAGTGGCTTTACCCAATCCACAGCACTGGCCCCTGATTTACAGTATTTTAACACTGCGAGTGAACACCAACTTAGTATGCCTCAGTGCAAGTGTACTCCCCTCAAATACCAGTAATCTAGTCATAGGGAACAAACACCCCTACAAATGCAAGACAATTCTAATTAAGGTACTGAAGGAAATTCAAGGTTCCTAACAGTTAAGACCCCACTTGGAGCCGGTGCCATGGCTCACTTGGCTAATCCTCCACCTGTGGCGCCAGCACCCCGGGTTCTGTCCCAGTTGCTCCTCTTCCAGTCCAGCTCTCTGCTGTGGCCCGGGAAGGCAGTGGAGGATGGCTCAAGTGCTTGGGTCCCTGCACCTGCATGGGAGACCAGGAGGAAGCTGGCTTTGGATCGGCACAGCACCAGCCATGGCGGCCATTAGGGGAGTGAACCAACGGAAGGAAGACCTTTCTCTCTGTCTCTCTCTCACTGTTTATAACGCACTCTCTCTCACTGTCTAACTCTGCCTGTCAAAAAAAAGAAAAAAAGACCCCACTTGGGACATCCACATCCCATACAAGTATGCCTGTGTTCAAGTCCTGGCTCAACCACTGATTGCAGCTAATGTGAACCCTGGGAGGCAGCAGATGATGACTCAAGTACTCGAGTCCTTGCCACCCAAATAGGAGACCTGGGTTAAGTTCCTGGCTCTTGTCTCCAGCCTGGCCCAGGCCCAGCTGTTGTGAGCATTTGGGAAGTGAAACAGCAAGTGAAAGGTCTCTGTGTGCCTGTGTGCATGCACATGTGCACACATGTGATCTTTCAAATAAAATAAAAAATTAGATAATTTTTTGAATTCCAATACACATATTTAACTTTCCAATTTATACTAAACAGCAATGATGTTAAAAATAAAGTTGGACTCTTTAAAAGGTTTTGTCATTTTTCAAAATAATTCTATGGCTTCAAATTTTCCAAAAATCTTGCATAATTGAAGTTCAGTTGCCAATGGATAGCATCGTGGGGGCAATAAATGTCAAGCAAATTATCAAAAATTGTATCTGAAACAGAGAAGGGAAGACCATTTTCAGTCTGAAACATTTTAACAGATACAGTTACACAGCTGTTATTGTTAAAGGAAAATCAAGTTGATAAAGTAAAACACAACTTCTAAAACCTTGAACGACTTACTAAGGTGTTAAAAGTCAGTAAGGGGGGGCAACATTCAGGGGCTGCTATCTTTTTTAGGACACAATTATTTTAATCATTAAAAAAAGAAAAAGCACCAGTGAGTAAGAAAAAGCATAAACTTTTTGGCTGAAGGTCAGGTAACTAGAACAGAAAACACAGATGACTAGAAGCATAGCAGCCAGGATGCAAGCAAAAAAGAAAACTCCTAAGAAACAGACACTTTTATGATCCTCTACCAGGATATGACATGAACAGCTTCTATTATAATGAATAATATTTGACAGTGAGACTTGAAACCTCCCCTTCCAGGCAGGCAAAGATGCCCACCATCACACATCGGAGTACCTGGGTTCCACTTCCAGCTCCAGCTCCTCATTCCAGCTTCCCACCAGTGCAGACCCTGGGAGTGATAGCTCAAGTGACTGGGTTCCTGCCTCTCACTTGGGAGATCTGAATTAAGTTCCCAGTTCCTGGCTCTGGCCCTGGCCATTTCACGTATTTGAAAAATGAGCCATGGATGAGAAAGCACGCTCTTGCACATTTGTGCTCTGTCCCTCAAATAAGTAAAAATTTAAAAAGAAAGAGGGAGAGGGAGAGGAGGAGGGGAAGAGGGGGAGGGGGAGAGGAAGAGGGGGAGGGGGAGTGAGGGAGGGAGAGAGAGGAGTGAGGGGGAGTGAGGGGGAGGGAGGGAGGGAAAGACAAGAAAAGAAGAAAGGAAGAAAATCCCCCTCTTAACTCATTTAAGACTAAGTAAGCCCCTTGATTATGTCATCATTTTACTCTGGACTTTTTCTAAAAGTAAAAATCAACTGGTGTGCACATATTAACGAGTAGCTTTAAGTTGTTGTTTCTGCTTTTGCAGTTATCCTACCTTAGAAACCTATAGATAACTAAAGCACATAATAATACAGTTGCTAAATGCAACTAGTTACATAAGCATTTATCAGCAACATATTTAAAAGCCAATTTTAGCATGCTTTGGGAAGCACACAGTATATGATAAATATCCCTTTAGCTTCTCAAAAGCCAGACTACAGGCTTATATAAGAGAAATCTCTCTTCAGCAACAGTTATTACTAACTCTCCAATTATGTAGTCTATTTGGCTCCTAATTTATTTTGGCCTCACTGGGTTGTATTTTGGCTTTGAATTAAGAGAGGATAAACATACTTATTTGATACTGAAGAATTAAATATATGTGGTTACAGCTCCACTTTGCAGTAGTATGCACATCTGTTATTCATCAAAAATCATGAAAAACAGTACCAAGTCATTATGTGCTATTCACTAGTATCCATATGAATGTAATTTTATTGCTGTGTCTGGCCTGATAATCATTTGTAACACTTTCTGGAAAATAATTTTAAATGGAGTGAAGGGTAGAAGATAGGCTTCATTTTAACTTTAAAGGAGTTACAGCAAGTAAACATGTATTAAGTTTTCAAGATGTCAATCTTCTTTTTAAACAAAAAAATATTTATTTGAAAGTCAAAGTAACAGAAAGAGGGACAGAGAGAACTTTCAAATAATGCTTCACTACCCAGATGCCTACAGCAAGTAGGCCTGGGCCAGACCGAAGCCAGGAGCCCAGAACTCCATCTTGGTGTCCCATGTGGGTATCAAGGTCCTGAGTACTGGTCACCCACATGACAGACCCAGATGGAGTTTCAGGCTTCTGGCTTCCGTCAGGTCTAGCTCTGACTGCAGCAAACGTTTGAGTAGCAGAGATCTAACAACCTGAGCCATCACCTGCTGCCTCTAAGAGTTACAACATTTCCACAGGTATTACAAGGAATTTAAGAGAGGAATTAAAATTACATGGGAGGATATGCACAGGTTAAATACAAAACCTACAACATTTTACAAGGGACTTGAATATTCACAGATTTTAGGGTCTGCGGGGATCCTGGAACAATCCCCTAGCAATTCTGTAATTCACTACCTTATACAAAAGCAACTGGAAATGAATATGGTGTTGAAGAAAGAATTTAAAAAGATACATTTTTGAACTGTTCCACATTTAAAGAGCTAATGTAGGAAAGGAAGAAAAAGGTTGGTTCAAGTGGTAGGAAAGTCGAAACAGTATAAAAATCAGTTAAAAGAAAAATCCCTAAAAGGAATATGATACCAATATCAAACACTATAAAAAGAATAAAGACAATCATATTTTATTTCTACTCCACAATTTAGCTGACAAACTCCTACTTCCAAAACTTCAAGGTTCAATGGCATAAATATTGGCTAAGATCAAAACTGAAGATACTATCTGAAGAGCCAACCACACTGGAACACATCAAAGGTAGACAAAATTCCCAAAATACAGAGAGCCAGTGAAAGGTTTCCTATTCTTTCCCATCACAATGTTTCCTTCTTTCCACTAAGGATGAATTTTTTAAAAGGTCAATGCTACAAGCAAAGAAAGCTTTCCTTAAAAGCAAAGCTATTAAAATATCAAACAATGTAAAGTCATTCAGTTGTAAAACAAATATGCTTTTCCAATATTTCTCCAGTGAATCTGGCCTTAGACATACGGGTCATGAAAATCAGACAATACGATTCTTACTAATATCATTAATAAAAGAATTTAAAACTGGAGAAGGGTTAAGTACTTGGGTCTCTGCATCCGCATGGGAGACCCAGATGAATTTCCTGGCTCCTGGTTTCAGCCTGGCCCAACCATGGTCATTGAGGCATTTGAGGAGTGAACCAGAGAACAGAAGATCGATAGATCAATCTTTCTCTCTGCCTCCACTTCTCCTTCTCTGTAACTCTGCCTTTAAAATACATCTCTAAACAAGTATGATCTATACATCCTGCCTAAAAGTAATGTGATATATTTTCTACTCTACTTACAAAAAGAATCCTTTTATAGTTTGTATTTTTTTCAGTTTACATCTAGTAAAATTGGGAAAAAGATTTAAATTGATTTTTGGGGTTGAACAGCTTTTAAAAAGGAGGTTGCGCCGGCCCCAAGAGTTTTTGTTGTTTTTTATCTTTAAATCTCCAAATATTTTGGCATTTCTACCTACATTTCTGTTGTTGATTTCATGGAAATCAAAATGGAAATTTAGTGTAATTCCATTTTGATGTATAAATTATTATCTAAAATTTGTTGGAGTGTGTTTCATGATTTTTTTTTAAAGATTTATTTATTTGAAAGTCAGAATTACACAGAAGGAGAAGGAGAGAGAGAGAGAGAGAGAGAGAGAGAGAGAGAGAGAGAGAGAGGTGTCTTCTATCCGCTGGTTCACTCCCTAGCTGGCCTCAAAGGCTGGAGCTGCCGCCGATCTGAAGCCAGGAACTTACTCCGGTCTTCCCCCACGGGTGCAGGGGCCCAAAGTCTTGGGTCATCTTCTACTGCTTTCCCAGGCCATAGGAGAGAGCTGGATCAGAAGTGGAGCAGCAGGGACTCAAAACAGTGCCCATATGGGATGCCAGCATGGCAGGTAGCAGCTTTACCCACTACACCACAGCACTGACCCCATTTCATGATCTTAAATGTGGTGTATCTTGGTGATTATTCTATGTGAGCTTGAAAAGAATGTGTATTCTTGTTGCTGGATGAAATTTTCTATAAATGTCAATTATATCCAGTTGATTGATGGTATTGTCCATTTTAACTATTTCTTTACTGGTTTTCTGACTACTGGTCCTGTCAATTACTCATAGGTCTTCAACTTTAATAGGTATATGAGAAACTACATATATATATATATATATATATATATTCATTCCAATTACTCAGGTCTTCAACTTTAATAGTCTGCTTCTCCTTTTAAGTTTTCCAATTTTTGCCTCATGTACTTTAAAAAAAAGGAAGTTGCATATGATAACCTATGCAAAAATAACAACAGAAACAAAATTTGAGAATCTGTTCTGCAGAAATAAAACTCTTAAGTGTGACACATCTAAATTATTAATTTGAATGTGTAACTGTAAAACAAAAAAATTATTTGATAACACTTTATTTATTTTTATTTTATTTGAAAGGCAGAGATACAGAGAGACCTCCCATTCATTGGCTCACTCCCCAAGGGACGCAACAGCTAAGGCAGGGCCAGACCAAAGACAAGAGCCCAGAACTCCATCCAGGTTTCCCTCACGACTGACAGAGACCCAGCTACTAAAGCCATCCATCATCTGCTGTCTCCTAGGATGTGCATTAGCAGGAAGCTGGAATCAGAAGTGATGCCAGGATTCAAACCCAGATACTGCAATATGGGATGCGGGCATCCCAAGCAGCATCTTAACTACTGAACAAAACGCCCACCCCAACAAAAAATTTTAATAGCTATTTAGAGCATTTTCTTAAAATATCTCACATTTTAAACTTAATGTCAAGAAAGGAATTCATCAATTTAGAAATGAGCAAATCAAAGTCCAAGAAAATGAAGTGATTGCTGATAAATAACAACGCAACTAGCATGGTTCTAACTATCAACCATAAAAAGCTCCACTGGGTATATTTTTAAGGATTATGTTCCTTATAACTTTGGTTGAAAAAAACTAAAGACTAAAAATCTTAATTATGTTTTAAATAGATATTTGTAATCAAATACATACTACTTTACAATTCACAAAACATCATTTTAAAATTTACATTGAGGGCTGGTACTGTGGCATAGTAGGCTAAGCCTCCACCTGTGGCACCAGCACCCCATATGGGTGCCAGTTCATGTCCTGGCTGCTCCTCTTACGATCCAGCTCTCTGCTATAGCCTGGGAAAGCAGTAGAAGAAGGCCCAAGTGCTTGGGCCCCAACACCAGCATGGGAGACTGGAGGAAGCTCCTCGTTCCTGGCTTTGGGTCAGCCCAGCTTCGGCTGCTGTGGCCATTTGGGGAGTGAACTTGTGGATGGGAAACCTCTCTATCTCTCCCTCCCTCCCTAACTCTACCTCTCAAATAAATAAATAAATCTTTTTTAAAAAAATTTACATTGTTTATAAATGCTATCTCTTTGGGGCCAGTGCTGTGGCAAAGCGGGTAAAGCCACCACCTGTAGTGCCGACATCCCATATGGGCGCTGGTTCAAGTCCCAGATGCTCCACTTGTGATCCAGCTCTCTGCTATGGCCCAGGAAAGCAGTAGAAGATGGCCCAAGTACTTGGGCTTCTGCACCATAGTGGAAAACCCAAAAGAAGCTACTGACTCCTGGCTTCACATCTGCCCAGCTCTGGCCATTGGGGCCATTTGGAGGGTGAACCAGCAGATGAAAGACCTCTCTCTCTGCCTCTGCCTCTCTCTAACTCTGTCTTTCAAATAAATAAATCTTTAAAAAAAAAAATGCTTTCTCTTTAACAAGGAATACTAATAAGTATATGAGAAACTACATATATATATATTCATTCCAAAAATATTTATTGAACACCTATTATGGAGCAGAAGCTATTTTAGTTATCTTGGATGTTCTAGTATAGATAATACTTTCGAATATACTCAAGACACAACGATTAGTATGTAAAACCAGTAAGGAAACCACATATCACACTTCTATCCACTGAGGTGGGTCTGTAAGCATTTTTCAAGCAGCTTTAGTTACTATTATACTTTAACAAAGATAAAATGTATTGTGAAAGTATATTATTCAATGTTATTCCATGTGACAGCATTGTGGCGTAGCGGGTAAAGCCGCTGCAACACCAGCATTCCATACGGGTGCTGGTTCATGTCCTGGTTGCTCAACTTCTGATCCAGCTCTCTGCTGGCAGCCTGGGAAAAGAAATGGAAGACAGTCCAAGTTTTTGGGTCCATGCTACCCATGTAAGAGACCCAGAAGAAACTCCTGGCTCCTGGCTTTGGCCTGGCTCAGCCCTGGCCATTACAGTCATCTAGGGAATGAACCAGTGGATGGAAGATCTCTCTGTCTCTTCCTTCTCTCTTTCAAATAAATAATTTTTTTTTTTTTGACAGGCAGAGTGTGGTAGCTTTGGGATCCGCATGGAAGGAAGGCCTATACTTCCTGGAATGGAGAAGTCCCTACCTGTACTTGCTGGGAAGAAAAGTCCTTGTCAAGGTCCCTGCAGGTGCCTAAAGGTCAACCAATGAGGATCAGACCCGCCTCAACCTTTAACCCCCGTGCCCTGAATCTATAAAAGGAGCTCTCCCAATCTCTGACATGCGACTACTCCCCCTCCCCCAAGCTCTGTTGGGACTGGGGAACCTCACCTGGGAGCGGAATCCCAATAAAAGCCTGAAAATTAATTTATTCGTCTGCCTGGGAAGATTTGTTATGCGCCAGACACCTTGCAGAGTGGACAGTGAGAGAGAGAGAGAGAGAGAGAGAGAAAAGGTCTTCCTTTTCCGTTGGTTCACCCCCCAATGGCCACTGCAGCCGGTGCATTGCGGCCGGCGCACCGTGCTGATCCGTAGCCAAGAGCTTCTCCTGGTCTCCATGCTGGTGCAGGGCCCAAGCACTTGGGCCATCCTCCACTGCCTTCCTGGGCCACAGCAGAGAGCTGGACTGGAAAAGGAGCGACCGGGACAGAATCCGGCACCCCAACCGGGATTAGAACTGTGTGCTGGCGCCGCAGGCAGAGGATTAGCCTATTGAGCTGTGGCGCTGGCCTCAAATAAATTTTTTTAAAAAAGTTATTCCATAGGAACTCACTTCAAACCAAATCACTAGAGTTTAACTAAATAAAAAATTTTAAAAACCTGAAATTAGTTGAAACATGACAGAATCCTTAACATATCAACAAAACCCCCTGGGAACTACTCAGAGTTACACCTGAAAACAGGTGCTCAGCATCACCACAGACTGAATCACTGTGGAATCAGACAAGGACCCTCACCATTAGCAGCAGACTGGGGAACAATTTGTGAATGCACATTTCTTGTTCCTAAGTTTGAGATCTACACTGTCAGTGACTATTCAAAGAGGGAAAATAAACCTCAGCCTAATACAGAGGCCAAATTTAGAGGGAGAAATAAAAATCTTCCTTCAGTCTAAGCTAAACGGACTGATTACACAAAGGACTCCATACATCCAAGAGCACACAGATGTCTGCCCTAGTTCCCAGGGCTCAAACAGTACCAGTCATTCAACAGCTTTCCTTTTACATAAATCACTGAGAGAGAGCTCAGTCAGCTCCTCTGAACCTCATAACCCAGCATCCTGGAACCCAGACAGTCTACACTGTTCCTCACCACCGGTTTCATGTATTTTGTCTGGAAAGCAAACTTCCTATTTCCCCCCAAAAATAAATCTGGAAATCATCTCTTCTGTTTGACAACTGATATACCCTACCTAATAATTACTAAAACCGCAATCCATGATACAAATATATGGTCAGTAACACTGAAAGAGTTTGACAGAATGTATTTTTAAGTGCACAAGTTTAAAATATAACTTTAAGTATATACCATTATGCTAATTATCAAATGTATACCATTTAGCTGAACTGTATGTTATATAAATTTTAAAACCAGTTATATAAATTTTAAAAGTTATGATACAAAACAACTTCCCAATTTTTTAAATGTTAAGAGAAAATCTGTTAAGGGGAAAAGGAGAATTTATTTTCATTTCTACATTAATCATAAACATCAGAAATAACTAGATATTTCACTGGATGTCTGACCAAACTTTTAGGCCTCAAAATAAAGATATCCTTCACTCAACCACCTTTAGAAGCTAAATACCATGGCATATTCTCACAATCATTATTGAAAAGTGGAATGGATAAAGTCACAGAAACTTAATATACTCTCTAATCATTTGGCAAACTTATTTCCTAAGACACTTAGCATAACTGTGACCCAGGGTAAAGTTCATTCCTTTTAGGAGACAAACTAGGAATAATTAGTTTTTTCACTAAATTATTAGACCCTAAATAGTAAAGATGTATGTGTGTTCAGATACTTCTAATATGTACGATTACATAATCATTATCCCTTGCTGTTGCAGAATTGTGGTAATCAAGTCATCTACCCACACATTCTCCTTAAGAGCTCTCAGGCCTTTCTAGCTCCACACTTCCCCTCTCTGAACACATACTACATAATGCAAATATTTCTCCTACGCTCTCTGTCCTTAAGTAGATAATAAATCTATAAGGTCCACACCCTCTCCCCCAGAGTAAATGTAGAGCTCTGAAATACTGATTATTTAATAGATACATGGGTGAATTTCAACCATCACTCCTAGAGTGTTAAAACTTAACTCTTCAGGCCGTGCTGTGACATAAGAATTGAGCATCCACCTGCAGCACCGGCATCCCATACTGGCACCAGTTCCAGTCCCAGCTGCTCCACTTCCCATCTAGCATCCCTGATGATGGCCTGGGAAAATAGTATAAGATGGCCCAAACGCTTGGGCCCCAGCACCCACGTGGGAGACCCAGATGAGGCTCCTGGCTCCAGGCTTCCAATCGGCTCAGCTCCAGCCATTGCAGCCATCTGGGGAGTAAATCAGCAAAGAAAGAACTAACTCTCTCTCTCTCTCTCTCTCTCTCTCTCTCTCTCCCCCCTTCTTCCTGTCTGTAACTATGCCACTCAAGTAAATAAATGAATCTTTAAAAAAAAAAAAAAAAAGACTTACCTTGTTACCTTGTCAAAAAGAAAAATAACAATAGAACCGTTTAGTACTCTTTCCCTAATGACCATTTAATTGACTGCACAAACATTATATGTGCTCTACAAAGTAATAACTTCAGAAACATCTCAACACCCAAGACTTAAACTGTTGGCAAGAGAAAATGCCATTTCTCAAAAATACCTTAAAGATATTGACAAATTCTTCGATCAGTACAATTTTTTTTTTTTTTTTTTTTTTTTTTTTTTTGACAGGTAGAGTGGACAGTGAGAGAGAGAGACAGAGAGAAAGGTCTTCCTTTGCCGTTGGTTCACCCTCCAATGGCCGCCGCGGCCGGCGCACCGCGCTGATCCGATGGCAGGAGCCAGGAGCCAGGTGCTTTTCCTGGTCTCCCATGGGGTGCAGGGCCCAAGCACCTGGGCCATCCTCCACTGCACTCCCTGGCCACAGCAGAGGGCTGGCCTGGAAGAGGGGCAACCGGGACAGAATCCGGCGCCCCGACCGGGACTAGAACCCGGTGTGCCGGCGCCGCTAGGCGGAGGATTAGCCTAGTGAGCCGCGGCGCCGGCCCCGATCAGTACAATTTACTACACATCAGCACCTGAGACCTCCTCCTCAGGACACCTACACCCCTTCCTACCACCAGAGCCACTGAAGTATTTTCTGGCACTGTATTAAGTGACTTATTTCTTAACTGACTTCAATAGATACCTCTTAATTCTGCTCAAAAAAATAACCACATAGTTGTGCTTTCCAGAGTATCTCAGCAGAAAATTTCACCGTACTACTGGCCATGTCATCCTTTTATAACCATTTTTTTTTCATTTTTCTATAATACATCTTCTGTAACCCTTGTCACCAAAAAACAAGGCTGATAAGACAAACACATATAATAAGACATTCTTTCCTTTTCCCCAAGTCTACTTCATACATAAAATTAATCCACTCACTTCTATAAGTGAAATGAGTTTTAAAGCATTCCAATATACGTAAAAGCCAAAGAAAACAAAATATTAAAATAGTTTTTCACAGATTATCTTTGGATATTAGACATTAGGAAGTTTATTCAGGCGCATGTTCAGTTACCTACACACGGCAGAGACAGACTCCAGCATGACAATTAATTCATTAAGAAAATATCAAGGAATGTGACACAGGAGGATTGAGACACAGCAGCAGAGAAGCAACATGCGGACACAGCTCACATTCAGCAATGGGATTTATCCAGAGCAGTAAGTGTTCCTTTTCTTTCGAAAATAAACTTTCATTGCAACTATACGTGTAGCTATCTAGAAATGAGTTAACTTAATTTTTCTTTTTCATTTAACACTGGTACCAAGTAATACTCCAGAGTTTAATATAGAAAACATTAGATTACAAAATGATTGTGTATATAATAAAGTAGTAAGATCTAAAAGAGTTTCTCTCATCTTGAGCTCTTAGTAAGTCTTCATTTCTTTCACTCTCCCTTCTAATTATACTCTTATAATTACAAAAAATAAATACAGACAAGAATGCAAGAACTATAAAGCCGGCTGTTCTAAATGGTATTAAAAATACAAGACTATTTACTGAAACACCTTACTTTCAGAACACAATAAAGCTTTCCATGTTCAAGTCTACTTGACAAAGAAGCCCAAAGAGTCTAAAATTTCTCATCTTTCTTTTCTTTGGGGGGTTTTGGGGTATAGGTCAGGAGAGAGGAACCAGGAAAAGGAGAGGCAATGACTTTTAGACATTACAAAACTTACCCACTTGAAGGATCTAAGGCAATTGCTCTGGGTTGATCCAACTCTTGCCAAAATAAAACTTTTCGTAAAGATCCATCTAAATTAGAAACTTCAATCCGATTGGTTTCAGAATCTGTCCAGTATAATTTTTCTCCAAGCCAATCACATGCCAGTCCATCGGGGGACAATAATCCAGAAACAACAACATTCTGTACACTCTCAGTTTTGTTAAACTCTGTTCGTTTAATGGCTTCTTCGCTGACATCACTCCAGTATATCAAGCCATGACCAAACACAAAGTCCACCGCAGCTGCATCCTCCAGGCCTCCAACTACAATTGTAGCATTCTCTCTGCCATTTGTAGCATCAACCAATCGCAAGTCCCGCCTGTTAGCATAAAGCAACAGAGGGGCCGCTGGAACAAGAGAGAGAGAGATGTAAGTAAAAAGGAAGAAAATGCATTGCTTCTTATAAATTGAGTTTCAAATGATCATTAGCATTTCAAATTATAGCAAACACCATCAAAAATAAGAGTAAGTGAATCAATAAAATATTTTCACACACAAAATACTATTTTTTGGCAGCGTTTTAAAAACAAAACATACCAAGATGGGGAGAATTAATTCTACCAGGATAGTCCTTTTTTGTTAAAGCTGTAAGATAAAATTAAAAAAAAAAAAAAAAAAAAAACACCTTTGGCCATACCAAGAATTGACAAGGACACAGAGCTACCAGAACACTCATACTCTGTCAATAGAAACATAAAATGGTGCAGTCACTTTGGAATACAGTTTGGCAGTTTCTTAAAGACAAACGTAGAAGCTACTATACAACAGTTACTGTTCACCTAGGTATTTATTTAAGAGAAATAAAAATGTACATCAATACAAAGACTTGTACATAAATATTCACAGCAATTTATTTGTAATAACCCAAAGTGGAATCAACCCATATATCATAAACTGCAATATATCCATAGATTAAAAATTAAGGAATTATTTGTACATGAAAGACGGATGAATCTCAAAATAATGCAGTGAGTAAAAGAAGCTAAGGGGAAAAAAGAGTACATAGAGTATGACTCTCATCTATAGAAACTGGAAGAAATGTAAACTAAACCATTATAACAAAAAGCCGATCAAAGACTGTCTTGTGGGAGATGGTGTGGGTAAGAATGACAGGGAAGGATTATACCGCAGCATGAAGAAACTTGTATGGCAGAGACTATGCTACCTTGATTCTGATGATGGTTCCAAAGGTGTATACATGTTAAAACATATTAAATTTCATATTTTACATAGGTACACTTTATTCTGTATCAAGTATGCTTTCATAGAACGATTTTAAAAACAGTGTGGCAGAAATAGTTCCTTTTTTAAATTTTTAATCAATTTGAAAGGCAAAAAAAGAGCAAAAAGAGACATGGAGATTTTCCATGCCCTGCCTTACTCTCCAAATGCCCCCAATGGCCTAATCTAAGCAGGGAGCTGGGAACCCAATCCAAGTCTCCCATATGGTGGCAGAGACTCAACCACCTGAGCTATCACCTGTCTCCCAGGCTGCCATCAGGAAGAGGCTGGAAGAGGCAGCAGAGTCAGGACTAAGCACCTCAGCTCTCCAAAATGGGAAATTGTCCCAAGCAGCACCTTAACTACTATGTCAAACACCCACCTCAGAGACAGTTTTTTTGGTTTTTGGGGTTTTTTTTACATTTTTATTTGACAGGTAGAGTTACAGACAGTGAGAGAGAGACAGAGAGAAAGGTCTTCCTTCCGTTGGTTCACTCCCCAGATGGCCGCAATGGCCGGAGCTGCGCCGATCCGAAGCCAGGAGCCAGGTGCTTCTTCTCAGTCTCCATGCAGGTGCAGGGGCCCAAGAACTTGAGCCATCCTCCACTACCTTCCTGGGCCACAGTAGAGAGCTGGACTGGAATAGGAGCAACCGGGACTAGAACTGGCACCCATATGGGATGCCAGGGCCACAGGCGGAGGATTAACCTAGTGCACCACGGCGCCAACCCCGAGACAGTTCTTAATATAACTATTTTGTTTTATCCTGTACTATTTTTTTACTTATTTGACAGGTAGAATTACAGACAGTGAGAGAGACAGAGAGAAAGGTCTTCCTTCCATTGGTTCACTCCCCAGATGGCCCCCGATCCAAAGCCAGGAGCCAGGTGCTTCTTCCTAGTCTCCCATGTGGTTGCAGGGGCCCAAGCTCCTGGGCCATCCTCCACTGCTTTCCCAGGCCACAGCATATTCTATATTATTATAATGACTTCTGAATAAATCTAAAATCAAAACTAAATATGAAAGATATCAAACAACATTTAAGTTTTAAATGGTTGAAGTTCTTACAAGCAGCATAAAATCTGCTTTTTGCTCTTTTTAAAATATCCGTTCCAAACTTCTGACAGTTACTTCCCGATATCAAATAGCAATCAAAGGGTTGGTGCTATGGTATAGTGGGTAAAGCAACCCCTGAAATGACCGCATCCCATACCGGCGCTGGTCCGTGTCCTTGCGGCTCCACTTCTGATCCAGCTCCCTGCTAGTGGCCTGGGAAAAGCAGTAGAAGATGGCCCAAGTGCTTGAGCCCCTGCCGCTCACTTGGGAGACCTGGATGAAGCTCCTAGCTTCAGCCTGGCCCAGCAAAGGCCATTGTAACCATCTGGGCAGTGAACCAGTGGATGGAAGGTATCTCTGCATATGTCTCCCTCTTTATAACTCTTACAAAGTAAATAAATATTTCAAGAATAGCAAATTAAAATCTCAAGTATCACCACCCTACAGAAACTCCATGATGACGGAAATGTTCTCTCCAGTCCCTAATCAAGTAGCCACCACCACATGCAGTTATGGAGCACTTAAAAATGGAACACTCAGTATGACTGAGGAATACAACTTTTAATTTTATACATCTTAATTCATTTAAATTTAAATAGGCAAAAGGGGTTAGTGATGGTACTGGAAAGCATACATCTAGAGGCTGAATGACTAACACAAATGAGGCAACAAAAACAAGACTTATGATGTAATAATATACTTGATGTTTTCTTTTAAAGACTTATTTTTTATTTATTTGAAAGGTAGAGTTACAGAGAGAGGAACAGAGAGATCGATCTTCCACCCACTGGTTTACTCCCCCAATGACAGCATGGCTGGGGCTGGCCCAAGCTGAAGCTAGGAGCTCTGAGCTTCTTCTGGGCCTCCCACGTGAATGCGGGGGCCCAAGCACTTGGGTCATCTTCAGCTAATTTCCCAGGGGCATTATTAGCAGGAAGCTGGATCAGAATGGAGCAGCTGGGACTCCAACCAGCACTCACATAGGATGCTGCTGTTGCAGGAGGAGGAACCTGCTATACCACAGTGCCAGCCCCCTAACTAGATCTTCTTTCATAATTACTTACTAAAGATCTAATACTGTCATCCGAAGCCAAGCCCAAATACCATTTAAAAGCAACCATTCCTTCTTTTTAAAGAAATTATTGTAATTTCAAAAAATCACAGTGGTCAAAAAAGGACAAAGAGGAGCCAGCACTGTGGTGCAATAGGCTGAGCCTCCACCTGTGGCACCGGCATACTGAGTACCAGCTGCTCCACTCTGATCCAACTTCCTGCTAATGATACACCTGAGAAATTAGTGGAAGATGGCCCAAGTGCTTGGGCCCCTGCACCCATGTGGAAAATCCGGAACAAGCTCAGTGCTCCTAGCTTTGTCCTGGCCCAGCCCCAGTGTTGCAATCATTGGGGAGTAAATTAGCAGATGGAAGACCTTTCCCTCTGTCTGTCTCTCTCTCTCTCTATAACTCTGCCTCTCAAAGAAAGAAATTAAAAAAAAAAAAAATTAATTCTTCAATCAGTTTATGGATTGTGTGCAAAATGGAATCGTAACTACATTACGTTCTGTAAGTACGTTATGAACTTCCCTTCTAACCAAGGTTAAATTCAACTTTCTTAAACAAAAACAAAGGAGCAGGGACAGGTATCTGGCCTAGTGATTAAGATGTCTCTTGGGACACTTCAATGCCCTTATTGGAATACCTGAGTTTGGGTCCCAGCTCCACACCCAATTCCAACTTCCTGCTTAAGAGCAACATGGGAGGCAGGAGGTAACAGCTCAAGTAACTGGGTTACCGCCACCCAAATGAGAGAGCAGGACTGAGTTCCTGGCTCCCAGATTTGGCTCAGCCAGCCTTGGCCTGCTGGGAGCATTAAGGGAGTAAACAAGCAGATGGAAGTTCTTTCTCTTCAATAAAATTTTTAATTTAATTTAAAAATAACAAACAGGAGGGCTAGCACTGTGGCACAGTGGGATAAGCCTCTGCCTGAGGCGCTGGCATCCCATATGGGTGCTGGTTTGTGTCCCGGCTACTCCTCTTCCCATCCAGCACTCTGCTATGGCCTGGGAAAGCAGTAGAATTTAGTCCAAGGGTTTAGTCCCCTACACCTGCGTAGGAGACCTGAAACTCCTGGCTCCTGATTGGCCCAGCTCTAGCTGTTGCAGGCATTAGAGGAGTGAACCAGTGGATGAAGACCTTTCTCTCTGTCCATAACTCCCTCTCTCTCAAGTAAGTAAATAAA
Organism: Oryctolagus cuniculus; assembly: GCF_051225735.1. NCBI lineage: Eukaryota > Metazoa > Chordata > Mammalia > Lagomorpha > Leporidae > Oryctolagus > Oryctolagus cuniculus. Next base: position 110,150,580 of record NC_142875.1, read on the forward strand.
ATCTTAAAAAAAATGAAAAAAAACAAAAACAAAAACAAAAAACCGGGCTGGCATTGTGGCATAGCAGGTGACACAGCATTGTGGCACTGCCTGCAATATGGCATCCCAAGTGGACACCAGTTTGAGTCCAGCTGCTCTACTTCCTATCCAGCACTCTGTTGATGCATCTGAGAAAGCAATGGAAGATGGCTCAAGTCCCTGAACCCCTGCACCCAAGTAGGAGACCCAGAAGAAGGTCCTGGCTTCCAGCTTCCATCTGGCCTAGCCCCAGGGTTGCAGCCATCTGGAAAATGAAAGAGCTTTAAAATCACTCTCTCTCTCCCTCCTTCTTCCTCTCCTCTCTCTCTGTAATTGTGCCTTTCAAATAAATAAAATAATTTTTCTAAAACATTAACAAATGGGGGGGGGGGGGGCTGGTGCTGTGGCATAGAGGGTAAAGCTGCAGTGCTAGCATCCCATATGAGTGCTGACTGGAGTCCTGGATGTTCCACTTCCAATCCAGCTCTCTGCTATGGCCTGAGAAGGCAGTGGAAGATGGCCCAAGTCCTTGGGCCCCTGCACCCACGTGGGAGACCCAGAAGAAGCTCCTGGCTCCTGGCTTCGGAACAGCCCAGCTCCAACCACTGTGGCCTTTTGGGGAGTGAACCGGTAGAAAGAAGCTCTCTCTCTCTCTCTCTTTCTGCCTCTGCCTCTCTGTAACTCTGCCTTCAAAATAAATAAAATTTTTAAAAAAATAATAAATGGTCAGAACACTTTTTTTAAAAAAAGTGACTAGCAATTCTTTCTGCTTCTTCTGTCAGTTGCAGCTACTGATAAATTCATAAGTTGCTCTAAAAAACTCACTTTTAATTCATTTTAATTTTTATACATCACACTGATTCATCAGTCCCTATAATGTCCACTGCATTATCTTACATTGCATCTCTAACTCTATGGGCCAAATACACACATCTCGAGGGTGGGAAGGGAAGTCCCTTTGGGTGAAAGGTACAATGTTAAGTACCGCACAGAACTCAGAAAAAGCTCCAGACCACTTGAAATTTAAAATCCAAGAGTGACAATAATATGAAGTGGGCATTCTTTTAAAAAGATTTGCTTATTTATTTGAAAGGCAGAGCTACAGAGAGGCAGAGGCAGAGAGAAAGAGATATCTTCTATCCACTGGTTCACTCTCCAAATAGCTGCAATGGGCGGAGCTGGGCTGATCCAAAGCCAGAAGCTAGGAGGTTCTTCCAGGTCTCCCACGCTGGTACAGGGGCCCAAGGACTTGGTCATCCTCTGCTGCTTTCCCAGGCCATAGCAGAGAGCTGGATCATAAGTGGAACAGCTGGTTCTCGAATCAGCACCCATATAGGATGCTGGCACTGCAGACGGAGGGCTACACCACAGCATGGGCCCTGGGCACCTTTTTGAAAAATGGTTTAGATACTAAATCTGTTTATAACATTAGGTGGCAAATATTAACATTTCCACTTAATCTTTTTGGTCTACACAGCCACTTGAGCTACTACATGGGTACCCATATCTCATGTCCAAGTACCTGGTTCAAGTCCCAGCTACCAGGCTTCTGGTCTGGCTCCCCGCTCATATGCTTGAAAAGGCAAGAGACAATGGCTCAAGTATTTGGGTCCCCGCCACCCAGGGAGGAGAAGTGGAGTTCCTGGCTCCTGGCTTCAGCCTGGGCCCATGCCGCTGCTGCATACATCTAGGGAGTGAGTCAGTGGGTATCAATCCCTCTGTCACTCTGTCTTTCAAAGAAATAAAAACTTTTTTAAAAAGGTAAAAGTGAAGGGAACAAGTTAATTTTTTTTCATTTAGCAGCATCGGTTAAAACCTGTACACTACTAAAAGAAAATCCCAAAGTTCATCTTGCCCAAACATCCTTTCCAATGCGTGAATACTTTGTACTATATTTCACCAGTAACTGCTCAGCGATGTATCACTTGAGCTGTCTCACAGGTGTAAGTTGACCTGTTACAGTTTTAATTTACCGGACCTCCACACTCTTGCCTCCTGCCTGTGGCATACATGCCATGCATTCAGTATCTTCCATTCCTGAGTCTACCTGGAGTCTGATTTCCTAATACTCAAACTACCCAAATAACCTATCACATCTCTTTAGTGGAATACTCACAGAAGCTTAGGAATCCTTTTATTAAATTCCTACTAACTTCCTCTAGCATTATTTCAAAACTTTTTTGTGGGGCCGGTGCTGTGGTGTAGCCAATAAAGCCACCGCCTACAGTGCCAGCATCCCATATGGGCGCCAGTTTGAGTCCCGGCTGCTCCACTTCCGATCCAGCTCTCTGCTATGGCCTGGGAAGCAGCAGAAGATGGCCCAAGTTCTTGCGCCCCTGCACCCGCGTGGGAGATCTGGAAGAAGCTCCTGGCTCCTGGCTTAGGATGGGCACAGCTCCGCCTGTTGCAGCCATCTGGGGAGTGAACCAGCGGATGGAAAGACCTCTCTCTCTCTGCCTCTCTGTAGCTCAGCCTTTCAAATAAAACAAATAAAAATTTTCTTTAAATAAAGTTTTTTGCTTCCCTTTGGACAAATTCTAATTTTTAATCCTTTATTTTCAGGTCATCTCATAAAACAATCTCAGAAAAAAGATAAATATCATACATCCCCAACATCTCAATTCATGCCTCTCAAAGACGTCTTTCCACCCATCTTCCCTTTTCTTATTCTCAGTCTCAAATGCTAACTTGCCTTTCTTCCTATTTAAAGCAAAAGGAACACTCTGGGTTCTGCTTCCCTTCCTCCTCTATGTAATTTTGCTCCATCAGTTGTTGTGTATTTCTTCTAACTTCAATAGCTCCTGACAGGTCTATGCAACCAGAAACATTATTTTAACAATCATAACCTTGCCACCACTGAGAACAGTTACATTTCTCCTAACCACAAAAATAAATTAAGATTTATTTATTTATTTATTTGAAAGTCAGAGTTACAGAGAGAGAAAGGGAGAGACAGACACTGGCTCACTACCCAAACAGCTGCCACAGCCAGGGCTGGGCCAGGCCAAAACCAGGAGCCAGGAGCATCTTGCAGGTCTCCCATGTGAGTACAGGAGCCCAAGCACCTGGGCCACCTTCCAAGGCACATCAGCAGGGAGCTGAATTGGAAGTGAAGCACCCAGGTCTCAAACCAGCAACCATATGGGATGCCAGTGTCGGCATTGCCAGCAGTCGTTTTACTACTATATTACAACATCAGTCCCAACCACAAAATCTTAAAACACTGATAATTCATACCAACTTTCATTAACCTAACTCCTGTAGTCTAACTTGCTACCCATAATTCAGCTAAAACTGCTTTCTCCAAGTCTTCGATAACCTAATCCAAAAGCCTTTTCTCAGACTTCATTCTTCGAAATTTCTTTAGTTACTTACCTACTTATTTGAGAGGCAGATAGGGAGAGAGCTCCCTTTGGCTAATTCACTCCCCAAATGCTTGCAAAAACTGGGGCTTTTCACTTGGGTGACCAGAACCCACCAATGAAGCCATCACTACCACCTCACAGGGAATGCATTCGTAAGAAAATGAACTCAGGAGCCAGCGCTGGGTATGAAATCCAACTACTCTGATCTCAGATATGGGCTTCTTAATCGGTCTAAACAGCCATGCTAAATGTCCACCCTGCTCAGTCCTTATTCTTGACTTTGCCCATTTAACATTGCTGACCACATCCCTACCTATATATAATGTTCTCCTTATGCTATACTACCTATTATTCTTATTTGTGTCTGTTGGTCCCAAGCCTTCCTCCTACTCCCTATATACAGACTGTCCATTGTTCTCCAAATGAGGAAGCATAAAAAACTGTTCAAGTTTACCTGGTCAATAGGCAACTCTATGCAGTTCATCTCCAAATCATCATTTCCAGCCTAACCTAAAGTTCTACACACCTGTAACTTCTTTTTGGTCATCTCTTCCTGCCATTAAATTAATCTCACATCCCTCCAAAAAAGTCCTCAACAGCCAATAGTGACCACAATTCTCCTAATCTTACTGGCATGCCTTGGAGCAACCTTTGAGCCCTCCCTAGGGCTTCCAATTACTGTCTTGTTGATTGTTTTTTAAGATATATTTATTTATTTGAAAAGCAGAGTGTTCACTCCCAAAATGGTCACAATGCCTGGAGCTGGGCCAATCTGAAGCCAGGAACTTCTTCCTGGTCTCCCTCACCAGTGCAGGCGCCCAAGGACTTGGATCATCTTCTACTGCTTTCCCAGGCCATAGCAGAGAGCTGGATCTCAAGTGGAGCAGCCAGGACATCACAAATGGGATGCCAGTCCCTTCTTGATCTGTATTTAGCAGATCTTTAAATCGGCCTCTTCTCCATCTTTAGAATCACTGTGCTGCTCTAGACTTTCATCATCTCATACTTACACTACCCTAAAAGTTAATGACTTCAACATTCCTCTTTCTTTTCTACTTCTATACACACTTGTACTTTATTCATTTAGAAAAGCTTTCTGATTCCTCTTACCTAAAACTTTATAAAGCCTCAATATCTGAGCCTCCACCATGACTTCTAAGACTCTATATTTCACAATCCATGCATCATACAAACAAGTTTCTACCATGCAAACCAAGAGATATCGTAACCCATCACCACAGAACACTCATTTTCTCACACATTCTATACCTCTCTTTTCCCCAGCAAGCAAATCTAAGTCTTTCAAGGCCAGATTCAAACCTTATGTACTCTATAAAACTTTCTTTCTATGAGCCCTTCCCAACAATTTGATATTAGCATCTTTAATTAATTAATTTATTTATTTATTTGAAAGACACAGTGATAGAAAGGAAGAAACAGGGGGAAGGGAGGACATCTTCCATCCACTGGTTCACTCCCCAAATGGCCTCAACAGCCTGGGCTGTTTCCCACATGGATGGCAGGGACCCAAATCATCTGCTGCCTCCTAGGATGCATTAGCATGAAGTTAGATGGAAAGCAGAGGAGTAGGGAGTGAACCAGTCTCCAAAACAGGATGCTGGCATCCCCAGTGTTGGCTTACTTAACCTGTTGCGTAACAAGTCTTCTCTCCAGAATTTTTAAAAATTTATTTTCTATCTCAACTAGACTCTTAGTTCCTTGGGAATAAGAGGCATTATCTTAAAAATTAATTTTGTCCCCAATGCCTATTCCAGTTCACTGTACACAATATGATAAACATGTTTGCTAATATTTAAAAGCAATGTTCTATTACCTGATCTAAAAATGAATTTGCTGGGCCAGCTGGTACAGTAGGTTAAGCTGCTGCCTGAGATGCCAGCATCTCAAGTGAGCTCTAGTTCCAGTCCTGGCTGCTCTACTTCTAATCAAATTCCTTGTTAAAGCACCTGGGAAGGCAGCGGAGGAGACCTGAGTGCTTGGGACCCTGCCAGCATGTGAGAGACCAGGATGGAGTTCTGGCTTCTCTATGACCAAGACCTGACTGTTGCAGCCATTTGGGGAGTGAACCAGAGATGAACGATGTGTCTCTCTCCCACTCTGAAACTCTGCCTTTCAAATAAATAAACAAACCTTTAAAGATCAATAAAAATGTATTTGCCACAAATCAGAAGACTTTACTGGCTATGAGCTTATAAACACTCAGCAGTTACCTACAGACTAGTAAGGCTTCTCTCCTTCCCCCAGATCCTTACACTTGTACTCCCCCAGGCTTAAGCAAACAGACACAAGTCACCTTCTCTAACAACAAGGAAAAAGCATCTGTAAACTGCCCTGGTCATGTCAGCTGCCAATGCTCTCTCATTTGCCCCATTCTCCCATAAAGATCATGCTGGCACTGCCAACCCTCACCTATAAAAGAAACGCCTTTTGTGTTTGATTTCAAGACACCTATAGATCTTGTGGGCAGAGCATTGTCTGTTGCCATCATCTTTTCAAAGCTCTCCCTACCTAAACCCTGATTTATTTTTCATGACAGTGATATGGTGATGGGACTTGGATGAGCACTGGACTTCTAAGGACCCACACCAGCCCCACCTCGATAATGGCACTTCTGTGAGTCACTGGAACGCCCCACCCCTCCTCCTTGGAGACTGAGCTATCTTTCTTCGAATTCAGCTCTTGAACGGGTGCTCCAAGGCTTCCTGTCTGTTGCAGCACAATAAGGAGTTATTTTGATTCTCTGAGTAAAGAACATTCCTGGTTCTTCTGTGGGACTCTTCTGTTTTCTCCTGACTCCACAGGGCGGGGAGGTATGTACACGCGGAAGCTTCTCACAGCTGGTGTAATTATCCCAGAGAGCGAGCGAGCTTTCACTCTGCCAAGAGTCCCTCTCCTCTCAGACTACATCCTTCACCAGAGCTCTAATCCTATTCAGTAACTTCACAAACGGCAAAGGAGTTTCTTTAAACAACTTAGAACCTCCGTGTCTCCATGCTAGCTCACCTAAGTCCTCCCTTCCCACCACTCCTTTCCACCACCTCACCTTCCCTTCGGCTCCCCTGAATCCATATCTAGCCTCCCTTCAAAACCCCAGCTGCTTCAACCCTTCTGTCCACGCTGGCAGACTTTCCTTTCCCACTCCAATCCCTCAACTCCCTATAGCCACTCATGCTTTAGGCTCCCACAACCACTGGCGACTCACAAGGGACTCGGACCTGAAGACAGAAATAGGCTGGATCTTAGAGGGCACTCGTTCTCCCTTCAGTCATTCACTCAGAATTTAGTCCTGAGGCTCCAAAAGATCACACCATCAGAGCAAAAAGCACTTCAACAGTCTGAAGACTGCAAATATAACTCCAATAGCTGAAGAAAGCTTCCAAAATCTTTGGTAAATGAAAATCTTACACTCACACTAAGTTAATTCATGAATATTCATTAAAAACCTTGATCACTTCTAAGTTCAAAAAAAAAAAAAGACAGCCCAATTTCAAGTATATATAGTTTTTGCCTCTTATTTTTCTGCACTGAGAGGCTACAGATTCTTGAGTACATTAAAGAAAATCCTCATCTTTGCCAGACTGAGAAGCTGTACGATGAGGAAGATCACAGCTAGAAAAGGTGCTGAGACGTACATTTAGAAGCTCTGCTACTCTACCACAACATGCTGGTGTATGACAAATTTCCCCAATTATCCACCTCATGCTTTCTCTGTAAAACAGCAGCTCCTGTAATTAGAGTTATAGTCTTACACATAAATGAGACTGTTAGGACAAACTGAGACAGAAAAAAACATCTGTGTGCAAAGTATGCAGGAGGTGACTTTGTTTTCACAAAACATGGTTTGGAAGTAAAATGACTAATTGTTCCAAAATGAGAAGAAAAACTGAACTAATCTGAAGGATATAAATGTTTATTAAAAAGTCCATGAAAAGGGAATTTTAATTCTTGTCCTCAAAACTGGCTCAGATTTGATGGACTGGGACCAGCATTGTAGCGTAGCAGGTAAAGTCACCACCTTCAATGCCAGCATCTCATGTGGACACCAGTTTGTGTCCTGGCTGCTCTACTTCCAATCCAGCTCCCTACTGACAGCCTGGGAAAAGCAGCGGAAGATAGCCCAGATATCTGGGCCCCTGCCACCCATGTGAGAAACCCAAATAAAGCTCTTGACTGGCTCCTGGCCCAGCCCTGGCTGTTGCAGTCATCTGAGGAGTGAACCAATGGATGGAAGATATTTCTCTCTCTCTGTAGCTCTTTCAAATAAATCAATAAATCTTTACAAATAATTTGGGCTTTATTTTTTTTATTTTTTTAACTTTTATTTAATAAATATAAATTTCCAAAGTACAGTTTTTGGATTACAGTGGTTTTTTCCCCTCCATAACTTCCCTCCCACCCGCAACCCTCCCATCTCCCGCTCCCTCTCCTGTTCCATTCGCATCAAGATTCATTTTCAATTATCTTTATATACAGAAGATCAATTTAGAATGTATTAAGTAAAGATTTCAACAGTTTCCACCCACATCGAAACACAAAGTGTAAAATACTGTTTGAGTACTAGTTATAAAGTTAATTCACATTGTACAACACATTAAGGACAGAGATCCTACATGAGAAGTGCACAGTGATTCCTGTTGTTGACTTAGCAAATTGACACTCTTGTTTATGGCATCAGGAATCACCCTAGGCTCTTGTCATGAGTTGCCAAGGCTATGAAAGCCTTTAGAGTTCACCAACTCCGATCTTATTTAAATGAGGTCATAGTCAAAGTGGAAGTTCTCTCCTCCCTTCAGAGAAAGGTACCTCTTTCTTTGATGGCCTGTTCTTTTCACTGGGCTCTCACTCGCAAAGATCTTTCATTTAGTTGTGTTTGGTTTTTGTTTTTTTGTTTTGTTTTGTTTTGTTTTTTTTGCCAGAGCGTCTTGGCTTTCCATGCCTAAGATACTCTCACGGGCTCTTCAGCCAGATCCAAATGCCTTAAGGGCTGATTCTGAGGCCAGAGTGCTGTTTAGGACATCTGCCATTCTATGAATCTGCTCATCCCGCTTCCCATGTTGGATCGTTCTCTCCTTCTTAATTCTATCAGATAGTATTAGCAGACATTAGTCTTGCTTATGTGATCTCTTTGACTCTTAGACCTATCACTATGATCAACTGTGAACTGAAATTGATCACTTGGACTAGTGAGCTGGCAATGGTACATGCCACCTTGATGGGATTGAATTGGAATCTCCTGGTGCATTTCTAACTTTACCGTTTAGGGCAAGTCAGATTGAGCATGTCCCAAATTGTACATCTCCTCCCTCTCTTATTTCCATTCTTATATTTAACAGAGATCACTTTTCAGTTAAATTAAAACACATAAGAATAATTGTGTCTTAATTACAGAGTTCAACCAATAGTATTAAGTAGGACAAAAAAATTCTGAAAGGGATAAACTATTAAGTTGTTCATCAACAGTCAGAACAAGGGCTGGTCAAGTCACTATTTCTCATAGTGTCCACTGGCTTCAGATTTTCAAAAGGTTTTTTCTTTTTCTTTTTCTTTTTTTTTTTTTTTTTTGACAGGCAGATTTAGACAGAGAGACAGAGACAGAGAGAGAGAGAAAGGTCTTCCTTTCCTTTGGTTCACCCCCCAAATGGCCGCTGCAGCCAGCACGCTGCGCCAATCCAAAGCCAGGAGCCAGGTGCTTCCTCCTGGTCTCCCATGGGGTGCAGGGCCCAAGCACTTGGGCCATCCTCCACTGCCTTCCCGGGCCACAGCAGAGAGCTGGACTGGAAGAGGAGCAACTGGGACAGAATCCGGCGCCCCAACCGGGACTAGAACCCAGGGTGCCAACGCCGCAGGCAGAAGATTAGCCTAGTGAGCCACAGTGCCAGCCTCAAAAGTTGTTTTAGTAACAAATATACTTACACAAAACTGAATCTTGATGTCTCTATTACATTGATCACATTTTCACGATTAGTCTGTCCTTAATAAATAAATTTTAAAAAGGTTATTTTTTGCCTCCTAAATAATTTCCCTAAGAGATTCTGTGTCTTACCAGAATTTTCTGAGCTTGATGCTGAATTTATGTCTTTCATTTTATAAAGCCATCCACTTTTGGAAGAGTTTTTTTACTGTCATGTTCCCATGTTTACTTTTTAAAATCTTTTCACCACTTCTGTTAAATATGCAGCCACATATTTTTTCCTCACTGACCCATAATCCTATTCAACCAAATGTTAAAACCTCCTGACACTTTCCAATATTCTCCTCTTCAAAATCAAATCCTAAATGATGTCTTTTGCACCAACATCTGTCCTGAGATTTCCCAAAGGGCCCCTTGAAAATAACAAGGAATGTATTCCTTCACCTTATAAATGACAAATGTTAAAAATAACTGTTTGATTTATGATTCTAAGTTGGATGGTAAGCACAGTCAACTCAAAATCTCTCCCTAGGTTAAATTTGTATGGGCAAAATGTTATTAATGTGACTATTTCAGACGTTGTACGAAGGCATGAAGTTCTTATAAATATATTTCTACTAGTAACAGTCCTGGTACTGTTCTGCCTGATATCAGACAACATTATAGTATAAGTCATAATTTCAGGGAGGTTTTTAAATGTTAACTCGGTCACTATCTGACTTCATTAATTTTAATACAGTGTCCTCTGGCGGGGCCAGTGGTTCTCAATTGAGAAGTCATATCATTTACTCTTAGAATTTTATCACCCAGATGTTGGGGCTGGTGCTGTGGCGCAGCAGGTTAATGCCTCGGCCTGAAGCGCCGGCATCCCATGTGGGCGCCAGTTCGAGACCCAGCTGCTCCACTTCCAATCCAGCTCTCTGCTATCGCCTGGGAAAGCAGCAGAAGTTGGCCCAAGTCCTTGAGCCCCTGCACCCACGTGGGAGACCCAAAAGAAGCTCCTGGTTCCTGGCTTCAGATTGGCACAGCTCCGGCCTATGCGGCCAATTGGGGAGTGAACCATCAGATGGAAGACCACTCTCTCTCTCTTTCTCTCTCTTTCTCTGCCTCTCCTCTCTCTGTATAACTCTTTCAAATGACTAAATAAATAAATCTTTAAAAAAAAAAAAAAAGAATTTTATCACCCAGATGTTAAAGATCTACTACAGACTGACTCAATCTTTTTACTTGAAAACCTTAATACGTTATTGATAAACTCTCTATACTTGATATATCCATGGCAATTAAGTCTCAGGATTAATACATATACATATATTTAGTTTTTTTTTTCCCTGTGCAAAGGTTATGTTCACCTATACTTACAAATTACATGTAATATCTACTCTTTAAAAATGAGGTTAGAGACGGGCTTTTGGCACAGTTGCTGAGACCCTGCTTGGGATGCCCACATCCCACATAAGAGTGCTGAGGTCAGGTCCAGCTCCACTTCCAAGATTCCAGTTTCCTGGGATGCACACCCAGGAGGCAGTAATGACGGTTCAAGTGTGTGGGTCTCCACCACCTACATGGAAGACTCATGCAGGCACTTGGGAACTGGACTAACAGATGGAAGATCTGTCTCTGTACCCCTCTTTCCCTGTCTGCCTATCAAATAAATCAATAAAAATTAAAATAAGATTAATCATTATGCTTATGTTTTCTCTAAAATTTTTTGGAATGACTTGATTTTGGTTTGAAAGCCATAAAAACCACCAAATATCTTTGTCAACTACATTTTTTTCATAACAAATTCTCAATGTATCTTTCACTTTTAAAATTACCAGTAACAGGGCTGATCATCACTATTTGAAGTCTTCTGTCACCTACAGACAGCTTCTGCTGTCGTCTGATGCTTCCTTGAAAGCACTTACAAACTGGCTATTAGCCAGAGTGCTTGTTTCCAACAGCAATGGACTACTGAAAAAAGAACGTGCCAGGTATCCTTGAGCACAAGATTCTGAGAGCACCACTTAAATAATTTTGAAACCACACTAATAGACTGAGTCAGGATTTCCAAAACATTAGAAGAGCGGCCAGCACTGTGGCGTAGCAGCTAAAACCACACCTGTAGAGAGAGAGTGCCAGCTCTCTCTCTACAATGGCCTGGGAAAGCAGTAGAGGATGGTCCAAGCCCTTGGAACCCTGAACCCGCACGGGAGACCCAGAAGAATCTCCTGGCTCCGTATCGGCTCAGCTCTGGCCATTGAGGCCATTTGAAGAGTGAGCCAGTGGATGGAAGACTCTCTCTGTCTCTCCTTCTCTGTCTGCAACTCTACCTCTCAAATAAATTATAAAAATATTTTAAGAAAATAATGATGCTTTAATCTTCTGTTTTCTGGATAGAAGGAACTCCTTTCTCTTCTCTATAAGGAATCCTATAACCCCTAACATTTTAAGCAGACTATGTTTCTGTAAACTGAAATAAAACAGTCTGCTCCCTGCATCACTCTGCCAGAATTCAAAAACTGTTACCAAGTGTTCTTTCATTCATGGCAACATAGTTGCACAGGTTCAACAAGTGGCATCCCAGTTACAAACACCAATTATGCAACCTGAGTTTTGACTGG